>NC_080170.1:88605716-89205716 GCF_950295315.1 Erinaceus europaeus | reverse complement strand
GCATCACGGCTTCTTCGACAACCTAATACTTCTAGTACTTCCAAGTATCCACAGGCCATTAATATAATTGATGGTCTCTTATTTCATTTAGACTTGAGGGCTATTTCACTTTTCAATCTTGGCACTATTATATTTGGAGCTGAATAACTTTGCATAAGAGGTTTTTAGTGCATGGTAGTATGCTTAGCACCATCTTTAGCTCCTACCTTTTCCATTTCAATCCTATACAAGAAACCAACAATAAGGGGAAATGGGCAGTGGCACAGTGGGGTAAGCACACGTGGCATGAAGTGCAAGGACCAGTATGAGGATCCCGGTTCAAGTCCCCCCGCCCCGCTCCCCATCTGCAAGGGGTTTGCTTCACAGGCAGTGAAGCAGGTCAGCTTCTCTTTCTCTTTATCCTATCCAACAACAATGACAGCAGTAACAACAACAATGACAATAAACAACAAGGGCCACAAAAGGGGAAAAAAAAGAATACTCAGTTTGTTCAAAAATCAACAATGAAACATCTCTACCATCACTAGGTGGGGTGAGTGGCATGCTCCTGATTACTTGTTATTCTAACCTGAACTGGAGTTGGTGCACTACACCAAAGCAAAAGACTCTGGGGTGGGCGGAGGGGAGAATACAGGTCCAAAAAGGATGACAGAGGAACTAGTGGGGGTTGTATGGCTGTATGGAAAATTGGAAAATGTTATGCATGTACAAACTATTGTATTTACATTAATTCCTCAATAAAGAAAAAAAAAGTTGTTATTTTAGAGGGGATTAAAAAACTGGTGACAGGTGGAACCAGGTGGTGGCGTACCTGGTTGAGTGCACAGGTTACACTGTACAAGGACCCAGGTTCTAGTTCCTGGTCCCCAGCTGGAGGGGGAAAGCTTAAGGAGTGGTGGATGCAGTGCTGCAGGTGTGTGCCTCTCTCTCTCTTTCTCTCTCTCTGGGAAAAACAAACAAAAAACAAAACTAACAAAAAGCCCATGAAAATTGTTCTTTGAACAATTCTTCCCTCATCATTCATATGCACAATTAAGAATGTTCCTTTCCAGCTTGGCCTTTTCCCCCTTACTACCTACTTGAATTTTTTACTTCTAAAACTTTGAATGCAAGCAAATTCTTCCATCTACAGGTGATTTCTATAAGAATCTCACATTTTAGACATCAAAAACTAGCTGAATAATGCTTTGTAAGAAATTAGAATGTTGGGAGTCGGGCGGTAGTGCAGTGGGTTAAGCACATGTGGTGCAAAGTGTGCGAGGACATAAGGCTCCTGGTTCAAGCCCCCGGCTTCCCACCTGCAGGGGAGTCGCTTCAAGGGCAGTGAAGCAGGTCTGCAGGTGTCTATCTTTCTCTCCCCCTTTGTCTTCCCCTCCTCTCTCCATTTCTCTCTTCTATCTAACAACGACGACATCAGTGACAACAACACAATAACTACAACAATGTAACAAAAGGGAACAAATAATAAATAAATATTAAAAAAAGAAATTAGTATGTTTCACTCTATTCTCTATTTTTTTTTCTTTTTTTTTTCCTCCTCCAGGGTTATTGCTGGGCTCGGTGCCTGCACCATGAATCCACCGCTCCTGGAGGCCATTTTTTTCTCCCCCTTTTGTTGCCCTTGTTGTAGCTTCGTTGTGGTTATTATTATTGCCCTTGTTGACACAATTCGTTGTTGGATAGGACAGAGAGAAATGGAGAGAGGAGGGGAAGACAGAGAAGGGGAGAGAAAGATAGACACCTGCAGACCTGCTTCACCGCCTGTGAAGCGACTCCCCTGCAGGTGGGGAGCCGGGTGCTAGAACCGGGATCCTTATGCTGGTCCCTGTGCTTTGCGCCACATGCGCTTAACCCGCTGCGCCACCGCCCGACCCCTTCTATTCTCTATTTTTATGAATAGTTTTCTCCTTTGTCAAGTGTGTAGTTGGGGCTTTGTATACATGCAATTTCACTGCTCTGACTTTTCTCATTCATATGGAGAGCACACGTGTGTGTGGGGGGAGGCAACACAGCACTAAAAGAGCCTCCCAATAGGCCCTCACCACGGTACTCCCATCTAATAGCAGTACTTGAACCCAGGTTGAGAGCATGGCAAGGTACACTCCTTTACCAGTGAACTGTCAGTATCTCTCTTCCCCAACATTTAGTTTTAGATGTACTTTTCTGTACTATTTTATTTATTACTGTTTTTTAAGATAGAGCCAGAGAGGAAGAAAGAGAGAGCATGCCAAAGAGACTATACCAACCAAAGCTTCCTCCAATATGATGGTGGCCTGGGTCAAACCTTGGTGCACACAGCAAAGCAACGTGACTATGTGAGCTACTTTGCGGCACCTTTACCGTTTTAATTCCTGTTAATTTTGCTTCCCAAATACCTTTACAGCCAGCTTTTATACTTTTTCCTTAGCAACATGGATCAGGCTATCATTTCAAACCCAAATTCTAATAGCCTAGCGAAGGAAAATAAGGCCAGAGCCAAGAAGATAAATTCAGTACAACACAGTCATAATAATCTTCCTGGGAGTCGGGCAGTAGTGCTGCGGGTTAAGCGCACGTAGCGCAAAGTGCAAGGACTGACCTAAGGATCCCGGTTCAAGCCCCCAGCTCCCCACCTGCAGGGGATTTGCTTGACAAGCGGTGAAGCAGGTCTGCAGGTGTCTATCTCCCCTCCACCCCATCTTCCCCGTCTCTCTCCATTTCTCTCTGTCCCACCCAACGACGACATGAATAACTACAACAATAAAAAACAAGGGCAACAAAAGGGAATAAAAAAAAAAATACATTAAAAAACGATCTTCCTAAAGTTGATCACTTTATTTCTTTGCTTAAAATCTTATAATATGGGGAGGCCAGGTGGTAGAGCATAGGGTAGTGCACACAGTGTGAAGCCCAAGGGTTGGCTCGAAGATCTCTGGAGGGTTCAATCCTAGTAGGACCAAGGCCCTATGTAAGAGCTGACTGCTGTTCTGGTGTCCTTTTCTGTATTTCCCCCCCCTCCCATTTCCCTCATTAAAATAAATAAAATAGGGGCCGGGTGGTGGCGCCCCTGATTGAGTGTGCACATTAACTGTGCACAAAGACCCAGGTTTGAGCCCCAGGTCCCCACCTGCAGGGGAAAGCTTCATGAGCGATGAAGCAGGGTTGCAGGTATCTATCCCCCCTGTCTATCACCCCCTTCCCTCTCAATTTCTGGCTGTCTCTATCCAATATATAAATAAAGATAATAAAATAAATAAAACATTTAAAAAAGAGCTGACAGGCCAGGAATTTCAAATAGGATATACACATACCACAACTTACGATAGCAATATTAAATTAATGCTGATAAACTAGTGTCAATGAATTACAGAATTACAGCTTGAACAGGAATAACCAATAATTCTGTAATTCACTTGTCAAGATTCTCACGAGTAAGGCTCCAATGTTCCAGGTTCAATCCCACACACAAGCCAGAACTGAGCACTGCTCTGATTTAAAAAAAAAAAAAAAAAACATAAATGATGCTACAAATAATATACTACACAATTAGATGAGAGGAACTGAAACACACAAACTAGAGAAGAGAGGAACCGAAATATTACCTGTTTTCTAGAAAGATAAATAAGAAAAAAAAGGGCCAGTTCTTCTGACCCAAAAAATTCACCATCTAGGGAATAATTTAAAAGAAATAATTACAGATACACGTCAAGTAGTTATATGAACAAGAATTCACTACAGCACCATCAAGAGCTACGTGAAAAATAAAAAAAATGGGGGTCAGGCGGTAGCACAGCAGGTTAAGCGCATGTGGTGCAAAGCACAAGGACCGGCATAAAGATCCTGGTTTGAACCCCGGCTCCCCACCTGCAGGGGAGTCGCTTCACAAACGGTGAAGCAGGTCTGCAGGTGTCTATCTTTCTCTCCCCCTCTCTTTTGTCCAACAACATCAACTACAATAATAACTACAACAAAGCTACAACAACAAGGGCAACAAAAGGGGGGGGGGGGAATGGCCTCCAGGAGCAGTGGATTCATGGTGCAGGCACGGAACCCCAGCAATAACCCTGGAGGCAAAAAAGCAAAAAATAAAAAATAAAGAGCCAAGTGAAACCTCTGGAATTAGACAAGGATTTTCCTACAGAATGGTTTCAGTAGGAAAAATAAAATAGCTCAATTAGACAGTGTGCTGTTTTCTTTTGCCCTGTGTGTGATCCAAGTATGTGCCCTACGAGCCAGGTAGTGCTATGATGGCCTCTGTTTTTCAGTCTCTATAAAAATAAAAAACAAATAGAATATTAAAAGGCAGTTTCAGCAACAACAGAGGCACAATATAGGGTGCACTAACTCAAGTAAGGAAAATACTCTCAGGTATCCCTCCCATAACCATAGCTCACTCACACTGACTGAATCATTTATGTGCCTTTGTTTTAATTAGAGCACTGCTGAGTCAGCATGGTACCTCAGGATAGAACCCGGGACCTCGGTGCATGTATCAGGCATGAAAGTCTGTTATATAAACCACTATGCTATTTCCCCTCTAATACAAATATTTTGATCTGGAACCAGAAGTGATTTCAGAATCTTTTACTACAGATATATAAATATCAGCTGGCCCACAGTGGATACATTTAGAAGCATCAACAATCTGGGAACTAGATCTCAAAGAAACAGATCATGTTTCAGCCAGATTTGTATTTTTCAGGTATAGTGCAAGAGCACTGTCCAACTGATATATGTGGTGGTCTGGGAGATGGCACAGGGGATAAAGCACTGGATTCTCAAGCAGGAGGTCCTGAGTTCAATCCCTAGCAGCACATGTACCAAAATGATGTCTGGCTCTCTCTCCTTTCTCATTAATAAATAAATAAAACTTCAAAAACTATATGAGGCAATCATATGTGAAATTTTGAAATATTTCATTTATATTAACAAGGCCAGAAAACATAAGAAACAGGTGGAATCATTTTAACATGCAGTAGAATTATTATTTTTGTGGGACCAGGGTCTCATCCATGAATGATTTCACCTACCTAGGCTACTTTTTCATTTAGGGGAAGATAGGAAAAAGACCACAGCAGAGGGTGCCAGATCACCTTCCATTTAGCACTAGAGTGAGAACCTGAGTCAATGGCATGGCAAGGCATGTGTACCACCCAGTGAGCTCTCTTGTCCCTAAAAATTCTGTTTCTAAATCGTTTTTTCTTTAAAGTTCTGCACAAATTACACTTATAGTATCTCTCAATTCTGAGTCTAATTTCTCCTCAAAGTGTTTGCTCTGTGTTGGCTCCAACCAAGATCCTTAAGCCGGTCCTTGTACTTTGTGACACATGCGCTTAATCTGCTGTGCTACCTGTGCTACCGCCCAACTCCCTGTCCAACTCACTTTTAAGTATTATTCTTTAAGTTTGACAATGCATGAGTGTAAACAGGAAATAATTAAAGATAACAAGCCAAGAGAAATCTGTGGTCCATGACAGCATGATTATATAATGCTGCAGTTATTAAGCTACAGAAATGACAGAACTTATTTCCATGACCAGAAGCAAGTTATTACTGGTGACTACTGGTATTCTATCAGGTTCGGTGGGCTGTGCTTTAAAAAAAAAGGGGGGGGGAGTCAGGTGGTAGCACAGCGGGCTAAGTACAGGTGGCACAAAGCGCAAGGACTGGCTTAAGGATCCCGGTTTGAGCCCCGGGCTTCCCACTTGCAGGGGAGTCGCTTCACAAGCAGTGAAGCAGGTCTGCAGGTGTCTATCTTAGGTGTCTATCTCTCCCCGTCTTCCCCTCCTCTTTCCATTTCTCTCTGTCCTATCCAACAACGACATCAATAACAACAAAAATAATAACCTCAACAATAAATAAAACACGGCCAACAAAAAATATAAAATTAAAAAATAACTATTAAAAAATTAAAGTAGATTGTTTCAAACAGCATAAAGTTGGAAGCCACAGTTCATGCCTAGAATAGAAAATCAGGAATTGAAAGAACTTCCACTGGCCAAAATAGACCACGTAGCAAAGTGAAATGTAATACTGCCTGGCAAAAACAATGACTTTCAGATAATGCTTTATGTGAATAGCCTTTAAATCTCTTCTAACTCAGAAATTCCTCATTATTCTTTGCTTTGTTCAGAACGTTAATGATTGTACATAACTCTGGACAGAAATACCAACAGCAATGGCAACAAAGCATCAATAGCTAAATCAGTAGCAGACAAACTTTCTAAACATTACAATGATGTCACTTACAATTCACTTCAAACATCTGATTACATGATTTATGGTGTAGTTGTACCCAATCATCTAAATACTAAAACAAATACTATTTACTTCCCCTCTATTTTTCCTTTCTATTAGGACATTACACTTTTTTAAATTGGGATACAGGCAGGTTATTCTACTAGCTCATCTCAACACAACATGGAAAAAAGTACTAAGTATTTGTTAAAATCTACCATTTTAATAAAAATTCTACAAATTATTGTCTTTCTAGGTAAAAAATATGAATTCCAGACTAAACAAAAGTTATAATCTTATTCCAGCCTCATTGTCATTTCTGTTTTCTTTTCTTTTTCTGCATTTACTGTAGGCTGAGAAGTAAATGTTTTCTTTTTTTTAATTTTATTTATTTATTCCCTTTTGTTGCCCTTGTTGTTTTATTGTTGTAGTTATTATTGTTGTTGTCGTCATTCTTGGATAGGACAGAGAGAAATGGAGAGAGGAGGGGAAGACAGAGAGGAGGAGAGAAAGATAGACACCTGCAGACCTGCTTCACCGCCTGTGAAGCGACTCCCCTGCAGGTGGGGAGCCGGGGTTCGAACCGGGATCCTTATGCCGGTCCTTGTGCTTTGCGCCACCTGCGCTTAACCCGCTGCGCTACAGCCCGACTCCCAAATGAATGTTTTCTATCCAGTCATCCTCAGTAGCCTCTGTTTCAATGTCCCAAAGTTTAATTAACAAAACAGGGAAACTACCCTTAACTGTCATTTTTGTTTTCTAACAAGATCAGCAATCAACTCTACCACAACCCACCTGTTGAAAATTGAAAATCTAAGATAAATGGCAGGCATATAAATCTTGCTTATAGTTCAATCATTCTTATTTATGTATTCAACTAAGTAACACCAAGATATAGATACAGAATATATATAGTATATATTTCTTTTATTTTTTATATTTATTTTCTCTTTTGTTGCCCTTGTTAACATTGTGGTTACTGGATAGGACAGAGAGAAATGGAGAGAGGAGGGGAAGACAGAGAGGGAGAAAGACAGACAGCTGCAGACCTGCTTCACCGCTTGTGAAGCGACTCCCCTGCAGGTGGGGAGCTGGGAGCTCAAACCGGGATCCTTAAGCCAGTCCTTATGCCTTGCGCCATGTGCGCTTAGCCCGCTGCACCATGCTCGACTCTCCCTCCCCCCTTTTAAATTATTTTTTAAATTTTTGTCTGTATGATTATCGCTGGGGCTTGGTGCCAGCACTACAAATCCACTACTCCTGGCAGTCATTATTTTTTCCATTTTACTTTACAGGGTAGAAACTGAGAGAGGAGGGGAAGACAGACAGAAAGAAAGGTACCTGCAGACTTTCCCCCGTGTGAAGCGTCCTCCCTGCAGCTAGGGAGCAGGGGCTCGAACCTGGGTCCTTGTGTTTAACTGGTGCACAACCACCCAGCCTCCCAGAATATCTCTAGCAATTCAGAAAACCCAAGTTTATAAGTTGTTAAAGGCAACCATTATTTTATTCTAAATTTTTCTATATAGATTACCAACAGCAGAATCTTGTATTTAATATTTTAAACAGTAATTTCATATACTAAATTTATATTACTGTGTTTTTTACTTCCCTGTCTTTACTTGCTGATCACATCTTGCTAAAGACACTGCTTGAACTCTCAAAACAACTGAAGTCAAATGGACTTGGTTTTATATTCCATGGTATTAACAAAAACACTGGTGTCTCAATCATGGCATACCTATAGCATACCTTTTTTCTGCCTCCGGAGATACTGCTGGGGCTCAGTGCCTACACCAGGAATCCCCTGCTCCTGGAGGCTTTTTTCCCCTTTTACTTGTCCTTGTTGTTTTATCACTATTGTGGTTATTATTATTGATGTCATTGTTGTTGGATGAGACAGGCATAAATGGAGAGAGATGGGGAAGACAGAGAGGAGAGAAAGATAAGAACCTGCAGCTTGTGAAGTGACCCCCTGCAGGTGAGGAGCCAGAAGGTCCACCAGGGATCCTTAGAGGGTCTGAGCCATGTGCACTTAACCCACTGCACTATGGTCCACCCCCCTAGCATACCTTTCATTTGTCTCCAGGGATATCATACTGGAACTACAAATCCACTGCTGCTGGAGGCCCCCCTTTTTTATTGGATAGGATAGATAAGATAAAAATTGAGAGAGGAGGGGGAGATCAAGTGGGAGAGAAAGATAAACCCCTGCAGACCTGCTTCACCACTTGTGAAGCGACCCTCCTGCAGGAGGGTGGGAGCTGGGATCTTGAATCTGGATCCTAGAGTTTCACACTATGTGTGCTTAACCTGCTAAGCTACTGCACAGGCCCCCTATAGCGTACCTCCTTGTCTGAGTATCAACTTCCCTAGAGAGGAACAACAGATCAGCTCACCATCTACAGATCAAACGTACACTCACCCTGGTTTATAAAAACCAGCAAGCTCAGTTCAAAGGAAGTAAAAATTTACAATGTAGTCCAAATTTCTAGATAATGCCATTAACACTTGGGAATTTACAAGGTAAATATGTTAGTGCAACGCAATAGCAACTAAGAAAAACTAGATTAAAAGTATTGTACAAGTGGTCCGGGAGGTGGCGCAGTGGATAAAGCATTGTACTCAAGCATGAGGTCCTTAGTTCAGTCCCCAGCAGCACTTGTACCAGAATAGTGATGTCTGGTTCTTTCTCTCTCCTCCTATGTTTCTCAATAAATAAATAAATAACATTAAAAAAATATATATTGTACAAGTTTTAAGCAGTCTGAGGTGGCGCTGTGGTCAGTGTTGGACTTAAAAGCACAGGCGGTAGCACAGCAGGTTAAGCGCAGGTGGCGCAAAGCCCACGGACCAGCCTAAGGATCCTGGTTCGAGCCCCTGGCTCCCCACCTGTAGGGTAGTCGCTTCACAAGCGGTGAAGCAGGTCTGCAGGTGGCTACCTTTCTCTCCCCCCTCTGCATTTCTCTCTGTCCTAGCCAACAACATCAATAACTACAACAATAAAACAAGGGCAGCAAAAGGGAATAATATTAAAAAAAAAAAAAAACCAAGTCCTGAGTTCGATTCTCTTATCACATATGCCAGAGTGCTGCTGTTTCTCTCTACTTAATAAGCAAACAACACATTTTTGTGTTTTGTACTAACAGATAACAGAAAATATTTAAATAGATTTAGAGGTATTCAGCATTTTCTTCCAATTTCTACATATTCCTATTGCACTTACAGTTTTGTTAGTTCACTACATGAAACATAGTAAGAGTTCATACAATACTACAGCCAGGAAAACCATTTCATTTTCACAGACCATTAAAAGTCTAGAGCCAAAACTATAATACTGAACACACCCTGCACAGTGACGCAAGTCTTTCAACTCAACTATCTTTTACCTATCAATCAATCATCTCCAGGGTTATTGCTGGGGCTCAGTGCTGGCATTGAGTCCACGGCTCCTGACGGCCAATTTTTTCCTCCCATTTTATTGGGTAAGACAGAGAGGAGGGGGAGATAGAGAGGGAGAGAGAAAGATAGACCCCTGCAGAATTGCTTGTGAAACATCCCCCTGCAGGTGGGAAGTCAGGGGCAAGAACCTGGATCCTTGGGTTTAACTGGATGTGCCACCACCAGCCCACAACATTTCTTAAATATTGTCTTTCATTGTTCAAAGTTAGAAGCAAAAAAAAAAAAAAAAAAAAAAACCTACCTGGAAGTTAAGAGGCCTCTATGAAATCACCTTGAGTTTATAGATGAACCAGCAGAATAGCTAGCTCACTGCAGCTGAGGTTCATATCTGGACAATACAACATGGAAGGAAGCTTCTGTGTCTTTTTTTTAAAGGCACTTTGTAAAAAGTTGTGATTTAAGATTATAATGCTATAGGAGTTTCCTTATCTGTCTCTGAAAATCAACTGAAAACAGTGAGCCTTGGCAACAGCCTAGACTACATTTCAGGCTTAGCTGTAGGTATACAGTACATTACTGTTGGTTTGTTTGTGCTTTTTTTGTTAAATTTATCTGTACACTTAGGAGAGAGTTTCACTTAGAGAAGAAAAACGGAAACCAGAACACCATTCTGGTACATGCAATGCCAGGGATCAAACCAAAACCTCAGAAATGCAAGTCAATGAATGTTCTATCAGTTTAACTATCTCCCCCCCCCCCCCCCCGTTGCAAGATTGCATTCTTTTTTTTTTTTTTTTGCATTCTTAATAGTTATAAATTTTCTCTAAATTTGACCAGTTATTCATTGCTGGGGGCTTGCCTCCATCAAGTCCTCACACATAAACGACCATTTATATAATAAAAGAATAAATACCTCGTTAGTATGTTAACTGAAGGTAGAGCATGACTAACAGCACTATTTGACCCCATTTCTATTGCCAAGTTAGCTTACAAAGAGCATTAAACCCTAGCAAGACTGAGCAAGATCAAAGAATATTTTTTCAAAGAATTTTGTATATAAACCTTTCCACAATAATTTTGTGGAAATCCTATTTCATAAATCCATCCACTGTCTAAACAGTGGGAACACTTAAGCCCCGTTTTTACTTTTACAGAACAAAGCAAATGAGTACAATGAGAATGCAAACACAAGTAAGAGCATCCATATTCAAGGAGTGCAGTCTACTAGGGGAAAAAAAAAAAAAAAAAAAAAAAACCTCACCAAATTACATTCAATTATATATAAAATAACCGAACTTCCTAGTTCAGAATTGAAGCGCAGCAAACTCTTTCCACACTAAATTTGGATACTTATCTGAACCCTTTAGAATTTGATGTAAAGACATGTATTGTGAAAAACTCTTGATTTCTAAATTTTTAGCACAAGACATGATTTAACATTAGGATGTATTTCCAAAATTTAAAGCAAACTCATAAAATCATAATCGTAAGAGTACAAAATAGATGTTAAATGTAAAGGAAAACAATTTTTTTAGAACTAGGTGTAGGCACTAAGGCTAATCAAAGGACTTAAATTTTATTTTGTTTGGTCCTCAAAAGGGCTGATGGAGGCTCTGAACTCCAATTCCATCAGGACTCAAGAGTGAAGAGGATAACAGGAAGGACATTCAGAAGTAGTAACAGATGTAGATAGGACTTAGGAGGGAAGAAATGGGGAGTTGGGCTGTAGCGCAGTGGGTTAAGCGCAGGAGGTGCAAAGCACAAGGACCGACAGAAGGATACTGGTTCGAGCCCCTGGCTCCCCACTTGCAAGGGAGTTGCTTCACAGGTGGTGAAGCAGGTCTGCAGGTGTCTATCTTTCTCTCCTCCTCTCTCCATTTCTCTCTGTCCTATCTAATAACGACAACATCAATGACAACAACAATAAAACAACTAGGGCAACAAAAGGGAATAAATAAATATAAAAAAACCAAAAAAAGAAAGGAAGAGAAGATATGATCATAGGGAGGGAAATGGGCAAGTACATCAAAATAAATAGAGAACAGTCAACCCGTGTCTGTGTCCTTGGGAGAACACAACAGTTTCCAATAGAGGGAATGCAACACAGAGCTCTGGCTGGAGGTCAAACTGTGCGGAATTATACCCGGCATCTCGTAATCTTGTAAAACAATATTAAATCACTAACAAAAGTTAAAGTAAGTAAAAACGGGGGGAAATGGCTGCTGGATAATTTAAAAGACTTTAATACCTCAAAACAGTCACATACACACACACACACACACACACACACACACACACACACACACACACACATCCCGGAGGTCCATTCAGTTCTGGTGCTGGGGACTGAACCTGGGACCCCGAGCCTTAGGAATGAAAGTCGTTTGCATAAGCATCCAGCAGTCTCCCCAACTCCAGTCACATCTTTAAGTGACCTACTACAATAGAGAAACCGCAGAGTTTTTCAATCTTGATAAAGATCCCATTTCTTCCTTCAAGCAGACACCAAAACTTCTATCTAGTTCAGGCAATTTAAAAAAAAACAAAAAAAAAAAAAAACACACCAGGTTATGGAGTTAGTTCTTTAACAATATACACCGCTTAACTGGTGGCAACCTTATTCATGGGCAGGGAGTGGAACCCAAGTAATCCCCACTTTTACCCGAGAGGAAAAACTTGTATTCCAGTATTAATTGTGTTAAGCCACTTAGAAAAGTAAAGTTTCCTGTGAACCGAGGACACACACCTCCCGCCCCGCAGCGCGGAGGGGCGAGAACCACAGTCCCGCAGCAATAGCTCCACCTACTGATCGGCGATACTTCCTTAAACATTTGGCACCTAGGTCGGGAGCGCTGGCTCTCTCCCCCTCCTCCACTCGCTCTGACCCAACCCAAATCCAGTTGAGTCACTAGCTAGGAATACTCCTCGCCGTGCTCTTTATTCCAATTCCTTCTCTCCCCTCTCCACCCCCAGAAGGTGCCGCACCGCTTTCAAGTGTCAAGAAGAAAATAATAATAATAATAAGGGTGGTGGTGGTCCAAGACCGCCTCTTACAACTCCCGAGTCCGGACCTCAAGAAGAGGGGCCCAACACTTTGGAAGGGAGGGGCGGGGCGGGGGGTGGGGGCCGGCCCCGGGGAGAAGCGTTAAGGGCCTCCCCCCCCCCCGAGATTCCCCCGCCCCCATCGCCCTACTTCAGGGCTGGTTTCCCCTCAGCCCCACTCGCCCTCCAGGCCGAAATCCCGCTTCCCCGCGTCGCGCTGCTGTTGGCCGTTCAGCCCGCCAACAGCCCGAGCCGAGCCTCCGCCCCCCTCCGGGAGCAGAGGGGACGGAGGCACGGACGTTTCCCTCGGCCGGCTCGGCTCCCAGACGCTCCTTCCACCCGCCCGGCCGGCGCGGCTGCCCTTCCTCACCCTTTCATCTTCCCCGCCTGCTGAGGCCGTTGTTACCACTGCTATCAACGCCGTCGTAGTCGCCGCCCTGAGCACTCCGCGCCCTCAGCTCGGGCCGCTGAACCCCACACGCCGGCCTCCTCGCCTCGGACGGGAAGCTGAGCGGACGACCGGAGCCGCAAAGAACCGAGCGCGGCCCTGCGTCCTCCGAGGGGGCGCACGTATCTCCCGCCGCCGCGCTGGTGCCGTGGCTCCTCCACACGTGCACACGGGGCTCCCAGCTCCCGCCCGCAGCCGCCAGCCAGACCCGCCGCCGCGCTGCGACCTTTCACCCCGCCCCCCGAGTGCGCCGGCGCGTCGGCCGCCTCCCGCGCAGTCGCACTGACGGCCTCTGCGCACCCTTCCCCCGCCCCTCCGCTTCGGGCCCTCCATTTTTCTACTGGGCTGTAACCTCTGGCGTCATCTTCCTCCTCCTGTTCCTTACGAAACACTACTTGTGGGGCTTGTCCGGTTGGCCCTGGCGGAAAAAAAAAAATATATATATATATATGTATATATAATAATCCGGATTTTTCCGCCCTTCCCGTCACTCTCACTTCAACAAGCTCCGTTTTCCTTGAACCTGTTTTTCCCGCTTGATCGTTCTTCACAGTGACCTTCAACACGCCTGCCTCCTAATGTTTTTATATAAAAAGCTTACTCAATTTAAAGAAGTCCGTGAAAAACTCAAGGAAGATAGGTGCTTATAAGACAAATGATCGTAATTAACAATGGGCTGCCTAACTTGGCTTCTGTCCAACACGTCTCAAATTTTTCAGATCACGTGACTGCCCCAAACCTTTTAAACCTGAGATTTACCGGCGGGCCCCAGAGAGATAGAACTCCATCGCCACTTCCGGTCCCTAGATCATGGCGTGGACGTCACTTCCTTAGCGATGCCCTTTAACCTGGCCCACCTGCGTTTTCTACACTGCGCTTGACAACGTAGTCATTGTAAAGATACTGTGATTAAAATTTTTTTTATTACAAAAAAAGTAATATCCAAACGATTCACAAAAACATAGACCCCCCCGTGCAGCGCGCCTGATTGGGGGCGGCAGGGCGGAGCTGAGGTCACGTGACCGCGCTGGGCCCGCCCCCTCTGCAGCTAAAGACTTCCCCTCCCGCAGTGACAGAGCCTCTGGGTCGGTGATCGGTGCTGCTCTTCACCTCGCGCTTGGGCAGGTGAGTGCGACCGGTACCGGCCACTAGTGATGATAGAAGAAAGGGTGGGACGAGGAGGAGAGGGAGTGTGAATGGCAGCCTTTTAGCTCTCCGGGGCTTCCTCCTCAATGTCATCTTTCACTGGCTAGGAGCTTCATTTCTCCCATTCTCCTGACCCCTGCTTTCTCACTGTGTCTCCCACCCCCCCTTCCAAACCTGGGGCTTGTGATGTCCACCTTTCCTATGGTTAGGAGTCAATGAGATCCTTATATTAACCGAGCCGGAGCCTATGGGTCTTCTGGTAGTGGGATTGCTTCAGCCATTCCTCAGGGTCCGCAGTAACCTCTGGGTCCCGTTCCCCAAAGCTCAACCAGAGGCCCTGGGCTGGAGATTGGGGAGGTAGGAAAAACCCTGGAGGCAGAGGCGTCTCCTGTGAGACTGGCTTGGGAGGGAATGACACTGATGGGGCCCTCACTGCGGAGTCGCTGGGAAGCTTTCGTCTGAACGTGCTTTCTCAGGATTTCTGAAGGTTTTTCCCCCTCTGACATCCCTGCGGGAGGCCTTCTGTAGGTGTCCACAGGCTTTAAATGGAACTGGAAAGGCAAAAGGGGTCCTTTTCGTTTCTGTGCTCTGAGTTTTATGATGCAGGCAAGGACTGCTAATTGAATATATGCTAGCTTCAAAACAGGAGGTGCTGGAAATGCTACAGTCTCCATTGAATGGGAAAGCGTTGGAAGATGGTGTATCAGTGTTTTGATCTGTAGCAGGAGGAGAGTACTTACAGAAAAGTGGCCATATTTGCCTGAAAAGGAAGCTTTTTTTTTCTTTCTTCAGAAACTGGTCTGGAAATATAATTACAACAAATATATTTGACCATAAATTTAAGCGTAGTTAAGTAGATTTATTCAAGTTACTGCTGACATCATGTTTTCTCTCTGAGATCCTCTTTTCTTGACATGTCTCCCTGAAATCCTACTTAATTGCCACTTTCAATCAATTCTTGATCATTGGTAAATCTATACTAAGCTTCACTGTGTCCTTTGGTAGCTTTCTTCCCCCTTTCTAAAACTCCAGATGACCAGTTCAGATCTTAATCAATAATAGCTTAAAAACACAGGAATGATTTTGCTCAAAACTGCACCCCTCATTTTATATGTAATGCAGTAACCAATGTTTTCACCTGAAACAATTTGGTTTAGGGAGGAACTTTTATGTTTGGGGTTAAACTCTTTTATTTATAGTGCAAACTCACAGTCCACTGGCTTTTTTTGTTTTTGTTTTGTTTTTAAGGGTTTTTATGCTAAGATCAAAACTAGCCTATTGGTGCTCCTGACTATGAAAAATAACCTTAAGGATCTTCCCTGCTTTCCTTAAGTAATAAAGACCACCACTATTTTAGAGTCCTAATTTTTAGAAGGAAATTACTAATTTTTTTAAAGGCTTATTTTATTATTTCAGTTACATGAGAGAAAACAGAAGTGCTGCATTCTACTAACTGAGCTGTTTCCTGAACCATTGGCTTTACAATTAAAAAAAATTATTTAATTTTTTAAATGAGAAATACAGAGAAAAAGGCTAGAACACTGAGCAGCTCTTGTTTGTGGTGGTGTTGGGGATTGAACCTAGGACGCTGGAGTCTCAAGCATAAAAGTCTTTTGCATAACCATTTTGCTGTCTCTTCAGCCCTTTTCAATTTTTTTTTTATTGTTGTCACTGGGGGTTAATCACCTAGACTGACTTTTTCAGATAGGAAGAGACAAAAACACCAGAGCACTAAAGCTGCTTCCAGTGCTGTAGGGTCCAAGGATTTCAACCTGAGTCACATGAGTGTCAAAAGAGTTGCTTTCCTAAGTGATCTGGCTTGTTAACACAGTTTCTTCATTTTTTTTTTTACCCATGTAAGTATAGTTGCATTAATTTTTCCCAGAGTGAGGTTCCTTGACGTTTAGAAGAGAGAGAGAAAACAAAGCAAAACAAAACAAAACTGTAATTAGTGTTGCTACATTACCCAGGTGACATTCCACCAAATAATAAGGTGACATTCTTTAAGAACCTTGGAAGTTCAAACCAGTATTATCTGGGTGAGACCAAAACAGGAAAGGAAAAAACAGCTAAAAAGCATTAAGTATTGGAGGGGGAAATGCCAATATGAAAGAAGTTAAAAGAATCTGCATTTTCATTTCACAATTCTCCCAGTTTTAGGGAACTTATGAAAGCAGTAACTTAAAGTGCTGATGAAATCAGGAATTGGTTAACTAGACTGTTACAATGTTGAGTATGAAAAAATTATTAGAGAGAGAGAGAGAGAGAAAATCGGAGCACTGGCATAAGGTGGTACCAGTGGTTAAACCTTTGGCTTTCAAGACCTCTTGGGCCTCTGGAATATTATTCGATGCTCTAATAGGCTGATCTATTGCCCCAGTCTGAAAAAAAGAATTTTAACATCTCTCTCTCACACACACTTTTGATTTGAACTTGAAAGATAGCCATTTTTAAGACTATGGACTTATGTGTAAAAAAACTTGGCATTCAACAGAAGGGAATTGTGCTGTAGTAGGACATTAAGTGGCATGTAAACGTTTTTTATGTTGGCGCACCTGGCATCTCTTACATGTTTGCTCTGCCTGAGGTCTTTAACTTGAAATAGAGATTATCTACTCACCAAGAATACTTTTCCTTCCCTCAAGGCAAAGTTAGCCATTTATTCATAGATATCTACACAGTATTTTCAGTTCTTCTATTTTCACTTCAAGAAAATGGCTTTTCATTTTTCTTTACTGGGCGCTTCCTTAGTGAACCAAAAGCTACTAGGAATTCAGTGACACTGTGTCTCTTCTGTTGCTTACTGAATGGGTATTTGACAGTTACTAAATAGGAAGATTAAGCTACTTTTATTTTTGTTTTACTTATTTTATATGATAGAACAAAAAAGAGGGAAGGAGAGGTAGAGGGGGAAGAGACAGAGGACAAAGACATACAAGCACTGCTTTACCATTTCTCAAGCTTCCTCTTTTTTTTTTTTAAGTTTTTAAATATTTATTTATTCCCTTTTGTTGCCTTTGTTTTATTGTTGTAGTTATTATTGTCATTATTGGATAGGGCAGAGAAAATGGAGAGAGGAGGGGAAGACAGAGAGGGGGAGAGAAAGACACCTGCGGACCTGCTTCACCGCTTGTGAAGTGACTCCCCTGCAGGTGGGGAGCCAGGGGTTGGAACCATTCTTAGGCCGGTCCTTGTGCTTTGTGCCACCTGCACTTAACCCGCTGCTCTAAGGCTCCCTGAAGCTTCCTCTTTAAGGTGGGGGCTGGAGGGCATGAGCCTAGGCCTTTTTTTTTTTTCTTTTTGCCTCCAGGGGTATTGCTGGCCCAGAATCTACAGCCCCTGGAGGCTATTCCCTTTGTCCCCCTTGTTTTATCGTTGTTGTGGTTATTATTATTGTTATTGCTGTCATTGTTGTTAGGACAGAGAGAAATGAAGAGAGGAGGGGAAGACAGAAAAAGGGAGAGAAAGATAAGACACCTGCAGACCTGCTTCACCACTCGTGAAGCAAACCCCCGTGTAGTAGGTGGGGAGCTGGAGCTCCAACCGGGGATCCTTACACTGGTCTTTGTGCTTAGCGCCATGTGCACTTAACCCGCAGCGCTAAGCCTAGGCCCTTTCTAATGGCAACATGTGCATTCAGCCTGGTGTGAAGGAAATTTAAGTTATCTCATAAAGTTGAGTAGCAGGTTAGAGGTATGAAGAAAAAGGAGTAGAGTTTGAAATGAGGTTATTAAAAAAGAATAGAGGAGCAAAAAAAGTAAAGTCTTTCCAGCAAAGGATTCTTAACGCAAATTTGTTAATACTAGCTAAGAAATATCAACATGAGGTCCATTATTTTGGCAACTTCAGTGACTTAATGTTGCTACGTAAGGGTTTTCTGAAGTTTATAATTAATATGTGAGGTCACTTTAAAGAGATAGTCTTCTATTTCTAAATCTTTATTTTAGGGAGTTTGGAAATATATTAACATTGTATGGGACTATAGAGCAGAGACTTTTGAGTTTATGTTTTAAGATCTTGCTTCATATCTTTTTAATAGTGCCAGAAATAAAACCCAGGGTCTCATTTTATGCACATTTTATGTTTTACCTTAAATCTTCATATAAAGTAGACCTAAGAGTGTAGAGAGCATCACAGAGACATTAACTAATGTAAAAAAAATTCTCTTCATATATTGACTACTCACAGGGACTAGTCTTTTTGTATAGGGAAATATCAGTAAATTAAAGAATAATTGGCGTATAACTATCATGGGTTTATGCTTCATCTTGATCCTAAAAAAAAATATTTCTCATTTGTTCCAAAGGAAAATTTTATTAAATATTCTCTTTAATTTCATATTCTCTGACAAAAGTGAAATAAATTGTGATTGATAAGAACATTTTCTGTTTAATTTCAAGATTAGCAAAGACTTTAGTTTTAACCATTCTTAGGAATGGGGAATGTAGCAGAGAATGAACCTGGGACTTCGGAGCCTCAGGCATGAGAGTCTCTTTTTATAACCATTATGCTATCTACCCCCACCTTCACCAAAAATAGTTTTACTGTTATTTTTTTTTCTAGTGTGAAATGAAAAAGACTAGGTCATACAAGTAAATTCTTTTACAGGACTTTATTATTTTTATGAAAGAGAGAAACTAGAGCATTGCTTGGCTCTGGCATATGATGGTGCCTGTGATTGAACCTGGGATCTCATGGGTCTCTGACATGCAGACTTGGTGGGCTACCTCTATATTATATAAGCTTGCCAAATGTATTCTTATATGTACGTATATATGTATAGTCATATACATATATATCATCTGCACATACTCTATACCTGTCTGTGGGTAGCTGAAGTTAATGTGTATCTTTATTTTATTTTATTATTGGATAGAGACAGAGAGAAATTGAGAGGAGAGGGGGAGATAGAGAGGGAGAGAGACAGAGACACCTGCAACCTTGCTTCATCACTTGTGAAGCTTTCCCCCTGTAGGTGGGGAGCAGGGCCTTGAACCTGAGTCCTTTCACATTGTAATGTGAGCGCTTGACCAGGTGTACCACCACCTGGCCCTTTTATTTTTATTTTTTAATACTTATAAATCTTTTTTTAAAGATTTTTTAAATATTTATTTTATTTATTTATTCCCTTTGGTTGCCCTTGTTGTTTTATTGTTGTAGTTATTATTGTTGTTGTCATTGTTGGATAGGACAGAGAGAAATGGAGAGAGGAGGGGAAGACAGAGAGGAGGAGAGAAAGATAGACATCTGCAGACCTGCTTCACCACCTGTGAAGCGACTCCCCTGAAGGTGGGGAGCCGGGGTTCGAACCGGGATCCTTATGCCGGTCCTTGTGCTTTGCGCCACCTGCGCTTAACCCACTGCGCTACAGCCCGACTCCCAATACTTATAAATCTTAAAGCCAGCTTTAAAACTAGTCACTCTGGGAGTAAAACTATCTAATGTTTAAGTTTATTTGAAATTTCCATTTTTGTTTGTTCATAGTAGCTCTAAAGTGTTAAGGAGCTGGATGGTGGCTCACCTGGGTGAGAGTGCACATGGTACTCCGGGCAAGGGCCCAGGTTCAAGCCCCTGCTCCCCACCTGCTGGGGGAAAGCTTTGTTAGTGGTGAAGCAGGGCTTCAGATCTCTGTCTCTCTCCCTGCCTTTCAGTTTCTGGCTGTCTCTAATAAATAAATAAGTATAATGCATTTTTTAGGGTTTTTTTTAAGTTATTTATTTATTCATGAGAAATGATAGAGAAACAACCAGACATCACTCTGGCACATGTGCTGCTGGGGATGGAAGTCGGGATCTCATGCTTGAGAGTCCAAAGCCTTATCCACTGCGCCACCTCCCAGACCACGGATAATAATTTTTTTTTAATGTTTATAAAGTGATTAGTTAACTTCAAAAATTGATGTTATAGATGTTTTCAGATTTGCTTTTTCTGAGTATCAACATTATGACAGGATTACTGCAGTAGTTTTCAATTTTGAATCTTAATGTTCTCTGTAGAAGCTATTGTTCTTTTGGTGGTTAACCTTTTTAAAAAATATATCTACAACAAATCATGTTTTCTTTCTTTTCTAGAGAATAATTGTTTATTTCATTGAAAATAATAGGCAATGCAGAAGGTCTCCAACTGTACTTAGGCAATGAAAAACAGCTTGACTTTCTGTTTTATTTCAGTTATTACATTTTTTGTTGTTGTTGTAGATGGAGAAGTACTTGGGTAAACTAGCGTTTTCTACCCAGTCATCCTCCTTAGCCTGTATTTCAGTGTTCCAAAGCTTAATTAACGGAACAGGGAAGCTGCCCTGAACCTAACTCAACACTATGGGAATGTTTTAGTTATTTTTACTTTTAATATTTAACTACTTACTTAATAGCCCAGGAGATGGTGCCATGAGTAAAATTATTTGGACCCTCACCAAGAACCTTTTCTCCATCATTCTTCTTGATGGAGAGTGAGAAAACAGAGGGAGAGGGAGATATTTCGGAAGAGAGGGAGGAGGGTAGGGAGGAAAGGAAGGAGAAAGAGGGAGAAGAGCACTGCTCCACTGCTCATGAAGCTTCCTACCTATATTTGGGGACTGGGGACTTGAACCTGGGTCCTTTTGAATGACATTGTGTTCACTACCATGTGAGTCACTGATCAGGCCTACTGGTGCTGTAAGCACCAATTCCTCGCAATACCCGTAAAGCAAAGAAAGGCAGGTAGGCAGGCAGGCACACATGCATGCATGCATCAGTAAGCAAGCAAGAATTTACACAAATGTCAATTACTGTAAAAACTTTTGGGGGGTGGGGTGGGACAGGGAAAAGAACAGCCTATCAGTTAGGGCATATAAATTATAGCACAGACTTTTCATCATAGGTTTTAAGTGTGAAAGGCAGTGTTTTTAGAAATAAGATTCTATTTTTTTTTAAATATTTTTTCTACTTACTCCCTTTTGTTGCCCTTGTTTTATTGTTGTGATTATCATTGTTGTTGTTATTGATGTCATCATTGTTTTTGATAGGACAGAGAAATGGAGAGTGGAGGGGAAGACAGAGAGGGGGAGAGAAAGACACTTGCAGACCTACTTCACCGCTGTGAAGTGACTCCCCTGCAGGT
This sequence comes from Erinaceus europaeus, assembly GCF_950295315.1. NCBI lineage: Eukaryota > Metazoa > Chordata > Mammalia > Eulipotyphla > Erinaceidae > Erinaceus > Erinaceus europaeus. The sequence continues at coordinate 89,184,367 of NC_080170.1, read as the reverse complement.
GGGGAGGGAGCCTGGGGCTCGAACTGGGATCCTTATGCCGGTCCTTGCACTTTGCGTCACGTGCGCTTAACCCACTGCGCTACCGCCCGACTCCCTCCTTTTTTTTTTTTTTTCTTTTTACAAATCCTGAAAAACACTACCATAAGTTTCATGTATGTTTATATATTTGTCAACATTGGATGGAGGAAAGAAGTGAAATTAAAAAAGGATAAAAGGCAAGAAATTCATGGTAACATGCATGTAAAACTACATGTTTGTGTTTGTCTCTACAAGATGAATTATATAGGAAAGATAGTCATTATCTCACAGTATTGCAATAAACACTCCATGCAGTTTTCACCTTCTTTTACTTTTCTGTCTTATCTGTTTTATATTTACAATGTACATCTAGTGTTTTGTCATTAGAAAAAGCAAAATTGTACTGTAGTTTTAGAAAGAAATGTAACATATGATAGGACAAAGAATTAACTAAGGAGAAATACCAATTGAAATGTCCAGCAGTAATAAATATCTGAAATATCTTTTGTCATAACTGTTTCCTGAGAGCAAGATGTATAAATTATCCTCTGGGGACTCCATAAACTTGAATTAATTTTGATTTGTGATAACCCTTGGACACCCAATAAGAAATTAACACTAAAATATACAGGGTCCTCTCTGTCATAAATAAATCCTTTTAAAAAAATACATTAAAATATACAGGAAAATGATAGGTATTGGGAGATGGTGTTCCAAACAAACATTTTTGTTGTGGATGTTAATTCCAGCAATGATTTCTGCTGTAAAGAGGTACATTGAGCATATTTCACAAGCATGAATGGGGTCTTGTCACCTGACTTAATCATATGACTGACTCTGTATAAGGAAAAGCTCATGCTTAAGTTTTGTTGGGAAAAAAAGAACTCAGTACAAGATTAACTTTCCTTGAGCTTCAAGCAAGATTCTTGAAAGAAGCAAAATTTAAGGTATTTACAATTAATACTTGATTGCTATCTTTTTTTTGTCTTTTTATATATATACATTTATTCCCTTTTGTTGTCCTTGTTGTTTTATTGTAGTTATTATTCATGATGTTGCTGTTGGATAGGACAAAGAGAAATGGAGAGAGGAGGGGAAGACAGAGAGGGGGAGAGAAAGATAGACACCTGCAGACCTGCTTCACCGCCTATGAAGTGACCCCCTGCAGGTGGGGAGCCTGGGCTCCAACCGGGATCCCCACTCCGGTCCTTGTGCTTTGCGCCACGTGCACTTAACCCGCTGTGCTATCTCCCGACTCCCGATTGCTATCTTTTTATAAGAACCTGAAGTTAGTAAATCAGAGTTACAGTAGTAAAAGGCAAATGCTTTAGAGCTGGATTTGTTGTGTGTTTAAAGCACCCTGTATTTGTTTCTAGTGGGATTTCTGTTTATTTTCCCCTTTTTTATTACAAAGTTTGTTAGTTGTATGAATTCTTGAAAAGATTGAGATATATGTAAATGAAAATTAGTTTCAAAGTAGTAGTGAGAAGTAACATAGTAAAGAGGTTAAGGACATGACTACTGGAGCCAGACTGTCTGGATTAAGTCATAACCCTGCCACTCCTAACAGTGTGACTTTGGAGAAGCTGCTTTTGTCTCTTTGGAAGGCATTTTTCAAATCTTTAAAGTAAGCTTAAAGAAGTATTTACTTCATTAAGTGTAAGAATGAAATGAATAATTTAAGAAAAGTGGTTAGCATAAAAAATACATAAACAATTGTTTTTTTACTTGATTAATATACTTTCTGCTCAGCTAATTAGAGATAGCTTTACTACTGAGTTAATATATCATTTATAAAATTAGTCAACTATATATATATATTTAATATTTATTTATTCTCTTGTTGCCCTTGCTGTTATTGATGTTGTTGTTGTTAGATAGGACAGAGAGAAATGGAGAGAGGAGAAGAAGACAGAGAGGGGCGAGAGAAAGACACCTGCAGACCTGCTTCACTGCTTGTGGGGCCTCGAACCGGTATCCTTACTCCAGTCCTTGTGCTTTGGCCACATGCGCTTAACCCGCTGCGCTACCACCCCACTCCCAGTCAATTATATTTTAATATGATTATATAGATATTAAAATACAGTAGAGTTCAACATAAGTAAGTTTTCTGTCTCCATTCTTATTTCTTCCCACGTTTTCACAAAAGTAGCACCTCTCCATACTTCTTAGTATTTCATGTAACAATATTGTCTTGTAGACTATTGAAGATTGTTAAAAATGTGTGAAACATACCTCTGTTTTTAATCATCTAGTGTTCCAATATATTAATATATCATCATGCAAAATTAACTGAACTTTTTTTTTTTTGATCCTGGCACCTTCTTAATACTTGAGTTGCATTCACTGATGGAACCCACATAGCCTTGTGAGATAATTACTGTTTTTATTCCCATTTAACAGATGAGGTAAATTAAGGGTAAGGTGGGTATGTGTCCTACATTGTAGTTCCTAAGGAATAGCACTGGAGATTTATACCCTGGCAGTCTCTTCCCAGATGCTGTTTTATTAAATATTGTTTAATCAGAGAGGTACACAGAGAGAGACCGACAGACACCAACCAGAGCACTGCTTAGCTTTGGCTTATGGTGGTACTGTAGATTGAACCTGGGACCTCAGAGCCTCAGGTATGAAAGACTTTAGCTTAATCATTATGCTGTCTCCTGAGCCCTCCATTCTTTTTACTTCATATAGTAGGTTGTAGAGAGAGAAACAGAGACAACCAAGCACTGCGCCATCTGTGGACCCCAGCGTCATAGTACTCCTATCAGGTATCGGGGCTTGAATCTGGGGGTCTCACACATAACAAGGCACAGGCTATACTGTATCATCCCCAGGCTACTAGGTAGGTTATTATGCTATCATAATACAGCCTCTCATACCACCACACGTTATTTCACTAGTCTCCATACTAATAGGATTTCCAGCCTTTGCTGTAGGAAATAGTGCTGTAAATATTTTGTCCATAAAGCATTTTGTAAACATAAAGTTCCTTAAAATGAAAGGGTTCATCAATTTTGATGGGCATTAATGAGTTTCTCTCCAGTATGGTTACACTAAGCCCATACTTGTCCTCAGTATTTGACTGAAATCTGCCATTTAGTATTGTCTTTAGGAAACCAAATAGCTAAATGCTTTGAACATTTCTAACATTCCTGGATTTTTTTATTATCTACTATCAAGTTATATCTAATTAGTTTAACAATGTCAGTTCAAGAACAGGCATGACATTTGGACAAATTGTTACTTTTAAGTGATTTAAGTATTGCAGGTATGATTTTAAATATTCCATATGCAATTTTTACATTGAAATTCTATAAATTGATATTTTAGTACATGTTATTAAGCCTATTACTGGAAATAAAATGCTATGACTATTAATTTATATTTACTGATTTAATGTGCTAAAACAATTTTATGAGTTAAAACTGCTAAATAAGAAAATAGATTGTCAGTTAATGTGAACATGTAAAATATAATTACGAAGATGCAGGAATAGCTATATTTTATGTGAAAAATGAATTTTGCTACTCTTTACGCCTTAGTCTTAGGTAATGCCAAATTAGACAGTAAGGGACTTTATTTCAGTGAGTTACAAAGTTCTCCAGTTGTTCTGAATGCAACATCTTTTTATTTAGTGTCCATTATTTCGTTTGTCTCAGGAAAGGAAAACTTATTTTACAATTATCCAGAGACAATACAGAGTAACATTAGTCTTCAATGTGATTCAAGCAGACACTTAAACTGTGAGAAAAAAACATGGAAATCTGCTTAGGTCCCAGCTTAGTGAGCCTACAATGCTTGAATATAGGTTTACAGTGCCTGCTATTGTTTGGTTGGGTGTGTATATGTTGTTTTTAACATGATCTCATCCTCACCCAAGAAGATGTTGGTACGAGAATAAGGGAAGTACCTATAAATAGGCCGATGTAAACACAATATCCATTCATATATATATATGAATGGTTTTTATTTGTAAAAAGGAAACACTGGGGAGTTGGGAGGTAGTGCAGCGGGTTAAGTGCAGGTGGCACAAAGCACAGGACTGGTATAAGGATCCCGGTTTGCCCTGGCTCACCACCTGTAAGGGGGTTGCCTCATAAGTGGTGAAGCAGGTCTGCAGGTGTCTTATCTTTCTCTCCCCCTCTCTGTCTTCCCCTCCTCTCTTCATTTCTGTCTGTCCTATTCTACAACAACACAACTACAACAATAAAACAGCAAGGACAACAAAAGGGAATAAATAAATAAATATTAAAAAAAAAAAAAAAAGAGGAAACACTCACAAGAACCATAGGATAAGAGGGGTACAACTCCACACAATTCCCACCACCAGAACTCTGTATCCCATCCCGTCCCCTGATAGCTTTCCTATTCTTCCTCTGGGAGTATGGACCTAGGCCCATTATGGGGTGCAGAAGGTGGAAGGTCTGGCTTCTGTAATTGTTTCCCCACTGAACATGGGCGTTGACAGGCTCCCAGCCCATCTCTCATTCCCTAGTGGGGCAGGGCTCTGGGGAAGTGGGGCTCCAGGACACATTGGTGGAGTTGTCTGCCTAGGGAAGTCCCGTTAGCATCATGGTAGCATCTGGAACCTGGTGACTGAAAGAAGAGTTAATATATAATGTCAAACAAATTGTTGACTAATCATGAACCTAAAGGCTGGAATAGTGCAGATGAAGATTTGGGGATCTCCATTTTGTAGATCATTAGTAGAAATATTTTAGTTATATTCCAAAGGGCCCATGACTATACTAGTTTCCTTTTTTTCTGAGTCTGACATCTGATATGCAGGTGGACCCAAGTTAATGTCTGGAGAGATGATGTCATGGCTGGAAAAGGGCCAGAAAGCTGGATCAGGGAAGAGAGTAGCTCCCAAATATGGGAAAGATGTATAAATATTGTTGACTGTAAATCCCATCAATTTTACGTGATCTGGGGCCCATATTTAGCTTAGGAGCCTGTGTGACCTCTGCATCCCTGTAGATCTGAGCTCACATTCTGTGGTCATGAGTAGGAATGTGCTAAGCTGCCCCAATTTCAGAACCCATCTTCCTCAGGGGGAAGATAGAATATGTTGTTCAGCCTCCCTTCGGAGAATGGAACATTCTCTACCATGGTTGATCCATGTTGAGGGCAAGGTACTATGGGGGCCCACAGAGGGGTCTATTGTGTTGTTCCTGATAGAGATGACCAGTAACAATGTAGAGAAAGATTTATTCAAGGTCTAGGTCCATCTTGTCTGTTTGGGAATCTCAGGACTCCCCAACGAGGGCCTCAGCTGATGGGGTGGCCTAATAGTAACTAAAGAGTCATTGTTAAAGTATGCCAGTCTCTTGCCTTTAATTCAGCTTTTGCAGTCCTTACTTTGATAAAGCTAGCTTTGGAGTGACTGAGGGAAGTGTAATAGGAGGTAGGTGAGGAAGTTATCTACTTCTAATTGGGCACTATTTCATTAGGAACTTTATGGTGTCTTTTTAGGTCTTTCTACTTGCTGCATATACTGACTCACCGCAAACCGTTGTGCATTTTTGCTTTCAGGTATATATTTTGCCCTAAATTATGGATACATGTGAACATAAGCCCTATCTCATGGGACCTGGTCTATATCTAGGTTTTGGCATTTTGTTAGGAATTGAACTACCTGAAATGGAATTAGAGAATCCTATGAAAGAAAAGGTCTCACTTGAGTAATGAGGCTGAAGGGTTGTCATTCCATGCCTGACGTCTCTGGACACAGTCTGAAGTGTGGCTTGCTGAGGTGGAACTTGTTGCGTTGATTAGATTGACATCAGCAGATGCAATATCATTGGTATGAATTGAGAGAAGCATGCAGTGAGCCCCACCCTAGAGGTTTCAGGAATGGAGAATATATATGCTCTATAGAGGAAGCAGGAGGTTCCTTCTGTCTTAGTTATTGCTGTAGTCAAATTATTTTGCAGTTGTTTATTGTGAACTATTTCTACCTCAAATTACAGTAGTATAAGAAAGGAAGACAAGGGAGTTGGGCGGTAGCGCTGCGGGTTAAGTGCACATAAAGTAGAGCGCAAGGACCAGCATCAGGATCCGGGTTTGAGCCTCTGGCTCCCAACCTGCAGGGGAGTCACTTCACAAGGAGTGAAGCAGGTGTACAGGTGTCTGTCTTTCTTTCCCCCTCTCTGTCTTCCCCTCCTCTTTTCATTTCTCTCTGTCCTATTCAACAACGACAACAACAATACTACTACAATAAAACACAAGGGCAACAAAAGGGAATAAATAAAAAAATTTAAAAAAAAAAGGAAGACAATAACTTCCCTTGATTTCTACCCTCCATTGAACCATAGCAGTATTGGCATCCAAGATACTAAAATGCATTTTAGTCTTGGAAGACAAATTTATTTTCCTTGAGATTCACATTTTCATTCTAGATGTGGTTAAGATTCACCTACAATACTACCAGTAAGTCCAGTTCTGGAGCACAGATGTCTAAGTACTTAGAGAGGTATATCTGCCATCTGTACTCCAGAGTGGATAAGGGACTGGGAATTTCCAGGATTTGCTAGAGTATCAGGAACCATATATATTCATTTTAAACATGAAAACCTGTTTGGCTGTTCGCAATGATTCCCACTATTTTTTTTTTTCTTTTTTGCCTCCAGGGTTATTGTTGGGGTTTGGTATCTGCACTAGGAATCCACTGCTCCTGGAGGCCATTTTTTCTCTTTTGTTGCCCTTGTTGTATGTGTGTCATTGTTGTTATTATTATTGTTGTTACTGCTGTCGTTGTTGTTGGCTAGGACAGAGAGAAATCAAGAGTAGAGGGGAAGAGAAAGACACCTGCAGACCTGCTTCACCGCTTTTGAGGCGACCCCCCTGCAGGTGGGGAACCAAAGGCTCAATGGAGATCCTTACATTGGTCCTTGGGCTTTGTGCCATGTAAGCGTAACCCTCTGTGCTACGACCCAGCCTCCAGTTAAGGTTGTCTTCTGTGCAGTAAGGGACACAGCTCAATTGGTAGAGCACTGGACTCCATCCCTAAGGATCTCAGTTCAAAGGAGAACACTGCATTTAGCAGAGTGATGCTGTGCCTCTCCCTCCCTCTCTTTCTCCCTCTCCCTCTCAGCATAAAATAATTTTAAAGGTTCTCTTACTAGTTTTATATGCTCTGTAATCTTTAGTAACTATTGATAAATAAAAACAAAAATGAATATAATGTATTCTGTGTAAGATTTATGTCTTTACTGCAGTCATACTGCCAATACTTTGTACTTAAAAATGATAGATTATGATCTAGTTGACATGCTTTTATGTATTTAAAGCATAGTTTAATATTTTTATGTATATTTACTTTAGTTAAACCATCATTATTAATAATTTCCTGTGTCTCTTCATAATCCCTTCCTCCCACTTACATCTAGTGTGTATTTTCTGGAATCTTACACAAGTGGAACATTTTTTAAAATTTCATTATTTATTTATAATCTTTTTCTAAAATTTAATTTAATTTATTATTAGATAGAGACAAAGAGAAGTTGAGAGGAGGGAGATAGAGAGGGAGAAAGACAGAGACACCTGCATGTCTATTTCAACACTTGTGAAGCTTTCCCCCTGCAGGCCAGAACCAGGGGCTTGAACCCAGGTCCTTGGATGTAGTGTGTGCGTTTAACCAAGTGCAACACAGGGCTTCATTCCAGTGCAGTTTCACTACTCTTAGCCCATTTTATTCAGAGTGAGGGAGAGAAGGACAGACATGCACCGTGTGATTTATACCCCCCCCCTTAATCTGCACAATTACTTTGATTCTTTCAGGTTACTACATGTCTTTGATTCATGTCTTTTTATTGCCATTGTTCTGTTATATAAATATGCCTTTGTTTATCCATTCATCTGTTGATAGATAGCTGCCTCGTGGGGTGTTTGTTTTGTTTTGTTTTTGTATTATGAATAAGCTGCTATAGATATCTGTAGAAGTCTTTAGACATAAGCTTTCATTTCATGTGGATTGTAAGGAATTACATGACTGGTTTATTGGATAGGACAGAGAGAAATTGTGCACTTAACTCAGTGTGCAAAAAATACTCTTAAGTCAGTCTGGGCAATAGCATTCCAGGTTAAGTGCACATAACACGAAGCATAAGGACTGACTAAGGATCCAGGTTCGAGCCCTTAGCTCCCCACATGCAAGGGGGGTCAGCTTACAAGGGGTGAAGCCGTTCTGCAGGTGTCTTTCTCTCCTTCTCTTTATCTCCCCCACCCCTCTCAATTTCTCTCTGTCCTATCCAATAAAATGGGAAAAAATGGCTTCTAGGAGCAATGGATTCATAGTGCAGGCACCAAACCCCAGCGATAACCCTGGAGGTAAAAAAAAAAAAAAAAAAAGTAGATATAGATGAAATACGACTACCACACATGAACATGCACAAAAATTAACTCCAAATGGATCAAAGACATGGACATAAGTCCAGGTACCATCAAATAAACTAGGATAAAACATTAACAGAGTACAACATATAAGTTATTCTCTACTTATTCTTTAGGATATGGATATTTTATGCACAATTTTTGATGATTCCAATACTTTCTCTTTGTGAATGACCTGCTGTCATCTTTGTTCATCTCCTCCATTCTGCTCAGTGTTTCTCTTCAGCTTTCAGCATTTTATTCACTTAATAATAGAAAACGATGGGGACCAGGCAGTGGTGCACTGAGTTAAGTGCACATAGTGCAAAGCTCAAGAACCGGCGAAAGGATCCTGGTTTGAGCCCCAGGCTCCACCTGCAGGGGAGTTGCTTCACAAGCAGTGAAGCAGGTATGCAGGTGTCTTTCTCTCTCCCTATCCCCCCCCCCCCCCAATTTCTCTCCGTCCTGTCCAACAACAAAGTGGAAAAAATGGCAACCAGGAGTAGTGGAATAGTGCAGGCACCAAGCTCCAGCAATAACCCTGGAGGCAAAGTATTAATACTAGAAAAAGGATTTTAAGGGAGTTGGGCGGTAGCACAGCGGGTTAAGCGCACGTGGCACAAAGCTCAAGAACCGGTGTAAGGCTCCGGGTTCGAGCCTCCGGCTCCCCACCTGCAGGGAAGTCGCTTCACAAGCAGTGAAGCAGGTCTGCAAGTGTCTTCCCCTCCTCTCTCCATTTCTCTCTGCCCTATCCAACAGCAATGGCATCAATAACAACAACAGTAATAACTACAACAATAAAAAAAAAAAAGAGAGCCAGGTGGTAGCACAGCTGGTTAAATGCACATGGCGCAAAGCGCAAGGACCGGCTAAGGATCCCGGTTCAAGCTCCCAGCTCCCTACCTACAGGGGAGTCACTTCACAGGCGGTGAAGCAGGTCTGCAGGTGTCTATCTTTCTCTACCCGTCTCTGTCTTCCCCTCCTCCGTTTCTCTCTGTCATGACAACTACAACAATAAAACAAGGGCAACAAAAGGGAATAAATAAATATAAAAAAAGAAAGAAAAGGGATTTTAAAACTGCAATTAAAATTAAACTGTTGTCTAAAATAAGGTCTTTTAATTAGTTATTAAGTGCCTTGGTGTTAAAATGAAACCAGATCTGGACTTTACCCCTATATAGTGCTGTCATCTTGAGTGGTTTGCTTAAGTCTCAAAAATATAGGTTATTAATCAAACAACACCTACTCATAGAAATGATGTTAAAGATTAGTTGAACTGTGTTTCTTAAAAACATAATGTCTGTAGTTGTATATGTGACTAACAAATAGTTGAGAGTGCCAATTTTAAATTTAAGAATGTTGGTTATTGTTGTGCAAGACACTATGTTATATAAAAGGGTGAGTAAAATGATAAATCAGGGACACCTGGTTGAGTGCACACATTAACATTCGCAAGGACCCAGGTTCAAATCCCCAGTGCCTACTTAGAAGAGGGATGCTTCATGAACAGTGAAGCAGTGCTGCAGGTATCTTGCCCTCTCTCTGTGTGTGTCCCCCTTCCCTATTAATTTCTGTATCTGTAAAAAATAAATATTCTTAAAGACAATATGACTGCTTTCCCAAGAGAGACAGTAGAGTTTGTACATGTAATAGCTTTGCCATTGTTCACAGACTTCAAACCTATAAATTCATTCTATAGAACTTATACACTAAATATATTTTGCTATATACACTAACTAGTATTTTGCTGCAATGGTTAAAACTTTGAATTTTTTTCTAATTTTCTTAAAATTGTCTTTATTTATTTATTGGATAGAGGCAGCCAGAAATTGAGAAGGAAGGGGGTGACAGGGTGGGAGAGAGACAACTGCAGCATTGCGAAGCTTTCCCCCTGTAGGTGGGGTCTGGGGCTCAAACCTGAGTCCTTATTCACTGTAACGTGCACTCAACCAGGTGTGCCACCACTAGTCCCCTAAAACTTTGAATTTTATGCTTGCTGTTACAGTTACAAGAAGTTGAAGGAAAAGAATCCGTGATGTTTCCTTGTAGAAATATAAAGTTATTTATGGACAAACCTATTAACAAACAGTAAGCATATGTAATTAATACTTTTTTTTTAAGTTCAGGTCTCTCTGTTTCTTTTTATAAATTTATTTATAAAACAAAAACTAAAAAAAATATCCACAAGACCATAGGATAAGAGAGGTACAATTCCACACAATTCCCACCATCAGAGTTCCCTATCCCATTCCCTCCCTTGAAAGCTTTCCTGTTTTTTAATCTCTCTGGGAACATGGACCCAGGATTATTATGGGGTGTAAAAGGTGTGGGGTCTGGCTTCTGTTCCCTTGTTACTATTACTACTCCCTCTCCCTACAGGTGGACCAGGGGCTTGAACTGGGGACCTTATGCATAGTAACATGTGCACTCTACCAGGTGTGTTGAGGTCTCTGCCACATGTGTTGTATCTAATACTTCTCTCTTCTGATACCCTTTTTTTAATCTATATGCTACTAGTTCATCTCAGTAATTTTTTATGAACTAATTGCCAATGTTTTTATTATTCTTTTTGGACTAATTATTATTATTTTCTACCTCTAGTGCCTGCACTACGAATCCACTGCTCCTATGTCCGTTTTTTAATTTTTTATATATTTTTTTGATAAAACAGAGAGAAATTGAGAGGAGATGGGAGGGGAGAGGGAGAGAGAAAGATACCTGCAGACCTGCTTCACCACTTGTGAGGCTAACCCCCTGCAGGTGGGGAGACTGGGGCTAGAACCCAGATCCTTGCTAGGCTTCTTGCGCTTTATACTATGTGCACTTAACCCAGTGCGCCACTGCGCAGCCCCCAACTATTTATTATTCTTAAAATAATACCATGGAATATGTATTATTATAAAAACATTTCTTCTTGACACAATCCTGTCTTGTTATGTTGATTAGTAAAGGCGATCTTACTCAGATACTTCCCCTCTTGCTATTAATCATCCTTTCCAAGATGACCTGTCTGTTTACATTAGCTCCCTTCAAGATCCCAAAAGAACTATATGTTATATATGGTTAAAGAATTTTTTTCATGGATTTTATCTTTCATAGAGTAAAGAAGCCATTTCCAGAAGCTTCCTAGCAAACATTTCCACAGCTGTTATTGGCCAAAACATCAAAACAAGGGGCCGGGCAGTGGTGCACCTGGCTAAGTGCATGCATTACAGTGGCCAAGAAGCAGATTCAAGCCCCTGGTCCCCATCTGCAGGGGGAAAGTTTTACAGTTGGTGAAGCAGTGCTGTAGGTGTCTCTCTGTCTCTCTGCTTCTCCCTCTCAATTTCTCTCAGTCCCTAACCAATAATAAATAAATAAATAAATAAATAAATATACTTTTAAAGAAAGGGGAAAAAAACCATCAAAACAAGCTCATTGCTAAACCAGCTATGGCAAAGGAATTAGAATAACTTTAATGGGATTACCAATATTTGAGCCAGGTTATGAATTTGTTACCAAGGAAAAGTGGAGAACATGCCTAGTCAATAGTCTACTACATAAGCCAGGGATATAGCTTAGTTTTAGAGGGCAAGCATCGTATATGGGACGTTCTAGGTTTGATCTCCAGCACATATATAAGTCTTTCTAATAGGATTTCTAGGTAGGTAGATTAAATAATCAGTAGGAAAGTACTTCACAAAATAAGCTAGTAATGCACCTTATAAATATAGGGTAATGCAGTTGACTAGAATACGTATTATTTTACATTTTTTTGACGAACTATAAAAACATTGAGAGGGGTGGGGCAGTGATGCACCGGGTTAAGTACACTTAGTAAGAAGTGCAAGGATCTGGGTTTGAGCCCCTTGAAGGTGGGGAGTCACTTCACAAGCAGTGAAGCAGGTCTGCAGGTGTCTTTTTCTCCCCCTCTCAGTCTTCCTCTCAATTTCTCTGTCCTATCCAATAAATAAATAAATAAAGTGGCTACAGGAGCAGTGGATTCGTAGTGTAGGCACTGAGCTCCAGCGATAACCCTGGAGGCAAAAAAAAAAAATAAGCAAAAAGTTTAAAAAATAATATATATTCCCCCTGGTCCCCACCTGCAGGAAGAAAGCTTCACAAGTGGTGAAGAAGTACTGCAGGTGTCTCTCTCCCTTTCTATCACCCCCTCCCCTCTCAATTTCTAGCTGTCTCTATCCAGTAAATAAATATTTAAAAAATAATAATGTGCTTATCTAAGAAGAGAAATTGTTATTAAAACAGATACTATTCAACTAGAGTCTTCATCTTAAAAATCTTATCATTATCAAGACAGTCTTCTATTAATTGAATAGAATGCACATGTCTCTTTCCCATCATTCCTTCCTTCTTTCCTTCCTTCCTTCCATCCAGAGTATTGCTCAGCTTTGGTTTATGATTATGCTAGGAATTGAACCTCTGATGCCTCAGGTGAGAAAATATGTTATGTTACCAGTGGTGCTATTTCCTTGGCCCAGAATCTCTATTCTTAAGTGTTACATTAAAATAATACTTCAGGTGGTCCGGGAGGTGGCATAGTGATAAAGCTTTGTACTCTCAAACATGAGGTCCTGAGTTCTTTCTGTTGGGTTCTTTCTCTCTCCTCCTGTCTTTCTCCTTAATAAATAAATAAAATATTAAAAAAAAAAAAAAACTTAAGAGGGTTGTGGGGTAGTGCAGCAGGTTAAGCGCATATGGCTTGAAGCACAAGGACCAGTGTGAGGATCCCGCTTCGAGCCCCTGGCTCCTCACCTGCAGTAGGGGGTCGCTACACAAACCAAGGGCAACAAAAACTGGGGAAAAATGACCTCCAGGAGCAGTGGACTTGTAGTGTGGGCACCGAGCCCCATCCATAACTCTGGAGACTAAAAAAAAAAAATTTTTTTTTAATTTAAAAAAAGGTTTAAAAATAATAATACTTCAGTGTTAATGAAGTATCCCAGGATTGTATATGTAAATAAATTCTATTTGTTTGTTTTTATCAGAGCACTGCTCAGCTCTGGCTTCTGGTGTTGTGGGAGATTGAACCTGGAACCTGAGAACCTCAAGCATGAGAATCTGTTTGCATAGTGACTATGCTATCTTCCATACTCGAAATAAATGTTTTGGACCCTTAATATTTAGCCTTTATATGACATCTCACTCATACCCCCCAGCAGCTATATCACTGTAAACTGTAGTGAAAAGTATTATTTCTGGAACAGTGAAATTAGCATTAAGCAGTAGCAGTTTAGAAATGGACTATGTAAGATGAGGGGGGAAATGGGCCTCTGGCATTGTGGTTTATCACTGCAGTGTTCTGCAGTATGTGGAGGGAGATTGATGACTCACTAGATCAGATGGTTGCTTGTGCCAACATTCTGGATATTTCCTCTTCTGCAGCAGGATTCTTTTCTCTTCTTAATTTTTCACATATAAAAGGGCCCACAGTTGCTAACTATAGGAATCTTGGTCATAAAGGAGTCAGATGGCCAAATTTGTAAATACTGAGTTGATTTCTCTATGAAGTCAGCTGTGTATACCATATTGTCCATATGAAAGCAGCTTTTTTTTTTTTTTTTTAATTTTTTATTTAAGAAAGGATTAGTGAACAAAGGCATAAGGTAGGAGGGGTACAACTCCACACAATTCCCACCACCCAATCCCCATAACCCACCCTCTCCCATGATAGCCTTCCCATTCTCTAGCCCTCTGGGAGCATGGACCCAGGGTCGTTGAGGGTTGCAGAAGGTAGAGGGTCTGGCTTCTGTAATTGCTTCCCCGCTGAACATGGGCGTTGACTGGTCGGTCCATACTCCCAGTCTGCCTCTCTCTTTCCCTAGTAAGGTGTGTCTCTGGGGAATCTGAGCTCCAGGACATATTGGTGGGGTCTTCAATCCAGGGAAGCCTAGTCAGCATCCTGGTGGCATCTGGAACCTGGTGATTGAAAAGAGAGTTAACATACAAAGCCAAACAATTTGTTGAGCAATCATGGATCCCAAGTTTGGAATAGTGGAGAGGAAGTGTTAGGGAGGTACTCACTGCAAACTCTAGTGTAATCCTGCTTTCAGGTATATATTTTGCAGTAGTTTATGGATACGTGTGAACATAAGCTCTCTCTCACAGAAACTGGTGTATGTCTAGGTTATGGGACTTTGTTAGAAAGTGAACTACCTGAGATGAAATTAGAGTGTACTATTAAAGGAAAGGTCTCACCCGAGTAATGAAGCTGAAGGGTTGTCATTCCACACGTGAAGTCTCTGGATACAGTCTGAGGTGAAGCATGTTGAGATGGCAATCGTTGGAAAGCAGCTTTTTTAAAAAAAATTTGTTCCCTCTGTTTTTTAAAAAAAATTTGTTCCCTCTATTTCATTCAGTATAATCACCTACCCATCGACTTTGTCCCAAAGGACAAATACCACCATTTTTTTTCCTGTTTTTTTATTTTATTAGTGACTTGATAGTGATTTACATAATTTTTTATTTCTTTATTGGGGAATTAATGTTTTACATTCAACAGTAAATACAATAGTTTGTAGATGCATAACATTCCCCAGTTTCCCATATAACAATACAACCCCCACTAGGTCCTCTGTCATCCTTCTTGAACCTGTATTCTCCCCACCCACCCATCCCCACCCCAGGGTCTTTTACTTTGGTGCAATACGCCAATTCCATTTCAGGTTCTACTTGTGTTGTTTTTTTTTTCCTTCTGATCTTCTTCTTCAACTTCTGCCTGAGAGTGTGTTGGGTTCCTTAGGATATATCCCCAGGAGAGGAATTGCAGGATCATAGGGTAGGTCCATTTCTAGCCTTCTGAGAGTTCTCCAGACTGTTCTCCACAGAGGTTGGACCAGTTGACATTCCCACCAGCAGTGTAGGAGGGTTCCTTTGACCCCACACCCTCTCCAGCATTTGCTGCTGTTACCTTTTCTAATGTATGGCATTCTCACAGGAGTGAAGTGGTATCTCATTGTTGTCTTTATTTGCATTTCTCTGACAATCAGAGACTTGGAGCATTTTTTCATGTGTTTCTCGGCCTTTTGGATCTCTTCTGTGGTGAATATTCTGTCCAAGACCTCCCCCCATTTTTGGATGGGGTTATTTGTTGTCTTGTTGTTGAGTCTGGCAAGCTCTTTATATATGTTGCTTATTAAACTCTTGTCTGATGTATGGCATGTAAAGATCTTCTCCCATTCTGTGAGGGGTCTCTTGGTTTGGGTAGTGGTTTCTTTTGCTGTGCAGAAGCTTTTTAACTTGATGTAGTCCCATGGGTTTATACTTGCCTTAGTCTTCTTTGTAATTGGATTCGTTTCATTGAAGATGTCTTTAAAATGTATGCGGAAAAGAGTTCTGCCAATATTTTCCTCTAAATATCTGATAGTTTGTGGTCTAACATCCAAGTCTTTGATCCACTTGGAATTTACTTTTGTATTTGGTGAAATACAGAGGTTCCGTTTCATTCTTCTGCATGTTTCAACCCATTGTTTCCAACACCATTTGTTGAAGAGACTCTGCTTTCCCCATTTAATAGTCTGGGCCCCTTTGTCAAAGATTAGATGTCCATAGGTGTGGGGGTTCACACCTTTTTTTTTTTTAACCATAGAGTATATATTTTATAAATTCTTTAACCAGACATCTGTTGATGAACACTTAGGCTGGAAAGCAACTATAAATTATGTATAATATTTTCATTATTTAAATGGTTGAGAAGAAACAAAACTACCTGTATATTATATGAGGAGTATATTGTTGAATGTTAAAATGTTTTGGGAGGCTCTTAATATATTTAAAAACCTGTACTTTTTAAAAATCTTTTTTATTTTTGTTTATTTTATTTTATTATTTTTTATTATTTCATTTTATTTATTTTTATTTTATTTATTTTTGCCTCCAGGGTTATCACTGGGGCTCAGTGCCCGTACTACGAATCCACTGCTCCTGGAGGGTATTTTTCCCATTTTGTTGCTCATCGTTATTATTATTGTTGTCATAGTTCTTGGATAGGACAGAGAGAAATCTAGAGAGGAGGGAAGACAGAGAGGGGAGATAGATACCTACAGACCTGCTTCACCGCTTGTGAAGCGACCACCCTGCAGGTGGGGAGCCGGGAGCTTGAACCAGGATCCTTAACATCGGTCCTTGTATTTTGCTTTATGTGCACTTAACCCGCTGCACCACCGCTGGGCTCCTAAGCATGTACTTTTTTTTTTTTTCCTCCAGGGTTATTGCCGGGCTTGGTGCCTGCACCATGAATCCACAGCTCCTGGAGGCCATTTTTTCCCCCTTTTGTTGCCCTTGTTGTTGTAGCCTCATTGTGGTCATTATTGCCATTGTTGATGTTGTTCGTTGTTGGATAGGACAGAGAGAAATGGAGAGAAGAGGGGAAGACAGAGAGGGAGAGAAAGATAGACACCTGCAGACCTGCTTCACCGCTTGTGAAGCAACTCCCCGCAGGTGGGGAGTTTGAACTGGGCCCCTTAAGTGGGTCCCTGCGCTTTGCACCACATGCGCATAACCCACTGCGCCACCGCCCGACCCCCAAGCCTGTACTTTTTTACATTAAATAATGTGCATTTGATACTAAAGCAGGGAATTTTAGAGTGTTAATATTTTTATTCTTTTCATATATAACTGAAGGATTGTTAATACAATGAGGTACAAATAAGTATGTTGTATGACCATATATATCAAACTCTTATTATTTCCAGCTCAAAGAGTAAGTCAGTATAATACGTCTACCTAATAAATAAATTGTACAGTATTTTTTTTCTTTTTTATATTTATTTATTTATTCCCTTTTGTTGCCCTTGTTGTTTTATTGTTGTAGTTCTATTGTTGTTGTCGTTGTTGGATAGGACAGAGAGAAATGGAGAGAGGGAGGGGAAGACAGAAAGGAGGAGAGAAAGATAGACACCTGCAGACCTGCTTCACCGCCTGTGAAGCGACTCCCCTGCAGGTGGGGAGCCGGGGTTCGAACCGGGATCCTTATGTCGGTCCTTGTGCTTTGCGCCACCTGCGCTTAGCCCGCTGCACTACAGCCCAACTCCCTGTACTGTATTTTTAAGCTGAAAGCTTTATGTGTACATAAACAAACATAAAATGTTGTATGATTAAGGAGAGAATAAAACTAATCTATATTTTGTGGGATAGGAGATAGTTCATCAGGTGGAACCTGCATCTTGCCATGTGCCAGACCCCAGGTTCAAGGCCTTGCACCAGGAGAAGTATCACAGACAGTGGAACAGAGCTGTGTTGTCTCTTCCCCTTTCTGTCTTTTTCTGTAACTCTATCTGCAGTAAAACAAATGAAAAAGTTGGCCTAGAAGCAGTGGAATTGCATATGCACTTGGCCCTAGTGCTAAGAACAAAGCAAAGCCAAAAACAATTTGCTTGGGCTTCAGATAGGGAGAATACAAGGCAATTTCTCTACTTATAATAGATCGCTTTAATAGTCTCTGTAAAGACTGGGGGAAGGGTGACGGTAGCGCACCAGATTAAATGCACATGGTTTAAGGCGCCCAAGGATCTGCACAAATATCCCCGGTGGAGCCCCTGGCTCCCCACCTGCAGGAGGGCTGCCTCACAATTCTCTCTATCTTACCCAACTACAACAGCAGCAGCAACAACAATAATGACAGCAACAATGGGGAAAAAAATGGCTGCCAGGAGCAGTGGATTCACCGAGCCCCAGCAATAACCCTGGCGGCAAAAAAAAAAAAAAAAAAAAAAGTCTGGTGGGGAAAGGAAGTGTTTACTTATTTTTCTGTAATCAGGATGCTTTGGTGAGACATGTTGAATATAATAGAAACCTTTTATCAGTGCTGTGAAAATTAAAAAAAAAAATGTTTTTGCCTCCAGGGTTATTGGGGCTTTCAGTGCCTGCACTGTGAATCCACTGCTCCTGAAGGCCATTTTTTTTCCTTTTTTTTTTTTTTTATTGGCTAGCACAGAAATAGAGAGAAGAGGGAAAGATAGAGAGGGAGAAGGACACCTACAGACCTGTTTCACTGCTTGTGAAGCAAACCCCCTGCACCTGCAGGTGGAGAGCCAGGGACTCGATCCAGGATCCTTGCTCTTGGCGCCATGTGTGCTTAATCTGGTTGCACTACCGCCACCCCCTCAATTCCTTTTTATTTTATTATTATTTTTTTCCCCCTTAATTCCTAATAGGGAGCTTGTTACCTTGGAAGTTTCTCAAAGTGCTTAACTGTTAGAGCTTGAAACTCCTGACTTGAGAACAATCCATTTTCTGGCTCTAATTAAAAAAATACTGCTTTATAGTAGGCTAGGCAGTGGTGCACCAGGTTAAGAGCACATAGTACTAAAGGCAAGGACCCGTGCAAGGATCCCAGTTTGAGCCTCCGGTTCCCCAGCTGCAAGGGAGTCGCTTCACTAGCGGTGAAGCAGGTCTGCAGGTGTCTATCTTTCTCTCTCCTTCTCTATCACCCCTCCCCTCTCAATTTCTGTTGTCTTATCCAATAAAAAAAAAAAAAAAAATGGCCGCCAGGAGAAGTGGGTTTGTAGTGCAGGCACGGAGTCCCAGCAATAACCCTGGAGGCAAGAAAAAAAAAATGATGCTTTACAAATTAAATGAGTGCACACATAACCAGCAAGTGGCACAGTGGATAGAAACTGTTGGACTGTGAAGCATGAGGTTCTGAGTTCAATCACTGGCATCCTGTGTGCCAGAGTGATGCTTGGATTCTCTCCTCCCCATTAATAAATTAATATTTATTTCTAAAAGTTTATTGAATGCTTATGAGCTTAGACCTCTATAAATGCTATTGATGAGCTCTCTCTAAAGTTTATGTCAAAGGACAAGACAAGTTCCTTCAGAAGCTAGGACTTTGGGGCTGGCAAAACAGCTCATGTGGATAGTACACCTGCTTTTCCATGCACAGAGGAAATTTCAATGCCAGGGTGCCTTTCTGTTGTTCTCTCTGTTTCTCTTTCTCTGAAAATGTCAGCCTAGAAAGGTAAAGCCTTGGCAGCAACCAAGTCATTTGACATAACTTGAACAGTGCTATAAAAGTCCTACTTTCTAAATCTACATTTGTTTTCCTTTCATTTCACGAAGTAACTAATTACTAAATGATTAAGATAAACACTCCTCACGTTGTAGTGGTTCAGTGTCTGAAGTTTCAAGAGTTCCAGTTATCCAAGTATTTAATTATTCACTTTGTTAATTATTTGAGTATCTGGGTTCTCTCAAAGCAGATGCTCCGAAAATCTGTTGTATAGGGTATTTGTTAGGGATGAACACTTGTGAAAAGAAGTGCGGAGAAGCGATGTTGAACAAGTCTAAATGTGAGCTTCTGCCCACCTAGTATCTGTTCAATGACTTTGATAAACCTTTATATCTATCTCCATGCAGATGGTTACCAGGGTAGAATGGCCTTTGGTGGGTCTGATTCTGAACAAGATGCAGGTGGGCTGAAAGTGTTGTCTAGGAAGATGGTGTCAGAGTTGGGAATAGGACCCAAAAACTGGATCAGGGAAGAGAGTAGCTCCCAAATATGGGAAAAGTATATAAACATTCTTAACTATAAACCCCATCCATCTTACCCAGGGCCCATGTCTATTCATATTTAGCACAGGAGCCTGTGTAACCTCTGCATCCTTGTTGGTCTGAGCTCACATTCCATGGTCATAAGGAATCCCAGGATTCTCTGACTAGTGCCCCATGATGGGTTGGCCTGGTAGTGACCAAAAGGCTCCAAAGTCCCAGGTTCAGTCTCCCACACCACCATATGCCAGAGTTGAGCAGTAAAAAATTTTAAAAATAAATAAATACATAAAAAGAATTACCACTTAGACCCTTGATTCTCCTGTTAGATTTATATCACTAGTGTCTAAAGCTTGCTCTCTCTCTTATAAATTAATAAATGTACCTAAAAAATATACAGGGGGACGGGTGGTAGAGCTCCAGGTTTAGCGTTCATAGTACAAAGCTCAAGGACCGGAGCAAGGATCCTGGTTCAAGCCCCCTGGCTCTCCATCTGCAGGGGGGTCGATTCGCAAGCGGTGAAGCAGGTCTGCAGGTGTCTTTCTCTCACCCTATCTTCCCCTCCACTCTCAATTTCTCTCTGTTCAACCCACCACCAACAACAACAAAAATGGAAAAAGATGGCCACCAGGAGCAGTGGATTCATGGTGCAGGCAGGCACCCAGCCCCAGAAATAATCCAAAAAAATAGTCACTAGTTCCATAGTGGTTAGGATTAGTTAGCTAAGTGATAAGCCCATAAGACAACTGAATCACTAGCAAATCCATTTGATTTCCACTAGTCATTTGTTGCTCATATGTTTGAAGGCCTTTACTGGTGTTTTAAAATTAAAGTGTATATTTATTTTAAAAAATCAAGGGCTGGGGAGACAGCATAATGGTTATACAAAAGCCTTTCAAGCCTGAGGCTCTGAGATCCCAGGTTTAATCCCCAGCCCCACCATAAGCCAGAATGGAGCAGTGTTCTGGTGTAAAATAAAATAAATAAAAAGTTAAAAGACCAAAATAGACATCATTCTCTCTGAACTCTCTAGAACACATTTGTGAAACCTCAGAGATTTATGCTATCTCTAAAGAAACTCCTTTGTACACTCTTAATATTTCTGTGCTTATAGTTCATCCCAGCTTAGTTTCCTCTAAGTCAAATCTGCCCTACCCAAGCTTAGGCTAGATTCCTCTGCTTTATATTCTGCTAGATCATTTTTACAAGTAATAAAATAGCACTTTTCAACTCCTATACAATATCTAAAATACCATTTAAAATCGCTGTATTAAAAAAAACATTTTCATCATGAAATACATACAAAAAAGAGTATCTTTGCAAACAAGGGATCTGAAAAAGATTATCCTTTGAAGGGCAGTTGAGCACATTAAAAAAGAATTTGCTTGGGGGTGGGTGATGGTGCACCTGGTTGAGTACACATGTTACAAACTGCAAGGACCCAGGTTTGAGCCCCCCCCCCCCCCCCCGTTTCCATCTGCAAGGGAGAAGCTTTGAGTGATGAAGCAGGGCTACAGGTATCTCTGTCTCTCTCCCTCTCTTATCACCCCCTTCCCTCTCAATTTCTGGCTGTCACTGTCCATAAAGATTAAAAACAATTATAAAAAGAATTTGCTCATGGCTATAGTAAGCTGGAAGAAACAGGACCAGAGGGTGAAAGTTGTAAGGAAGTAGATTTAGGAAGGATACACGGTAACTCTTAAAAAGGAGATTAAAAAAAAAAAATTTAACAATAGCAGTTTTATTTAAATAGTTTTGCTGATGAAACTTATGTATATATACTGTAGGAGGAACATTTAAACAATTTTGTAACTTAATCACAATTCTGAGTTAGGTGGTAGCATTATTCCACAAGTAAAATTAAGAAATTTTAATTTGCTCAGAATCTCATGCTACATGTCACTGATAGAGCCAACATACACATCCTAAGTCTGCTGACTCAAGTTCTCATGCTGTTTCCACTTTAGAAGGCAGATGACCATGTGTCATGAAGACTGGAAGAAACATTTCATTTGAGGAAGAAGTTGGACTGTGGAATTATCAAGTTTTCTTTTCCCTTTGAAAGTCTTTAAATATTCTGAAGAATGAATTTTTATCTCATTGGTTTGCATTTCATTTAAGAATTTGCTCAAATAAATGTTTGACTTTAAACTTCATTCATTCCCTGGAATAGGGAGTTCCGGTGGTGGGAATTGTGTGGAATTGTACCCCTCTTATCCTATGGTCTTGTCAATGTTTCCATTTTATAAATAAAAAAAAACTTAAAAAAAATACAAACAGGAAAAGAACAAATAAAACTTCATAAATGGAAAAAAAAAAAAAAGCTTCATTCCTCTTCCCCATTATAAGTATTTTCTATAAAAAAAAAAAATCTTGTTTAATTTCTCTCTTTAATTTTTTTCCCTGTCCTGATTGGTATATTCTCTCTCATACATATTTCATGATGTACTACATTTTTAAAATTGTAAATGAAACTGAATGGGTTCATGGTATTATAGCTGTGGGCTACATTTATTTATTTTTTTTTTAATTTAGGGTCTGAGGTTGTATTCACCAGATAGAGTGCATGTCTTAGCATAATACAGGTTAGTGGCACAGCATCACATGGAAGGTAGCAACGCACTAGTTTAGAGTTGTGGTATCTCTCCCTCTCTGTTTCTTTTTTTTTCCTCTCTGACAAACTACCAAACAGACAGGACAGTGAAATTACATGTGGGACTCCCAGCTCCACAAAATAATGAACATTAAAAAAAAAATTATTATCTTTACTTATTTATTGGCTAGAGACAGCCAGAAATTGAGAGGAAGGAGGAGGTAGAGAGGGAGATAAACAGAGACACCTGCAGCACTGTTTTACCACTCATGAAGCTTTCCCCTTGCAGGTGGGAGACCTGGGACTTGAACCCCAGTCCTTGCACATTATAACTTGTGCCCTCAAACAAATATGCTACCACCCGGTCCCTGAACATTTTTTTGTTTCCCTTTTGTTGCCCTTGTTGTTTTATTGTTGTAGTTATTATTATTGTTGTTGTTGTTGTTGGATAGGACAGAGAGAAATGGAGAGAGGAGGGGAAGACAGAGAGGAGGAGAGAAAGACAGACACCTGCAGACCTGCTTCACCGCCTGTGAAGCGACTCCCCTGCAGGTGGGGAGCCGGGTTCGAACCGGGATCCTTATGCCGGTCTTTGTGCTTTGCGCCACCTGCGCTTAGCCCGCTGCGCTACAGCCCGACTCCCCCTGAACATTTTTTTAATTAATAGTTTTGGAGACAGAAAGAAATCCCAGTCATTCCAATGTTTCATCTGTTTTTTGTCTTTCTTGTTTTTATACAGTGCTGGTTCTCAAAACCTATCTCTGAATCTCCCCACCCCTACCCCTAATCTTTGTTTATACATTCACCTTTTTTTTTTTCTCCATCTCTTTTTTTTTCTTTCTGTTGTCATTGAAGCCTCACCACTTTTTGCCAACTTTTTCAGATGGGGAGCGACAAAAAAAGAGAAGGAAAGAAACCATACTACTGAAGCTTCCCCCAGTGCAGTGGTGGCCAGGCCCAGGTTTTTATCATGTGTAGCAAAGCAGACAGCACTCTGCCAGTTCAAACCTGTTTGAACTCAGTTCTCAGTTCAAACCTGTTTCTTTAATCATTCGATTCTTCCTGTTTGCCCTGTCTGCCATAACTTTTATGATAGCACTTATGTTCCGTGCAGTATTGTGACTTAGAAGAAAACATATTTATTTGGTCATTCAGATAACCTAAAATATATTCCTTAGTATTTATTTAGCCAAGATGCCTGACTCACAGGTTCCACAACCCCTGGAATTTCCTGTTATGAATAATAAAGATGCTTCTTATTATGTGAGTTTTAGAAGTACTTAGGGATGGGGACTATTGCCAAGAGAACCAACCTCTTGATTCAATCTCTTTTCATTTGACCTTCACTGAGAGGTGAGGGACTGCAGTTTGAACCAGTCACCTAAGGTCAATTGCTTAATCAATCATGTTTTAGTAATGTCACCTCCTGAAAAGTTAGATGGACAGGATTCTAAGAGCCTCTGGGTGATGAACACTGGACATATGAGAAAGTGAATCCCTAAGAAAGGATATGGAAGTTCAGTGCCCTTTTCCTTGGCCTTGCCCAATATACTTCTCCAGTCTGACTATTCCTGAGTTAGGAAGTTGTATAGTAAGATGTTAATAAAGTAGGTAAAATGTTTCTTCACATGCTGTAAGCCATTCTAGCAAATTAATAAACCTAAGAAAGGGGTTATGGTAAATCCCAATTTACACCCAGTTTGAAGCACAAGCAAACAGCCTTGCTTTTAGTTTCTAAGATGAGGGTAGTCTTGGAAGAATGTTGCTGTGGAATCTGAAACTATCTCCAGATAGACACTGCACAATTTTATTGGTATGGGAACACCTTTATACATAATCACACTGGAATTAGATCAGGAAATTCATTCAATGGATCAATCAAACCAGAACTCCACTATTAATAATTTTTTCTTTCCCTCCAGGGTTATTGCTGGGGCTGGGTGCCTGCACTATGAATCCACTGCTCCTGGAAGCTGGTTTTTTTTTTTTTTTTTTTTTCACTTTTGTTGCCCTTGTTTATCATTGTTGTTTGATAGGACAGAGAGAAATTGAGAGAGGAGGGAAAGACAGAGAGGGGAGAGAAAGATAGACACCTGCAGACCTGCTACACCGCTTGTGAAGTGACCCCCCTGCAAGTGGGGAGCCAGGGCTCGAACCAGAATCCTTACGCCGGTCCTTGTGCTTGGCGCCACGTGCGCTTAACCCACTGCACTACCGCCCGACCCCCTATTAATACTTTTGTTGTAACACAGACACACACACACCCCTTGACATTTTAGTTAATGGACTAGTAATTAGGTTACTTGAAGTATGTGGTTTTTTTTTAAAAAAAAAATTTCTTTATTGAGGAATTAGTGGTTTACATTTGACAGTAAATACAATTTACATTTGTACATGCATACCATTTCTCAGTTTTCCACGTAACAGTACAACCCCCAAAGTATGTGGCTCTTTAATGACCCTTCAGTGCCTCCAGAAAGACTGAAAAACATTCCTCATACTTGCCTAAATTAGTCCCCTAGGGCCTTGATTGTCTCCTTTCTCTATTCCTGTTTTGTTTTGTGTAAGTTGAGCCTGTTACAAACATGATTCCTTTGCTCCGGGGCACTTACCCACCACCACCACCCTCACCCCCCAACCCCCACACACACCTTCAGATGAAGAGAAAGGAAAGGCATCACCACTCTGGAGCTTCTTTTGGTTCCATAGCACCTCCCGCATAGTGCCAGGTCTCAAACCTGAGCCACACACAAGGCAAGACACCTGTCCTACCCTATGAGCTATTTTTCTGTACCCTGTTTTTGTGCTATTTTTTATCTGGATTCAACTATACTCCAGTCAACCAGCCTCAAAACTTAACTTTTTTTTTTTTTTTTTTACTTCCCTCAAGACAGTTCATCCAAGTTGGTTAACACTCCTTATATCCAAATCAGTTTCTTTTCTGCTCTCAGTGGGTTATAATTTTGCTTCCTGGTATAATTGCTTAAAGTCAGTGAAAGCTTTTATTCACTATCTTTATTCCCTAAGTTTCGCAGTGTCTTTTCCTTGATAGTAGCTCAGTGATCATTTAATTAACTCAAATCCATTGACATTAACTGATATTTCCAGAGCTTTTTAATTTTTTTTTAGCTTTTCAGTTTTTTCTCATGCCTGCATTCTTTGTTCTCCTTGAATTTATTAGATAATTAAACATCATCCAACTTATAACAGTTCTCCTATTGCTCATTTGGCATTTATTTGAAGACCCACAAATCAATCCTTAATTCTCCCTGTTGCCCTAAAAGAAACTTTTTATTTCAGTCAAACTGGTCTATAAACTGTTCCTGAAAATTTTATCTCCATTCCTTTGTTCTTGGTATTTTCATACCTGGAATGCCTTCTTTTTATTGGTTTATGCAGATTCTACCACACCTTCAAAATGCCTAGACTGAACAGCCAACATCTTTGATCTTTGAATAAAGAAGTCTGTATTATTTGACAATTTATTGCTTACTAACCTGTGACCCTTTATGCTCATTTTGCTACATCAGCCAAACATCTTACAGAAGTTGAGTTTTTAATTGAAGACCTAGAGGAAGGGTACTCCAGACATGGAGAATAGCAGGTGCAAAGAGCCTCAGTCAAATGTACATGTTTTTTATTTTTTATTTACTTATTTAGAAAAGGCAAAGAGTTCATTTTCTTTTTCTTTTTAAAAAAAATTTATTATCTTTATTTATTGGATAGAGACAATCGGAAATCGAGAGGGAAGGGGGAGAGAGAGAGAGAGATACCTGCAGCCCTGCTTCACCACTTGCAAAGCTTTCCCCCTGCAGATGGGGTTCGGGGGATCGAACTGGGGTCCTTGAGCACTGTAACATGCACTCAACCAGGTACGCCACCATCCGGTCCCAAGGGTTCATTTTCTGTGTGCAGAATTATAAAGGGGAAGGGTGTATGGAGAGGTGATCAGAGATAATGAGGTGGGAAAAAGATTTTGTGAGGCTAGATAAGTCATTGTAATGACTTATCATTGTGGGGGCAGGTAGTGGTACACCTGATTAAATACGTTACCAAGCACAAGGGCCTGGATTCAAGCCCCCATTTTCCACCTACTGGGGAGAAAGCCTTACAAGTGGTGAAGCAGGTCTGAAGATGCTTTTCTCTCTTGCTCTCTCTTTCTTCCTCCCCTAATTTCTGTTTCCTGAAAAAAGGGGGGGGATGGCCACTGAGAGCAGTGGACTTATGGTCCAGTGATAACTCTGGTGGCAATAAAAAAATAAAGACTTCTCATTGTTAACATTCATCGGTGTTTTCTAGTTGGAACTTTGTCCAGAGATATATAATGGAGTAGATATTCAGGGATGTGCCATCAGCAGGATTGAGAAGATGCCACAAATAAGAGTTAACTGCCTATATTGGTTCCTTTTCCTTAGGGTATGCAATTATAAAAGTTTTTGGTCCTCCTTGGGACTTCACCATGATGATTGGGGGGGGTGGCAGGGGGGGGAGCCTATAGCAATGGAGCAACCACCGGTGCTATAGTATTCCTGTGTGGTATACCAGGTCATCTAACCTAGGTCACACGTGACAAAGCAGGCACTTTCCCAGGTGAGCTGTCTTACTGTTTCCCTAACTTTTCTTTTTTTAAACTATAGGCCAGTTGGCATGATGGATTTTTCCAAGCTACCCAAAGTGGCTGATGAAGATAAAGAAAGCACTTTTGGCTTTGTGCATGGAGTCTCAGGACCTGGTAAGTAATGTGTAATACTCTCAATAGTAAAGTAATATCTTTTCAAGGTAGCAACATAAAGTTGATAAACCTTCCTTACAAATTTTCATAACTAAGGGGCCAGGCAGTGACACACCTGGTTGAGCAAACATGTTACAATGCATAAGGAGCCAGGTTCATGCCCCCATCCCTACCTGCAGGGGGAAAGCTTCATGAACAGTGAATCAGTGCTGCAAGTATCTCTTATGCCTCTTTCTCTCTCTCTCCCCCTCTCTGTCCCTCCTTCCCTCCTTCTTTCCTCTTGATTTCTCTCTGTCTCTGACCAATAAATAACTCAGGACTGGATGGTAGCTTACACAGTAGAATGTACAGGCTACCATGTGCAAGGACTAGAGTTCAAGCTCCTAACCCCTACCTGTAGCAGAGAAATTTCACAAGTGTTGATGCAGTGCTACTGGTATTTCTCTCTTTTCTTTCTTCCTCTCTCTCTTTCTTTTTGTCTCTGTCAGCCATAAACAGTGGCATCATTGGCATCAGTGACACCAACTCCAGCAATAACCTTGGTGGGGAAAAAAAATTATTGCAGCTGTAGACCTAAGAAAATATCTCATCCTAAGAGCTCACCTAGCATTTAGAATCTAAATTTGCTCACTATTGAGGTTATTAATTTAAACATAAAGACTCTTAATCATACCCCTATCCAGTGGTGAGGAATGATTATAAATATTCTTATGAATTAGGAAAAACAATTTTGATGCAAAGATGATTGATTGATTTTGATTAGTGTTTACCAGAGCGTTGATCAGCTCTGGCTTATGGTAGTGCAGGGGACTGTACTTGGGATTTAAGAACCTCAAGCATGAGAGTCTTTTTGCATAATCATTATGCTATCTACCCCTGCCCTATATGTGACCCCCCCAGGTAGAATGAACTTTAATTTATCAAAAGGGCCCATGCACAGGAGAGTTTCAGTGCTATAAATGGATAATCTTTACCCTAAAAAGATGAATTTAAGTTTTAATATATTAACCTGTAATTATTCACAGAATCAAAATCTTCAAAACTTGTTCTTTTTAGTGGTTACAGCCTGTGACATGGCAGGTGCAGCCATGTATGAACTGGTGAGAGTGGGCCACAGTGAGTTGGTCGGAGAGATTATCCGCTTGGAGGGTGACATGGCTACTATCCAGGTGTATGAAGAAACTTGTATCCTTTGTTTGTTTGCTTTTTGTTTCAATTTCTTGCCTCTTCCTACAAGTTGAAATTAAGAATTTTGGGTAGAAACAGCAACAGCTAGTGCTTTAGTTTCAGTCTCAAGCATGACAAAGCTGCCACTGTTGTGTGAATAGGTTTGTTGAAGCCAATTCATATGTAGTCGTTATAATTTGATCTTATTGGAGGAAGTTTATATTACAACAGTATTAACAGGCAATCCAATTAGCAGTAAAAAGTGGAGGGAAGGGTACAAATCTTTGTTGCTGGTTCAGAAAACTGGTATACCATGATTAGTCTCTTAATGATAGAAATGTTGGTTAATTCTAGTCTTTTACTACTGTAAATAGTCTTAAAGTATAGCTATTGTCATAAAGGTTAGATTTTTGGAATGTATATATTGAAGCAGAGAACTAAATTGTTATTAATACAAGTTGTATTGATTCTATACCTATCTACAAATATGGGGAAGCAAGGCAGATTTGATGTGCTTATTTGCATGTCTTTTTTACTTCATTTTCAAAACTACTTAACAATTCTTAAGATTTTAGGGGTTTTTCCTTTTTAGGTACCTAATTTCCTTGGTAGTACAGTAGAAACAATGATCAAAGCAATTATCTCTCTGCTTTATGAACTACTTACCAGGGCACTCTGGGGGAGTTACAGCAAATCCAGGACATTTATAATGTTTAAGTTTAGTATAGGAACATACATCATTTCAAATAGCATTCAAACTAGAAGTCTGAGATAACAAAAAGCTTCAAAATAAAACTGCAAGGGCCCAGGCAGTGGTGCAGCCAATTAAGAGCACATATTACCATGCACAAGGGCCTGGGTTCAAAACCCCCCCTGCCCCCATCAGCAGTGGGGGATGTTTTTGATTGGTGAAGCAGGTCTGCAGGTGTCTGTCTTTCTCCCTCTCTAGCTCCCCTTCCTCTCTCACTTTCTGTCTCACTTTTATCAAATAAAAGCTAAAGAAAAACAGAAAAATGGCTGTCAGGAGTGGATGTTATTATTGGTAATGGCATATCTTAGTGAAGAAGAGTTTTTGGAAATTGCTAAGCTTGAAACCAAGTATTGTGCTAAAATGACTCCAGGATGGGAGCTGGGTTCTGGTGTGCCTGGTTAAGCAAACACATTACCATGCCTAAGGACCTGAGTTCAAACTCTCACTCCCCACCTACACAGGGAAGCTCCCTGAGTGGAGAAGCAGGTCTGCAGGTGTCTGTCTGTGTCACTCCCTCTGTATCTCCCCAACCCCTCTCAATTTCTATCTGTTCTATCAAATAAAAATAAAATTCTTTTTTTTATGGGGGGGGGCATGGATTCCAGGAGAGGTGGATTCATCCTGCAGGTACTGAGCCCAAGCAATAACCCTGGTGGCAATAAATAAATAAATAAATAAATAAATAAGGAACAGCTACTCAGTTTGAGTATGAGGTTTGAAAATGGCACATATAGTCGCTATTTATAATTGTGGTTATTTAAGAGTGAAAATGAGGTTAAAATATCCTATTTTAACTTATGTTTATATATTTTTTCAAAGTGCTACTCAGTTTTTAAATCTGTATTTATTAAGTTATTTAGTCATTTGTAATCAATGGGACTGTTAGATAAATCTTTTGACCAAGGGAAAGGTATAAAAGTTACTGAAGTAATAAGGGTGTTATATACTGAGAAACTTAGAAAATTTCTGCTATGGCTCCTTAAGCATCATTTCACTGTTAAACCACAGTATTTCCTTTTTTTGTTATTTCTAAATTTTCATAATGAGTTTTCCTTAACTACTGTTCCTAGCTGGTGTGTCTGTTGGAGATCCTGTGCTCCGAACTGGTAAACCTCTTTCTGTAGAGCTTGGTCCTGGCATTATGGGAGCCATTTTTGATGGTATTCAAAGACCTTTGTCAGATATCAGCAATCAGACACAAAGTATCTACATCCCCAGAGGAGTAAATGTATCTGCCCTTAGCAGAGATATCAAATGGGATTATACACCTAACAAAAATTTAAGGGTATGTATTTATAACCTACAATTTCTAAAGCTGATGAAAGAATATTAAATGGATGTTTATTACACTATTTTGCTCTTTAGTCCAAATAAAAATAGACCACAGATGCATGGTTAACATTTTCTATTAAATGCACTAGTAGAATTATAGAAAAAAATATCATATGTATAAGTGAAACAAATGATTGAATGTTTGCAATAAGGATATGTCTACTTGATATTTATTTGAACATTAACAGAAAACTCCTTGTTCTCCAGGTGGGTAGTCATATCACTGGTGGAGATATTTTTGCAATTGTCAATGAGAACTCACTTATCAGACATAAAATCATGTTACCCCCACGAAACAGAGGAACTGTAACCTACCTTGCTCCACCTGGGAATTATGATACGTCTGTAAGTATCTTAGAGACTTTGTCTGACAAGAGTTACCCTATTTAAACATGATAATTGCCCAGTACTAATATCCTCATCATAGAACTGCTAATTAATATTTTAAATAACTTCTGTAATTACTTTTTTTGTGAATTTTAAAAATATTTTTATTTATCATTGGAAAGAGACAAAATGAGGGGGAGGGGAGATAGGGAGAGAAACAGAGACCTGCAGCCCTGTTTCACCACTTGTGAGTGTAATTACTTTTCAATTGAGTATTTTTGTTTGTTAATTTGAATTTGGGAATATAAGGAGGAGAACATCTTTCTTTTTGTTTACACTAGTGAAGTATCTATAACATTTTCCTACCATTGTACCTTATGCTATAGTCTGTAAAGTCCTGAATATTTAAGCATAAAATAGACTTTGATTTTAATCTTCCATCTATATTCACCTGCTAGCTATATAGTGGATTATATAAATCCCTACTCTGCATGCAGGAGTCATTTAAAACTTAAGTCTTTTGGCTCACCTGGTTCAGCGCACGTCACCATGAACAAACCCCTGGTATCCACCTGCAAGGGGAAAGCTTTGTAAGTGGTGAAGCAGTGTTGCAGGTGTCTCTCTGTCTCCCTGTCTCTACTATTCTTTTTTTATCATCTTGATTTCTGGCTGTCTCTGTTCAATAAATAAATAAAGATAATTATGAAAAAAAAATTTAAATGGGAGTTGGGCGGTAGCGCAGCAGGTTAAGCATAGGTGGCGCAAATCCCAAGGACCAGCATAAGGATCCCACCTCCCCACCTGCAAGGGAGTCGCTTCAAAAGTGGTGAAGCAGGTCTGCAGGTGTCTATCTTTCTCTCCCCATCTCTCTCCATTTCTCTCTGTCCTATCCAGCAATGACGACATCAGTAACATCAACATTAAAACAATAAGGGCAACAAAAGGGAGCAAATAAATAAATATTTTTTTAAAAATTTAAACTTGGTTTTTTATTGATGGTTATATTAATTGTTAAAGACCCATCATAGTCTTTGTGGGAACAATGATAATTTAAGAAGAATTAACTGAACAGCTGAATGTAACTTCAGGATCACTATTGTAGCTTTTTTTTTTTTTTTAAATAAGTATTTATTTATTTTCCCTTTTGTTGCCCTTGTTGTTTAACATTGTTCTGGTTATTGATGTCGTCGTGATTGGATAGGACAGAGAGAAATGGAGAAACGACAAAAGGAAGACAGAGAGGGGGAGAGAAAGACAGACACCTGCAAACCTGCTTCACCTCCTGTGAAGCGACTCCCGTTCAGGTGGAGAGCTGGGGGCTTGAACTAGGATCGTTATGCAGGTCCTTGCGCTTTGCACCACCTGCACTTAACCCGCTGCACCACCGCCCGACTCCCCACTGTAGCATTTTTAAGGTAAAATATGGCAAAAATAAACAAGTGGTACTTTATCAAACCAAACCAAAACTTCTTACACAGAAAGAATCCACAAAGTAAGTGACTAGAGAATAACTCACCCGACAGTGCAAGATTTGCATGCTGTATGCTCCTGGTTTGGTGCTCGGTGAACCCACTGCTCCCAGAAGCCATTTACTTTATTTTACTTTATTTTATTTATTTGTTTATTTTAATATAGACCAAGAGAAATTGAAAAGGAAAGAGGAAATAAAGAGGGAGAGAAAGTGAGACACCTAAAGCCCTGCTTCACCACTCATGAAGCTTTCCTCCTCGCAGGTGGAGACCGGGGGCTTTGAACCTAGGTCCTTGCTCTTGGTAACGTGTGCTTTACTAGGCAAACCACCACCCAGCCCTCTCCTATAAATCATCAAGAAAATGAAAGGGCAACCTTTGGCATATTTTCAAATCCTGTTTTTTGATTAAGGGTTAATAATCAACATAGACAGAACTCATACAACTCAGTAGTCAAATAACTATGTGACTAAAAATTGTACTGAGGAACTAAATAGACTTTTTTTCCCCCAAAGAAGATATATAAGTATTTAATAGATACAAGAAAAGGTGCTCAGTATTATTATTCATCAAGGACATGCAAATCAAAATCACAAAGATATACCACCTCAAACTTGTTAAAATGACTGTTATAAAAGATAAGAATGTTGGTTGGGGCCAGGTGGTGGCGCACCTGATTAAGCGTTCACATTACACTGTAAAGACCCAGGTTCTATCCCCTGGACCCCACCTGCAGGGGGAAAGCCTTCACAAGTGGTGAAGCAGAGATGTCTCTCTGTCTCTATCCAATAATAAGTAATATATATATATATATATATATATATATATATATATATATATATATATTAGAATGTTGTGCAGATTTGAAATAAAGGGAGCCTTTGTGCAGCATTTGGGGGCGGGGTACAAATTGGTACAGCCATTCTGAAACAGCATGGCAAATTCTCAGGAAATTAGAAATAGAACTGCCATATGTTCAACAGTTCTACTTCTGGATATTTATCTGAAGAAAATGAAATGACTAACTTGAAAAGTTATGTGCACCCCAGTATTCATTGCAATTTTATTTACAATGTAAGACACAAAAGCGGGAATCGGCCTGTAGCACAGTGGGTTAATCGCACATGGTGCAAAGTACAAGGATCTGTGGAAGGATCCCAGTTCCAGCCTGGCTCCCCACCTGCAGGGGAATCGCTTCAAAGGCGGTGAAGCAGGTCTGCAGGTGTCTATCTTTCTCTCCCCCTCTCTGTCTTCCCCTCCTCTCTCCATTTCTCTCTGTCCTATCCAACAACGATGACAACAATAATAACTACAACAATAAAACAACAAGGTCAACAAAAGGGAATAAATAAATATTTTTTTAAAAGTTAAAAAAAAAGATATAAAAGCAACCTAAATGTTAATCAAAGGATGAATGCAGAAAATTGGGGGAGAGGGAGAGTGATAATTCACCTAGTAGAATATATACCCGCTATGTGAAGACTTGAGTCCTGCCCTACATAGGAGCGCCATGGATAGCCTAGTGGAGCTCCATGAATGGTGGGGAGACACCTGTAGTGGCTCCCACACTTTATGCCTGTCTTCCTCTCTTCTCTTTATCTCTGTTGCCATTTGTCTCTCAAAAAAAGGAATGAATGATGATGGTAGAAAAGTACCTTAGTTGGCTTGAGAGTCTTTTGCAGACACCTGTCAAAGGGAGAAGAAAAAATTGTACTGTGTCAGCAGATGTGCTGTAATCCATTAACCCTCCCATTAAAGAAAAAAATGAATGCCAGTAGGAAAATAAATATCTTGACAATAAAAGATAAAGATAATGAATGAAAACTTGAAGAAAATCTTGCCTTTTGTAGTAATGTGAATGGAAGTTGAGGACATGTTAAGCGAGATAAGGTCAAGAAAGAGAAAGATGAATAGTTCAAGATCTCATAAACATAAGATATGCATGTGTAATGGACAGTTGTAATAAAAAGTTGGGATTGCATATAAAGATTTACAAGAAAAAGTGTTATCCTCCTTCCTCATTTCCATGTGCCACATCTCAAGAGGTAAGTATCAATATTACTTTGATTTTAGAGGTAGAAATATTCATCAGTTTTTTTAAATGTATTTTAAAATGCTGTTGTTTTTTATTAGGATGTTGTCTTGGAGCTTGAATTTGAAGGTATAAAGGAGAAATTCAGCATGGTCCAAGTGTGGCCTGTACGTCAAGTTCGGCCTGTCACTGAGAAGCTACCAGCCAATCACCCATTGTTGACTGGCCAGAGAGTCCTTGATGCCCTTTTTCCGTAAGTTTGACTTGTGAACCATGGTTTTTCCTTCATTAATTATTCCTTTTTATTTGTTTCACTTTTTACAGACATTTTATGTACTAGGGCAGAAGAGATAGCATAATGGTTATGCGAAAAAAAACATGCCTGAGACTCCAAGGTCCCAGGTTTAATCACCTGCACCACCATAAACCAGAGCTGAGCAGGTTTCTGGTTAAAAAAAAAAAAGTTTCATCTGCCAATCCTCTAATAAATTTCATCTAGAGAAGTTGTAGTGAGGAATTTTTAAAAAATTTTAAAAATTATCTTTATTCATTGCATTGAGACCGCCAGAAATTGGGAGGGGAGGGGAAAGTAGGGAGAGAGAGACAGAGAGACACCTGCTGCACCGCTTCACCGCTTGCATAGCTTTCCCCCTGCAGATAGGGACCAGGGGCTCGAACCCAGGTCTTTGTGCATTGTAATGTGTGTGTGTGTGTGTGTGTGTGTGTGTGTGTGTGAGAGAGAGAGAGAGAGAGACAGAGACAGAGAGAGAGACAGAGAGACAGAGAGAGAGAGAGACCAGCAGCCCTGCTTTACTATTTGTGAAGCTTTTCCCCCTGCAGGTTGGTACTTGAACCTAGGTCCTTGTCTACTCTAATGTGTGCTCTTAACCAGGTGCGCCACCGCCATCTCATTATTTTTTATATAAGTTTCTTTAGATTTTTTTTTTTTATAGCTGGGGAGATAGGATAAGCATAGTGGTTATGCAAAAAGCCAGAGCTGAGCTGTGTTGGTCTGTCTCCCTCCCTCTGTGTCTGTCTCTTTCTCTCTCTAAATATATATATATTTTTTCCTCTCTGTTTCTCTCATTAAAATAAATAAATAGAGGTGGGGGAGATAGCATAGTGGTATGCAAAAACTTTCATGCTTGAGACTTTAAGTCTCAAATTCAGTCTTCCACTCTGCTGTAAGCTAGAGTTGAGCAGTTCTCTAGGAAGGAAGGAAGGCGGCTGGCTGGCTTGCTTGATTTCTTTTTTTAAATAGTTTCTTTTAAAAAAAAAAATTATTTATTCATTTTTGTTGCCCTTGTTGTTTTATTGTTGTAGTTATTATTGTTGTTATTGATGTTGTTGTTGTATAGGACAGAGAGAAATGGAGAGAAGAGGGGAAGACAGAGAGAGGGAGAGAAAGACACCTACAGACCTGCTTCACCGCCTGTGAAGTGACTCTCCTGCAGGTGGGGAACCGGGGTTTTGAACCAGGATCCTTACGCTGGTCCTTGTGCTTTGCGCCACCTGCACTTAACCTGCTGTGCTACAGCCTGGCTTCCCAATAATTTTTTATAGAACAGGTGTAGCTGCTCCCCACCTGCAGGGGAGTCGCTTCACAGGCAGTGAAGCAGGTCTGCAGGTATCTATCTTTATCCTCCCCTCTCTGTCTTCCCTTCCTCTCTCCATTTCTCTCCATCCCGTCCAACAACAGTGACAACAATAATAACTACAACAATAAAAAAGAAAAAAAAAGTCAGCCTAGAATGATGAAGCCCCTAGTGACAACCAAAAGCAAGCAAGCAAGCAAACACAAACAGTAATCATTTGCCTCTGCCTTTAAGGGTATTTCACACTCCACTACCAGTTTTTAGGGAAAGTTTGGAAATAACTGCTAAATTTACAGAAAGATGCTATTTTTCTAATGTGTACAATCATGAAATATCAATAGGACAGTCTAAAGTTGGAGAATTGCAAATGGCACTAAGGGTTTACTTAGGCTTTTAATTTTATATTTAGTGTTACTTTTCATCTGAGTGGTAGAGATGATTAAGATGTAAGTTAAGGGAGTCGGGCGGTAGCGCATCAGGTTAAGCGCATAAGGCGCAAAGTGCAAGGACCAGCCTAAGGATTGGTTTGAGCCCCAGGCTCCCCACCTTCAGGGGAAGTGAAGCAGGTCTGCAGGTGTCTATCTTTCTCTCCCGCTCTCTGTCTTTCCCTCCTCTCCATCTCTCTCTGTCCTATCTAACAATGATGACATCAATAACAACAATAACTACAACAACAATAAAAAACAAAAAGGGGGAAGAATGTAAGTTAAAAAAAAAAGAAAAGAAGAAAGGGGGAGGGGGTAGTGTACCCAGTTGACTGCACACTTTACATGCATAAGGACCCAGGTTCCAACTCCTTTTCTTTGCCTGCAATAGGGGAAGCTTCACAAGTAGTGAAGAAAGACTGCAGGTGTCTTTCTGTCCCCCCCCCCTCTCAATTTCTCTCTGTCCTTGAAAATTAAGAGAGAGAGAAAAAAGAAAAGGAATATTAGCCACTGGGATTGGTGGATTAACTGTGCAGCCTTCAAGCCCCTGGTGGCAAAAAGAGAGAAAGAAAATGTCTGGTAAATAGTATTTAAGTCTCCAGCTGAATCTCCATTTTAACCCACTGGAATGGAATGTTAGCTCTGTGAGTTGAGAAACATGGTTATCATAAGCACTTGCTATCCTTCAACATTTACAAGTATAGTTTTTAGTATCTAGGAAGTATTTTGTAAATACTGAATGGATAAAAAAGAATTAACAAATTAGCAAAAGTCTTTGTTCATTAACATTTATAGCAAGTTAGGGACTCCCTAAGTCTTTCTACTTTTGGCCTCCAGAGACAATGTCTAAGTGTTTGTGGACTGGGGAGATAGCTTCATTTTAGAGCATAGTACTTGCATGCCTGAAGCCCCAGTTTCACTCTCCCATGCTACCTACCATATGCTAGTGGTAAGCAGTATTCTGCCAGACACTGCTCTGCTCTGTCTTATGGGGTGATAAGGGGCTTGAACCTGGACCTTTAAAGCCTAAGACATGAGCCTCTCATGCTTTCTACCCCTGCCCCCTACAAAAGTCTTTATCCCTCTATCTGTTCTGGATAAAAGTCTGGAGGAATAGAGTATTCTTGGTTGCAAACCTTTTTTTTTTTTCTTTTCCTTTTTCTGAGCATCTTATAAATGTCTTACCATTCTCTTCTGTCTCTGTCTCTCAAAAAAAAAAAAAAGTCAGCCTAAAATGAAGCCCCCAGTGATAACCAAAAGCAAGCTAGCAAGTAAACACAAACAGTAATCATTTCCTTTTGCTCACTTTATCTCATAAAAATAAATATTTTATATTTATGTAAATTTTTCTTTTGACTTTAATTCCTATATTGTCCTTTAATGAACTTACATGAATACATATTATGTATATAGATATTCAGAAAATTTATTAGTACTGGTTTACTTTATTCTTTATTCTTTATTCTTTATTTATTTACTGGTTTATTTTATTCTTTTTATATTCCTCTTCACTAGAAATTTTATGGAAGATAATTTCATTTCAATTTGTTTGTTTGTTTATTGCCTCCAGGGTTATCGCTGGGGCTCAGTGCCTGCACTACAAATCCACTGCTCCTGGAGGCTATTTCTTCCCTTTTTCTTGCCCTTGTTTATCATCGTTGTTGTTGTTGTATAGGACAGAGAGAAATGGAGAGAGGAGGGGAAGAGAGAGGGAGGCAGAAAGATAAGACACCTGCAGACTTGGTTCACCGTTTGTGAAGCACCTTCCCTGTAGGTGGAGAGCCAGAGGCTCAAACCAGGATCCTTAAGCTGGTCCTTGTGCTTTAGGCCACGTGCGCTTAACCCACTGCGCTACCGCCCAACCCCCCTCAATTTTAAAGGTACTAGAAATTACTAATGATTTTTTAAAAACATTGTTAGAGGTTGGAATTAGAGGAACAATGATGTTTCTGACCATTGGTTTTTGTAAATGTATCTGAAAATATTTTGAAGTGCTTTCTTTACATTTGTGTCGCTAACCTGCTTTGCTTATTAGTATTTATTAGCAAGTAAATCAGTCCATACTTTGTTCTCTTTGTTTAGATGTGTACAGGGAGGAACTACTGCAATCCCTGGAGCTTTTGGCTGTGGAAAGACTGTGATATCTCAGTCTCTATCCAAGTATTCCAACAGTGATGTGATTATTTATGTAGGATGTGGTGAAAGAGGAAATGAGATGTCTGAAGTCCTCCGGGACTTCCCAGAGGTTTGTATATTTAAAGATTCAAATAGCTTTCTAGAAAAAGTCAGACCACTAGTCAAGTTTTATTGGCAAATAATAAAGACTTATTTTGGAACTGTGATGATGCTCTGATTTGTTCAAGAGTTTTTAAAGTATGTCCTGTTGTATTTGTGATGTATAATTTGTATATTCAAGAAAATGTTTGAATTTTCCGACACCTGAATGTTTCTTTTTTGTAGTCTGGTAGTTTTCAGTTACTGAGAGAAAATTAAAACAGAAAATATTTATAGGTGTGAACTAAACATAGAGTTTACTTAAGCTATGATGTATTTTGTTTTTCATAATTTAATGGATTTCATTTAAGAAGTGGAAAGAATTCCTATATTTACAGCACTGTGAGACAGAGACAAGAGGATGGACTAATTGGGAATACTACTTTGGGAACATTGATTGTGAGAGGAATTAATACAGACAAGTTGTTAGAAGGGAATAAAGTGTTTCATTTAGAAATTAGAAGATCATGGGGCCAGGCGGTGCACCTGGTCAAGTGCTCACGTTACAGTGTGCAAGGATCCAGGTTCAAGCCCCTGGTCCCCCCACCTGTAGGTAGAAAGCTTCATGCGTGGTGAAGCAGGGCTGCAGGTTTCTGTCTCTCTCCCTCTCTGTCTCCCCTCCCCCTCTCAATTCCTGGCTTCTCTATCCAATAATAAATAAATAAATTATGAAAAAAGAAATTAGAAGATCACTAACAGAATTGTTTGTTTACCTTTAGCTCACAATGGAAGTTGATGGCAAGGTAGAATCCATTATGAAGAGGACAGCTTTGGTAGCCAACACCTCCAATATGCCTGTTGCTGCTAGAGAAGCCTCTATTTATACTGGTGAGTATATCAATTGGAATAAAAGCAATAGCATTTAATCTTAAGTTTAAATAAAAATAAATAATAAAATCTTTAAAAAAGAAGAAATTACAGTTCTCTGAAAGATTTATTTTATTATTTTTTTTTTTTATTTATGAGAAAGATAGGAGGAGAGATAAAGAACCAGACATCACTCTGGCACATGTGTTGCTGGGAATTGAACTCGGGACCTCATGGTTAAGAGTCCAAAGTTTTATCACTGCACCACCACCCAGACAACAGAGAACTGTAATTTCATTCTAAATTACCATCATACCTAAAACCACATTTGTAGCTTTTTTTTTTTTTAATTTTCCCTTTTGTTGCCCTTGTTTTTATTGTTGGTAGTTATTATTGTTGTTGTTACTGATGTTGTCGTTGTTAGATAGGACAGAAAGAAATGGAGAGAGGAGGAGAAGACAGGGGGAGAGAAAGACAGACACCTGCAGACCTGCTTCACCGCCTATGAAGCGACTGCCATGCAGGTGGGGAGCAGGGGGCTTGAACCGGGATCCTCATGCTGGTCTTTGTGCTTCGCGCCATGTGCACTTAACCTACTGCGCTACCACCCGACTCCCCACATTTGTAGCTTTTAATAAATATATTTACTATAGCTTGAACATATCAACATAAAAACATTTATATTATAAAATCAATCTTTTTAACCATCAGAAAATTATGTATTATCTATAATGATTTCTCTATTGTTTTTTAATCATTTTTCTGACTCCAGATATGCCTGTATGTCTTTCTTAAATTAACAGCTTTTAAACTTACAATAACATATAGTCAGTGTCTATCAGTAGTTTTTTGCTAGAGTTCATATTTTAGCAGTTTGGAAACTTGAAGAAAGGCTCATGGATACTATGTTCCCTCTATTCTTGATTCTTCATAACTTTTTTTTCAGCCTTAAAATTTTATAAGTAGTTTGTATGAGTATAAAATTTTTTAATCATTATTTCCTTGAGGGCATTCTTCTTCTGTTAAACTTTAAGGCAGTATCTGAGTCTGGTCTGCCTTTTTTTTCCTCTCTTACGCTTGGCTTTTCTTTCTGGTTGGAGGCATTGTTCTTTAAATCAAAGCCTTGTAACTTCATTAGGATATGCCCCGAAGTTGAAAGTTTCTGGAATTTTTCCTGAGACTTTGTGTTCACTTTCAACCCTAAAATGTCTTTTATTTTGAAAAACTTTCAAGAAATGTTTCTGAACCCTTGTCCATTATGATTATCTTCTTAGAAATATAACAACTAGACACTTTGAAACTCCTTTATATTTTCTGTATGTAACATCCTCCCTAATCCTTTTTACTTAACCTTTTTATGGATTTGTTCATAGAGAACTTCTATTTTTTTATGTTGATTCTAATGATATTTCCATATCTGTGCTGTTGATACATGTTTTTCCAGTTTGTTGTTAAACTGCTGGCTTATGAAACATCTTTTCTGATATTCATGTATAGCACTTAAAATTTCATTTTGTGGTTTGATGCATTTTTATAGTTTTATTTTATTGATTATTCATGGTCACTGTTTCATCTGTTTCTTGATAGGCTATTTGGACATGATTATATTTTGCTCTTCTGTATTTTTCACATATACTCATTTAGCTCCTACACTGGCATTTGTCACTACTGCTACTAATCTTTGCAACAGGTGGTAGAGGTTGACTGTTCTGAGAGTAGCAGGAATTCTTCATGGCACTCTGAAGTTTGTTTTGGCATGGAGCTGTACAAACTGTACTCTTGATTCTCTCCTGCCAATAGAAACTAGCAACTGCAAAACCAGGCAGAATTAGTACTTTTCCACCCCTCCTCATTCACTGTGCTTATTGAGACTAAGGTTTCAGTAACTACAATGTATTTCTTTTGTCCATTTCTCCCTGCTGTTTTTTCAAGTCATCCTGGTCCATGAAAGTACTGTCACCATTATGTACTTTTTTCAGTGTTCATACAGGTTTCTCACTTTTGCTGCTCAGTATGTCCCTTCTAGTTTGCAGAAGCTTGTGCTGAGTTGTGCAGCCTCAGATGAATTATCGGTATCTTCCCACATCCTTCCTTCCTTCTTACCTTGTTTAGGTGATTTTCCTCACTGTTTTGTTGTGGAGCTAAGCATACACCCTACTTTTTTTGATAGTAGAGTTAAGGTGTCTGTATTTTTTGTTTTCTTTGGTGGTTATCTGATACTGAGAAATTCATATAGTCTTATTAAGACTGGGATTCTACTTCTTTTAAGTGCTATACAGTATCTTTTTGTAGGGATGTATAATCTGTTTAGTGTATTTTTGGTAGATATTTAAACACTTTTTTTTTGGTTATCACAAACCTTGCATAACTGTAATGTTTCCTATGTGTATTTTTATAGTTCCTTTCCACCATTTTATAGCATAAATGTGAGAAATCAAATTGTCTAGAATACAACTGTTAATACAGGTGTTTAATACTGACAACCCTTCATGTAATGGCATTGTATAAGAGCTCCTTTTCTTCATATCTCATGATCCTAGTTTTCCCAAACTTTCTTATAATGAAGATCATCTAACATATGGGAAAAAATGAGAGAATAGATAATACGTACCCATGTATGTAGCATCTAGATTTGACAATTAACATTTTATTATCCCGGGAGTCGGGCTGTAGCGCAGCGGGTTAAGCGCAGTTGGCGCAAAGCACAAGGACCGGCATAAGGATCCCGGTTCGAACCCGGCTCCCGACCTGCAGGGGAGTCGCTTCACATTCGGTGAAGCAGGTCTGCAAGTGTCTATCTTTCTCTTCTCCTCTCTGTCTTCCCCTCCTCTCTCCATTTCTCTCTGTCCTATCCAACAACGACAACAACAATAATAACTACAACAATAAAACAACAAGGGCAACAAAAGGGAATAAATAAATAAAATAAATATTAAAACAAAAGTTTTTTAACATTTTATTATCCCTGCTGTATTCTATCTCAATATCCTGTATTTCTTAAGTGAACAAGCTGGTTTTCTCTGTTCATTAATCATTTGAGGGAGTCGGGCTGTAGCACAGCGGGTTAAGCGCAGGTGGCGCAAAGCACAAGGACTGGCATAAGGATCCCGGTTCGAACCCCGGCTCCCCACCTGCAGGGGAGTCTCTTCACAGGCGGTGAAGCAGGTCTGCAGGTG
This sequence comes from Erinaceus europaeus, assembly GCF_950295315.1. Taxonomy (NCBI): domain Eukaryota; kingdom Metazoa; phylum Chordata; class Mammalia; order Eulipotyphla; family Erinaceidae; genus Erinaceus; species Erinaceus europaeus. Next base: position 89,141,806 of record NC_080170.1, on the reverse strand, counting down.
TCTATCTTTCTCTCCTCCTCTCTATCTTCCCCTCCCTCTCTCCATTTCTCTCTGTCCTATCCAACAACAACGACAATAATAACTACAACAATAAAACAACAAGGGCAACAAAAGGGAATAAATAAATAAAATAAATATTTAAAAAAATAAAATAATAAAAAAAACTCTAAAGTCGCAAGTTATTTTTTTATACTGGCATACTATTGGAACTGAAATACCACACACAAAAAATAATTGTATAATAATCTATTTTCCTGTTAAATTATTTTAAATGTAAATGAAAACATTTTCTTCACCAGGGTTCTTCATATTTTGTCACCGGGGTTATCAAGGCCTTGATGCCTTGATGATGAATACACCACCAAGTAGCCACTTTTTCCTTCTCCCTTCCTTCCTCCCTTCCTTCCTTTCTTTCCTTCCTTCTTTCCCTCTCCTTTATTTTATTAAATAAGACATTAGAGAAATTGATAGGAGGGGGGACATAGAGAGATACCTGTAGCACTGTTTCACTGCTTATGTAGCTCCCTGCACCGGGACTGGAGACTTGAACCTGGATCTTTGCATGTAGTAACATGTTGCGTTCAACCAGGTGCTCCTCCTTCCTCTCTTTTACTCCTTTTTAAAGTGTGGATTATGTTGAAGTAGATTAGTTAATCTATGGTAACAAAACCAAATTATGTAATTGTTCAGTCATTTACTCTTGTCATTCTGGGTAGGGGCCCAGTCTGATAAGAGCTCTTCTAATTACAATTTCCACCTTCCAGCGCTCCTGGGCCTTCTATTCTTCTTAGTAAGCTAGAAGGAAGAAATGACTACATGGTTTCACTGGTGATAGGATATATTAGTTTGACTTATATTTCACTAGCTAGAGGTCAGGTACGTAGTTATACCTTTGTCTATCTGAATGAAAGTGGCCTGGGAGCAATGAAACTGCACATGTGTAAGGCTCTGGCTCTGCTAATAAACAAACAAATACTAGAGAAATAGCTTAGTGGGCAGGGCGTGTATCTTGCCATAGTTTAGCAGTCTACCTTATGTATTAATTGAATAAACGTGGGAGTGGTTTTATTTATGAGAGAGCGACTAGAGCACTCAAAGGTATGTGTGCTCTATTCCTATGTCATCTCCCTGGCTCCTGCTTTGAAGTCTTCTAACAGTAAAAAGGTCAAGTTTTTATGCCATAGGATTATAACTTGTAATATTCTTCCCAATTTAGGAATTACATTGTCAGAGTATTTCCGTGACATGGGCTATCATGTCAGTATGATGGCTGACTCTACTTCTAGATGGGCCGAAGCCCTTAGAGAAATCTCTGGTCGGTTAGCTGAAATGCCTGCAGGTAAGTTGTTAATTGTTACCTAAGCAAAACTGATGAGAGTTGGGACCTGACTTGGAATATTTAAAAAAAAAAAAAAAACACTTTTTTTTCCCCCCAGATAGTGGATATCCTGCATATCTTGGAGCCCGTCTGGCCTCTTTCTATGAGCGAGCAGGCAGGGTGAAGTGTCTTGGAAATCCTGAAAGAGAAGGGAGTGTCAGCATTGTTGGAGCGTAAGCACCTAAGCTTTCACTTGAAAAAGAAAAGTCATACTTTTACATTTTAAAAGAAAAGAAAAGTTGTTATGTATTAAAGAGAAAATAACTATCCAACAACTTCTAAGTACAGTGGTTCTTTTCAGCTTTGCCAGGGCCTCACACATACATGATTTCATAAAATCCTATTCCAGACTGACTTTACATTCAAGTACAGAGAGATAAACACAGGCTCAGAGGTTGAGACAGCAAAGCACCAGAGATTCTCCCAGTGTCACTGATATCAGGCCTTAACTGGGGCTGCATGTATGGCAAGATACACACCCTGTCCACTATGCTATTTCTCTGATATTTGTTTGTTTATTAGTAGAGCCAGAGCCTTACACATGTGCAGTTTCATTGCTCCCAGGCCACTTTCATTCAGATAGACAGAGAGGAGGAGAGAGACCATAAAACCAGGACTTCCCCCAGTGCTGCAATATTCCCGTGTTATACCAAGTCTCAAAGCTAGGCCACACAGATAGCAAGACACTCTCCTACCCAGTGAGCTATCTCTCTAGCCCATATAATTTTATTTTATTTTATTTGAAGAGAGAGAGAAGAGCTAGAGCACCGCTCTGGTACTTAACGCATCAGGGATCTAACCAGGAGACTCAGACATAAAGTCCTATGCTCTACCATTTGAGGTATTTCCCTCTGACACTCCAGGGCAGTGGGTGTGTGTGTTTGTTTGTTTTCTCTCTAATGTGTGATGCAGAGAGAAAGATGAGAGCACTGATTAGCTTTGGCTTTTAGTGGTGCTAGGGATTGAATTTGGGAGCTCAGAGCCTCAGGCATTGAAGCTGTTTCCATAACCATTTTGCTGTCTCACAAGGTTGCATTCCAGGAACTCTTTGATATTTACATTCTTAGTTTATTTCTATTTGTTCTGGTTCCATAGATATAACTTGACTAATTTATTATATTCAAGTTACAATAGATTTGAAAGAAAGAAAGAAAGAAAGAAAGGAAGGAAGGAAGGAAGGAAGGAAGGAAGGAAGGAAGGAAGTTAGTTCTTCGGCTCTATATAAAGCTATACTTTGTGGTTGGAACTTTTCCTCCTACATCTATTTTATGAAAGTAGGAAGGATTTAATAGTTATCCTTGTTACTATAGCTTAGCATTCATTTTTATTTTGTATTTGTATGTAAGCTTTCCTTTTCAAAGGTCATTTCTAAAGTTATTTACAGTAAAAGGCCATTTACATTACAAATAACTTTTGTATATGTTATTTTTGGTAAGTATTCCTAATGACTTTTTTTTCTTTTAATTTAGAGTTTCTCCACCTGGAGGTGATTTTTCTGACCCTGTTACATCTGCTACTCTGGGAATTGTTCAGGTATAGCCTTTCATATAGTCAACTACCAAGCTCCTCCCTCTCTCTCTTTCACATACACACACACACACACACACACACACACACACACACACACCGTTTTTTTTTTTTTTTTAATTTTTACTTATAAAAAGGAAACACTGACAAAAAACTATAGGATAAGAAGGGTACAACTTCACACAATTCCTACCACCAGAATTCTTTATCCCATCCCCTTCTCTGATAGCTTTCCTATTCTTTATCCCTCTGGGAGTATGGACGTAGGGCCGTTATGGGGTGCAGAAGGTGGAAGGTCTGGCTTCTGTAATTGTTTCCCCACTGAACATGGGCGTTGGCAGGTCGATCCATACTCCCAGCCTCATTCCCTAGTGGGGCAGGGCTCTGGGGAAGTGGGGCTCCAGGACACATTGGTGGAGTTATCTGCCCATGGAGGTCTGGTTGGCATCATGTTAGCATCTGGAACCTGGTGGCTGAAAAAAGAGTTAACGTAAAAAGCCAAACAAGTTGTTGACTAATCATGAGCCTAAAGGCTGGAGTACTGCAGATGTGAAGAGTTGGGGTCTCCGTTATGAAGATAGCTAGTAGGCCTATTTTAGTCATATTCCAAAGGGCCCATGACTATACTAGTTTCTTTTTTTTCTGAGCCTGACATCTGATATGCAGGTGGACCCAAGTTATTGTCTGGAGAGATGATGTCATGGCTGGAAAAAGGGCTAGAAAGCTGAATCAGGGAAGAGAGGAGCTCCCAAATATGGGAAAGATGTATAAATATTGTTGACTGTAAACCCCATCAATTTGATGTGATCTGGAGCCCATATTTAGCTTAGGAGCCTAGGTGACCTCTGCATCCCTGTAGATCTGAGCTCACATTCTGTGGTCATGAGTAGGAATGTTCCAAGCTGCCCCAATATCAGGACCCATCTTCTCCTCAGGTGGAAGATAGAGTTTGTTGTCCATCCTCCTTTCGGAGGATCATTAGCTGTTCTGATGGTATGGTAACCAAGTCATCCTGAATTCTTTTTTTTTTTTAATATTGAAATCATTATTTTATTATTTTTCTTTTTTAATTAAATCATTTATTTTTTATGAAAAAAGATAGGAGGAGAGAGAGAAAAACAACCAGACATCACTCTAGTACATGTGCTGCCACGCTTTGAACCCAAGACCTCATGCTTCAGAATCTAATGTTTTATACACTACATCACCTCCTGGACCACATCCTGAATTCTGTAAGTTAGTCATTGCAGAGTAGACATTGGTAAACTCTACTTTAGGAACAGTCTGAACAGTGAGAGCATTTAGTAATCTCTTTCTTAGCTTTTTACTTGGGCTTTAAAATAAAATTAATATCTACAGGCAGAAAACATATCCCAGGACAGCAAAGCTTTATTAGTGTTAGGATAATATTGCCCTTAAAATCAGATTAATCTTACCTGTAGAAAAAAAAAAAGTTCCAGGGGCCGGGCAGTGGCACACCTGGCTAAGCGCACGTTACAGTGTGCAAGGAGCCGAGTTTGAGGCCCTGTCCCCACCTGCAGAGGAAAAGCTTCACAAGTGGTAAAGCAGGACTGCAGGTGTCTCTCTGTCTCTCCTCCCTATCACCCCCTTCCTTCTTGGTTTCTGGCTGTCTGTATCCAATAAGTAAATAAAGGTAATTAAAAAAAAATTAAAGAAAAAAAAAGTTCCAAGAATATGTTTAATAGCCAAAACGCTAAAGTTTCTTTCTTTTTTTAGTGTGGTCTAGGTTAGATGTTCCTATTAGAGTGGAAACGTTTACTAGTAATTAGAGACCAGAGCTCCTTTCATCACCTAACCTGGCAATGATCTTTTTTGATTGGTACTTAAGAAGCTAGATAGTTTGCTCATCTTTTGAAGCTGGGATTCAGACTCACTCTATTCATTCTACTAGCCAGATTTAGATAAAAGCAGGGCTGTAAAGTGTAGTTTCTGCTCAAGCTGTGTTTCCCAGTGACAAGCCATGAATTTTAGTGGATAACTAACCAACTTGGTCACTAAGAGAAGCCAAGATGAAAGTAAAAGTCAGGGTTATAATTATAATAACAAAAATTTTCCTGTAGTCATGCAAATATCTTCTGTTCACATGAGAAAAACAGCATTTTGTCTTAATTTCTGTCAATATCAGATAACAAGATTTTCAGGGACTTGATTTTTTTTTTTTTCTGCCTCCAGGGTTATCACTGGGGCTAGGTGCCTGCACTATAAATCCACTGCTCCTGGAGGCCATTTTCCCCATTTTACTAGATAGGAGAGAGAAAAACAGAGAGAGGAAGGGAAGAGAAAGAGATAACTGCACCTACTTCACTGCTCGTGAAACTTCTTCCTGCAGGGAGCTGGGGCTGGAACCCGGATCCTTACACAGGTCCTTGCGCCTTGCCACCGCCACCCAGCCCCCAGACTTCATTTTTAACTCTCAGTTTCTTTATCCTTTACTGAAGCTTTAAAATTTAAATTGCAGAGAAGGGGAATGGGTTAAGTTATACAAATGGTTAGTCTCAGAAAAAATGACTTTGCAATCCCATTGGGTTGACCCTTACTCATAGGAAACTGAATTTAATTAAAACACTTAGATGTTTTTACTCAAAGTGATTATCGTATCTCAGTAGGCATTTTCTGGTTGATATACTTATTTTTATTAAAAACATTTGTATTTATTTATTATTGGATAGAGACAGAAATTAAGAGGAGAGAGGGAGATAAGGAAGGAAAGAGACAAGAGAGACACCTGCAGCCCTGCTTCACCACTTGTCAAGCTTTCCCCCTTCAGGTGGAGACCAGGGGCTTGAACCTGGGTCCTTGCACACTGTAATGTGTGTGCTTAACCAGGTACACCACCACCTGTCCCCAGTTGATACATTAGATCATCATACTCTAAAACAGTCAAGTGGCCTGGGAGGAGGTGGTACAATGAGTGAAGTGTTGGACAACATATGTGTCAGAGTGATACTCTGGTTCCCCTTTCATCAAAAAATATGTAAATATTTTTAATCTATTAATTTTATTGTTTACTATAAGATTTGATACACTAGTAAGAAAATGTAAACTTCAATTTTATTTACAAATGCTATATACTTTGAAAGTGAAAGGAATACATTTGTAATTAGAAATTTTATTTAATTACAAGTTCCATGTTACTTCAAAAATACAATTAATTTTTTTTTAATTTTCCCTTTTGTTGCCCTTGTTTTTTATTGTTGTTGTAGTTGTAGTTATTAATGTCGTCATTGTTAGATAGGACAGAGAGAAATGGAGAGAGGAGAGGGAGACACTGGGGGTGGGGGCAGGAAAAGATGTGAAACAACTCCCCTGCAGGAGGGGAGCCGGGGGCTCCAACCAGTATCCTTATGCCAGTCCTTGTGCTGCGTGCCGCATACACTTAACCGCCCAACTCCCCCAAAGTACAATTTTATTGTACCTAGTATATACCAAAACACAATTTGACCATAAGAATTGTATGTGGAATTACACATTTACAACAAACAAATACACATTTGGTACTTTTTTTTTGAGAAAAATCACTGTGCTTTGATTTTGTTTTTAAAACAGGTGTTCTGGGGCTTAGATAAGAAATTAGCTCAACGTAAGCATTTCCCCTCGGTCAACTGGCTGATTAGTTACAGCAAGTATATGCGTGCCTTAGATGAGTACTATGACAAGCACTTCACAGAATTTGTTCCTCTGAGGACTAAAGCTAAAGAAATTCTGCAGGAAGAAGAAGATCTGGCAGAAATTGTACAGCTTGTGGGAAAGGTGAGTTATTGAATCCAGTGAGTTAAACTGGAGTATTATAATTTTTCTATCTGAAAAAGTCAACCTGGAGTGATAAAGTCCTAGGGATGACAAATAATAACAAGCATTTATTAGTTATATCTTAAACTGATAAAATTAATTTTAGATAATCACTTCATCTAAGATATTTGAGGGACCTACTTATATTTTGTGGCCTTTTTTTTTTCCCCCAGAGCACTGCTCAGCTTTACTTTATGGTGGTACAGTGAATTGAATTTGGGACTTTGGAGCCTCAGACATGAGAGTCTCTTTGCATAGCCATTATGCTATCTATCCCCACCCCTACTTATATTTTATAGAAAATTATTATTGCTTTTTATATGTTGAATAACAAATTAATACTTATGGTTAAAACAGTACTTAACTGTTTATGGTTTTAAAGTTGATTGACACAGTTGAGTTTTCTTGCAATCATATGGTGACTAAGACTATAAAGTCATTTAGAAATTCTTTCCTCACTTGTTAATGCTAGGTCTTGGGTAGCTGGAGAAGCTAGCTAGTGGTTGACTGGGCTTTTCTTTCAATACGGCATTTCTATCAGACCAGTCAGAACTCTTTGATTATTTAGTAAGAGGGAAGAAACTACCAGCCTCTTAAACCTGTGCCCCAAATTACATTTGGTCAGTTCTGCCAAAGAATTTACACCCAGATTTAAGCAGTGGAACCTGCACTACAGAAAGTCAGCTAACTAAAAGAAATGACTGGGGAAATATCCCAGTGAGTAGAGTACATGACTTACATATGTGAGACTTCACATTTGATGGCATGACACTACATAGACATAGTGAAGTGGTGCTCTGGCCTGTCATCTATTTATAATAAGTCGTTAGGAAAAAAGTTATATTTCAAAATGAATAAAAGAAGTAACTAAATTATAAGTCTCTTTCTTTGTCTTGTATAGATGGCTTAATTATATTATAATTAAAAGAAATAATGAACTTACTTTTACTTCTTGAAACAGAATAATCACAGACCAGGGGACAGGCAGTGATACACCTGGTTGAGTGCACATGTTACAGTGCACTAGGATGTGGGTTCAAGCTCCTAGTCCCTACCTGCAGGAGGGAAACTTTACAAGTGGTGAAGCAGTGCTATAGGTGTCTCTCTCTCCCTCTCTATCCCCCCATTCTTCTTGATCTCTCTCTTTGGGTATCCAATAAATAAAGAAATAATTTTTAAAAAAAAGTATAATCACAGACCAAACTAAAGTTGGTAGAGTTAGGTTCAGTTAGCATGCATATTTGCAGGAACACCAAGTTTAGAAATCAATGTTTTAGTTCTAGATCTGCTAATAATTAGCTCTGTGACCTTAAGTAAATGACTTATATTCTTGTGTCTGTGTATTGATATTTTAAAGGTGAATAGTATAGATAAATGTAGCAATATTGAATTCTAGAAATGAAGAATTCTTAGGTGATGAATAATTTCAGATTTTCAGATTTCCCTGTCCATAATAGTTCTAGTCTTTTTTTTTTCTTTATTGAGGGGTGGTTAATGGTTTATAGTCAACAGTAAAATATAGTAATTTGTACATATGTAGCATTTCTTAGTTTTCCACATAATAATTCAACTCCCTCTAGGTCCTCCTCTGCCATCATGTTCTAAGACTTGAACCCTCCTCCCTCCACTCCAGCGTCTTTTACTTTGATGCAATACACCAAACCCAGTCCAAGTTCTGCTTTGTGTTTTCCTATTTCTCAACTTTTTTTTCTTTTTACTAATGATTTAATAATGGTCGACGAGATTGTGGGATAGGAGGGGTACGGTTCATACAGTTCCCACCACCAGAGTACAATATCCCACCCCCCTCCATTCTATTGTTTATCCCTCTGGGAGTATGGACCAGAGATCTTTATGGGGTGCAAAAGGTGGGAGACCTGGCTTCTGTAATTGCTTCCCTGCTGGACATGGGTGCTGACAGGTCAGTCCATATCCCCAGCCTTTCTCTACCTTTCCCTAGTGGAGTAAGGCTCTGGGGAGGTAGGGTTCCAAGACACACTGGTGAGGTCGTCTGCCCAGGGAAAGCAGGTTGGTGTCATGGTAGTATTTTTCAGTAGTATTTTTCAACTTCTGTCTGTGAGTGTGGTCATCCCAAATTCATCCTTCTCTTTCTGACTTACCTCACTTAACATGATTCCATCAAGCTCCATCCAAGATGGGGTGAAGAAAGTGAAATCACCATTTTTAATAGCTGAGAACTATTCTGTTGTGTCTATATACTACAACTTTCTCAGCCATTTATCTGTTGTTGGAAATCTGGATCTAGTCTTTTTATCTTATAAAGTCACCTCCTGGCCGGCTGGGGAGATAACATAATGGTTATGCAAAAGATTTTCATGCCTGATGTCCCAAGGGCCCAGGTTCAATCTGCAATACCATCAACAGCCAGAGCTAAGCAGTACCTAGTCTTTTTCTCCCTCTGTTTCTTTTTCAACATCTCTCTCTCTCTATCTCTCTCTCTCTCTCTCCCTAGTCACTTCTTAAATTTAAGAAGACACAAATTAGATAACTATATGCTAAATAACTGTTATTGATTAATGAGTATTGTGACCCTATATGAGACAGGCCTTATAAAACAGAATACCTGTAAAACCAACAAAAGAAAATTAGGGATTTTTTTTTTTTTTTCCATTTCACTGGAGAGGGTAAATTTCCATCTCCCAGGGTAGGTATCTGCAGAACACTCTTACTGCCAGTCTTGGATCTTTTCTATCATTGTACATCCAGATGACAAGACATTCTTCAACCCTTCCCTCCCCAGAGTTCTATTACTTTTTTTTTTTTTACATTTATGTATTTGTTTTCCATTTTGTTACCCTTGTTTTTTATTGTTGTAGTTATTATTGTTGTTATTGATGTCATTGTTAGGTAGGACAGAGAGAAATGGAAAGAGGAGGGGAAGACAGAGAGGGGAAGAGATAGACACCTGCAGACATGCTTCACCACTTGTGAAGCAACTACCCTGCAGGTGGGGAGCCAGGGGCTGGAACCAGGATCCTTAGCTGGCCCTTGCACTTTGTGTCATGTGCACTTAATACGCTGTGCTACCGCCCAACTCCTATTACTTTCATGCAATGCAAGCATTAGGAGTTTGTTCTGGTCTACAAATGTAGGTATAGAAGTCTTAAGTTAAATATTAATTTACTTAATACATCAGGGTATTAGAAGTAATAAAATGATATATCACATGCAAGTACTTTTTTTCAAAAATGCAAATATGGTTCAATACATAAAATGAGTTATAACCCATAAATAAGATTAATAACATAACAAAGGATATATGTCAACAAATATAAAAATATTTGAAGTTCATTACTTGTGATTTTTTTATTAGTCATTTAGTAATAATTAACAAGATTGTAAAATATAATTCCACACAGTTCCCACCTCTAGAGTTCCACATTCCCATCCATTCCATTGGAAACTTGCCTATTGTTTATCTTTTGAGAGTATGACCAAAATTGAAAGACACATTTTATAATGTTGGCAATAGATTCTTAAGTAAAGCACTTTATAAATACAAAGAAATGCCAACATGTAAATCCGATGACGGGACCTACAACTCATATAATCTGTGTTTCCTTATTTTTTAAATATTTCATTATTTTTTATTTTATTGAACATATAAATCAAAAGTAAAAGGGAAGATAGTGAGGGAGAGAAAATAGACACATCAGTGCTCATGAAGTTCCCACATGAGGTGCCTGTTGGGATTATTTGTGATTTTTAAAAATCTTTCAGCAGACAAAAGGTAGAAGGGCACCCCCTCAGTTTATTAAAAGTCATGTTCTAAAACCTAGGGAAAGCATTTACTTAATGGATAATTTTTTTTTTTTTTTTTTAAACCAGAACACTACTCAGCTCTGGTTTATGGTAGTGCAGGGGATTGAACCTGGGACTTTGGAGCCTCAGGCATAACTATTATGCTATCTACCCTCCACCAGTAATGGAGAATTTTATAAAGCATTTCACTTCAGAATAAGAATTAAGAGTGCCTGTAAAAAAAAGTAAAAATAAAATAAAAATTAAAAAAAAAAGAGTGTCTGTAGTTATCATTGCTTGTTGTCAGTCAAATGAGAGATTTTGACCAATGATATTAGAAAAGCTGTAATGAAAGACAAAAGTGTCATTACTTGTAGTTAATGTGCTCAAATGACTACAAAAACAACAGAACTAACAGGGAAACAATTAGAGCTAATAAGAAGTGAATGAAGAAAAAGAAAAAAACATTGGGTGAGACTTTTAGATTCAAGATTAATATAAAAAAATATCCAAGAGATTGGCCAGCAATAGAGTACATGACGTCATGTGCAAGCATGTTGACCTGAGTTCAATCCTTGACAGCACATTTGCCAGTGATGCTCTGATTCTTTCTCATTAATAAATACATCTTTTGACAAATCAAGAGAATTTTTTTTTTGCTTTTATTTTATTTTATTTTATTTAAATTTTTTACCAGAACACTGCTCAACTCTAGTTTATGGTGGTACGGGAGATCGAATCTGGGACTTTGAAGCCTCAGGCATGAGAGTCTCTTTGCATAACCATTATGTTTGTTTGTTTGTTTGTTTGTTTTTATTGGACAGTGACAGCTGGAAATCAAGAGGGACAGGGGGGATAGGGAGGGAGAGAGACTCCTGCAACACTACTTCACCACTTGCAAAGCTTTCCCTCTGCAGGTGGGGCCAGGGGCTTGAGCCTGGGTCCTTGCACATTATAACATATGTGCTCAACCAGGTGCACCACCACCTGCCCCCTAAAAGAATTTTTCTATATTAGCAATAATATTTAGAAGATAAAACTAAAAACAATTGTCCTCAATAGAAAAAAAAACATTGATATAGGTATTAACTAAAAATATAAATTCTGTGGAAAACTAATAAATAAAATAACAGTAAATAAATAACTTTGAAGTTAGAGAAAATCTGATAGAAAAGTAAATATAGGTGAGGGTAGATAGCATAATGGTTATACAAAGAGACTCTCATGCTAGAGGCTCCAAAGTCCCAGGTGCAATCCCCTGCACTACCATAAGCCAGGGATGAGCAGTGCTAAAATAATAATAAAAATAATAATAAATATTAGTATTAATAAATATAAAAGTAGTATGAACTCCAGAAGCAAAAGAGATCTTGTAAGAGGGAAGCAGTGATTATATTCAAGAAAAGAATAGCTGAATTTTTTCCAAATCTACGAACTAACCAACACATAAATAGAATATAGATGTTCAAGAAGCACAGAGAACACCCAAATTCCTGAGTCCAAGACAGCTTACACTAAGACTATCATAAAATTATCAACAGTCAAAAGCAAAGAAAATAATATGGTAGGTAACTAGAGTAAGGAAGAAAGTGGCATATAAAAGAAGTACTGTCATGTGGGGGAGACAGCACAATCGTTACGCACACAGACTCTTGCCTGGAGATCCTAGGTCCCAGGTTCAACCCTTGGCACCACCATAAGCGAGATCCAGAGCTGAGCAGTGCTCTGGTAAAAAATGGGGGCGGGGGGGCGGGAAGATGAAGCACCATCAGGCTATCATCAGAATTATACATGACACCATACATGCTAAGAATTGAAGGACATATATTGAAAGTGCTAAGAGATAAGAATTTCCAGTCACAAATGCTTTACCCTACAAAAAAAAAAGTCATTCAAATATATGGTAAAATAATAATGATAATAAATATCAAAGTAGTATGAACTCCAGAAGGAAAAGAGATCTCATTATGTTGAGAAATTAGACAGTCATAAAGGAGAAGTGCTGTGTGATTCCACTTTTAAAATGTCTCTAAAATAGGTAAATTTATAAAAAAGTAGAGTGGAGGTAGGGAATAGAAGTTACTGTTTAATGGGTATAAACTATCAAAATAATAAGATGAAAAAGTTCAGGGAAATTTGCTTTACAATAATGTGAATATACTAAACACTACTGACTGAACCATGTGTAAAAAAAGTTAAGGTGGTAAAATTAGTCTGTTTTGTACCATTTGTGCTTGCTGATTGCCAGCATTGGTTCTAAATTGTGGAAATAATTAAAAGATTTTTTTTTTGTTTTACCTTCTAGGCATCTCTAGCAGAAACAGATAAAATTACCCTGGAGGTAGCAAAACTTATCAAAGATGATTTCCTACAACAAAATGGATATACTCCTTATGACAGGTAACGTATCAACTTTTTCTTTCTTTCATTCTTTTTTTTTTTTTTATATCACTGGAGCTTGGTGCCAGCACAACTAATTGGAGGTCGTTTTTTTCCATTTTTTTTTCCTTATAGAATAGGACAGTGAAATTTAGAGAGGGGGATGAGCGATATAGACACCTGCAGACTTGCTTCACTGCTTGTGAAGTGATACTCCCCTCCCCCTCCCCTGCAGGTAGGGAACTGGGACCCTGAAGCAGGATCATTGCTAGGGTCCTTATGCCCTGTACTATCTGTGCTTAACCCTGTGTGCTATCGTCCAGGCCCCTCTTTCAGGATTTTCTATTGAGTTTTCAAAAATGCACCTACCGGAGTCGGGCAGCAGGTGCTGTGGGTTAAGCGCACGTAGCGCAAAGTGCAAGGACCAGTAAGGATCCTGGACTCCTGCAGGGGAGTCACTTCACAGGCAATGAAGCAGGTCTGCAGGTGTCTTTCTCTCCCCCTCTCTGCCTTCCCCTCCTCTCTCCATTTCTCTCTGTCCTTTCCAATAATGACGACATCAACAACAATAATAACTACAGCCACAATAAAAACAACATGGGCAACAAAAAGGAAACAAATATTTTTTAAAATACACCTACATATTAAAAATTGTTTTTCTCATATAAATACATTCTGACTCAGTACTTTCTATTTTTATAGTAAACATCTTAGCAATTTAATGTCCCTTTGTCTTGATTTTGCTCATTTGTTCAGTTCTAAATTTGTCCCTTTGTTATCCAATCATCATTGTATTTGATTAAATTATGAGTTAGTGTACAGAACCTGGGGGTCATTGCCTCTTTTCGATAGCTTTCTTATTAGCTATCACTACTGTTTATGTCTCTTTTAATCTTTCTTAAATAATTATGGTCTACTTTTCTGCCACATCTACCAGAAGTTCTATTCTCTTTCCTTTCTACCAAATAAATTAGGAACTTAAGCTCTAAGAGCATAGAAAGAGAAATGGGGAAATGGTTTGTGAAGATTGTGATAGAGACTATATAGATTTTATGTTTAAATATGTTAGAAATTTGTAAGAATGGGTGTGATCAAAGTTGACTGCTTTCTTGTCTTCATTATGAAAAAGTATGAGATAAAGAAAATGAACACATTAATGAGGGAAAGGAACTACTCTTGATTTAAGAAAGTTAGCATTTCCTGCTTTCATTAAATCTTAACCTGCTTTCACAAACAAGTCTTTATGACTTGGTTATTTTTCCATCTAGGTTACTCCTTTAACTGCATTTACAGAAACAAACCCTGAGTCACTAAGTTTAAGTACTACTGTTTCATTGTCTTCCTGTTTGATTATTTTAACAGGGAAAATAGACCTTAGAAAGTAATAAGTAGATCTTAAAATAAGTATACCTGTTTTATATCTTGAGATACCTCTGTCCAAAAAGCTTGTAGTTAATTTATTCTAAGTTATTAATCATCTTTTCCACTCTTTTTTTCCTTTGCCAGAGTAATAACTGAGGCTTGGTGCCTGTACTACAAACTCACTACTCCCAATGGCCATTTCTTTTTCATTTTCCCTTTCCTTTTTAATAGAGACTGAGCAATTGAGGGAAGGGACAGTTTTTGAAACTTCCCCCTGAAGGTGAGGACTGGGCCTTGAACCTGCGTTCTTGTGTGCACTCTCTATGGAGTGTGCTATTTCCCAACTTTTTTTTTCCATTTATGTGTTATTCATTATATACATAGTAATGATCATTATGAAGAAGCTAATGTGATATTGTATAAAGCTTTGCATAGAATAGGATGTGATTTGGATTTTGTCTTACATTAAGTTATTTTGACTTTTATTTGTTCTAGGTTCTGCCCATTCTATAAGACAGTAGGAATGCTGTCCAACATGATTGCATTTTATGATATGGCCCGTAGAGCTGTTGAAACCACTGCTCAGAGTGACAATAAAATCACATGGTCCATTATCCGTGAACACATGGGAGAGATCCTCTATAAACTTTCCTCTATGAAATTTAAGGTATATATTACTTTTATAGTAATTTCTTAGTAAGAAATGGTTCTTTTATGGAATTCAAGTCTCAAACCAGGTATGTAAAAGTTGTATTTATTGTTTTCACATATGCTCATGCTATTTAAAATCTGAATACACCTCAACAGTATGTTCAAATAGTAATTCTAGTGATAAAGAAAATTATAGTGTGTCATGTCTAAAATAAATGCTGACACACTTTCTTTTGTCTTAGCTCTTGGGCAGTGTAGAACTAAAAGCATTGCTGAGCATCAATTATCTTACCTCAAGTGCCTGTTACAAACATTTAACTCCTATATTTATCTGAAACGACTTTTTTTTTGCTGTTTACTCCTCTTAAGTATTCTATTTCATATCATTTTAAACTTTAAAGTGGACACCCTTCCTTTTGGAAACACACAAGACAGAAACAAATGAAATTTTCAGTAGAAACTGGGATATACAAATTTTTAAAAATATTTGATTAATTGAATTGCATTAACTCATTTCTAGGCCATGATATCTAAGTATATATATTAATTGTTGAGAAACTGAAATGATTCTCTGTGATAAATATTTATTTTACATAATGTTTTGTTTTCACTGTAGGTTGAAAGTAAACCATAAGGCTAGGGAGACAGCATAAAGGTTATACAGAAAACTTTCATGCTTGGGACTCTGAGGTCTCAGGTTTAATCCCAGCACTACCATAGGCTGAATTTGAATGGTTCTCTGGATTCATATTCTCATTTTCTCTTTCTTCCTCCCCCCATTCCTCTCTCAATCGCTCTTTTCCTTCTTCTCACTCTTTAAAATAAATAACTAAAATATTAAAAGAAAGATAGATGGGGGTCAGGTGGTCTTAAATGTTTTCTAAGAATCAATAGAGCCAACCAGACATTACAGTAAGAATGTTATGAAGGTAGTAACATCTTTTTTCTTAAAGAGGAAATGCTTATGGTATAATGTATGTGTATTGGGGGGAGATCAGATTCCAATAAAATAAAATAAATCCATATATCATTTGACCCAATTCTTGATTTCAGAAAGTGTAAGAAAATGGAAAAGCATGTACACTAGTAATAGTGATGATTTCTGGTAGCATTTTTAATGTTCTCTTTTTTTCTATTCCCATACATATTGTACCAAATTAAACGTCACAGCCATATTTTTGTCATGAAAAGTTCTTCTATAGTGTAACTTTTGGCCTAGAGAGTAGTATTTTCCTCTCTTAGGCATTTAGCGGGTTTTCAGTTTAGGGTACAGAATTTTTATTTTATTTTATTTATTTAAGAAAGGATTAATTAACAAAACCATAGGGTAGGAGGGGTACAATTCCACACAATTACCACCACCCACTCTTCATATCCCACCCCCTCCCCTGATAGCTTTCCCGTTCTCTATCCCTCTGGGAGCATGGACCCAGGGTCATTGTGGTTGCAGAAGGTAGAAGGTCTGGCTTCTGTAATTGCTTCCCCGGCTGAACATGGGCATTGACTGGTCGGTCCATAGTCCCAGTCTGCCTCTCTCTTTCCCTAGTAGGGTGGGTCCCTGGGGAAGCGGAGCTCCAGAACACATTGGTGGGGTCTTCAGTATAGGGAAGCCTGACCGGCATCCTGATGACATCTGGAACCTGGTGACTGAAAGGAGAGTTAACATAGGAAGCCAAACAAATTGTTGAGCAAAGGGTACAGAATTTTGTTTCTTTATTTGGTTTTGTGTGTGTTTTCTTAGTATAGCTCCTCAAGAGTGGAATGATTGATCAGAGACGTTAAATATTTTTAAATCTCTTTAGAGACTTAAAATAAGTAGCTTAGCAGGTTAGCACTTACATTACCAACTATAAGGACGGGAGTTCAAGCCCTCACTTCTCACCTACAGGGGGGATGCTTCAGAATTGATGAAGCAGCTCTGCAGGTGTCTGTTTTCCTCTCCTCTTCCCTACTTTCCCCTTCCCCTCTCAATTTCTCTCTATCTTATCAAAATAAAATAAAAATAAAGGGAGTGGGGGAAGAAATGGCCTCTGAGAGCAGTGGATTCGTAGTGCTGGCACCAAGTCCCAGTAATAACCATGATGGCAATTAAAAAAATAATAAGTAAATATTTTAAAGTTTCTTTTATACATATCAATCAGTTAAACTGTTTTCCTTGAAGATTTTAAATGTACATTTTGATTTATTTTAGAAAATATATTTCTCAAAATAAACATGAAAAATAAAAAAGAAAATGTATTTCTCTACCCCAATGTGATGTTACCAAATCTTGAAAAGTAAATTCTGTTTTGACTAAATTCGCTGTAGTTAAGTATATATACACAGCATCAAGTATAGGATACTGTATAATTCCCCAATATTTTACATATTGTTGAATATAAATTTGTTGGTTATCCTATGGACTATCAGGCAAAATACAAAATTGAAATCTTGCTTTTCTACTTGGTTGGCTTACCATTTCTTCTCATAAACGGAAAATAGGAAAATAAGTATGTTTTTTTCTATTCTTTCCTACGTTTTGCCAGTGTACCTTCCATAATATAGTACTATATATAAAATATATATATATTTTTAGTACTCTAAATATATTGAGAACAAGTGAGTTATGAGTGCCTCTCAAAATTGCAGATATTAACTGAATTCTATAATTTTCTTTTTCAGGATCCAGTGAAAGATGGTGAGGCAAAGATTAAGGCTGACTATGCACAGCTCCTTGAAGATATGCAGAATGCATTCCGTAGCCTTGAAGATTAGAACTGTGATTTTTTTTCTCCTTGTCTTCAATAAGTTCATCTGTGTATATTTTCCTGAATTTCTCATCTCAAAACCCCTTGCTTCTTTATTGTGTGGCTTTGAGACTAGTGCCTACGTGTGTTTTCATTTGTTTCCTTGTTTATTTGATAGGCCTTATATAAAACAAACATTCCTTTGTTCCAGTGTTTGAAGGGCCTCCCTGTTTATTTACCCAAAGTGGTGAATGTAGTAAATATAATATACAAAGGCTACACTACTGTAAACTTGTATGTGGGGCTACATCTCTCCTTGTCCAAGGCTTAACCCTTTCCTCCTCACTATTAAATTGTGAACAAGACTACTGCATGTATTCCCTTTGCAGTGAATTTGGAATGGAAGGCCAGATCCTATGCATTTTGACAGGTACATTGTAAAATGGCTCAAAATATAGTAAAGTTGTTTGCAGCTTAGCATTTTGCTAAGTAACTATTTTACAGAAAATAATTTGCTTTTTAAAAATATGAATGATATTCCAATTATGCATCTGTGAACACCTGTTAGAAACTATACTGTTCTCAAAACAACATTCGTGGGCCTCAGCACTATCCATGAATCAGTACCCTCTAGAAAATAAAAAGTGAAAAATTAGCCAGGCAGTCAATGTTAGATTAAAATCATATTGTTTAAAAAAAAAGTGTATTTTTAGTCAGAAAAAGTATATTACTAAGAAATTCTTTTTAAAATTACATTTAAAACAATCACTGAAAACTTGATCTACATCACATAATCTTACTTTTTCTTAAACATCTTAGAAGCCTAACCTTCTAAGAATCGTGTGGCATTGTAATAGGTAGTAAAATGCCACTGTGAACATATTTATTAGTGGTTGAAGGCTGTCTGCACCTTTAAGGACCAGCTATACTTAGTGATTCTTGGAGCCAGAGTGACATTATGTTTTTTTTACAGGATAATGGCATGTGTCATGTGTTTGCATGTTTCTTTGCTTGTTGAATTTTTGAACAACCACTTTACCAATTGTGAAAAATAGCATTCTATGTAGTTTTTTTGTTCTTTGGTTCTATAAAGATTTCCAGAATATATTTAGCCTTAATAGCATAACAGTTTCTGTTCTGTTTTTAGGGATGAAAATAATTTTTGTATCTGCTAATAGAATCCAAGCTATAAGGACGGGATGGGGTCAGTGTCATTTCATTCTGTCTTAAGTATAAATTTTCAAAAAAAATTCTTTTTTTATGTAAGAAGACACTCTTTGTAGAACAGCTCTGAGAGCAACCGTTTCCCAAAAACTTTCTGACCAATAGTGGTGGCACTATTGCTTCCTCTTTAGAAAGGAGAAAGGGTATGTGAACACGTGCAACAATTTAAAAGCCCAAATGTAATAGCAAAATAAAGTTTTAATTTTATGTCTTGATATTTGTCATTGAGCTTGTAGGTCATATATTTCTTTTGGTCTATTAAAGAAAGATGCCATAGTTTCTTTAAATCCTCACAGATAGCTTGTTATATATTTACTTTTTGTAAGTGTTCAGAATATTGGAAGATAAAAAATTATGCAGTGATTTATTTAGATGTGGACTTAACGGTGCTGTTCATCAGTTTGCTTCAGTGAGGCCTCATACCCAGAGACCCTAAGATTAGTGAAAATTAAAAGACTTCCCAAATTTTTCTATTCCTGTTTTAAATGTACCGATAAAATAGAAATGTGATAGCAATGAACGATCTGGTGAAGAAAGTTTGACCAAGTTTGTTTTTGTTGTTCTGAACTTACAATGTACATTCTCACTCCATTTTAAGAATGTTGATGTATGGGCGCAAAGATGCTGGAGAAACTCTACTCAGATATCCATAAGTATTCCTTCACCTGTATGTTGTACAATTCCAGTTGGTCACTGATCATTATTTCTTAAGTAAGTGTATTGAAATTATAGTAATCTTTTCAAAAGATGACGCAGTTCTATATTTATTGTGCTGTGCCTGGTCCTACATGGAGCCAGTTTGACATGTTTCATATGTATTTTTTCCAGTGTTAAATCTCACACAATGTACCCTTTGGAAATTTCCTTCCATCCTGAAGAATGAATAGAAGAGGTCATATATATTGCCTCCTTATCCTTGAGATTTCACTATCATTATGTTAAAAGTTGTGTATAATTGTTAAAATCTATGAAAAAATTAAAAGTGAATTTAAATTAACATTTTCCCCCTTTTGTGTTTGCGTGACAAGATTAGATATTGAAAGTATA
Organism: Erinaceus europaeus; assembly: GCF_950295315.1. NCBI lineage: Eukaryota > Metazoa > Chordata > Mammalia > Eulipotyphla > Erinaceidae > Erinaceus > Erinaceus europaeus. The sequence goes on along the minus strand of NC_080170.1, from coordinate 89,121,940 downwards.
CCATCTTGTATCTTGACTTAGTATTTTTAAGTATGTACTTGTTTTTTAAGTTTCTCCCTTTTGTTGTAGATTGTCACTTAAGGTGTCATGAAATTGAGTTGGGGCCCTCACTACAGAATACAAAAGAATTCGTATTATATGTTCATGATTTGGAAATGTAGTACATATAATTATATACTGTACTGAATATTACTTTAAATTGAAAAAGTGAATGATCTCTAATATTACATTTGCAAATTAAATCAGTGATACTTATCTCTAATTTATAACCTAAATTATTTAAGATTCAATGTAGCAACATGTAGCTTAGGGCTTTTTATCCTGAAATATTTTTTAAGAATTTCAAAGAGAGTGGGGGTGGGGCTGTAGCTCACTGTGTTAAGCACACATAGTGTGAAGTGCAAGGATCCTGGTTCTAGCTGCCTGCTTCCCAACTGCAAGGGGGTCACTTTGCAAGTGGTGAAGCAGGTCTGAAGGTCTCTTTCTCTCTCCTTCTCTATCTTATCCTCCTCTCTCAATTTCTCTCTGTCCTAACAACATTAGGAACAACAACAGTGGGAAAAAAGATGGCCACCAGGATAACCCTGGAGGCAAAAAAAAAAAACAATGACAACAACAATAATAACTACAACAATGAAAAACAGCAAGGGCAACAAAAGGGGAAATAAATAAATAAAACAAATAAAGCTTAAAAAAAAAAAAGAAACTTGCAGTCATGCAACTAGATAACGTTGGTTTGAAACCCACTCCTATTTTTTCAGAGCCTTTCCCCTTAACTATGTAACTATATGCTTTACTGAAAATTCTTTAAGTTGCTTTTATAAAAATACAACATTTGAAAAATATTATAGAGCAATAAACTTAGATGATAAAAGGTTCTTAAAATCTAGGGGTCTGGGTGGTGATGCACCTGGTTAAGTGTACACATTATAGTGTGCAAGGACCCAGGTTCAAGCCCCCAGTCCCCACCTGCAGGGGGAAAGCTTCCCAAATGGTGAAGCAGGACTGTGGGTGTCTCTCTGTCTCTCTCCCCCCTCCCTACCCACCCCCTCTCAATTTCTGGCTGTCTCTGTCCAATTAATAAAGATAATAATTTAAGAATAGGGGAGTCAAGTGGTAGTGCAGCGGTTTAAGCGCACGTGGCGCAAAGCTCAAGGAAGACATCAATAACTACAACAATAAAACAACAAGGGCAATAAAAGGGAATAAATAAAAGGTATAACTTTAAAAAATTATACTCAGGCAGAAGTTGAAAAACAAGATCAGAAACGAAAACACAAGTAGAACCTGAAATCTGATTGGCATATCGCACCAAAGTAAAAGACTCTGGGGTGGGGATGGGTGGGGAGAATACAGGTCCATGAAGGATGATAAATGACATAGTGGGGGTTGTATTGTTAAATGGGAAACTGGGGAATGTTATGCATGTACAAACTATTGTATTTACTGTTGAATGTAAAACATTAATTCCCCAATAAAGAAATAAATTTAAAAAATAAATGAGATATACTGCTTCCCAGCTCAAAAAAAATTATATATATTATAATTTTTTTTGTTATTATTGTTGTTGTTGTTGTTGGATAGGACAGAGAGAAATGTAGAGAGGAGGGGAAGACAGAGAGGAGGAGAGAAAGATAGACCCCTGCAGACCTGCTTCACCGCCTGTGAAGTGACTCCCCTGCAAGTGGGGAGCCGGGGCTCGAAGAGTTTTCTTTTTTAAGTAGCAGTTGCTACCAAAAAAAAAAAAAAAAAACACCAAAATGTTATGGAGTCAGATGTACAAATAAAGTAAACGGCTTTTTTTTTTTTTTTTTTTAATTTATTCCCTTTTGTTGCCCTTGTTGTTTTATTGTTGGGTAGGATAGAGAGAAATGGAGATAGGAGGGGAAGACAGAGAGGAGGAGAGAAAGATTAACACCTGCAGACCTGCTTCACCGCTTGTGAAGCGACTCCCCTGCAGGTGGGGAGCCGGGGGCTCAAACCGGGATCCCTACACCGATCCTTGCGCTTTGCGCCATGTGCGCTTAACCCGCTGCACTACCACCAGACTCCCAGTAAATAACTTTCATGCCTGAGATTCTGAAGTCCCAGATAATGGCAATCTTAAACCAGAACTGAGTAGTGCTTTGGTTTTTAAAGTAATAATAAAAGTAAATGGAGAAATGTTAGGATAAATAAAAAGAGATCACAAATAAAAGTATTATTTGCTGTTGACCTTATTATATCGCCCTTAGCCCATTTACAATATCCTTTCCTCCATTCTCCAACTCTCAGTTGGTTGCTAAGAACTTACAGCAGCACATTTACACTGAAACTTGCCATAAACCAGAGGTCGAGGTCATATCTGTCAGTGCTGGTAATGTTAGGCCTTCTCTATCTTCCTTGCTTGCCCTCACCTTCCAGTTCCTCAAACTCCTACTCACCCAGTGGTTTCTTGTAAAAATGTGGATATCAACGAGCAATCAATCCTCTTGCCTTAAAGTGAGACAAGTATGTGATGACATTTATGTTCTGGAGTTTCCTGTGTAAAAGGATCAAGTAAAGAGAAACTACCTGTACCTCCTACATCATTGTTGACTCCTTTATTCCCATAAAGTTTCACAGGCATCTCAATAAGTCATTTTCACAGGAATCTTTTTCTCAGGCTGTACTTCTAGGAAATTTGATTTATTAGCTTTTCATTTCCTTTCTTTCTACCATTCTCTCTCTCTCCCCCCCCCCTTAATTTATTTTTTTCTTGCCTCCAGGGTTATCGCTGGGACTCAGTGCCTGCACTAAGAATCCACTGCTCCCAGAGGCAGGTTTTTCTCATTTTTGTTGCCCTTGTTATTGTTGCTGTTGGATAGGACAGAGAGAAATTGAGAGAGGAGGGGACAACAGAGAGAGAGGGGAGAGAAAGACACGTACAGACCTGCTTCACCACTTGTGAAGCAACCCCTCTGCAGTTGGGAGCCAGGGGCTCGAAGTGGGATCCTTATGCCAGTCCTTGCACTATGGGCCATGTGTGTTTAACCTGCTGCACTACCGCCACCCCCCCCCCATTTTCTCTCCTATAGAAATCCTTATTAAATAGAAATACTATGATTCCCACCCCTGTGTTGAACACGCTTAGACAAATAGCTTGTTCTGAATTTTTACCAAAAGAAAGCCTTTTTTAAATATTTATTTGCCCTTTTTGTTGCCCTTGTTGTTTTTCATTATTGTAGTTATTGTTGTTGTTGATGGCATCGTTGTTAGGACAGAGAGAAATGGAGATAGGAGGGGAAGATAAAGAGGGGGAGAGAAAGATAGACACCTGCAGACCTGCTTCACCACTTGTGAAGTGAATCCCTTGCAGGTGGGGAGCCAGGGGCTCGAACCGGGATCCTTACACTGGTCCTTGTGCTTTGTGCCACGTGCGCTTAACCCACTAAGCTACCACCGGACTCCCAAAAAAAGCCTTTTTTAAAGACTCCAAGATTTCAAAATTGTAACCTTCATTTTGAAAGAACTAGGAATTCAAGTCTACATCTTTTTAACTTCCTTCTGTCCTAGGATTTGAGCCCCATATAGATCCTTTTCCTCAGTAGTTGTAATATTTATGTGTACGTGTGTGTGTGTGTGTGCATGCGTGTGCTTATCCAGAATATTGCCCAACTCTGATTTGTGGTATTGCCAGGGATTAAATCTGGGACCTCAGAATCTCAGGCATAAAAAACTTTTTGGGGGGCCAGGCAGTAGTGCGCTGGGTTAAGCGCACATAGTACAAAGCATAAGGACCCATGCAAGGATCTTGGTTCGAGCCCCTGGCTCCTGGCCTGCAGAGGGGTCCTCTCACAAGTAGTGAAGCAGGTCTGCAGGTGTCTGTCTTTATATCTCCCTCTCTATCTTCCCCATCCCAATCTGTTTCTCTCAGCCCTATCCAAAAAATTAAAAAAAGAAAAATATTGCCACAGGAGCAGTGGATACATAGTGCTGACACCAAGCCCCAGAGATAACCCTGGAGGCAAAACATTTAATAATGATAACCATTACACTATCTCCCAGACCCTATACTTACTTTTATTTTTTAAATATATTTTTAAAATATTTTATTATATTTATTTATTTTCCCTTTTGTTGTCCTTGTGTTTTGTTGTTGTTGTTGTTGTTGTTGTTATTGATGTCGGCGTTCTTAGATAGGACAGAGAGAAATGGAGAGAGAAAGGGAAGACAGAGAGGGGGAGAGAAAGACACCTGCCCACCTGCTTCACCACCTGTGAAGCGACTCCCCCGCTGGGGGTTTGAACCAACCCTTACACCGGTCCTTGAGCTTGGCGCCACGTGCACTTAACCTGCTGCGCTACCGCCCGACTCCCTTTTTAAAAATATTTTATTAGCTTTGTTTTATTTTATTTTTCCTTTATTGGGGGATTTATATTTTACATTTGACAGTGAATACAATAGTTTGTACATGCATAACGTTTCTGTTTTCCACATACCTGTACTTATTTTTAAAGTACTTATTTTATGTACTGTATCTGAGAGAGAGAAAGCCAAAGTTACTCTGATACATGTAGTACCCTAGATAGAACTGGAAGTCTTAGGAATGTTAAGTCCGATGCTCTGTCAGTTGAGCCATGTCCTCAGTCACATTGTACTTAGAGAAACTAGGGGCTGGTGGTAGCACATGTGGGTAAGTACACACACGTATTACAATGTACAAGCACCTGGCTTCAAGCCCCTGGTCCCCACCTACAGGAAGAAAGCTTCACAAGTGGTGAAGCAGGGCTATAGATGTCTCTGTCTCTTTCCCTATTTTCCCCTTTCTCACAATTTTTGGCTTCCCCTATCCAGTAAATAAAGATAAATTTTTTTCAAGGGGCTGGGTGGTGATGCACCTGGTTGAGCGCACATGTTACAGTGGGCAAGGACCCAGGTTCTAGCTCCTGGTCCCCACCTGCAGGGGGAAAGCTTCATGATTGATGAAGCAGTCTGCAGATGTCTCTGTCTCTCTCCCTATCTCCCCACCCCTTTCAATTTCTGGCTGTCTCTATCCAATAAAAATAAAGATAATTTTTTTAAGTCTTTAAAAAATAATTTTTTTCACTTTTGTTTCTGGTGAAATATAGTGGCTCAGTTTCATTCTTCTGCATGTTTCAACCCAATGTTCCCAAAACCATTTATTGAAGAGACCCTCCCTTCATTTAATAGTTTGGGCCTCCTTATCAAAAATTAGATGTCCGTAGATGTGGGGGTTATTTCTGGGCTTTCAATTCTGTTCCACTGATCCTTGTATCTATTTTTGTTCCAGTACCAGGCAGTTTTGATTACAATGACCTTATAGTTTGAGGTCTGTGAATGTGATGCTTCCGCTTCTGTTTATTTTTCTCAAGACTGTTTTGGCAATTCTAGATGTTTTAGCTCCACTATAGGGGATGGGAGTAGGTACACAGACCTTTGGTGGTGGCAATTTTGTTAATATAAATTCCTATTAACTTATAGTCCTATAAATCACTGTTTAATTGGGAGTTGGGTGGTAGCGCACCAGGTTAAGCACAGTTGGCGCAAAGCACCAACTTACTGGTGTAAGGATCCCGGTTCAAGCCCCCAGCTCCCCACCTGCAGGGGAGTCCCTTCACAGGTGGTGAAGCAGGTCTGTAGGTGTCTGTCTTTCTCTCCCCCTCTCTGTCTTCCCTTCCTCTCTCCATTTCTCTCTGTCCTATCCAACAACAACAACAATAAAACAACAAAGGCAGGAGTGGGGCGGTAGGGCAGCGGGTTAAGCGCACGTGGTGCAAAGCGCAAGGACCTGCCTAAGGATCTTGGTTCGAGTCCCCGGCTCCCCACCTGCAGGGGAGTTGCTTCACAGGCGGTGAAGCAGGTCTGCAGGTGTGTATCTTTCTCTCCCACCTCTGTCTTCCCCTCCTCTCTCCATTTCTCTCTGTCCTATCCAACTGCAATGACATCAATAACAACAATAATAACTACAACAATAAAACAACACGAGCAACAAAAGGGCAAATAAATAAATATTTTAAAAAACAACAAAGGTAATGAAAGGGAATAAATAAATATTTTTAAAAAAGAAAAGAAAAAAATCACTAATTAATATGATGGGGGAAAATAGATTGAATGCCTCAAGCTTTTTAATGCATATACCTCTTCCTGAGTATATATTCCTTTAAGCAGTTAAGGTTTCAAATTAGTGAGTGAATCTTAAATTCACTTAAATTGTTAATGCATTTCTTAAATTGTTAATGCATTAAATTGTTAATGCATGTCTTTCTTTCTTTCTTTTGTCTCTAAGGTTATTGCTGGGGCTTTGTGCCTGTACTACCAGGATCCCACTGCTCCTGGAGGCTATTTTTTCCCCTTTGTTGCCCTTGTTGTTTATCATTGTTGTTGTTATTATTATTGTTGTTATTGCTGCCATTGTTGTTGGTTAGGACAGAGAGAACTCAAGAGAGGAGGAGAAGGCAAAGAAGAGGAGAGGAATATAGACACCTGCAGACCTGCTTCAGTTGTGAAGCCACCCCCCCTGCAGGTGGGGGCCAGGAGCTAGCACCCGGATCCTTGAGCTGGTTGGTCCTTGCACTTCGCGCCATGTGCGCTAAACCCACCGCACTACCCGCCTGACCCCTTAATGCATTTCTAGTATCTTTTTTTTTTTTTTAATATTAAATCACAAACAATTTTAGACCAGGGAGACCAGAAGCAATTGGTCTTGTCAGTATGTAAGATATAGTTATTTATAAATAGCATCAGTGACATAAATCATGGTGAGGTCTTGTATAGAACCTCTGGGGCTTTGCTTGTTTTCCTTCATGCTTCTCTCAATCCGTGCCATTTGATACTACATCTGCTGATCTCAACCAAATCAGTGCAACCAATGCCACCTCAACATGTCTCACTTTGGACTATGTCCTGAGATGCCAGGCCTAGGATGTCAACCCTCCAGGTTGAGTACTCAGTGAGACCTTTCCTAGCTCATAGGACTCCCAAGTTCCATTTCAAGTGGCTTACTTCCTAACAAAGTTATAGAACCTTGATATTGACCAGGGCCCATGAGATAGGGCACATGTGCACATGTATCCATAAGTTAGGGGAAAATATACACCTTAAAGTAAAAGTGTGCAGTAGTCTACAGTGATTCAAATAGTGCAGCAAGCAAGTAGAAAGACCTAAAAAGAACACATAAAGTACTTAATCAAATATTCTTTTTTAAAAAGATTTTATTTATTTATTAATGAGGAAGATAGGAGGAAAGAGAGAAAGAACCAGACATCACTCTGATACATGTGCTGCTGGGGATTGAATTCAGGACTTCATGCTTGAGATTTTGATGCTTTATCCACTGTGCTACCTCCCAGACCTCTGATCAAATATTCTTTACCTAGACCTAGACACCCTCCTCACCTACTTACTTACTATTTCATGTCCCTCAGTCAATCTAAAGCTTAACCCTGTCAGATAGAGTAAGGAGTACAAAAGCTGGATAAGGGCAAGAGACCAGCACACTCTAATGATGACCCTTTTGGTCACTACCAGGCCAACCCATCATCTGGGACACTAGTCATAGAATCCTGGGATTCCCACATAGATATGATGGGCATAGACATCTAACAGATCCCTGTCTCCACCACCACTGGTCATCTCCATCAGAAACATCATAAACCCTCCTGTGGGCTTCTACAGGACCGTGTCCTCAATGTAGAAAAACAATGGCAGAAATTGCCCCACTCTCTGTAAGGAGGCTAGGTCAACATACTCTGCCACTTGAATAAGACTCGTCCTGAAATGGTGCAGCTTAGAATGTTCCTAACTGGGAGTCGGGCTGTAGCGCAGCGGGTTAAGCGCAGGTGGTGCAAAGCACAAGGACCGGCATAAGGATCCTGGTTCGAACCCCGGCTCCCCACCTGCAGGGGAGTCGCTTCACAGGCGGTGAAGCAGGTCTGCAGGTGTCTATCTTTCTCTCCTCCTCTCTGTCTTCCCCTCCTCTCTTCATTTCTCTCTGTCCTATCCAACAATGACAACAACAATAATAACTACAACAATAAAATAACAAGGGCAACAAAAGGGAATAAATAAAATAAATATTTAAAAAAATGTTTTTAAATGTTCCTGTGACCGTAGAATTTGAGCTCAGACTGACAGGGATACCAAGGTTACACAGGTTCCTGTGCTGAATATGAATAGACATGGGCCCTGCATCAGGTCAGTAGGGTTTACAGTTAATGATATTTATATACTTTTCCCATATTTGAGAGCTACTCTTTGCCCTGATCCAGCTTTCTGGTCCTATTCCCAGCACTGACTCAGTCCTCCCAGGCAATGCTTTTAGCCCACCTACAGGTCAGCTGTCAGGCCCAGGCAAAAACCAGTAAAGTCACAAGCCCATTAGAATGTAGCTAAAATAGACTTCCTAGCTTCTTCCAACAAGAAGAACCAATATCTCATCTGCTATATTCTTAGCTTTAGGTTTCTAATTATTAAACAATTTGTTCAGCTTTATATCTTAATGCCTTTCAGTTACCAATTTGCAGATGGTACAATAACGCCAAACCTGACTTCCCTGGACAGATGGCTTCATCAGTGTGTCTTGCTTGGAACCCTGCCTCCCCAGAGCCCTACCCCACTAGACAAAGATAGAATCAGGCTGGGGGTATGGATCAAACTGTCAACGCCCACGTCTGGCAGAGAAGCAATTACAAGGGCAACAAAATGGGAAAAATGGCCTCCAGGAGCAGTGGATTTGTAGTGCGGCCACTGAGCCCCAGAGATAACCCTGGAGGCAAAATAAATAACACTTTAAAAATATTTTAAAAAGAAAAAGAAAATATTGCCCTAAATGTTTCTTAAAATAAAACATTTCTACTTAAAATAACAAATCTAAAATTAGGAGGCTAATAGAAACCATTAAGGCAAAGGTATAGGCAATGGTAAGAGAGACTGCAGGTCAAATTTAGTAATGCTTATTTAATACCATAGTTTATAATGCTACATTAGATCATATAAAGCATCCCATTTTGAACTTTTTTTTAAATTCCCTTTTGTTGCCCTTGTTGTTTTATTACTGTAGTTATTAGTATTGTTGTTACTGATGTTGTTGTTGTTGGATAGGACAGAGAGAAATGGAGAGAAGAGGGGAAGACAGAGAGTGGAAGAGAAAGACAGACACCTGCAGACCTACTTCACCACTTGTAAAGCGACTCCCCTACAGGTGGGGAGCCTGGGGCTCGAACCAGGATCCTTAATGCTGGTCCTTGCACTTTGCACCACGTGCGCTTAACCCCGCTACTGCCCGACTCCCAAGGCATCTCATTTTGAAAATGGGCTCAAGGTGGATTCAGATCAGTTTAATGAAATTCGAATCTAGAAATCCAGTCTTTCTGCTTACAATTTTCTCTTTTTTACGGCCACATTAGCTTCACAAGGATCATCTTTCAGCAGTCACTAAAGTTGTATTAGCCAGGGGCTCCCATCCTACTCTTCAAGTATATACTATCCCTTTATCTTTTTTTCTTTTCTTTCTTTTTGCCTCCCGGGTTATCACTGGGGCTTGGAGCCTGCACTATGAATCTACTACTCCTGGTGGCCATCTTTTTTTCCCCCATTGTTCTTGTAGCTGCTGCTGTTGTTGGATAGGACAGAGAGAAATTGAGAGGAGGAGAAGAAAAAGACACCTACACATGTACTTAACCATTTGTGTAGCAACCCTCTTGCAGGGGAGGAGCCTGACTGGGAATCTTGCTAGGGCTGTGTACTATGTGTGCTTAACCCACTGTGTTACTGCCTGGCCTTTTCTTATCTTTTTTTATTTTTTGCCTGGCTCTTTCTTATATATTTTTTTATTTTTTAATGTTTGTTTTATGAATGAGAATGAGTAAGGGATAGTCGGGCTGTAGCGCAGCGGGTTAAGCGCAGGTGGTGCAAAGCACAAGGACCGGTATAAGGATCCCGGTTCGAACCCCGGCTCCCCACCTGCAGGGGAGTCGCTTCACAGGCGGTGAAGCTGGTCTGCAGGTGTCTATCTTTCTCTCCTCCTCTCTGTCTTCCCCTCCTCTCTCCATTTCTCTCTGTCCTATCCAACAATGACAACAACAATAATAACTACAACAATAAAACAAGGGCGACAAAAGGGAATAAATAAAATAAATATTTAAAAAAAATTTTAAAAAGACTTTTTTTTTTAAAGATTTATTTATTTGGGAGTGGGGGGAGTACCAGGACATCTCATGTGGTGTCAGAAATCAAACTCAGGACTTCATCCTTTTGAGACTAAGTTTTATCCACTGCAGGACCTCCTGGGCCAGGTTACTCCTTTATCATAAACTTCCTTTTCCTTTTTGTTCCTATTTATTTATTTGCCTCCATGGTTATCACTATGTCTTGGTGCCTGCAGTATGAACACACTGCTTCTGGAGGCCATTTTTCCTATTTTGTTGCCTTTGTTGTTGTTGTTGTTATTGCCATTATTGTTATAGCTGTTGCTGTCATTGATAGGACAGAGAGAATTTGAGAGAGGAGGGGAAAGACAGAGAGGAGAGAAAGACATACCTGCAGACCTGCTTCACTGATTGTGAAGAGACTCCCCTGAAGGTGGGTAGCTGGGGACTCAAACCTGGATCCTTATGCAGGTCCTTGTACTTTGTGCCATGTGCACTTAACCCACTGCACTACTGCCCAGACACCATATTTATTTTAATTTTTGCCAGGGCACTGCTCAGCTCTGGCTTATGGTGGTGCAGGGGATTGAACTGGGACATTGGAGCCTCAAGCAAAGAGTCTCTTTGTATAGCTATTATGCTATCTACCCCTGCACTAAACCTCTATTTCTTTAATGGCTTTTTCTTTTTAAGTTCTTTTTTTTAACTAAATCCTTTTCTATTAATTTTTAAATCATTACTTATTTATTGGATAGACAGCCAGAAATGTAGATGGGAGGGGAAGATAGAGATGGAGAGAGACAGAGACACCTTCAGCACTGCATCACCACTTGCAAAGCTTTCCCCCTTGCATGTGGGGACTACAGGTTCGAACTGGTTCTTTGCACATTGTAACATGTGTGCTCAACTAGGTGCATCACCACGTGGCCCCAACTGGCTTTTTCCTATTAAATTTAAATTGTATTCCACCCATTTACATCTTACAAAAACAACTTAAATCAAAAGTAAAATATTTATGTCAATTTAACATAAGATGAGCAACATTAAAATTTTATTAGCAATTTAATAAATTATAAGATATTAGGGGTATAAGTTCTCACCACTCCCGCTAAAGATTTGCCTTTCCCTCCACCCCCACCCCCAGTGATAACCACCATAGTTCTCCCAATGTCTTAGAGACAGATTGGCTGCTGCTGCTTCTCTTCTTCTGCCTCCTTCTCTTCCTCCTCCTTTTTTTTGCAAGCTTATGTGTTTCAATTCTCTATATTCCACATATAAGTGAAATCATCCAGTAGTTTTTCATTTTGTGAAGCGACGCCCCGTGCAGGTGGGAAGCTGGGGGTTCAAACTGGGATCCTGATGCCAGTCCTTGCGCTTTTGCCAAAGTGTGCTTAACCCGCTGCTCTATCGCCCGACCCCCTCTTTTTTTTTTTTTTTGCTTTTTTGTTATTGATGTCGTCGTTGTTGGTTAGGACAGAGAGAAATGGAGAGAGGAGGGGAAGGCAGAGAGGAGGAGAGAAAGACAGACACCTGCAGACCTGCTTCACTGCTTGTGAAGCGACCCTCCCCTGAAAGGTGGGGAGCCGGGGTCTCGAACTGGTATCCTTACACTGGACCTTGTGCTTTGTGCCACGAGTGCTTAACCCGCTGCGCTACCGCCCAATTCCCCCCAGTCATCTGTTAATGGCATTTGGCAGCTTCCATAGTTTGGCTACTGTAAATAATGCAGCTATGAATATGAGGGTGCTTATGTCCTTTTGAATTAGTGGTTTCATGCTTTAGGTAAATGCCCAAGAGTGGTATTGCTGGATCATAAGATTTTTCCATTTTCATTTGTTTTAGAATTCCCCCTACTATTCTCCATAATGGTTGTATCAGTTTACAATCCTACCAGCAGTGTAATAGGTGTGCCTCTCTCTCCACTTCCTCACCAGCACTTCCCACGTCCTGTTTTGTTGGTGCAGGCGATTCTCACAGGTGTGAGGTGGAACCTTAATGTGGGTTTAACTTGCATTTCTTTAATCATGAATAAAAGATATTTAAATTAAAATATTACTACTATCAAATTGTCGATCAACTTGAAAAGGCAAAAAAATATATACGTAACATTGCATAATATCTACATGGACAATTTTCAAGTAATTTTTATTGACAGTGGCTTACAAAGTTGTAATATACGCTTTCATATTCCCACGTGTTGTGTAATTCACCACACCCATCATGAAAAAAATCCTGCATACTCCTTCAATCTGATAATTACATAGTTCTTATAAAGTCCATGACAAAGGGTTGGGTGGTGGTGCACATGGTTGAGCATGCATGTTCCAGTGTGCAAAGAAGTGGTGAAGCAGGTCTTCAGGTGTCTCCTTCCCTCTCTACCCACCTCTCCCCTCTCAGTTTCCTTCTGTCCTAACTAATAAAACAGAAAAATGGTCACCAGGAGCAGTGGATTTTTCATGCAGGCACTGAGCCCCAGAGATAATCCTGATGGCAGTAAAAAAGAAGAAAAAGGGCACTTGGTTTCCTGTTGTATATATTTTATTCTTCTCAAAGATAAACATTCATCTGATTTTTGTGTTAACCAGTTCCTTGTCTTAATTTGTAGATTTACCATGCAGGAATGTATTCTCCAGTTAAAAAATAAAATAAAATGGGGATAAATACTGAGTAGTAAGCATTAATCTCCCTATGTATGGAAAGGGTTACATTGCCACTAGCAGATAACTTACAGAAAAAAAAAAAAAAAAAAACAGGAGGAAACACAATGGATGAGTCATGATTTACCCTCAAATTCCCTGAGGTTTTGCTTTTTTAAAAAATATTTATTCCCTTTTGTTGCTCTTGTTTTATTGTTATAGTTATTATTTCTTGTTGTAGTTATTATTGATGTCATTGTTGTTGGATAGGACAGGGAGAAATGGAGAGAGGAGGGGAAGACAGAGAGGGGGAGAGAAAGATACCTGCAGATCTGCTTCACTACTTGTGAAGTGACTCCCCTGCTGATGGGGAGCAGGGGACTTGAACCGGAATCCTTACACTGGTCCTTGTGCTTTGCACCACCTGTGCTTAACCCGTTGAGCTACCGCCCGACTCCCTTGCTTTTGTTTTTTAACATAGCACTACTTAGCTCTGACTTATGCTGGTATAGGGATTGAACCTGGGGCCTAGGATCCTCAGGCATGAAAGTCTGTTTGTATAACTAACCATTATGCTATCTCCCCCACCTTTAAAACAAACAAACAAAAAAACCCCAGAAATTTCTTCTATGGAAGATAGTGGATGATCCTTATATATTTTTAAAACATTCTTTTTTTTTATTTTATTGTTGTAGCTATTGTTGTTGATGTCATTTTTTTTATTGTTGTTGATGTCGTCGTTGTTGGATAGGACAGAGAGAAATGGAGAGAGGACGGGAAGACAGAGAGGAGGAGAGAAAGATAGACACCTGCAGACCTGCTTCACCACCTGTGAAGCGACTCTCCTACAGGTGGGGAGCCGCGCTGGAACCGGGATCCTTCTGCTGGCCCTTGCTTTGTGCCACGTGTGCTTAAACCACTGTGCTACGCCAGTCTCCGGGATGATCCTTATTATGACTTACAGACTCTGGCAAGCTACACAGGACTTACCATAATTTGGGCAACTAATACAGAGACTAGACATTTAACGAAAACAGTTCCTCCCAGCTCTCAGGAGTCAGAAAAGTCATCAGAACAAAGTTCTGAGAATCGATGCTAAAATCCCTCATACTGAACATTTAAAAAGATTTTGAAAGTAGAGTTGATAAGCTCCTTAGAACTCAAATAGTTTAAGACCTATATATATTTCTGGAAATTTTTACTTTGCAAAGGGCACAATGTAGCATATCATCAACTTGGGGACTTTAGAAAAAATATATTTTATTTGATAGGACAGAGAGATATTGAGAGGTATGGGGGATAGAGAGGGAGAGACAGAAAGATACCTACAGCGCTGCTTCACTGCTATTGAAGCTTCCCTCCTGGGTGGGGCCTGGGGTGGAGAGGTGGAGGGGCATGTTTAATTTTTTTAATTATCTTTATTTATTGAATAAACACAGAAATCAAGAGGGAAGGGGGCAATAGAGAAGAAGAGAGACAGAGAGACACTTGCAGCACTGCTTCACCATTCACAAAGCTTCCCCCCTGCAGATGGGGACTGGTAGCTTGAACCTGGGTCCTTGTGCATTATAACATGTGCACTCAACCAGGTGTGTCACCACCTGACCCTAAGGGGAATGCTTAAACTCAAGTCCTTGAACATGGTAATGTGTGCACCACTACCTGGTTGTTAGGGACATTTTCTTAGCTGGCCTGCAGCAATGCCTTGGTGGAAAGGAATAAAGTGGTGACTTCCGGACTGTCTGTGTTCTCTGGCAGTAGCCAGTTTTATTTCCTTAACACTCATATCTCTCCACAGCTATCTTCCATAAAATTTTTGTGATGGTAAATTGCTTGGACGACAGGAAGACCAGATGTTTGACTAAACGTTATACAAGGATGCTCAGGAAGGAGAATGGCATTTAAATTTGCAGACAGGATGAAGCAATTAGCCTCCCCAGGTGCAGGGAGTATCAGAGTATCATTCACTTTGTTGAGGATTTAACCAAGACAAAAAGCAGAGGATGGGAGAATTTGCCCCCCCCCCCCCCCCGCCGCCCTTTCTCAGTGCTTGCGTTGGAACTCTAGTCTTGCCCTTGAAACAGGATTTAGACCACTGGCTCTCCAATTTTCAGAACCATAGCACCAACCTCCATGGTTCTCCAGCTTGCAAATGGTAGATTGTGGGACTTCTCTATCGTGACATGAACCATCTCTTTCTCTAACGTATAAATATCTCTGTGTGTATATGTATGCACATGCATAGATCACATATTTATTATTACTGTCCGTTTCTCTGATGTACTGGGATAATATAGTCACCCCAAACTAGCCTTACTATGCTCTAGAGCTCTCTCTCTCTATCGGCCAATATTAGAAACCCAAGATAATAGACAAGGAGGTGGTATCATGGGTAGAGCAACTGACCCTGTGAGCATGAAGTCCCAACTTTGCTCTCTGACATCATGTGTATCAGAGTGATGCTGCAGTTCCCTCTCTTTCTGTTATTATTCTTTTTTCTAATTTAAATTATTTAGTTACTTATTTTGGAGAGAGAGAGAGAGAGATTTGCAGCACTGTTTCACCACTCATGACACTTCCCCCTGCAAGTGGAGACTGGGGGCTTATAATTTGGGGGCTCTACCAGGTGCACCACTCACCAGCTCCTACCCCACCTTTAATAAAAATAAATAAATTCTAAGGCTGCCAGACTATCCCTCATCCCAGACCAAATAAACAGTTCTCCAGCTCTGCCCTTGTCTGCCTGCCTCTTTAAAAAAATTTTTTTTTATATATTTATTTATTTTCCCTTTTGTTGCTCTTGTTTTTTATTGTTGCTGTAGTTATTACGGCAATTGTTATTGATGTCATTGTTGTTAGATAGGACAGAGAGAAATGGAGAGAGGAGGGGAAGAGGAAGACCTGCTTCATTGCCTGCAGGTGGAGAGCTTGGGGGCTCGAACCCGGATCCTTACGCAGGTCCTTGCGCTTTGCCCCACTTGCACTTAACCCACTGTGCTACTGCCCGACTCCCCTGCCTCTTTTCTTTTTTAAATAAAGTTTTTAAAATTTGTTCCCCCCTTTTGTTGCCCTTGTTGTAGTGGTTATTATTATTGTTGTTATTGATGTTGTCATTGTTGCATAGGACAGAGAGAAATGGAGAAAGGAGGGGAAGACAGAGGGGGGGAGAAAGACACCTGTAGACCTGCTTCACTGCATGTGAAGGGGCTTCCCTGCAGGTGGGGAAATGGAGGCTCGAACCCGGATTCTTATGTCGGTCCTTGTGCTTTGCTCCATGTGTGCTTAACCCGCAGAGCTACTGCCTGACCCCTGCGTCTAACTGCCTCTTAAAACCACCATTCTACTTCTGTTTCTATGACTTGCCTACACTAGGTTCTTAAGATGATGGGTTTATTTCTGTAAAGGTTGTACTTTTTATTATGTGTGGTCACAAGAATTTCTGCTCTATCGGCTTAGTCATCAGCTAGTGATTTGACAGATTCCCTTAAACTTCAGGGAAAGAGGAAGGAAGGAAGGGAGAAAGAAAGGATGGGAAGGAGACAGAAAAAGACAGAAACTTCAGTGTTTGTAGATCGGCTGTGTGTGTGTTGTCATGTCTTTCACCATCTAGCAGGGTTTGACTCCGCCTGAGTTTTCGTCTCCTGTAGCACTGATCCTGGAATTCAGCCAGTGGTGAGAGCTCAGGGCCCTTTTAGGGCTTTCTGTGTGTGCTTCCAGTTC
Source organism: Erinaceus europaeus (assembly GCF_950295315.1). Lineage (NCBI taxonomy): Eukaryota > Metazoa > Chordata > Mammalia > Eulipotyphla > Erinaceidae > Erinaceus > Erinaceus europaeus. The sequence continues at coordinate 89,105,457 of NC_080170.1, read as the reverse complement.
TTGGTATGGGTACAGTTTTCCAGATTTCCAAAAATATTTTGGGAGTTTTTCAAACTCCTTATTCTGTAGCATTTCCTCCCAAGCTTTTTTGATTGTCTATTGCTTAGAACTTCCCCCTTGTTCCAAGGGCAGTGGTTAATACATTTCCTTCCAAATGTTTTCCATGTGTGTCTTCTCTCTCCTCTATCCCCTCTAGGTAGCTCTCTCATCTCTGAGAAAATTAAGTAAATGAAAGACATTTTTTTAGTTGTTCTTTTTTTTTTTTTTTCAGGGAGACAGCAGACAGGTCAAAGCGAACAAATGTAATTCTTTGAAAATTAGTTCTACAGCGGGCAAGCAAAATAGCTTACTTGCATAATGAGCCTGCTTTTCCATCAAGACACTTTTTTTTTTTTTTTTTTTTTGCCTCCAGGGTTATCGCTGTGGCTCGGTACCTGTATTATGAATCCACTGCTCCTGGAAGCCATTTTTTTTCTTCCATTTTTGTTGTCTTTGTTGCTTCTCATTGTTATTGCTGTCGTCATTGTTGGATAGGACAGATAGAAATCATTAGAGGAGGGGAAGACAAGAGTGGGAAAGAGAAAGATAGACACCTGCAGACCTGCTTCACCACTTGTGAAGCAATTCTCCTGCAGGTGGGGAGCCGGAGGCTCTAACCGGGATCCTTGGGCAGGTCCTTGAGCTTCATGCCATGTGCACTTAACCCGGCTACTGCCTGCCCCCATGAAGACAACTTCTGACTGTATCACATTGGAGAAAAACTTCAGTGATGTGGTGTCTTTCTCTTTTCTTCAATCTCTTCGAAAAAAAAGTCAGCCTTGACCAATGAAACTCCAGTAATGAAAAAAACAAAACCACAAAACAAAGAAAATTCCATACTGCTCCTATCAACTCTAAGAACCAGTCTTTGGAATTCAGGAAACTGTGGAGTGGGAGCTAGTATTATAATTATTAGGGTTAATTAATTTTTTTTAAAGGTAGAGACAGGAAGAGATCAGTACAGTGGGGACTGAGCTTGAATTTAAGTTATGTACAAGGCAAAGAAATGCATTACCCAAGTGAGCTATTTCACTGACTCTCAGGATAAATTAAAATGTCACAAAGCAGTCTTTAAAAAATATTTATTTATTCCCTCTTGTTGCCCTTGTTTTATTATTGTTGTTGATGACAGAGAGAAATGGAGAGAGGAGGGGAAGACAGAGGGGGAGAGAAAGCAGACCTGCTTCACTGGCTGTGAAGCGACTCCTATGCGGGTGGGGAGTCGGGAGCTCAAACCAGGATCTTTACACCTGTCCCTGTGTTTTGTGCCATGTGCGCTTAACCCACTGCACTATCACCTGACTCCCAGCATTCTTTTTTATTTCATTTTGTGGGCAAAATATTGATTTACAAAACAGTTCCTGTTTCAGGTGCACAGTTCCATACCTCCCCATGATATGTTCCAGACATCAGGACACTTTACTCCTAAAAACTCAAACACAAGTCTTCCAATAAATATACTATCCAACACAAGAAGATTGTTTTTTTCATAATGACTATCAACAAATTAACCCATAAGTCATTATTTCCTAGTACTAACTCTAAAATACAATGCATAGTGGGTCTTTCTCAATTGTTCTAAAATGTTTCTTATACATGGTTTGTTGTGGGGGTGGGGAGTAGGATCACCAACACTTGGGAACTTAAATTTTTCTTGTTCTTTCTTTCATTCATTTCCTTTTCTTTTTTTCCATCAGGGCTTTGTTGGGCCTTCACACCTACACACTTCCACCACTCCCAAGGGATTTTGTTTTTTCCTTTTCTGTTTTACCAGATAGGGGATGGCCACACACAGAGAAAGCGAGAGGACATAACACCACTGCTCCACCGCTAGTGAAACTCCCACTTTGCAGGGTGCTCTCATGTGGCGTCTGGGGGCTCAAACCTTGGTTTTCCCGCGTGGTAAAGTGTGCACTCTACCCGGTGAGCTATCTCCCAGTACCTTTAGGAGCTTTTCGATCTATACTTAGGATCTCTTTATCATTATTTCAATACCTTGTTTGAAGGAATAAGGCTACGGTGCGACTCACTGTTTTGCCCACTAGAGCAGACTGTGCACTGCAAGAGCGTTGGAGCTTTGAGAGAGGTGGCTTGTGCTCAGAAACATAGCAGTGTGAAGTTGCTGGTGGGTAAGAACACAAACCAGCTCATACTAATATCTGGTACCCGCCTAACAAATTAAACCCTATCTTTAGGAATCAGCCAAAGACTGGGGTCCTGAAATGCCGCCAGAGGGCGCAAAGAGTCACAGCAGACCCCTAGGTGGTCAAGGAGAGACCGCCCAGCAGATGCGCGCTGCTCCGGGCTCTCCGCGCTGAGGTGGGTTGGGGATCGCGCCTGGCGGCTCCTGCTCTGAACCGATTGCATGCGGGGTATCCCGCGGCGGAGGAAGCGTCTATGGAGCGCGTTGTGACTGTCCGCTAGGTAAGCCGCGCTGCCCGGGACCGGTCAGGAGCTGTGGTTGTACCTAACAGTTTTCTTCAACATAGTTGTTTGATCCCCCTTCCGATGAATAGTTATTACCTTCCTTCCTTTTCCTTGGTGATTTTTGGAGTATTCTGGAAAGTTGTTACCGGGGAAACGGTTTCCTGTGCTTCCTGCAAGCCTTTGCCCACTTGGCAAAGGTTTGGAACTTCGACTTCACTGTGGGTGTCTTGGAATCTGGTCCCAGAACATCCTAGTCCTGATGCCTCTGTCTCAGGCCCCACTGAATTAAGCTGCTTGGTCAGGAGTCTGACCCTGTATCTGAGTCTGAGGTTCACACACCCTCACTCCATTGCTCTAACTCACGAGGGCCCAGTTCTTTAGTTTAAATCATTGCTCTGTCAACCAAATGATTGGTTTCAACTCGCTTTGTTATTTTCTTCCTGCTATGCTTGACAAAACACAAGAACTTGTTTATTAATCTTCAGAGTGAAAGCTTGCTTTTGTGGCAACACTACCTGCATTTCTAGAGCAGTTTCCTAGGGGTCGGGTGGTAGTGCCGTGGGTTAAGCACAAATGGTGCGAAGCACAGGGACCAGTGTAAGGATCCCATTTCGAGCCCCTGGCTCCCCACCTGCAGGGGGGTCGCTTCACAAGCTGTGAAGCAGGTATCCAGGTGGCTATCTTTCTCTCTTCTCTTTGTCTCTCCTCCTCTCTCAATTTCTCTCTGTCCTATCCAACAACAACATGAATGGCAACAATAACAACAATAAGGGCAACAAAAATGGGGAAAAATGGCCTCTAGGAGCAGTGGATTCATGGTGCAGGCACCGAGCCCCAGTGATAACCCTGGAGGCCAAAAAAAAAAAAAAAAAAGCAGTTTTCCCCTTGCTTTTACTTTGACTGTGTAAATGTTGCTTCCAGAGATGTGCAGTCAGTGCTTTGCCTTTTATCTGAGCAGCATTTTATGGTGTACAGAACAGTAGAAGGAATGCATTACAACAGACTTTCCAGGTTCAACATCTTCGACTTCAACCAAAGGCAGATATAAAAAACATGGTAGGTAGGTAGGCTTATAGTATAGGTCTGTGTGAAATATGTACAGATATTTTTCTTGTCATTATTCCCTACATATTACCGTATAGCTGCTATATACATAGCCTTTATAGTGTATGAGACATTGTAAGTAATGTATAGATGATTTAAAATATATGAGAGGACATTTGTAGATTATATGCAAATACTATGCTATTTATATAAGGGATTTAATAAGTCACGGCAGGGATTCAGAAAACAATTTCCTATCAATATGAAAGAAAATCTCTTTTGGTTGATTTTCTTTATTTTGTTGTCATCAGGCCTTTATTGCTTTGAACCCACTCTTTGGCATGGAAAGAGAGAAATAATAACAGACAGAGGGAAAGAAGGAGAGATACCACAGTATGGAAGCTTCCCCTCAGTGTAGCTGTAAGGTGGCTTGAATCTGGGTTGGGGGACTGCCAAAGTAGCTTGAGCTATCTTGCTGGCCCTCAACTAGAATTTGAAGTATATATATGAAATAAGCAAAATAGATATTTATGAACCTAATCAATCATTCATTCATCTCTGTCCCTGACAGAGTGTTTGGGTTAAGATCGTGAGCAACACAGACATGATCTCTGCTCTCAGTGAGTTTACTGTCTAGACGAGAAAATTATTACCTCTACTGTAGATCTGAGGAAACAGACATAGAGTGATTGACCACTGATGACCACACATAAGTGAGAGGTAGAAATTTGTTATGTGTCTCACAAAGTCAAGTGTACCCCCACCCACAATTTGGTTAGAATTTAGAAAATGTCAGTGTCACATATCATGGATGCCACATATGGATTGTATGAAAAGGTTTATTACTTCTATATATTTGTTCATTAGTCATATGCTTGCATATTAAAAAGCAAAGAGTAACGTATCCTTAGTTTCAAAATGCTTTAAAAGAGTCAAGAAAGGAGACTGGCTTTGGGATTTATTGTAATTTGAGGGTGGGGTTAGGGTGAGAGGTCTGGGTGTGGACAGGGCCTTGTTGGGTTTGACTCTCCTACCAACATCAAAAGGAAGAGCCCCCCAGATTTTCTGAACAACTTTTCCCTTTGAGGGACAAGAAGACGACAGAGAGATAAAGCTTAAAAGCTGTCATCTGGTGGTCTGGGCGGTGGTGCACTGGGTTAAGAGCACACAGTGTAAAGCACAAGGACTGTTGTAAGGATCCTGGTTGAAGCCACCGCTCCCCATCTGCAGGGAGTGGCCTCACAAGCAATGAAGCAGGTCTGCAGGTGTCTGTCCTTCTCTCCCCCTCTCTCTGTCTTTTATTTTGCTTTCTCCCTCTTCTCTTTTGACTTCTCTCTGTCCTATCCAATAGCAACAATAACAAAATGGAAGGAGGGGCGGAGGAAAGGGCTGGGTGGTGGCTTACTTGGTTGAGTGTACACGTTAACGGTGTGCAAGGATCCAGGTTCAAGCCCCGTCCCCACCTGCAGGGGGAAGGGTTTGCGAGTGGTGAAGCAGTGCAGGTGTCTCTCTGTCTCTATCATTCCCTTTCCTCTTGATTTCTGGCTGTCTCTATCCAATACATAAAGATAATTAAAAAAAAAATTTTAAGTAAAATAAATAAAGCAAAAAAAAAAAAGATGGAGTGAAACACGATTCACCCCAGATGTGCGACTATGAATTATTTATTTATTTATTTTTCCCTTTTGCTGCCCTTGTTTCTTATTGTTGTAGTTATTATTGTTGTTGTTATTTATGTGGTCATTGTTAGGACAGAGAGAAATGGAGATAGGAGTGTATTGGTGTGCTTCTAGTTCTGCTTCTGGGATCCCTTGTGTTACATTGCTTGACATTGTGGTCTATTTACATGGTCACTTCGTTACATTGGTTTGGTCTCGCTCCCCCTGCCTCCGGGAGATTTTGGTTTAGTCCTTGGCTAGTTTCCTGCTTCTTCCTTCTCCCCACCCCCTATCCTATATACTTCCTGGATTTCTGACGCTGCTGCCAGAGGAGAAGGATGCCTGGCAGATTTGGGTTGTGATTAGATTAGATTCCTTTCTTGAACCGTTGGCTCGTGAATAAAGAAATATTGCTTCTCCGCTCAGCCTTGTGTCCCTGATCGTCTGTCTCCCGAAGCAAAGCTGGCGCATGGCATACTGAACTCTGAACTCTGACCTACAGAAGTGGAAGGCAGAGAGGGAGAAAGAAAGACACCTGCAGACCTGCTTCACCGCCTGTGAAGGGACACCCCTGCAGGTGGGGAGCCCGGGGCTCAAACCAGGATCTTTACGCTGGTCCTTGCGCTTTGCATCATGTGCGCTTAACCCGTTGCGCTACCGCCCGCCTTCTATGATTTTTTTTCTACTTAATTGAATTTGAATTTAAGTCGTTATGACTCTGAGGCTCACAGTCTGAAACTAGTAAAGAAGATGAAAGTTAGGGAGTCCGGCGGTAGCACAGCAGGTTAAGCGCACATGGCGCAAAGTGCAAGGACCGGCATAATGATCCCGATTTGAGCCCCCAGCTCCCCACCTGCAGGGGCTTCCCTTCATAGGCGGTGAAGCAGGTGTGCAGGTGTCTGTCTTTCTCTCCCCCTCTTTGTCTTCCCCTCCTCTCTCGATTTCTCTCTGTCCTATCCAACAATGATGGCTACAACAACAATAAAAACAATGGCAACAAAAAGGAAATAAATATAAAAAAAAAGATGACAGTTCTATTCGTGTCTTGTTCAAGAGCCCAACAATGTACAATTTGAGAAGTAAAAATGAGTATTTTGGTCACTAACAATGCCTGGAACACTGATGGAGATAGAGTATCTTGGCTTTAGTATATGTAGACACCTACTTAACCTTGATGTTTTCAGTATCTGTGAAACAGGTGAGCTCCAAAGGGTTTTTTGTTTGTTTGTTTGTTTTTTAAATATTTTCATGGGAGTTGGGCAGTAGCGCAGTGGGTTGGTTAAGCGCACATGGCGTGAAGCGCAAGGTCCGTGGTAAGGATCCCAGTTCCAGCCCCCCTGCTCCCCACTTACAGGGGAGTCGCTTCACAGCCCGTGAAGCAGGTCTGTAGGTGTCTATCTTTCTCTCCCTCTCTGTCTTCCCCTCCTCTCTCCATTTCTCTCTGTCCTAACAACGACGACATCAATAACAATAATAACTACAACAACAATAAAATATATATATTCATGGGGGAATTAATATTTTACAGTATATACGTTTGTTGATACATGTGTAAAATTTCTCAGTTTTCTGCAAAACTCTCACCTTTAGCCTGGGTTCTTCTCTCCCATCATGCACCAGGAACTGAATGCACCCCCCCACCCACCCCTTAGTCCTTTACTTTGGTGCAATATACCAAACCCAGTCAAGTTCTACTTTTGTGTTTCCCCTTTCTCTTTTTATTTTTCAACTCTCCATGCGTGAGATCATCCCATATTAATATTTCTCCTTCTGGCTTATCTGACTTAACATCTGCTGACATCTGCTGTGCAACTCAGGCATCCAAGTTCGACATCCTCGAGGAAACACTCACGACAGACATGTCTCTGATATCTGATTACTGTAAAAAATGGCAACTAATCCCTAGCACTGCAAAAACGGTATCATCTGTTTTCCATCTACACCACGCCTCGGCCTTGCGTGAGCTTAATGTGCAGCTTGGCGGTACGAGAATCCGGCATGAAGCCCAGCCAGTCTGTCTTGGCGTTACTCTCGATCACACTCTGTCATTTCACAAACATCTCATAAAAACTGCAACAAAGGTGGACGCGAGGAATAACAGCATTGCAAGACTGGCCAGCTCCTCATGGGGCGCGAGCGCTTCCACACTACGATCATCATCTCTGGCATTACGCTATTCCACTGCAGAATACTGTGCCCCAGTATGGTTCCGTAGCCCCCATGTCCACTTGGTCGATTCCAAATTATATTCCTCCATGAGGATAATTTCTGGAACCATCCGTTCCACCCCGGTTCCATGGCTGCCAGTTCTTAGCAACATCGCCCCGCCAGATATTCGTCGGTATGCGGCATCATCTAAGTTCATTTCCCACGTCTACGCTCGACCGGACCTGCCAATATACGCGGATATCTTCGCCCTCCCTGTCCAACGCTTGACGTCTCATCACCCAATCTGGTCCCCTATGCCCACACTGAACTTCTCTGTTCCAGTCTCTTGGAAACAGAGTTGGCAGTCAGCTGAGGTAAAGAACAAACACCTCATCACAGACCCCTGCAAGCGTCAACCCAGCTTTGACCTAGCACGTTATGATTGGGCCCTCCTCAATCGCTATCGAACAGGCCATGGCCGGTGCGCTGCTATGTTCCATTGCTGGGGAGCCAGAGACGACCCGAACTGCCCCTGCGGCTACAGACAGACTATGAGCCACATAGTCAACGACTGCCACCTCTCCAGATTCAAAGGAGGTCTCGAAACTTTACATCAGGCTCAACCTGACGCTGTTGACTGGCTACGGAAAAAGGGCAAACGCTAGAAGAAGAACTTAACATGATTTCTTTGAGCAGTGGCCCAAAAGTCTGTTGAAAATGTGCAGATGAAAAAATAAATAAAAGGGAGTCGGGCGGTAGCGCAGCGGGTTAAGCGCATGTGGCGCAAAGCCCAAAGACCAGCTAAGAACCCCTGTTTGAGCCCCCCCAGCTCCCCACCTGCAGGGGGAGTCACTTCACAAGCGGTGAAGCAGGTCTGCAGGTGTCTATCTTTCTCTCCCCCTTTCTGTCTTCCCCTCCTTTCTCCATTTCTCTCTGTTCTATCCAACAACGATGACAATAATAACTACAACAATAAAACGACAAGGGCAACAAAAGGGAATAAATATTTTTTAAAAATGTGCAGATGGAGTGGTCCAGTAGGTGGCGCAGTGGATAAAGCATTGGACTCTCAAGTAGGAGGTCCCAAATTCAATCCCTGGCAGCACATGTACCAGAGTGACGTCTGGTTCTTCTCTTTCTCCTCTTACCTTTCTCATTAATAAATAAATAAATAAATAAATAAATAAATAAATAAATAAAATCTTTAAAAAACAATGTGCAGATGGAACCAGCCACTGACCAGAACATTCACTATTTAGATGACTTAAGTCCAGCTACTTCTCTTTACCTTTAGGTTTTTTTCCTTTATTAGGTACATACTGGTGAAAGAATGAAAAATGGCATATTTCCAGTGAGGTCTATTATATGTCATAGTGGTGATTCTGCCCTGTGAATAGCGAGTTTGTCCATCAGACTTCAAATGGGAGTTTGAAGTGTGTAAATGTCATTGCTGCTTACTGAGTTGAGCCCAAGTCAGTCCCCAGGTGGGGATAGAGGAGACTGTCAGAGGGCCTAGAGTTATAACAAGGAGGCTTTGTTGGCTGTGGTGCTGCTTTCACACCATAGAGGCGTCCAGGCTTGGTGGATCACTGCCTCAGACCTTTCAAGAGCCTCTGTTTCCAGAGGAGGCCCGTATGCTGTTATTAGTTACTGCTCTAGTGGCATTTAATGTGATGTTGAGGAAATAGTTTCTTGCATCAGAAGGCTGTAGACAACACACACACATCATCAGTGGCCTCAAAATTTCAGAAATAAGGCTGCTAAAGAAAGTCTGTAGTAGGGCCAATTGGTACACATGTTACCATACATAAGGATCCAGGTTCAAGCCTCCAGTGCCTACTTGCAGGGAAGAAGCTTCACTAGCAGTGAAGCAGTACTGTGTGTTTCTCTTTTTCTGTCATCTTTACTATCCTTCCTTCTCAATTTCTTTCTTTCCTATAGGAGGAAAAAAAAAAAAAAGCCGGGAGTCGGGCGGTAGCGCAGCAGGTTAAGCGCACATGGCACAAAGCTCAAGGACCAGGGTAAGGAGCCCGGTTCAAGCCCCTGGCTCCCCACCTGCAGGGGACTTGCTTCACAGGCGGTGAAGCAGGTCTGCAGGTGTCTATCTTTCTCTCCCTCTCTCTGTCTTCCCCTCCTCTCTTCATTTCTCTCTGCCCTGTCTAAGAACAACAACAATAACTACAACAATAAAACAACAAGGACAACAAAAGGAAATAAATAAATATTTTAAAAAATACTAAAAAGAAAAAGAGCTGCCAGCAGTGGTGGATTTGTAGTGCAAACACTGAGCCTCAGTGATAACTCTGATGACAATAATAATAAGTAAATAAAGTCCCTAGTATAGTGAAGGATACTCTGTGTAGGGGGAGGGGGACTAGCTCTGTTGGAAGTATGTGTTATATTGTTACAATTCTGATTTTCTATATCTAGGAGGGGCATTCATAGTGCATTGACTTGGAAGTAACATTGTAAGTGGGCTTATGTAAAATCGATAAATATGGAATTTATTGCCTCCAGAATCCAAAGAGGCCTAAAAGATGTTGAACTTATTTTAATGTTGTGGGTGCTGAGAAGGTTCATAGTTGCTGCTTCACATTGTTGGGAATGGAAGGGCCCTTGGTTTACCAGATAATTTTCAGGACATTAACCAAGCTGGCAGGCCTTATATACGATATGTAGGTCAATGGCCCAACTCTTTATTGTAAGCACATTTGTGTGTATATCCTGAATGAGTATGTGAAAGGAATGTCCTCAGATGTTGGTGTCCTCAATATAATTTCATCTGGGAGAAGATCTGATAAAGTTAAATTCTTGCCTATAAAGGTTGCAGTGATGGCAAAGCTTATTTTTTCTTTTTTAGATAAATTCTTTATATATATGTATATATATTATTTATTATTGTATAGAGACAGAAATTGAGAGGGGAGGGGACATAGAGAGGGAGACAGAGATACACCTGCAGCCCTGTTTCATCACTTGTGAATCTTTCCCTCTGCAGATGGGGAGCAGGGCCTTGAACCTGGTTCCTTGTGCACTGTAATGTGAGCACTTAACTAGGTGTGCCACCACCTGGCCCCTATGATGGCTAAGTTTCTGAGGTATCCTGTGTGGAGCCAGGTAAAAGTATATTTTATCTGTCTTGAGAGTAACCGAGAGACTGTTGAAAAAAAAAAAAGCACGGAGAAGAACATGGCAGACTTATAATACCAAAGTATATATCACTTTCTGACTGGATGCTCATTAATTTCAGTAATATTAGGTGTAGAGTCTTCATTGGTAGGATCACAGCACTAAGGATTCAATAATCAAATGTGAGACACCATTCTTTCCTTCCATTATTCTCAAGAGCAATAAGGAATAATCACACTTTTGCTAATTGGGTCTCACATATTAAGTCTCTCCCTCCCCATATTAAATCTCAATCTTTGAAAACCATGTTTTATTTTACATAGTAGTATTCACTGTTTTAATAGGGGTAGGGTGTGGTGCTCTATGGAGTTCCACTCTTAAAAAAAAAAGCAACTTGCAAGTTCTGATGGCCTAATTAAAGTTGAGTATTCATTGGATCAGAGCATCCACTGCCCGATGGGATGTTTTGGGTAATATGTAATATGATCATGGAGAATTTAAGTGAGGCAGTAAGTGGTTCATCTGAGGCATATCTTTTTTTTTAACTTTTTTTTTTTTTTAAAGAATGTATTTATTCATGAGAAAGATAGGAGGAGAGAAAGAACCAGACATCACTCTGGTACATGTGCTGCTGGGGACTGAACTCAGAACCTCATGGTTGAGAATTCAATGATTTATCTACTGTACCACCTCCTGGACCACCATCTGAGGCATATCTATGGGATATTTATTTTATATTTAATAGATACATAATTATGGTTTGAACTAGTATTGATTAAAGCCATGAGGATTTACCAATTTATGTATTCAGCATGTATTGAAGATGTATTCAAAACCTATGCTGTGGAGACACAAAAAAAATCAGTCTTTTGCTGATTCAGTTCTTTTGATAAATTTTGGATTTCCACATGGGTCAAATTATGAACTTCTATTTGTTTGCTTCTCTCTCTCTCTCTCTCTCTCTCTTTTTCTGGTGGTTAATGAATATTGTCCTGGTGGAGAAGTTTCTCTCTGCTCTTTCACATTTACAACTTTTCTGCTTCAGAGAGCCTCAGAGCAGTATCTTCAAAATTGGGGCTTCTGCCCATGGCAACAGCTACATTATAGAGTTTAAGAACTCCAGTCTTAAACTAAGTCTAAGAGGTGCTCCTTTGCTGTGTCAAACAGATACCATGAGTGCCTTTGCCTATAAGCCTGAGGATCAGGAATGCTATTAAAACAGGGTTGTATGGCAGTGGCAGCAGCCTCAATATTTCCTTTTTTTTTTTTTAAAAAAATTAATTTATAAAAAGGAAACATTGACTAAATCATAGGATAAGAGGGGTACAACTTCGCACAATTCCCACCACCAGAACTCTGTATCCCATCCCCTCCCCTGATAGCGTTCCTATTCTTTATCCCTCTGGGAATAAGGACCCAACTCCATTGTGGGATGCAGAAGGTGGAAGGTCTGGATTCTGTAATTGCTTCCCCACTGAACATGGGCATTGACAGGTTGATCCATACTCCCAGCTTGTCTTTATCTTTCCCTAGTGGGGAAGGGCTCTGGGGAAGTGGAGCTCCAGGACACATTGGTGGGGTTGTCTGTCCAGGGAAGTCTGGTTGGCATCATGCTAGCATCTGGAACCTGGTGGTTGACAAGAGAGTTAACATACAAAGCCAAACAAATTGTTGACCAATTATGGACCTAAGGGCTGGAATAGTGCAAATGAAGAGTTGGGGGGTCCTCCATTTTGTAGATAGCTAGTAAGTATATTTTAGTTAAATTCCAAAGGGCCTGTGGCTATACTAGTTTTTTTTTTTTCCTTTTTCTTTTTGCCTCTCAGCCTGAAATCTGATATGCCAGTGGATCCAAGTTATTGTCTTGGGGAGATGGTGTTGTGGCTGGAAAAAGGACCAGAAAGCTGGATCAGGGAAGAGAGTAGCTCCCTAATATGGGAAAGGGGTATAAATATTGTTGAATGTAAACCCCATGAAAGGTTCTTAAGGGTCTTGGTATGCTCTTAAAATAGCTTTTCCCCTTTTCCTCAGCACCCACATAAGCCAGAGCTGAGCAATAAAAATAAATACATAAATAAATAAAATTGAAAAATAAATATTTTTGCAAACTTAAAAAAAATTAGCTGTGCCTCTTGTGATCTTTTTCTTTTACCCCTTCTCCTACCCCCTTCCTTTTCTTCCTTTGTTCCTCCCTTCCTTTCTTTCCTAAAAAACAACTTTACAATGACTGCTTAATTCATGAATTTCTACACGGTGAGCCCATATTTTATAGACTAATATCTTCCTCCTAAGAGCTTATTGATGGGAACCTATGCCTGGTTAAGATACGAGATTTACTTAACTTCATTGTTTATATAAATCAGAGTTTATTTACCTGTCCCCCTACCAAGTTCCCACTTTACTAGTGTTTTAACATTCCTGTCTCTATATGCACATTAAATCACTGAATTACAGTATATAGTTGAATGTTGGGCTGTATTAAACATTGCACTTTATTCTCCACAGATTTTGATCCTACTGACAGTCCCAAGAAAACACTAATTATCTCAAGGTTATTAGAGAGCTGAAAGCTGAAATAGCTGAGCTAAGAACACAAGTAGCTGAAAAAGCTAAAACAGTATCAGAACAGGGTAACAAAATAGATGAACTACAAAAAACAGTAGAGGGGATAGAGAATGAGGCTGAAGACAGAATTAGCAAGATTGAGGATGAATTAGCGACAACTAAGAAAGAACTAAGAGACCTCAAAAAGAGATTAAGAGATGCTGAAAACAACAACAGAGACCTATGGGATGACTTCAAAAGAAACAATATACGCATTATTGGCTTACCAGAGGAAGAAAGAAAGGGAGGGGAAGAAAGCATTCTTCAGGACATAATAGTTGAGAACTTCTCTAGTCTAGACAACATAAAAGACATAAAATAAAGGTTCAAGAAGCCCAGAGGGTCCCAAACAGAATTAACCCAGACTTACATACACCAAGACACATCATATTTAGAATGGAAAGGAATAAGGATAAGGAACGGGTTCTGAAAGCTGCAAGAGAAAAACAAAGTCACCTACAGAGGAAAACCCATGAGATTAGCAGCAGACTTCTCTACACAAACACTACAGGCCAGAAGAGAATGGCAAGATATCTATCGAGTGCTCAATGAGAAAGGCTTTCAACCAAGAATACTATGTCGTGCTAGACTGTATTCAGACTAAACAGAGGCATAAAAACCTTCTCAGACAAGCAACAGTTGAAAGAGTCAACTATCACCAAGCCTGCCCTGAAAGAAGTTCTGAAAGGTCTCCTATAAACAGTCAGACCACCATAAATATACCACATATCAGAACACTCTAAGAATCTACTGGAATAGCGCTAAAATATCTTCAATCTTTGATATCAATAAATGTCAATGACCTGAATTCATCTATTAAAAGGCAGAGTAGGTGGGTACTGTACGGCAAACCCTAACAAAAGGACTTTTCAAAGTTAACCCAATTACCAAATAATGTGATGATAACATTAACTATCGATAGTCTTTTTGAACCCTAAGACAGCAGGAACCTCACATCTCCACTATAGAGCCTCTACTTCCCCCAGTCCTGGAACCATTGTAAAGGGCCCACTTTCCCGTATGCCTCTCCCAATCCATATCAAATAATATTGCATCTGCCGATCACAACCTACTCAACGCAATGATGGCCACCTCAACATGCTTCACTTCAGACTGTGTCCAGAGACTTCACGGGTGGAATGACAACCCTTCAGCTTCAGTACTCGGGTCAGACCTTTCCTTTCATAGTATACTCTAATTCCATCTCAGGTGTTTCACTTTCTAACAAAGTCCCAAAACCTAGATATACACCAGTTTCTGTTAGAGAGAGCATATGTTCACACGTATCCATAAACTACTGCAAAATATATGCCTGAAAGCAGAAGTACACTAGAGTTTGCAGTGAGTACCCCCCTAACACTTCCTCTCCACTATTCCAAGGTTTGGGTCCATGATTGCTCAACAATTTGTTTGGCTTCGTATGTTAACTCTCTTTTCAGTCACCAGGTTCCAGATGTCATCAGGATGCCGGCCAGGCTTCCCTGGACTGAAGACCCCACCAATATGTCCTGGAGCTCTGCTTCCCCAGAGACCCATCCTACTAGGGAAAGAGAGAGGCAGACTGGGAGTATGGACCGACCAGTCAACGCCCATGTTCAGCGGGGAAGCAATTACAGAAGCCAAACCTTCTACCTTCTCAATGACCCTGGGTCCATGCTCCCAGAGGGATAGAGAATGGGAAAGCTATCAGGGGAGGGGGTGGGATATGGAGATTGGGTGGTGGGAATTGTGTGGAATTGTACCCCTCCTACCCTATGGTTTTGTTAATTAATCCTTTCTTAAATAAAAAAGAAAAAAAAGTAAAAAAAAAAAAAGGCAGAGTAGGAAGAAGAATCAGAAAATACAACCCAACAATATGCTGTTTACATAATAAAAAATTAATAAAAAAATATGCTGTTTACAGGAAACCCATCTAACTCAACAAGACAAGCACAGACTCAAAGTGAAAGGATGGAAAACTATCATACAAGCCAATGACCCACAAAAAAGGGCAGGAAGAACTATTCTCATATCTGACATGATAAACTTTAACATAAATAAAATTTAAAAAGATAGGGATGGACACTACTTAATGCTCAGAGGATCAGTCAATTAAGAGGATTTAACAATTATTAACATCTATGCACCCAATGAGAAGCCATCTAAATACATCAAAACATCTACTGAAAGAGCTACAGCAGTATGTTAACAGCAACACAGTCATAGTAGGGGACTTCAACACCCTACTCTCTCAACTTGACAGATCATCCAGGCAGAAATCAATAAAGACATCAGGGAGCTAAATAAGGAGATAGATAAACTAGAACTATTGGACATTTTCAGAGTCATTCATCCCAACAAACTGGAATACACATTTAACTCAGGTCCACATGGGTCATTCTCAAGGACAGACCATATGTTAGGCCACAAAGACAGCATCAGCAAATTCAAGAGCATTGAAATCATCCCAAGCATCTTCTCAGACCACAGTGGAATTAAACTGACACTGAACAATCAACAAAAGATTAGTAATAGTCCCAAAATGTGGAAGCTCAACAATACACTACTTAACAACTACTCGGTCAAAGAGGAAATAAAGGAAGAAATCAAAATGTTTCGAGACTTCAATGAAAATGAAGACACAAGCTATCAAAATATTTGGGACACAGCTAAGGCAGTACTGAGAGGGAAGTTCATAGCTATACAAGCACACATTAGGAAACAAGAAAAAGCACAAATAAACAACCTGACTGCACATCTTAAAGACCTAGAAGTAGAAGAACAAAGGAACCCTAAAGCAACCAGAAGGACAGAAATAACTAAAAGTTAGGGCAGAAATAAATAACATTGAAAATAAGAAAACCATGCAAAAGATCAATGAAAGTAAATGTTGGTTCTTTGAAAGAGTTAACAAAATCGACAAACCTTTAGCCAGACTCACAAAACAAAAAAGGCAGAAGACCCAAATAAATTGGACCATAAATGAAAGAGGAGATATCGCTACAGACACCACAGAAATTCAGCATACCATGTGAGATTTCTATGAACAACTATTATGCCACCAAGCTAGAGAACCTGGAACATAGCCAACATCATACTCAATGGACAGAAGCTGAAAGCATTCCCCTCAGATCGAGGACTAGACAGAGATGTCCATTATCACCATTACACTTCAACATAGTATTGGAAGTTCTTGTCACAGCAGTCAGGCAAGAGAAAGAAATCAAAGGAATACAGATTGGAAGGGAAGAAGTCAAGCTCTCACTATTTGCAGATGATATGATATTATACATAGAAAAACCTAAAGAATCCAGCAGAAAACTACTGGAAGTTATTAGGCAATATAGCAAGGTGTCAGGCTACAAAATCAATATACAAAAATCAGTGGCATTTCTTGATGCAAACACTAAACCTGAAGAAGAAGACATCCAGAAATCACTCCCATTCACTGTTACAGCAAAATCACAGGTACCACAGATAAATGTGGTACCTGGTGTGTGTATGTGTGTGTGTGTGTGTGTGTGTCTGTGTGTTTTGATGAACAATCTTTTTAATATATTGCTGTATCCGGTTGACTAGAATTTTGTTCAATATTTTAGCATCTCTGTTCATGAGAGCTATTGGTCTGTAGTTTTCTTTTTGGGTTGGGTCCCTGTCTGCTTTTGTTATCAAAGTGATGTTGGCTTCATAGAAGCTGGGGGTATTCCAGTGTCTTCAATCTTATGGAAAACTTATAAAAATAGAGCTATGAGTTCTTCTTTGAAGGTTTTGTAGAATTCATTTGTAAAACCATCTGGTCCAGGACTTTTATTCTTGGGAAGGTTTCTGAATACTGTTTCAATTTCATTAGCTGTGATGGGCCTTTTCATGTTAACTAGTTTCTCTTTACTTAATTTTGAAAGTTCGTAGGTAACTAGGAAATTGTCCATTTCTTCCAGGTTCTCTGAGTGGTGACTGAAGTTCTTGGGTAACGTTTTTCTCTTTATATTTTCATTTCAGTCTTGAATAGAAAGCATTCTTATTGGACCAGGCGGTGGCACATCTGGCTAAGTGGACACATTACAGTGCGAAAGGAACTGGGTTCAAGCCCCTGGTCCCCACCTGCAGGGGGAAAGAAAGCTTCACATGTGGTGAAGTAGAGCTTCAGGTGTTCCTCTGTCTCTTTCACTCACTATCACCCCCTCCCTTCTCAATTTATCTCTATATCTAATATAAATAATAAATAAATGAAATTTAAAAAAAGAAAGTGTTCTTATGTCTATGGCAATTCAAATTATATTTATATTGCTTTCTTTTTTAACTTTCTATATCTATGTCTATATATGTATATATAGACATATACATACACATATATATATATATATATATATATATATATATATATATATATATATGTAGAGAGAGAGAGAGAGAACGAGAAAGAGAAGGAGAAAGAGAGAAAGAGATTCTGGGGGTTGGGCGGTGGCGCACTGGGTTAAGCACACAGTACAAAGTGTAACAACCCATGCAAGGACCACTGAAGGATCCTGGTTGGAGCCCCAGGCACCCCACCTGCAGGAAGGAGTGGGAAATGTCACTCCACGAGTGGTGAAGCATGGCTGCAGGTGCCCTCTCTGTCTCTTTCTTCTCTGCCTTTCCCTCCATCTCAATTTCTCTTTGTTCTATCAAATAAAATAAATAATTTTTAAAAGTATGTTGATTTTAGTAGGGAGAGCCTGTTATGCATGTTACGATTCAATAACTGAGCTGCAAATTATAAAGAGCATTAATGATATGTCTATTAATACTTATAACCTGATAATACCATGTCTTTTTAGAGTACTCAGAAATTATAAAAATCCTGCTACCAAGTAAACCTAATCACAGAATCAGCTAACAAACTAATATTGGAAAGATACATATTTTAAAAGTTCATATAAATGTCATTTATAGAGCATAATGGTTATGTAAAAAGACATTCATGCCTGAAGCTCCGAGGTCTCAGGTTCAATCCATAGCACCACCATAAGCCAGAGCTGCACAGTGCTATTCTCTTTCTCTCTGTGTAACTTTTCCTCAGTTTCTCTCATTAAAATAAAATAAAATAAATAAGATATTTAAGAAAAATAAATGTCATTTATATTTTCCTTATATGAGATTCTATTAAATGGATCTTAATTGGAATAGAAATTGATATACTTTCTCTAAAGTAAAATACTACAGAATCCATAAACATTCTTTAAACATGACCAAAAATAATACAATCAATACAGATGACATAATTTTTAGAATGTGTGATTATTTTAGCATATTTCATAGAATGAACCCATTAATATCAAGGATCCCTACAGGATGACCCTTTTAATATGCAATAAGTATATTAAATATATATTTCCAACCATATGAAATATTATTATTATTATTTTTATTAGGTGTCTCTCTGTCTCCCTCTCTATCTCCCCCTTCCCTCTCGACTTCTGGCTGTCTCTATCCAATAAATAAAGATAATTAAAAAAATTTTTTTCATCAACTTTCTAACTCCTCTAATGTCCTTGTCTAATACATGTTAGAGGCAGTAACTCTAGAATAGTTATAAGTATAGTTGCTTTTTGAGTTTGAGTTTTTTTTTTTTAATAATTTATTTCTTTATTGGGGAATTAATGTTTTACATTCAACAGTAAATACAATAGTTTGTACATGCATAACATTCCCCACTTTCCCATTTAACAATACAACCCCCACTATGTCATTCATCATCTTTCATGGACCTATATTCTCACCACCCACCCACTGAAATATTATTATATTATAAATTATATAAATTATAAATTATTATATTATATATTATATTATTAAGAAATATTATTCTTACAAAGTGACTCCATGCACCTAATCAGGCAGTATTCTCATTTTACAGTGGAGAAACCTGAAGCATATCCAGGTTATGTAACCTAGTGAACACAATGTAAATAGAATATGAAACTCCGGATTTTCAAACTTACCCATCCCCTTACTTAAACCTGATTAGTCCCATTCTTGTCCAAAAAAGTAAAAACCAAACAAACAACAAAATGAATTTACCATATAATCTTTAAACACAACAGGTCAAATATTGTTAAATTTCCTGTTAGGTACAGGAACTAATACTTTTAATCAAAATTATGCAAAGTATCTTGCTTCTCAGAAATACTTAAAATCTGGTTTCTGTATAAAGTTAGTCTCTTGCTAATGTAATGAATAAAAATATAAGTGGAATCTAATTCTATGATATAACTTACTCTCAGGGAAACTGAAGCGAATGGTTCTACTCCCATCAAAACAGTCAACAGTGCAGTCTAGTGGACAAGGACAGCACCATCAGAAATGCTTTTGGGAATTTGGAGGAAAACATAAATATCTAGAAGTTAATATGAAACATTATAGGGCCAGTGGAATAGCTTATGTGGCTATTGTGATGCTTTGTCATGTATGTGACCCAGTCCCCATTGCTCTAAAAGAAGCTTTGATTACAGAATCTCTTTCTTCCTCCCATCCTTCCTTCCTTCCTTCCTTCCTTCCTTTTTTTTTTTTTTTTTGCCTCCAGGGTTATCACTGGGGCTAAGTGCCTGCACTATGAATCCGTTACTCCTGGCAGCCATTTTTCTTAATTTATTAGATAGGACAGAGAGAAACTGAAAGGAGAGGGGGAGATAAAGAGGGGGTTTTCCCCCTGAAGGGACCTTGTGCATGGTAATATGTGCATTTAAGCAAGTGTGCCACCACCAGGCCCCCAACATACATTTTATAATTATCTATGTATTTAGTCAGAAATTGAGAGGGAAGCGGGAGATAGAGAGGGTGAGAGATAGAGAGACACCTGGTCCTTGCCCATTTTAACGTGCACTCAACCAGGTGCGACACCCCATGGCCCCCAATGTACATTTTTTAAAACCATATCCTAATGAGAATAGCTATTTTCTAAGACAATTACCAAAACTAACCACACATTCTAAAAAATCATGTCATTTGATGTTGATTGTATTATTTGGGGGCCATACTTAGAGAAATGTCATTACTATTCCAGTGTTTTATTCACCTGTGCTATGATCTATAGGCTATGTTATAGGTGAACTTTTATAGCGTCAAGGAGGGGTCTACATAGCTAAGAAGCTATTGTGGCTGCACTTGACAGACTTAAACCAAGAAAAATATAGACAAGGGAAAAAACAAAGGAATGAGAAGGGTTTTTTTTTTTTTTTCCTCCAGGATTATCGCTGGGGTTCGGTGCCTGCACTACAAATCCACTGCTCCTGGCTCCTGGAGGCCATTTTTCCCATTTTGTTGCCTATGTTGTTATTATTGTTGTTGCTGTTGAATAAAACAGAAGTTGAGAGAGGAGGGGATGACAGAAAGGAGAGAAAGATATCTGCAGACCTGCTTTACCGTTTGTGAAGTGACCCCCTTGCAGGTGGGAGCCAGGGGCTGGAACAGGAATTCTTTGTTGGTCCTTTTCACCACCTGCTCGCACCATCTGCGCTTAACTGCTGCGCTACCGCTGGGCCCCCGAATAAGGGGATATATATATATATATTTTTTTTTTTTTCTCTAGGTGAATTTTTTTTTTATTTAAGAAAGGATTAGTGAATATATATATATATATTTAAAGATTTTCTTTTTTTTATTTAAGAAAGGATAAATTAACAAAACCATAGGGTAGGAGGGGTACAACTCCACACAATTCCCACCACCCAATCTCCATATATCCCACCCCTCCCCTGATAGCTTTCCCATTCTCTATCTCTCTGGGAGCATGGACCCAGGGTCATTGAGGGTTGCAGAAGGTGGAAGGTCTGGCTTCTGTAATTGCTTCCCTGCTGAACATGGGCATTGACAGGTCAATCCATACTCCCAGTCTGCCTCTCTCTTTCCCTAGTAGGGTGGGTCTCTGGGGAAGCAGAGCTCCAGGACACATTGGTGGGGTCTTCAGTCCAGGGAAGCCTGGCCGGCATCCTGATGACATCTGGAACCTGGTGACTGAAAAGAGAGTTAATGTACAAAGCCAAACAAATTGTTGAGCAATCAATCATGGACCCAAAGCTTGGAATAGTGGAGATGAAGGGTTAGGGGGGTACTCACTATAAACTCTAATGTACTTCTGCTCTCAGGTATATATTTTGCAGTAGTTTATGGATACGTGTGAACATATGCTCTCTCTCACAGAAACTGGTGTATATCTAGGTTTTGGGACTTTGTTAGAAAGTGAACCACCTGAGATGGAATTAGAGAATACTATGAAAGGAAAGGTCTCACCTGAGTAATGAAGCTGAAGGGTAGTCATTCCACACGTGAAGTCTCTGGACACAGTCTGAGGTGAAGCATGTTGAGAGATTTTCTTTTTTTTAATTTTTTATCTTTATTTATTTATTAGAAAGAGACAGCCAGAAATTGAGAGTAAGAGAGAAGCTAGCTAGAGAGGGAGAGAGACAGAAAGATACCTGCAAACCTCTTCACCACTAGCAAAGCTTTCCCCCTGCAGGTGGGGACTGGGGGGTTGAACCAGGGTTCTTGTGTACTGTAGCATGTGTGCTCAACTAGTTGTGCCACCACCCAGCCCCAGGGAATTTTAATATATAAAGCAAGAGAAAAAAGAGGGAGTTAAGAATTTTTCTACTCAAAATGTAGAGCTGGCAGATAACATTATCTCTCAAATGGTTAGAAAGTCAGAATCTTAGATCTAACCTCAAACCTATTGAATCAGATTCTTCATTTTTCACAAGAAATCCAGGTAACCTGTATATAGGTTAGAGCTTGAGAATGGATTAATGTTGAACCTAACCTTTGGCTCAGTTTAGGTCTGCATGCTGATAGCGAGGATTTTATTTTGAGAATTTTTTTTTTTTTTTTTTACCAGAGTACTGCTCAGCTCTGACTTATTGTTAAGCAGGTCTTCAGGTGTCTACCTTTCTTTTCCCCTCTCTATCTTTCCTTCCCTCTCAATTTCTCTCTGTCCTATTTAATAAAAAGAAAAAAGAAAAAGGCCACTAGAGCAGTGGATTCATAGTGCAGGCACCAATCCCGAGCAATGACCCTGGAGGCAAAAAATAAATTAATATATAAATAAACATTTATTTGTTTATTTGTTATTGGATAGAGACCGAGACAAATTGAGATGGGAGGAAAAGATAGAGAGGGGGGAAAGACAGAGAGACACCTGCAAGCCCTCCTTCACCACTCTGAAGCTTTCTCCTTGCAGGTGAGGACCAGGGACTTGAACCTAGGACCTTGTGCACCGTCATTTGTGCACTTAACCAGGTGCACCACATCTTAGCCCATATGAGGAATTTTTGAAATTGACTTAAAAATGATAACAGCAACTCCAAAGTTTTAGAGTTTTCCAAAAGGGCACTTACTCAGAAGCTACTATTATTAGAATTTAGAAGCAACCAAACCAAGAAAGATCCTGAATACCTAAAACAAAGTTCATGTTTATCTATATTGCAGAAGATTTCACTAAGTCTCCATTTGTAGTTTTTTAATACATACTTTAATAGAATATCAGAGGTAAGGGGGATTACTTGCAAATCAGACATGGGCAGTAGTAAACGTATGCAGAATCTGGGCTGGATGGTAGAGCAAACATCACCGTGTACGGAGTTTCAAGCCCCGACCCCCAGTGCCTACCTACAGGGGGAAGTTGTATAAGCAGTAAAACAGTGCTTCAGGTATCTTTATTTTCTCTTTCCCGCCCTCTCATCATCCTCTCACCTCTCGATTTCTCTCCGTCAGATCAAAGTAAATTAAGTTAAAAAAATATAAGAAATGTCAACAGCAGGTTGAAAGGTACGGCAGCCTAGACCTCTTATTGTGGAGGCTAAAACTCGGCACTGCTCATCTGGCTCTAACATAGTTCTATAACAGGTAGAAATGATGGCTACGACATCAGGAAAACAAGTAATTTTTCCCTCTGCCATTTTAAATCTGTCCACTTCTACTGATTTCTACCACATTGCTATTTTCACTTCTCCTGGTAATCAAATACTGATTGAATGAGTACAGTAAATTTCAAGAGTTCACAGAGCAATCCAAAAGCAGCACAGGATGACCAGTAGTATTACAGGAAAATATTCCTGATGAGCACGTGACTTAGTAGCAAAGCAAAAGAGTTAGAAAAAGCATCGGAGCCATTTCCTTTGAACACCCAAGGAATCTAACTTTGTGCCTTTTCACATGGGGAAGACTTTTACCATAAGGATCGATAACTTCTAATGTTTTGGTATTTGAAAGTTAAACTCCAGGGGTCTGAAAATTTCACTAATAGGGGCCGGGTGGCGGTGCGCTGGGTTAAGTGGACATAGTATAAAGTGCAAGGACCCATGCAAGGATCCAGGTTAGAGCCCCCAGCTCCCCACCTGCAGGGGGAAAGCTTCAAAGGAGTGAAGTAGGTCTGCAGGTATCTCTCTGTCTCTCAACTTCTCCATCTCCCCTGCCCCTCTCAGTTTCTCTCTGTCCTATCCAATAAAATGGAAAAAAATGGCCACCAGGAGCAGTGGATTCATAGTGTCAGCACTGAGCCATAGCAATAACCCTGGAGACAAAAACAAAACAAAACAGAAAAACACTCATGTAGAAATAAATTCTGCATAAATTCTGATCAGCTAACTTAGTTATCACACAGCTGTGAATTTAGTGAAGAGCATGATATAGTTGAATGAATTGGAGATTGAGAACAAAACACCTGGATAAAAGTGTGAGTTCTGTCTCTAGTGATTCCACTATGTGGTGCTCTTGAGTATGCGATTTACCCTGTTTGGCATCAGTGACCTCACTTTTAAAATTAGAGATTAGGTCATGGTATTGCAACACTTGTGGATCTTGAATCAGTAGGAGAAAATAGAAGGACCAGAAGATGGTGACTAAGTGCTCATAATTTACATTCCACACCATGCCTCGGCCTCGCGTGAGCTTAATGTGCAGCTTGGTGATACGAGAATCCGGCATGAAGCCCAGACAGTCTATCTTGGTGTTACTCTCGATCGCACTCTGTCATTTCATAAACATCTCATAAAAACTGCAGCAAAGGTGGGCGCGAGGAATAACAGCATTGCAAGACTGGCCAGCTCCTCATGGGGCGCGAGCGCTTCCACACTACGATCATCATCTCTGGCATTATGCTATTCCACTGCAGAATATTGTGCCCCAGTATGGTTCCGTAGCCCCCATGTCCACTTGGTCGATTCCAAATTATATTCCTCCATGAGGATAATTTCTGGAACCATCCGTTCCACCCCGGTTCCATGGCTGCCAGTTCTTAGCAACATCGCCCTGCCAGATATTCGTCGGGATGCGGCATCATCTAAGTTCATTTCCCACGTCTACGCTCGACCGGACCTGCCAATATACGCGGATATCTTCGCCCACCCTGTCCAACGCTTGACGTCTCGTCACCCAATCTGGTCCCCTACGCCTACACTGAACTTCTCTGTTCCAGACTCTTGGAAACAGAGTTGGCAGTCAGCTGAGGTAAAGAACAAACACCTCATCACAGACCCCTGCAAGCGTCAACCCAGCTTTGACCTAGCACGTTATGATCGGGCCCTCCTCAATCGCTATCGAACAGGCCATGGCCGGTGCACCGCTATGTTCCATCGCTGGGGAGCCAGAGACGACCCGAACTGCCCCTGCGGCTCCAGAGAGACTATGACCCACATAGTCAACGACTGCCACCTCTCCAGATTCAAAGGAGGTCTCGAAACTTTACATCAGGCTCAACCTGACGCTGTTGACTGGCTACGGAAGAAGGGCAAATGCTAGAAGAAGCAGATTTACATTCCTGATAGCTATGATTCAGTCAAAAATAACTTCAAGCAGACACACAGGAAACACCATTTTTTATTTTTATTTTTAAAAAATATTTATTTCCTTTTGTTGCTCTTGTTGTTTTATTGTTGTGGTTATTAATGATGTCATTGTTGTTAGATAGGACAGAGAGAAATGGAGAGAGGAGGGGAAGAGAAAGATAGACACCGGCAGACCTGCTTCACCGCCTATGAAGCGACTCCCCTGCAGGTGGGGAGCCTGGGGCTCGAACCAGGATCCTTACACCGGTCCTTGTGCTTTGCACCACCTGCGCTTAACCCGCAGCACTATTGCCTGACTCCCAGGAAACACCATTTCTTAAGATTTTAAAAACCCAGGGGTAAGATGATGAAAAAGTGCTGTGAAAAGACTTGCTATTTATAATTGTTGGGTAATGTATTTTAAGTTTCTCCACAAATTACACAAATTGTGAAAACTTCTCACAAGAAAGCTAATCAAAGTTTATAATTTTTGTTGTTGTTGTTGTGGGGCCAGTGAAATAGCTCATTTGGATGGTGTGTTGCTTTGCTATGTACACAACCCAGGTTCAAGCCTGGCATCCATCACATTGAGGAAAATTTCAGTACTATGATCTCATTCATACACAGTCTTTTCTGTCTCTCTGTCAACTAGAAAAAAGTCAGGGGGCGGGTGTTTCATTTCGCTAAAGATTACTTTTTTTTTTGAGAGGTTATCCATTTAATCTTGTTGAGTGTAACAGGTTGACTAATAAATATCTGACTCTAGAACTTTAATTTGAAAAATATGCTTAAATCACCATAGTGATTGTTCATGGAAGAGTTTGAAAGTTCTCTGAATTACATAACTAAGATTAAATTTGCTTAAGGATCCTTGAGGTGCTTTTCTTTGAACTATCATGCGTAAGAAATGTTTGACACATATGAATTTTGTAAAGAAGATACGAAATCTCAGCTCCCTCAAAATTTTTTATTTAGAGAAGGAAATAGGAGACATGAAAGATAAAATAGAAGAATATTGTTTCATTAAATTAATTAATTTTTTTACCACCAGGGTTATTGCTAGGACTTGGTGCCTGTACTACTCCACTGTTCCTGGCAGCCATTTTTTTATAGGAGGTGAGAGAGATAGAGAGACATTAAGAAGAGACATCCACAGCTCTGCTCCACAACTTGTGAAGCTTTCCACCTGCAAGTGGGGACCAAGGGCTTAAACCGAGGTCCTCAAGCACTGTAACCTGTGTGCTATACTGAGTGAGCCACTACTGGTCCAAAAGAATAGGAGTTTAAAAAATTTTTTTTTTATTTTACCAGAGCACTATTCAACTCTAGTTTCTGGTGGTGCAGGAGACTGAACCTTGGATCTTGGAGCCTCAGGCACAAGAGTATCTTTGCATAACTGTTATGCTATCTAACCCGGACCAGGAGAATTTTAAGAAGTTACATTATTAAGCGCACATGGCGCAAAGTACAAGGACTTGTGGAAGGATCCTGGTTCGAGCCCCCGGCTCCCCACCTGCAGGGGAGTCGCTTCACAGGTGGTGAAGCAGGTCTGCAGGTGTCTATCTTTCTCTCTCCCTCTCTGTCTTCTCCTCCCCTCTCTCCATTTCTCTCTGTTCTATCCAACAATGATGACAACAATAATAGCTATACCAATAAAACAACAAGGGCAACAAAAGGGAATAAATAAGTAAAATAAAAATTAAAAAAAAAGAAGTTACACTAGATTTCAAAGTTGTCTTTTTTTGGAGGGGAGCTCTAAGAGATATTAAGAATAAAACAGGTCTTGAGTTTGAAACATTACCCAAATAAGTAGAAATAATAACTACTGTACTTTAGATTTGTTTATTTTTATTGCTACCAAGATGATCACTGGATTCAGCGGCTACACAGTGAAATCACTGTTCCTGGCAGTCTTCCACTATTGTCCTTCCCCCCCCTTTTTTTTTGTCTCCAAGGTTATTGCTGGGGCTCTGTGCCTGCAGTACGAACCCACTGCTCCTGGCGGTCATCTTTTTTCCATTGTTGTTGTTGATGTTGTTGCTATTATTGTAGTTGTTGTTGTTGGATAGGACAGAGAGAAACTGAGAGAGGAGGGGAAGATAGGGAGAGAAAAAGATAGACACCTGCAGACCTGTTTGACCACTTTTGTGAAGCAACTCCCTGCAGGTGGGGAGCTGAGGGCTCAAACCGGGATCCTTATTCCAGTTCCTTGTGCTTCGCACTCTGTGAGCTTAACCCGATGTGCTACCGCTGGGTCCCCTTCTCCCCACTTTTAAGGGATGGCTAGAGAAGGTGAGAGAAAAATGTCTTTTTTTGTGTGTGTGTGAGAGAGAAAGATGTCATAATGGAAGATTTAGATGAAAAAAAATTTCTAGAGACTATTCAAGTTTTTTATTATTTTTATAATTAAAAATTTATTTATAAAAAGGAAAAATTGGGGGCAGGGGATACAACATAATGGTTATGCAAACAGACTCTCATGCCTGAGTCTCCTAAATACCAGGTTCAATCCCCCAACCCACTGTAAACCAGAGCTGAGCAGTGCTCTGGGTTTCTCTGTGTGTGTGTGTCTCTTTCTGCATCTCTCTCAAAAAAATAAAATGAATAATAAAAAAAGGAAACATTGACTAAACCATAGAATAAGAGGGGTACAACTTCGCACAATTCCCACCACCAGAACTCTGTATCCCATTTCCTCCCCTCTGATAGCTTTCCTATTTTTTTTTTTTTTGCCCCCATGGTTATTGCTGGGGCTCAGTGCCTGCACCATGAATCCACTGCTCCAGGAAGCCATTTCCCCCCTTTTGTTGTCCTTGTTGTAGCCTTGCTGTGGTTATTATTGTTGCTGTTGATGTTGTTTGTTATTGGATAGGATAGAGAGAAATGGTGAGAGGAGGGGAAGACAGAGAAGGGGAGAGGAAGATAGACACCTGTAGACCTGCTTCACCACCTGTGAAGCGACTCCCCTGTAGGTGGGGAGCCGGGGTCTCGAACTGGGATCGTTCAGCCGGTCCTTGTGCTTTGTGCTACATGTGCTTAACCCACTCCGCTACCGCCCGACCCCAGCTTTCCTATTCTTTAACCCTCTGGGAGTATGGACCTAAGGTCATAGTGGGATGCAGAAGGTGGAAGGTCTGGCTTCTGTAATTGCTTCCCCGCTGAACATGGGAGTTGACAGGTCGATCCATACTCCCAGCCTGTCTCTCTCTTTCCCTAGTGGGGAAGGGTTCTGGGGAAGTGGAGCTCCAGGACACATTGGTGGGGTTGTCTGTCCAGGGAAGTCTGGTCGGCATCATGCTAACATCTGGATGGAACCTGGTGGTTGACAAAAGAGTTAACATACAAAGCCAAACAAATTGTTGACCATATTAAAGCTTTTTAAAATTGTACTGAAATCAAAATCTTATTCTATAATTATTTTATTAAAATTTTTTTTCAAACAGCTCACATATTTATTACTGAGTCAGGAAACAGGAAGAGATAGATACAAGGCAAGTGGGTTCCTAATCAAGTGTGCAAGACAACAGTGCTTCACTCAAAATACTAGCGGTCTATCCCAGCATAAATATGTGTGCATCTTAGAGAAATCCTTGTAGACCCAGCTTTGTCCTTCTCCAGTGTCTCCTCTTGGAGTTGTCCCTATTTTATTACCAGCTTTCATCGAATCCACTGGGGAACAGGACAGTTCTGCTTTTGTTTCTTAGCTAGGAAGCGCTTGATTCTGAAAGTCTCCATGGGAAGATATGGCGAAGACAAGTCAGTCCACCACCACAATGGTGGAGAAAAGGAGAGAAAGCTATTTTTTAAATTTTTATTTATGAATAAGAGGAAGAGGGGTGGAGGGGAGGACCAGAGAGGATCTGAGCACCACCCTGGCACATGTGATGCTAGGGACAAACCTGGGAACTCGTGCTTCAAAGTTTCACACTTTAGGGGCTGTGCGGTGGCCACCTGGTTGAGTGCACATGCTACAATGTGCAAGGACGCAGGTTCAAGCCCCCAGTCCTCACATGCAGTGGGAATGCTTTTCGAGCAGTGAAGCAGTGTTGCAGGTGTCTCTTTGTCTCTCTCCCTCTCTATCACTCCCTGCTCTCTCGATTTATGGCTGTCTCTATCCAATAAATAAATAAAGATAATAATAAAAAATAAAAATAAAAAGTTTAACACTCTAGACACTTCATCTCCTGATATGTTATACTTTATTTATTATGTATTTATTGACTTATGACATAACCAAAGTCATGTCATTCACAAAGTAAACTTTTCTCCTTATACATAGGGGATGAAACTTGCCATAAACCTGATTTATACATATATCATGAGGATTAATTAATGTTTCACTGTATTTTTTAAAATCCCCGAGAGGATTAATTAGTATGTTTGTAATATACTTTGACAACTTTAGAGAAGTCTCCAATAATCATGTTGTCTTCTCTAGCATACCTTGAATTTTTTCAAGCTAAAAAAAATACTTCAGGTTTTAATGCTGGCAACTGAGAAAAAGAGTAAATTTATTTTCCAGTTTTTGTTAGAGTGGAACATTAAATTTATCCAATTAAAATATTTAAATATAGAGGCTGTGTGACTAGCCTATCAGAAGTAATATTTGTAACAGTTCATTTTTACTATTTAATTTTTTTTTTTGCTAGTACCTAGAAGGGATGGGTGAAATGTTTGTGAGAATCTTTATAAAGTGCATATCTGGACTCACAAAATAGCAAGGGAAATACCCATGGGCTAAAGAAGAAGAGAGAACTGATTTACCAGAGTGTAATCACATGTGAGCTAATGCTGTAGCAACCCAAAGGAGTTTATTAGTCTTAAGTAACCAAAGTTTTAATGACCACACTGGGATAGAAAATGATGCCTTGGACTGTGTAGATCGGATCACCTCTGTGAAAAGTAGGTAAGGAAAAAAAAAAAAAAACTCACTCCATCCTAAGGTGGAAGACAAGAAAGCTTACTTATGTAAACCTGGGCTTGGGTAGGTGGGAGGTAGAAGGTAGATGGGGAATCTTCCTGAGAAGTTTTAGAACCTGAATTGAAAACTTTTTGAGGAGAACAAAGAGATTCAGTAAATAATATATTAGTCTCCCCTTCCCACAAACATTCAGATAATAAAACTACCAGGTAGTTTATAAAGAGGTGTGTGTGTGTATGTGTGTGAGTTTGTGTGAGTGTGTGTGTGTGTGTGTGTGTGTGTGTGTGTGTGTGATGCCCAGGCTAACATTTCCTCATAGAAGGGGGGGGGGATACCCCAGTGCACAGAAGATTCCTTCAGTGTGTCAAGGGCCAGAATTGAGCTTGGGTCTCTCATGACAAAACTAGAGTACTATCCAGGTAGCTGTTTTGCTGGACCAACAATCATTTAATATGATTAAAGATAAAATAGCAGGGATTAAAATGTGATCAATTATATGTTCTCAAAAACATAAGACATATTTGGAAACCAATAAGTATAGCTTCTAGAAATAAAATACAATGATTAAAGCAATAATTTATAATGTTAGTGGGCATGAGAAATAGCTGCTTGGGAAATAGATGAGACATAGAAGTCTGGTGGTGGGAACGATGTAGAATTATAACCCCATTATAATTTTGTAAATCAATATTAAGTCACTAAAAAAAATGGGAAAAAAATCAAATCTCCCCCAAAACTGGTAGGACCTGGATGGGGATTACATTAACTTTGCATATAGCTCTGGGCAGCATATTCATTTTGATGATGTTAATTCTTCCAATCTATGAACATGGAATATCTACTTCTTAGTATTTTATTTTTATTTTTATTTATTTACTTTCCCTTTTGTTGCCCTTGTTGTTTTAGTTATTATTGTTGTTGATGATGTTGTCGTTGTTAGATAGGACAGAGAGAAATGGAGAGAGGACGGAAGACAGAGAAGGGGAGCGAAAGACAGACACCTGCAGACCTGCTTCACTGCCTGTGAAGCGACTCCCCTGCAGGTGAGGAGCTGGGGTTTGAACTGGGATGCGTAACCCGGTCCTTGCACTTTGGGCCACCTGCACCTAACCCACTGTGCTACCTCTGGACTCCCTTTTTTTTTTTTTTTAAAGATTTTATTTATTTATGAGAAATATAGGAGGAGAGATAGAGAGAGAAAGAAACAGACATCACTCTGGTACATGTGCTGCAGAGGGTTGAACTCAGGACATCATGCTTGAGAGTCTAATGCTTTATCCACTGCACCACTTCCGGGACCACTTAGTATCTTTTTCTATTTCCTTTAATAGTGACTCATATTTTGCAGTATACAAGTCTTTCATTTCTTTTGTTAGGTTTATTCTTAGGTAATTTATTATTATTATTATTTGTGCTATAGTGAACGGAAATGGTTTCTGGATTTCTTCTTCTGACTTGGTGTTTGCATAAAGGAATGTAGGGAAACCACTTTTAAAAATCACTGAAAATAGTCTCAAACTGTCAGACACTCCTTGATTAAAATACTACATTTTGGGGCAAGGGTAGATAGCCTAATAATTATGCAAAGAGATTCTTATGCCTGAGGTTTCAATGTCCCAGGTTTAATCCCCGCACCAGAGCTGAACAGTGCTATGGTTAAAAAAAAATCCATTTTGATTACTGTAGCATTAAATATAATTAATGTAAAATAATTCAGTGGTATTTAAAGTGTGATCCTCACACTGGCAGTGTTGGTATCACTTTTGAACCATGCTAGACATGAAAATTCTTCACCCTAGCTCAAAGATATTTAGTCATAAACTTTAGGGAATGATCCAGCAATTTAAGTTTCTGAGATGATTTTCAGAACCAGTGAATTAATTAATAAAATGTTTCAGTGGGGCAGGGGTAGGGTCTGGGTGATGGTGCATTTTAAGTGCACATAGTACTAAGCCCAAGGACCTGTACAAGGATTCAAGTTTGAGCCTCCAGCTCCTCACCTGCAGGGGGGATGCTTCACAAGCAGCAAATAGGTTTGAAGGTGTCTATCTTTCTCTATCCCTCTCTCGTTTAAATTAATTGGTTAGAGACAGAGAAATTGAAAAGAGGAGGGGGGATAGAGAGAGAGAGACACCTGCAGCCCTGCTTCACAACTCATGAAGCTTTCCCCCTGCAGGTGGAGACCAGGGGCTTGAACCCTGGTCCTTGCCCACTGTAATGTGTTCACTTAACCAGAGGCAGCACTGACTAGTTTCTTCTCATTCCCTCTCTATCTTCCCCTCCTCTCTCAATTGCTCTCTGTACTATCCAATAAAATGGGGAAAAAAAAGGGTTGCCAGGAGCAGTAGATTCATAGTGCTGGCACCAAGCCCCAGCAATAACCCTGGAGATCAAAAAAAAAAAAAAGTTTCAGTGGTTTAGATAAAAATTTCAGGATACCTCATGAAGACCTTTAACCCAAGCCCTGTTTTAGAGATGCATATTAGTAAATGAGTAATTCAAGCTGCTTAATTATTTACTAGGATTTTTTGTTTGTTTGTTTGTTGGCATCTCAGTTTTTTTTCTTTCTTTACTAAAGGAAGCTTTGTGAAAGACTAAATTACCTTGTCCAATTTTAAGTATTTGCTAAGAAATTTAACATGCTTAAGTTTAAAAAATGAAGGTTCATAACTGTAGCAAATCTTACCTAAAATTATTAATCAGTTGGTATATTTTTAAAATTAAATTAAATCTCCTCTCAGTAGTCCTTTACATAATGCATTATTAATAACTGGGCAGTGCTATTTACATTATCAGCAGAGCCAGATCTTTATGTTAGAAGCATGGTATTAACTTGTTGGCACCCACTGTGGCATTCTTGATTTTGCTGAATATTAGTAGATATGGAGAGGATGAACTTTGCAACTTTGTACAATTTTTACATTCATCTTTGTCCCCTCCCTCACGTAAGTTAATCTTGTTATTTTTTTAAAAATACTCTATTTACTAGAAACAGAAAAAAATCAAAAGGGAAAGTGGAGAGAGAGGTGGAGAGAGGGAGAGAGACCCAATGCGGCACTATTTCACTGCTCATGAAGTTTTCCACCAGTGGGTGGGGACTGGGGGCTTGAACCTGGGGCCTTGTACCTCAACTGGATACATCACTGTCTGATCCCACTCATCATCTTATTAACACCAATTCTTCATCAGTGATACTTCTTAGCTTGTCTCAGCTTGGTTCCTCTTCAGTGCTACTTTAAAAATAATTCCTAATCTAAATACTTAACACCATCATTTTAAATATATATATATTTATTTATTATAGGATAGAGACAGAGAGAAATGGAGAGGGCAGAGGGAGAGAAACAGAGAGACACCTGCAGCCCTGTTTCACTGCTTGTGAAGCTTTCCTCCTGCAGATGGGGACCAGGGGTTTGAGCCTGGGTCTTTGTGTACTGTAATGTGAGTACTTAACCAGGTGCGCTACCACCTGGTCCCAACACTGTCTTTTCTTGATCTGAATCCACATTAATTTTCTCCTGGACTTCTTACTGAATTCATTTTTACAGTACGAATCAAGTGGTTTTAAATAATAGATATCAGATCTGAATGGTGGCACACCCAACAGAGCTCACATGTTACCATGCACAAGGAT
Organism: Erinaceus europaeus; assembly: GCF_950295315.1. Classification (NCBI taxonomy): domain Eukaryota; kingdom Metazoa; phylum Chordata; class Mammalia; order Eulipotyphla; family Erinaceidae; genus Erinaceus; species Erinaceus europaeus. The sequence goes on along the minus strand of NC_080170.1, from coordinate 89,072,079 downwards.
CCAGGTTTGAACCTTCGCTGCCTGCCTACTGAGGGGTACAATTCACAAGCAGTGAAACAGGCCTGCAGGTGTTTCTCTTGCCCTCTCCTTCTCTATCTCCCTTGCCCCCTTTAATTACTCTCTGTCCTATCAAATAAAATAGAAAGAAAAGAAAAACAAAGATATCTGAGCATGTAACTTCCATTTAAAACTCATAAATGGCTTCTCATAAAGTTCACTGCCCACTGTGGCCTGTGATGACCTAGGTGATGACTGTGACCTTAACATTGTTGGTATGCATGAGACCCCTTCTGTTTCATTTGGTTTAAATCCCCCCTGCTTAACACTATTCTATTTACATAACCACTTCATTCTATTTATATAACCGCTGTTAACAAGTACCTCCCTCCAGGGCATTGGTTCAATCCCCACTGTTTCATGATATGTTTTTGCTCCACCCCCCCTCCTTGTCACACTCTGATTGTCACCAGTCACTTTTCTCTCCACCCTCTCTATGTCACACCCTGTTTCCACCCTACTTGGCAAGTATATATAAAGACAGCATTGTGAGTTTTAGAGTACTTTACCTTGAGTTTAGCTTAGCTCGGCTTAGATTGTGCTGCGTCCTGCATGAATAAAGAGATACTGCCTACAGCTCAACTATGAGTCCCTGGTCGTCTGTTACCCGCCCGTGAAGCCAGCCTGGCGGAAACAACCTAACCCGTCGAAAACGACATAACATGACTTAGCTTCTCCAGCTCAGAAATCTTTCTTCATGTATTTGCTCAAATATGCTGTGTTTATTCCTTCTGGGAAATCTTCACACATGTTCTTACCTCAAGAGTGTTTGTTGATCTTTAGATCTCAGTCTAAAGGCCACTTTTTAGAAAGATTTACCATATGTGAGGGGAAGCAATTACAGAAGGCAGACCATCAACTTTCTGCATCCCACAATGACCTTGGGTCCATACTCCCAGAGTGTTAAAGAATAGGAAAGCTATCAGGAGAGGGGATGGGATACAGAGTTCTGGTGGTGGGAACTGTGTGGAGTTGTACCCCTCTTATCCTATGGTTTAGTCAATGTTTCCTTTTAACAAATAAAAAATAAAAAAAAAATCTGAAATGAAAAAAAATGAATAAGATCTACCAGAAGTGTATTCTCTCCATGCTTTCTCCTCACCACCCCTCCCCCCCATAGATGTGTATCCCTTGTTATGTGTGCTCGTACGGTTTTCTAAACTTTGGTTGTTATATTCATTTTTATATTTGTTTATTGTATACACTCCCTTCTAGACTATGTTTCACAAGGACAAGTTCCATGTTTATGAATATTGATGCTTAGCAAAGTATCTAGAATGCGATGTCCGAAGAGTATGATTGAGTGAGTGAATGAACAGTGACTTTCTGTGTTTTAAAGTAGTAATGGTATTTACTTAGTTGTCATATTTTTGTGAATAAACTGTTCCTTATTTCTGTGTGTAGATTTTGCTTGTGCTCTTCAGAGGGACATTTTGCTTCAGGGACTATTGTACCTTTCAGAAAGCTGGCTGTGTTTCTATGGCAACTTCTTCAGATGGGAAGCCACAGTAAGACATATTTTGATTTGTTGATATAAATAATTGCATAGATAGATGTGTCCAGTTTTCCTAAAAAAAAAGTGATATAGATTCCAAAGTAAATCTACTTGTATATCTGTCTTTGCATATGTATAAATATATCTATGTGTTAAATGCATGTTTTCCTTTTATTAATACTTTCTTTTAAAATTATTATTATTATTTACTGGATAGAGACAGAGAAAGCAGAAGGGTAGGGGAAGATAGAGAGGAAGAGACAAAGAGCACTTTTTCACTGCTTGGGAAGTTTTCTCCCTGTAGGTGGTTATCAGGGGCTTGAACTTAGGTCCTTCCACCCTGTAGTGTGTGCTTAACTGGATGTGCCACCACCTGGCCCCAAGTGTGCATTTTTCTCAAAACACTGAGTTCAATTTGTACATACTTCATGTAGCTGAGGAAGATTAGAAATAAAAAAAATACTGAACATACATTCTTTTGGCTGCCAAGATCATGTTTTATTGACAGACTGAATTTTATTTGTGTATGTATGCATGTGTTAATGTGAATTATGAACATCCACATGTCTTTTCCCCACTTAGTCTAATATTAGACTTAGGAGATGATGAGGAAAATTACTGAAGGAAAGAATGCCTGCCTGCTTATCCTGTTAGTTTGTTTTTCTTCTTCAGAGAATGTAACTCTGTGCTTACTAACTCCTTCAGGTTCTTCAATTGAATATTCTGCATTTTATTATAGTGATACCTGGTACTTTGTGCAACTTTCTGAAAAAAAATCTATTCTGTATTTTCTCCAGTCATATATATTTAGATTTATTTTACTTTATTTTATTTTGCCTCCAGGGTTATCACTGGGACTTGGTGCCTGCACTACAAATCCAGTGTTCCTGGAAGCTTTCCCCCCCTTTTGTTGCCCTTGTTTATCATTGTTGTTATTATTATTGTTGTTATTGCTGTTGGATAGGACAGAGAAATCGAGAGAGGAGGGGAAGACATAGAGGGGAGAGAAAACCATCTGCAGACCTGCTTCACCGCCTGTGAAGCGACCCTTTCTGTAGGTAGGGAGCCAGGGGCTCGAACCTGGATCCTTACGCCCATCCTTGCCATGTGTGCTTAACCCACTGCGCCACCGTCCAGCCCTCTATATTTAGATTTATATTGCCTTAAAGAATATAACTTTAAAAAAATATTTACTTGTTTCCCTTTTATTGTTGTTGTTATTGATGTTATTGATACCTGCAGGTGGGGACTGGAGGCTTGAACCTTGGTCCTAGCACACAGTAATGTGTGTACTTAACCAGGTGAGCCAACGCCCATCCCCTACTACAGCAGTTTCCAACGGAGAGGATGGAGACTGAGCACTCTGGTGGTGGGAACAATTTTGTAAATTAATATTAAATTGCTAATAAAAATACATTAAAATATATAGTGGAAGAAGCATCAAGGGAATTAAAATAGTGTAGAAAAAATATATATATTCAGACAGGGGGTGGGATACCTAGTAGAATGCACATGTTACAGTATACAGGGACCTAGTTCCAAGCCCCTGGCCCCCACCTGCAGGAGGGAAGCTTCATAAGTAGTGAATCCGTGCTGCAGGTCTCTTTCTCCCTCTACACCTCCTCCTCTCTCAATTCCTCTCTGTACCTATCCAAATAAATAGCTAAATAAATAAATAAAATATGTACACAACAGCTAAGAAGACAGTACTGGAGAAATACAGAGAGTGCTGGGTCCTTGTGTATGTGCTATTTCATTGCTCCTAGGTCAACTTTTTAAAAAATTATTATTCTTTTTATTTTGGATAGAGACAGAGGGGGAAGAGAAGCAACAAGAGATGGAGAGGTACCCAGTACTTCATCCTCTGTGGAGCTTTCCCTGGTACTATCCATGGTGCTGTCATGTGGTACTGGGACTCAAACCTGGCTCCTGGTGAGTAAGAGGTGAGACACTTCTTAGATTAAAGATACAAACAGATGGGAAATATGCACATACTTCTGATGCCTCTTCCTCTTGTATGAGTAACAGTCCTTAAGGCCTTGCCCTTATGACATCTGTTTCAGTCAGCTCAGACTACCATAAGAGAATACCATAGCTGGGTGGCATAAATAACTGAAATTCATTTTCTCATAATTCAAGAGGTTGTGATTCTAAGATCAGGATTCCAGCAGCTGTTTTCTTTCTGGGTCTTGACACAGTAGGGAAAGAGAGGAAATGAAAGAATGGTGTTTCTTATCTTTTTTTTTTAATTTCTTTATTGAGGAATTAATGTTTTACAGTCAACAGTAAATACAATAGTTTTACATGCATAACATTTCTCAGTTTTCCACATAACAATACAACCCCCACTAGGTCCTCTGTCATCCTTTTTGGACCTGTGCTTTCCCTCCCACCCACCCCGGAGTCTTTTACTTTGGTGCAATACATCAATTCCAGTTCAGGTTCTACTTGTGTTTTCTCTTCTGATCTTGTTTTTCAACGTCTGTCTGAGAGGTAAGATCATCCTACACTCATTCTTCTGTTTCTGACTTATTTCACTTAAGATGATTTCTTCAAGCCCCATCCAAGATGGGCTGAAAATGGTGAAATCACCTTTTTTTTTTTTTCTTTCCCTCCAGGGATATTGCTGGGCTCGGTGCCTGCACCATGAATCCAATTTAAAAAAATTCTCCCCCACCTTATTGGGAGTTTAACTGTTTACGATTGTTGACACATAAGTACAACCTCTCATCTCCCCATGATAGGTATCTGTAAGAGACTCTTTCCACTAACCCTTGTCTTTTTCGGTCACCATGCACTATCATCCCAGATCCCTCTATCCCTTCCCTTATCCTCCTGTCCCAGAGTCCTTTGCTTTGGTGCAATGCTTCACACTCAGTCTAAGTTTCACCCTATGTTTTCCTTTACAGGACAGCCAATTATATCTTTAAGAAAGACATAGACCTGCTCAACTCAGTTTCCTTCTTAACACTGACTGCTCTTAGAATAAAAAGTTAAAACTTTAAATGGAGGGGCAGGGAGAGAGCATAATGGTTATACAAAGGCTTTGTGCCTGATACTCTAAGGTCCTGGGATCAATCCCCAGACAAGTCAGGTTTAAGATATGCTCTCATCTCTTCTCTCTCTCTCTCTGTTTCTCTTAAATTTTTTAAAAAACTATCTTTATTTATTTATTGAATAGAGACAGCCAGAAATCAAGAGAGAAGGGGGTGGTAGAGAGGAAGGGAGATAGGCCAGTGGTGACTCACTGGGTTAAGTGCACATAGTATGAAGTGCAAGGACCAGCTCAAGGATCCAAGTTCCAGCCTCCAGCTCCCCATCTTCAGGGGGATAGCTTCACAAGCGATGAAGCAAGTATGCAGGTGTCTATCTTTCTCTCTCCTTATCTTCTTTTCTTCTCTCAATTTCTCTCTGTCCTAACCAATAAAATGGAAAAAATGGTGTCCAGGAGCAGTGGATTCGAACCCCAGAGGGGAAAAAAAAAGAGTGAGGGAGACAGATACCTGCAGCACTGCTTCACCACTTACAAAACTTTCCCCCTGCAGGTGGGGACTATGAGCTCAAACCGGGTCCTTGAGCACTGTAACATGCACTCAACTGGGTGCCACCACCTGGCGATGCCACCACCTGGTCCCTCTCTCTGTTTCTCTCTTATTTTTTTACTTTCCTTGCTAGGCTTTAAACACCTTGAAGATAAAGATCATGTGTTGTTCATCATTGTATGTCTGGTGACAAACTCAGTATTTATTGTACAGTTGATTTGACCTATGTCTTAGTTTAACTAGTACAGTCTGAGACTGTACTAATTTAAGCTTATCTCATAAACATATCGATTGTGTCCTTTTTATTCTTATAAGTATGGAGGTTTGGAAAACAAACTAAAACGTATATTATACCCAGATGATGCCCAATGTACACTTCTTGAATGAGTGCATTTAGTAGATTCTCAATGGCCTACATTCCAAATAGTCAGTACACTTAATTAACAATGTATTTTAATTTCTCTACTCAAGGAAAAGGTGAAGGATGAGCGACTAGTAAGATAAGTCACTTTAAACTTTATATTCTTTTAAAAAATATTTATTTATTTATTCCCTTTTGTTGCCCTTTTTATTGTTGTAATTATTGATGGCATCATTGTTGGATAGGACAGAGAGAAATGAAGAGAGGAGGGGAAGAGAGAGAGAGGAAGAGAGAGGAAGAGAGACACCTGCAGACCTGCTTCACCGCCTGTGAAGCAAGTTCCCTGCAAGTGGGGAGCCGGGGGCTTGAATAAACTTTACATTCTTAAATTTCATATACCAGCTTATTGGTAAGTATACTTAATAATGCACACTGGTGGAACAGTTTTTTCTTGTTATCAAAAAATCTTCCATTGGGGATGGGGCAGTCATATACCCTGTTGAGTTACACATGCTACCATGCTCGAAGACCCCGGCTTAAAGTCCTGCATGCCCTCTCCAGCCTCCCCCCAACCCCTGCCACCTACAAGGGGGAAAGCTTCACAAGTGCTGAAACAATGCTCAGGTGTCTCACTTTCTATCTCCCCCTCCCTTCTCAATTTCTCTCTCTGCTATCAAATTAAAAAAATAATAAAGAAAAAAAGGCTATTGAGAGCATATGATTCTTTTTTTTATAGTTCTGATATTTTACTAAGTTTTTACATTGATCATGCCATGAATTCATAGGGAATGGGTTCCAGCAGCTCTGGTTCCGTTCCATTGGTTCTCACAAAGTGTGCTTCTCTGGGTGGAGCAGGTTGGCGCTTCATTTGAACCCAAGTCCCCTTCTCTTTGGCTTCCTTTTTTTTTTTTTTTTTTTTTTTCTGATCATTTTCCTTCACACGTGTCAAGAAGCTGCTCTTAGAGTGATTAATATGCTCAATATGAACATTAGTTTACAACAATATTAACAGCATGCTGGGTAACATTGTAGACTCTTCCCATTTTGCCATGGTAACATTTGTGGGGCATTCCTTTTTGAGCAGTGCCCATTCCCTGTATATCTACAATATCACCTTTCTTATAGATCCACATATATGTGGCCAAAGGTACAACTCCATGTTTTCTAAAAGGCCTAGAGAACATACAGCGGGTTCATCCCCTCTTTCCCTTTGTGTTAGTCATTTTGGCAATTTACTGGAAGATGGCTGCTTCAGCCAAAAGGAAGGGATGGGTTTGATTCTTTGTGCAGTCACAGAGCCGCAGCAATAACCCTGCTGGCAACAGTAAATAGATAAATAAATACATAAATAACTTCCAGTCTGTCATCCAAGGTGACTGGAATACCATGGAATTCAGATTAGTGATAAGAGAGATGGCATGATAAGCATGGAATCAGAGCAAAGGTAGATAGTGCCAACAAACAGCTTACTGGGATGTTGGTTGTGTGGATGATTCATCACTGCACATCTCTTTAGCTCTCTACAGAGATTAAAGTCTACCACCAGCACTCTACTTTTCTGTCCTAAGTCCCAAGTTTGGCCTAAGCCTGGACAAACCCCTTCAGGCTGACAATCTTCAATAGTTTTACACTCCTTCCTAGTTCACCACTACCTCAGGAATAGTATGGCGAATCAAAGGATTTTGTTATCCTTTAAATAGTTGTTTAAATAGAAACTGGGGTGACTTCTATCAGAATTTGGAGAGAATGGGGTATACATATATTTTTAAAAGTTTCTGCATGGGGGTATAGGGAGAGAGATGTCAACCATTAGAGCATACTCCTTACCATACTTGAGGATCCAGCCAGGATTCCTTAGTGTTCAGTTTTACCATCTATTTTCTCTTCTCTTCCTCCTCTTCCCTCTCCCCCTTCCCCTTCCTTTTCTTTTCTCTTTTTTTCCTTTTGTTGTTGTTGCCAGGGGTCCAGTACAGGACCTCATAGGGCAATCTGTTTTCCCTCCTAAGCCTCTTAAATTTAGCTCTACATACTACTAGTTTATTTTAAGGATTTTTGTATTTAACAAAAGTATGTAAAATCATTTGCAATGAAGTTATATGTATGTTTTTTTTCATAGCTATTTTGTTACCATAGTATCGTAGAGATCTGTATTATAGTTTCAGCCGGCGAAAACTATCGTACTATGGTCAAAACCACTCATGTTTAGACAGTGGAAAGTAACCCCATATTATGCTTTCTTTACTTTGAATGAGTGATTTTCTTCTGTGAAACTCCAATCCCTCATTCTGCTTTTTAATAAAATGATTAGATCTATAGCAATCCCCCTAAAAGTTGATCTGTGCAATTCATAAAACAGCTTTTGACATTTACATAACTTGTTAAATTAAATGGAATGACTGGGTAAGTATTAGGGCAAGTTTTTTTTTAATATTTTATTTTATTTATTCCCTTTTGTTGCCCTTGTTGTTTTATTGTTGTAGTTGTGGATAGGACAGAGAGAAATGGAGAGAGGAGGGGAAGACAGAGAGGAGGAGAGAAAGAGAGACACCTGCAGACCTGCTTCACCGCCTGTGAAGCGACTCCCCTGCATCGAACCGGGATCCTTATGCCGGTCCTTGCGCTTTGCGCCACCTGCGCTTAACCCGCTGCGCTACAGCCAGACTCCCTAGGGCAAGTTTTTATTTTTCCTTTGGAAGAAAACTTTTCCTTATGAGGTGGTGTGGGACATGATTTGTGGATCTACTGCCCTATAGAGAAGATGACAGTTGGGTGAAGGGTCAAGTGTGGTGAGATGTAGAAATGTCAGAATGACAGCAACAATATAGATCAATATTTCCTCAATAAAGTGAGAAAAAGTTCTTTAGAAAAAAAATCTTCTGGGAAATTATTATATGATATAGTTAGATATATAGTATTTATTTTAGTCCATATTTCTTCCAAGAGATTATTCTGTGTTAGGTGGCAATATTTTTAAAGAAAACAATTGGGAGTCAAGCGGTAGCACAGTGGGTTAAGTGCACTTGGTGCAAAGCACAAGGACTGGCATAAGGCTCCCCACCTGCAGGGGAGTCGCTTCACAGGCGGTGAAGCACATCTGTAGGTGTCTGTCTTTCTCTCCCCCTCTCTGTCTTCCCCTCCTCTCTCCATTTCTCTGTCCTATCCAACAACAACAACATCAATAATAACTACAACAATAAAACAACAAGGACAACAAAAGGGAACAAATATAAATTTTTTTAATCTGTAAAAAATTAAAAAAATAAAGAAAACAATTGTTGAGTAATCAAAATGTAAACTTTTTAATGGTGAAAAATGTGCTGATGGCTCATTGGAATTGCTTCACCTGAACAGCTTGCTTTTCTTTTCTTTCTTTCTATTTTAAGGTTCTTTTTTTTTTAATTTATAAAAACGAAACACTGACAAAACCATAGGATAAGAGGGGTACAACTCCACACAATTCCCACCACCAGAACTACATATCCCATCCCCTCCCCTGATAGCTTTCCTCTTCTTTATCCCTCTGGGAGTATGGACCCAAGGTCATTGTGGGATGCAGAAAATGGAAGGTCTGGCTTCTGTAATTGCTTCCCCAATGAACATGGGAGTTGACAGGTTGATCCATACTCCCAGCCTGTCTTTCTCTTTCCCTAGTGGGGTGGGGTTCTGGGGAATCAGAACTCCAGGACACATTGGTGGGGTTGTCTGTCCAGGGAAGTCTGGTTGGCATCATGCTAGCATCTGGAACCTGGTGGCTGGAAAGAGAGTTAACTTATAAAGCCAAACAAAGGGGAGTCGGGCTGTAGCGCAGTGGGTTAAGTGCACATGGCACAAAGCGCTAGGACTGGCGTAAGGATCCTGGTTCGAGCCCCGGCTCCCCACCTGCAGGGGCATTGCTTCACAGGCAGTGAAGCAGGTCTGCAGGTGTCTATCTTTCTCTCCTCCTCTCTGTCTTCCCCTCCTCTCTCCATTTCTCTCTGTCCTATCCAACAACGATGACATCAGTAACAACAACAACAAAGCAACAAGGGCAACAAAAGGGAAAATAAATAAATAAATAAATAAATATTAAAAAAAAAATAAAGCCAAACAAATTGTTGAACAATCATGAACCTAAAGGCTGGAATAGTACAGATGAAGAGTTGGGGGGGGGGTCTCCATTTTGTAGATAGCTAGTAGGCATATTTTAGTTATATCCCGAAGGGCCTGTGACTATACTAGTTTTTTTTTTCCCCCTGAGCCTGACATCTGATATGCAGGTAGATACAAGTTATTGTCTGGGGAGATGATGTCATGGGTGGGAAAATGACCAGAAAACTGGATCAGGGAAGAGAGTAGCTCCCAAATATGGGAAAGGTATATAGATATTGTTGACTGCAAACCCCATCTATTTGATGTGATCTGGGGCCCATATTCAGCTTAGGAGTCTGTGTGACCTCTGCACCTCTGTAGATCTGACCTCACATTCTGTGGTCATGAGTAGGAACGTTCCAAGCTGCCCCAATATCAGGACCCATTTTCCTCAGGTGTAGCATAGAGTATGTTGTACATCCTCCCTTCAGAGGATGGAGCATTCTATTCTCTACCGTTGTTGATCCAAGTTGAGGGTAGTGGGGACCCATAAAGGGGTCTATTGTATTGTTCTTGATAGAGATGACTGGTAACAATGGAGAGAGGGATTTATTTGAGGTCTAAACCCATCATGTCTGTTTGGGAATCTCAGGACTCCCTGAAGAGGGCCCCAGCTGATGGGGTGGCCTGATAGTGACTAAACAGTCATCATTAAAGTATACCAATCTCTTGCCTTTATTCAGCTTTAACAGCTTGCTTTTCTTGCTATTTCCTAACATTCTATTAACAATACACGAGTGATATGAATGATATAATCTTTTATGGGGATGCTACATTGTGCTGAAGCAGTGATATATGACTATGTAAAATGAGACTTGACTAGGAAATATCATGGAGAAGGAAATTTAACACTGAACATATTTGAGGTTTTTTTTTTTTTTTTTTTTGGCCTCCAGGGTTATTGCTGGGGGCTTGGTGCTTGCACCATGAATCCACTGCTCTTGGAGGCCATTCCTCCCCCCACCTTTTGTTGCCCTTGTTGTTTTATCGTTGTTGTGGTTATTATTATTGTTGTTATTGACGTCATTGGATAGGACAGAGAGAAATGGAGAGAGGAGGAGAAAGAAGGGGAGAGAAAGACAGACATCTGCAGACCTGCTTTACAGCTTGTGAAGCGACTCCTCTGCTGGGGGGGATCTGGTCCTTGCGCTTCGGTCCATGTGCGCTTAACCAGCTGTGCTACCACCCAGACTCCCCCATATTTGAGGGATTTTTTTGTTTGTTTTGTTTTAAATTTTTTATCTTTATTTATTTTATAGAGGTAGCGAGAAATTGAGAGGAAAGGGCATAGATATGTAGAGAAAGAGACAGAGAGACACCTGCAGCACTGCCTCACCACTTGTGAAGCTTTCCCCCTGCAGGTGAGAACCAGGGGCTTGAACCCGGGTTCTTGCTCATTGTAACATGTGCGCTTAACCAGGTGCGCCACCACCCGGCCTCCCATATTTGAGTTTTTATTGAGGTCAAAACAAAGTAAAATGGCAATACATTAATAACTGAGCATAAGCGAGATATTTTTGTTTGTATAGTATTGTTTCTATGTATAGAACAGAAGAAATTGTGAGCTGCCCCTTTAATAAAGCCCTGTTTACCTTTCCACTTCTAGTAGGCGTGGCTTAGGAACCTGTAGAGTCAGGTATAATTTCCAATTCTGCATTCTGACCTGCGACCTTAGAAAGGGTGCTGAGACTGCAAACCAGGAAGTGTCAGAAGCACTTTAAACTATAGCAGGACTGTCTTTTATAAGAAAAAGTATCTTATAACAAAATTTGAAAACCGAAACAATGATTTTATTTAGCTGTCATCGCATAGTCTGAACTCTGCTGCAGATAACTTGCAGCGTACTTAGTATACAAAGCTCTCAGGGCCAGAAATTGATCTTCTGACTTTTGAACCTTATCTGATTGCTGCTTGGTTCATCTTTATTTTGTTAAAGTACCCTGTCGGTTGCAACAAGGAGACATTACGTGGGTTCACAGGTAGGTAGTTAATTTTTATTAACATTTAGTTTTTTTTTTTTTAAGGTTTCTTAAACCTGGCTTATAAACCTGGTTCTGTTGCTGCTTATTAAAAGAATTATGAATATCAGAATGGGGGTATGTTTGAATGTTAGACATGGCTGTAAATATTATATTTTTTGTGACTTTGGATAAACTTTGAGGAAGTTATTTAACAAATCAGAATTATAAAATATTGAATTAAACTAGTTATGTTTTTCATTAGCCATTTTTGTTAATTATACAATATAGATTAAACAAATTAGAAGAAATAAAATGTTTATTGAAATTACCATGCTATTAACTTTTTGATAGTACTTGACAATATATTTAAAACATTTATTTCTTAGGCTACTAAGACTGTATTTTTTATTTATATTTTATTTCTTTTATTCTTAGGGAGCTGAGTATACACACTCTAGTCTGTTTTGAAACTGTTTGGTATCTATTGTTTAAAAAAAGTTTCTCTCAAAAGTTAGTCTTCCACAGTTAAATTGAGATACTGCTTGTTTCTCTTTATAAAGTTTACCATCCATTTATGACACCAAATCTATTTCAAAGATAATGTCTTTGGGAAATTGAGCTATTAGTATAGATATCTTGTGAAAATTTGTTCACATATGACTCTCTGAAATGGGAGACAGAAAAGAAATGAGTGTGTGAGGAAATGAATGAAATTAAATGAGGATAGTGGCTCTTTAATTTACAACTACTGATAGTTTTAGTTTTCTTCCCTTAAAAAAAGAAAAAGACAAAAACAAAAAAGTAGAGCACTCTCAATTTTGGCTTATGGTGGATTGAACCTGCTACTTTGGAGTGAGCCTCAGGCAAGAAAGTCTTTTGCAGAACCATGATACTGTCTCCTGGGCCCTTTTTAGTTTTCTTTTGTAGGCAGTATTTCAGAAGACTTTCTGCCTACCAAATCGGTGATGTATATTAAATAATGAAATGTTAGAATATTGTTGCTTATTAGGCATGTATTATTTCCATGAGAGCTTCTTATCAGATTGAGGTGATCACTCTAAATTAGCATAATTCAGGCCCTAGGAGGTCAGATACTTAACTTCTTCTAGGTAACTGGGTATTCTACTTTTTAAAAATACTGAAAATAATATCTGAATTTCATTAACAACTCTTGTGGAATCTAGTAGCCCAGTTACAGCAAATTGGGAATTAGTGGTAGAAAGTACAGAAAATTTGCTCCTAATTTTTTTGAGTTTCCATGAAAAGTAATGAAGGCCATGTAGTATACTGTAACAAAGATGCCGTAGCTACTATGCTAGACAAAGTAGGAGGAGGAGGAGGAAGAGGAGAAGAAGAAGGACAAGATAAAACAAAAAAGATAGTACTTGTCATAAAAAAATCTTGGGGGCGGTCTGGCCATAGCGCTGCCGTTTAAGCGCACATGGAGCAAATTTGCGCAACTACCGGGTTCAAACCCCCCCCCCCCACTTGCAGGGGGGTCGCTTCACCAGAGGTGAAGCAGGTCTGCAGGTGTCTTTCTCTCCCCCTCTCTATCTCCCCCCCTCTCCATTTCTCTCTGTCCTATATAACAACAACAGCAATGACAACAATAATAAGGACAACAACAACAAGGGTAACAACAAGGGCAACAAAATGGGAAAAAATGGCCCCCCAGAAGCAGTGGATTCGTAGTGCAGGCACCAGGCCCCAGCAATAACCCTGGAGGCAAAAAAAAAAAAATCTTGGGGAAGAAATAATTCAACGTATCTTACTGTTTGGAAAACCCTTCTTCAACGTGAAACCTTATCGTATCACCCTAATCCACAGTATTTACTTAAACTTTTTATCATACAGATTCCAGCAGTAATTTAATACATAATAATAATATGTTTTGTAATATTTAACTTAAATGTCTCCGTTGTTCAACAGTATTGTAAATTGTTTGAAAGTAAGGCATTTAAGCTTGGACATCATTTTTATCCTCTTTAGGACCTAGTGCTGTCTGGTAAATTTTACCACACACATTTGGTAAATTTTAAATAAATATCTATAGGATGAGAGAACTGAAGAATTTTACCAATTATTGATCCAAGTGTCATGCTGTCTCCGTCTTTCTTTATCATGTAATTAGCCACTGATGCTGTTTCTAAAAACCAGACCACCTATCACCATTCTATTACTGTTTTGCCCAAGTGTTTTATATTGACCTTAATACTAGAAGGATACCTACAAAGAAAGAATAAGCTGGACTTGATTAAATACAAATTACTTGCAGTTTATCTTTTAAGAAAACATAAACATGCTTGATATACATGTTTTTAAAATTGTGAAAATAGCTACTTAATGAATTAAATGCATGAGTCTGAATTGATGAGTAGGATTGTGATGATGATCCAATGGTCATGGTAGCCTGGCTGGATTGCAGAATTGAAGTTGCAGATTAGGAATTGACATTGACTATGAACAATTTATCCCATAAAATATTTAAACATACTACCTCCCACTTACAGTAGATATATAATATACTTAAAAGTTACCATTTTATCTGCCTTCAGTATTAACTCTGTCAGTTTAGCTTCATGGAGCCATTTTCTTATAAACTCAGAAAGCTGAGATTTAGAGAGGTCAATAGCTACCAAATTCGTGTATTAGCTGCACAGTGGGTCATTTTTTTTTTTACTTCATTTGAATGATTATGGCATAGTATTTCATATTTTTCAATATTCTGTCCTCTTTCTGTCATTTCAGAGCTTGACCAGACAGAAATTCTGGCAGCTGCTCCAGCAGGACGATGGCACTGAGCGTGGCATAAGTGCTAAAGAAATGGAAAACTTGCCCCTGCCCACTGAGGATGCTGTGCAGCCAAGGTACAGCAAATGTTGTGAAAAGTCCGAATTTATTTATTTTCTTTCTTTCTTTCTTTTTCCTCTAGGGCTTCATGCCTACATCATTCCACTATTCCCAGCAAACTATATATTTTCAGATAGTGGGTGACGACAGAGCGGGTGAAAAACACAGAGAGACAGAGACAAATATGCACCGCTTCTCCTTTTGTTAGGCTTTTCCTTTACATGGTGCTTTCCTGTAGTGAATGGGGCTTGATCCCAGTCCTCATGCATGATCGTGTTTGCTCTCCAGAATTATTTAAAAAATATATATATATATTTTTTTCCCTGCAGGGTTATTACTGGGCTCGGTGCCTGCACCATGAATCCACCGCTCCTGGAGGCCATTTTTTCCCCCTTTTGTGGCCCTTGTTGCCGTAGCCTCGTTGTGGTTATTATTATTACCATTGTTGATGTTGTTCGTAGATGGGTAGGACAGAGAGAAATGGAGAGAGGAGGGGAAGACAGGAGAGGGAAGAGAAAGATAGACACCTGCAGACCTGCTTCACCGCCTGTGAAGCGACGCCCCTGCAGGTGGGGAGCCGGGGGCTCGAACCGGGATCCTTATGCCGGTCCTTGCGCTTTGCGCCACGTGCGCTTAACCCACTGCGCCACTGCCCGGCCCGCTTTTAAAATATTTTTTAAAATACTGTATCTGTTTGTTTAGTGGATAGAGACAGAAAAATCGAGAGGGAAAGGGGAGATAGAGAAGGGGAGAGGGGGCCGAGTGGTGGCATACCTGGTTGAGAACACAGGGTACAATGTGCAAAGACCAACGTTCAAGCCCCTCAGGCCTCACCTGTAGGGGGAAAGCTTTGTGAGTGCTGAAGCAGTGCTGTAGGTATCTCTCTATCTCACTTCCTCTCTAACTCCCCCTTCCTTCTGGATTTCTGACTAACTCTATCCAATAAATAAATGAAGATAGTAAATTTAAAAAAGAGAGAGAGAACGAGAGAGAAAGAGCTACAGCACTACTTCACTGCTTCCTTTCTGAAGGTGGGGATGGGGGCTTGAACCCAGGTCCTTGTACATGGTAAAGTGCACTCTACTGCATGTCACATCACCCAGCCACACTCCCTCCCCCTCACACAGTAGAATTATTTTTGAGGGAGTCGGGCTGTAGCGCAGCGGGTTAAGCGCAGGTGGCGCAAAGCACAGGGACCGGCATAAGGATCCCGGTTCGAACCCCGGCTCCCCACCTGCAGGGGAGTCGCTTCACAGGTGGTGAAGCAGGTCTGCAGGTGTCTCTCTTTCTCTCCTCCTCTCTGTCTTCCCCTCCTCTCTCCATTTCTCTCTGTCCTATCCAACAACGACAACAACAATAATAACTACAACAATAAAACAACAAGGGCAACAAAAGGGAATAAATAAATAAAATAAATATAAAAAAAAAAGAATTATTTTTTACTCACTTCATTCAGATTATCTGCTAATCCACTCATTGTGAAATTTGTCTCTTTGTTCTCTGTGGTGTAATGGCATCAACAGTGAAGTCAGAGGAAACTTTGCTAAATTGACAAACACATGACAGATAAATGTGTGTAACCGTCACCTAGGATTTCCCTAACTTTGCTACTTTGTCACCTAGAACTTATCTATACAGTAGATATAGCAATTTTTTTTAATGAAGGTCCTGGAGGAAATACCTAATGAAATCTCTGTGAATATAGATGTAGTAGGGTAAATTTGATGGTAAGTTAATGGGTACAGAATTTCTTTTTGGGATGATTAAAATGTTTAAAAAATAGATGGTGAAAATGTCTGTGAAATTCTGTAAAGTACCATATTGTAACTTTACATTGGGTGAATTTTAAGCTACATGAAGTATATCCCTATATCCCTAGTAGGATATACTTTCACTGAAAGTTCTATAGCAAATCTTGAAATGGAAATCTTTTGAAAATATCAGTGAGTCTATGGCTCTATAGCCCTGAAAATGCCTGATCTCATCTGGTAATATCAATGGGGATACATTTTTAAAATTCTCTTAGTAGTCTTCTAGTTATAGTGACCCTATTTATATTGTTTCCACCCAACATCAATATTTTAGTCTTTTCTACATGATTGCACATGCATATTTTATTAGTTTCCTATAAAGTTGAAATTTTCCATTGGCCTGCTGTCCTTGTACAGTTTATTGTCCTCTCTCAATTACTGAAATTGGGTAGCAAAACTGATATAGTGCTAAGAGCCTTGGATGTGATAAAGAAGATTTGGATTCTAGTTTGACTTTGCCACCAAGTAACTTAATAATCCTGAACAAATCTCGTAGCCTATTTGATCCTTACTTTACTCCTCTGTGAAATGAGGCAGTTAAACTAATTGATCTCCAAGGTATCTGCTAACTTGAAAAGCTTTGAGTCGTCGATGAAGGAAAATACACACACACACACACACACACACACACACACACACACACACACACACACACACACACGGGGCGGGGGATTGAGAGGAAAAATGGAGATAGAGAGGGAGAGAGAAAGAGGTACTTCTACCTGACTAAGAGTAAGTTGGTAACAGATGTAGCTTAAGTATTTGGGTCGAGTAGAATGGGGTTGAAAAGTCCTTTGGCCTTTTCTCTTTTTTCTTCAGGGTAGTATTATTTAAGCAGCGGGACAGCTACTTTATTTTAGAAGAGTTTTAAGTCTATTCATAGCAATGATTGTACAAGAATAATAACTAAGGTTGAACACTGGAAATCAGATCAGCTGTGCTCTTTTTATGTTGAATACATTTTCCATTTTGATCCCAGGTAAAAGGAAAACAGCTCCCTAGAACATTTATTATAGTCCCTTCCCTAAAAATCATGTGCATGCTATTTCTTAGATCTTGTTCTTAGGAATAAGAAGGGTGTGGTGGTGCACCGGGTTAAGTGCACATAGTATGATGTGCAAGGACCAAGGACCCATGCAACGATTTCAGTTCAAGCCCCTGGCTCCCCACCTGCAGGGGAGTCACTTCACAAGCGGTGAAGCAGATCTGAAGGTGTTTTTCTGTCTCTCTCCCTCTCTACCTCCCCTTCCTCTCTCAATTTCTTCTGTCCTATCCAATAAAAATTAAAAATGGTTACCAGGAGCAGTGGATTCATAGTGCTGGTGCTGAGCCCCAGCAATGACCCTGCAGGCAAAACAAAACAAAACAAAGAAACATAAAAGAAGGAATGAGAAGAGTCAGAAGGATGATGGGGTATGGACTGATTGGTGGGTTCTGTGCTCAGACATCAGGAGCTAAGAAGGGAAAGGACTTACCTGGACCTACTTTGTTTTTTGTTTTTTTTTTTTAATTTTTTATTTAAGAAAGGATTAGTGAACAAAGGCATAAGGTAGGAGGGGTACAACTCCACACAATTCCCACCACCCAGTCCCCATAACCCACCCTCTCCCATGATAGCCTTCCCATTCTCTAGCCCTCTGGGAGCATGGACCCAGGGTCGTTGAGGGTTGCAGAAGGTAGAGGGTCTGGCTTCTGTAATTGCTTCCCCGCTGAACATGGGCGTTGACTGGTCGGACCTGGACCTACTTTGAACTCAAATATCCACTTTCTTTCTCTCTTTCTCTTTCTCTCTCTGACCTCCAGGGTTATCGCTGGGGTTTGGTGCTTGCACCACGAATCCACTGCTCCTGGAGACTATTTTTTCCTTTTTGTTGCCCCTGTTGTTTCATCGTTGTTGTTGTTGTTATTATTATTGTCATTGATGATGTTGTTGTTGGACAGGACAGAGAGAAATGGAGAGAGGAGGGGAAGACAGAGAAGGGGAGAAAAAGACAGGCACCTGCAGGCAGACCTGCTATTTACCATCTGTGAAGCGACTCCCCTGCAGGTGGGGAGCTGGGGGCTCGAACTGGGATCCTTATGCCTGTCCTTGCACTTCACATCATGTGCGCTTAACCCACTGCGCTACCGCCTGACCCCCTCTTTCTTTCTTTTGATGCTTTGTGGGTATCCATTTTTTTAAAAAAAGTTTACTTATTGTTTTATTTGATAAAACAGAGAAATTGAGATGGGGAGGGAGGGAGAGAGGAGAGAGAAATGGACACCTGCAGCGCTGCTTCACCGCTTCTGATCCTTCCTCCTTGTAAGTGGGGTCAGGGGCTTGAACCATGAGCATGGTAATTTGTGTTCTCAACTAGGTGTGCCATCATCTGACCCCTTGGGTATTCCTATTTATTTATTTATTTATATGAGAGAGAGGGAAGAAAGAGAAACAGAATACCACTCTGAAACATGCAGTGTTGGATATTGAACTGAGGACCTCAGGCTTTTTAGTCCAATGTTCTTGTCACCTTGCCACCTCATAGACATTCACTTTGTATTTTTTCTTTTCCTTTATTTCCCCCTCCATTTTTTTATTTGATAGGACAGAGAGTAGTTTAGAGGGGAGGGAGGGGAAGTCAAGGAGAAAGATAGACATCTGCAGACTTGCTTCATCACTGGTGAAGTGTCCCCTCCCCAGGTGGGGAGTGGGGGCTCACACCTGGATCCTTGCACAGGTCCCTTCACATGTGCACTTAACTGGGTGCACCACCGCCCAGCCTTGTCTTTTCCTTTTTTAAAAGAATGATATTTTTATATTAAGGAGAGAGGGAGAGAGAGAGAGAGAGAGAGAGAGGGAGAGGGAGAGGGAGAAAGCACTGTTCAGCTCTGGCTTATGATGGGGCTGCGGATTGAACCTGGGACCTTAGAGCCTCAGGCATGAGAGTCTCTTTTCATAACCATTATGCTATCTCCTTGCCCCAGAAATATTCTCACATATATCAAGTATCTATCCACTTAAAGAGTTGATCCATCAAAACTGCTTGGTACTGGAACATGAACAGACACACTGACCAGTGGAATAGAATTGAGAGCCCAGAAATGAGGCCCCACACCTATGGACATCTAATCTTTGACAAAGGGGCCCAGACTATTATATGGGGGAAGCAGAGTCTCTTCAACAAATGGTGTTGGAAACAATGGGTTGAAACATGCAGAAGAATGAAGCTGAATCACTGTATTTCACCAAATACAAAAGTAAATTCCAAGTGGATCAAGGACTTGGATGTTAGACCAGAAACTATCAGATACTTAGAGGAAAATATTGGAAGAACTTTTTTCCGCATAAATTTTAAAGACATTTTCAATGAAACGAATCCAATTACAAGGAAGACTAAGGCAAGTATAAACCTATGGGACTACATCAAATTAAAAAGCTTCTTCACAGCAAAAGAAACCACTACCCAAATCAAGAGACCCCTCACAGAATGGGAGAAGATCTTTACATGCCATACATCAGATAAGAGTTTAATAACCAACATATATAAAGAGCTTACTAGACTCAACAACAAGACAACAAATAACCCCATCCAAAAATGGGGGGAGGAATTGGACAGAATATTCACCACAGAAGAGATCCAAAAGGCCGAGAAACACATGAAAAAATGCTCCAAGTCTCTGATTGTCAGAGAAATGCAAATCAAGACAACAATGAGATATCACTTCACTCCTGTGAGAATGTCACACATCAGAAAAGGTAACAGCAGCAATGCTGGAGAGGGTGTGGGGTCAAAGGAACCCTCCTGCACTGCTGGTGGGAATGTCAATTGGTCCAACCTCTGTGGAGAACAGTCTGGAGAACTCTCAGAAGGCTAGAAATGGACCTACCCTATGACTCTGCAATTCCCCTCCTGGGGATATATCCTAAGGAACCCAACACATCCATCCAAAAAGATCTGTGTACACATATGTTCTTGGCAGCACAATTTGTAATAGCCAAAACCTGGAAGCAACCCAGGTGTCCAACAACAGATGAGTGGCTGAGCAAGTTGTGGTATATATACACAATGGAATACTACTCAGCTGTAAAAAATGGTGACTTCACTGTTTTCAGCCGATCTTGGATGGACCTTGAAAAAATCATGTTGAGTGAGATAAGTCAGAAACAGAAGGATGAATATGGGATGATCTCACTCTCAGGCCGAAGTTGAAAAACAAGATTAGAAAAGAAAACACAAGTCGAACCTGAAATAGAATTGGAGTATTACACCAAAGTAAAAGACTCTGGGGTGGGTGGGTGGGTGGGGAGAATACAGGTCCATGAAAAATGATGAATGAAATAGTGGGGGTTGTATTGCTAAATGGGAATCTGGGGAATGTTATGCATATAAAAAAAAAAAAGAAGTAGAAACGCAAAGCAGAAATTGATTGAGTTTGGAGTTTGGCACCAAAGTAAGAAAGCAGAAGTATACTAGAGTTTGCAGTGAGTACCTCCCTAATACTTCCTCTCCACTTTTCCAAGCTTTGGGTCCATGATTGCTCAACAATTTGTTTGGCTTTGTATGTTAACTCTCTTTTCAGTCACCAGGTTCCAGGTGTCATCAGGATGCCAGCCAGACTTCCCTGGATTGAAGACACCACCAATGTGTCCTGGAGCTCAGCTTCCCCAGAGACCCATCCTACTAGGGAAAGAGAGAGGCAGACTGGGAGTATGGACCGACCAGTCAACGCCCATGTTCAGCGAGGAAGCATTTACAGAAGACAGACCTTCTACCTTCTGCAACCCTCAATGACCCTGGGTCCATGCTCCCAGAGGGATAGAGAATGGGAAAGCTATCGGGGGAGGGGTTGGGATATGGAGATTGGGCGGTGGGAATTGTGTGGAGTTGTACCCCTCCTACCCTATGGTTTTGTTAATTAATCCTTTCTTTAAAAAAAATAAATAAATAAAAAAAAGAGTTGATCCTCTGTATTATATGGCTTTAAATTGTACTCTTTTCATAAGTCTTATTGGAGGTGATTATTTCTTCTTTTAAATCAGCATCTTACTTGCTAAACTGCTTAAATCTAGTTGATTTAATGGAGGTAATAAAGCAAATAGACCCTAAATTAATTTTATTTATTTATAGTTAATTATAAATTTTTATAATTAATTATAAATTAAAAAAATTTTTTTGGTCTCCAGGGTTATCACCTGGGCACAGTGCCTGCAGTATAAATCCACTGCTCCTGGAGGCTATTTTCCCCAGTTTTGTTGCTCATGTTGTTATTGTTGGGTAGGACAGAGAGAAAGAGAGAGAGGAAAGGGAGACAGAAGGGGAGAGAAAGATAGACACCTGCAGACCTGCTTCACCGCCTGTGAAGGGACCCCCATGCAGGTGGGGAGCTAGGGGCTCGAACCGGGATCCTTATGCTTGAGCTTTGCGCCATGTGTGCTTAACCAGCTGTGCTACCGCCCGACTCCCTTAGCTCTGTTTTTATGGTGATCCAGGGATTGAAACTGGGACCTGGGAACCTCAGAGATGAAAGATTTTTTGCATAACCATTAGGCTATCTCTACTGTCCTGTAAGACTGGTTTACAACAACAAAAAAATCATTTCAGGTTGTAACATTATAGTCTTACATCTGTAAAGTCTATATAATCATTACTATCAGGAGTCTCTTTTCTATCTATTATCATACAATTGATTGATCCCCTTTGTCCAATTTACTTACCACAACCTCTCTTTCCTTCCCCCCTATAACTAACATTTTATTTATTTATTTATTTTTGCCTCCAGGGTTATTGCTGGGGCTCAGTGCCCGCACTATGAATCCACTGCTCCTGGAGGCCATTTTTTCCCCATTTTGTTGCCCTTGTTGTTGTCTTTATTGTTATTGTTGCCACTGATGTTGTTGTTGTTGGATAGGATAGAGAGAAACTAAGAGAGGAGGGGAAGACAGAAAGGGGGAGAGAAAGATAGACACCTGCAGACCTGCTTCACCACTTGTGAAGTGACCCTCTCCCTCTGCAGTTGGAAGCCGGGGGCTTGAACCCGGATCCTTAAGCTGGTATTTGCACTTCTCCTCATGTGCACCTAACTCTCTGCGCTACCTCCTGGCCCCCTACCATTTTATTCTTAAAATCTAAGCATTGAGAGTCGGACGGTAGCGCAGCGGGTTAAGCGCACGTGGCGCAAAGTGCAAGGACTGGCATAAGAATCTGGGCTCAAGCCCTGACTCCCCACCTGCAGGGGGGTCGCTTCACAGACGGTGAAATAGGTCTGCAGGTGTCTATCTTTCACTCCCCCTCTTTGCCTTCCTCTCCTCTCTCCATTTCTCTCTGTCCTATCCAACAAGGACAACATCAATAACAACAAATGATAACTACAACAATAAAACAACAAGGGCAACAAAAGGGAATAAATAAATATTTTTTTAAAATCTAAGCATTTATTTTTGTTTTGCTTAATTTTGTCTGCACATCTAATATTTGAGTAGGTATATGCAATTTATTAGTTGCTGTTCTGGTCACATGTCCTTGGTTAAAATTTAATGATTTCTAAAATTTATTAACTATCATATGAGCATCTATTCAGAAATAAAGTCAGTTTGTGTGTGACATAAGAAAAATAGCTGTGCAGCCCAGGAGGTGGTGTGGTAGCTAAAACTGTAGACTTATAAGCATGAGGTTCTGAGTTTGATCCTTGACATTGCGTGTGCCAGAGTGATGTTCTGGTTTCCTTTTTCCTGTCTCTTTAATAAATAAATATTTTAAAATGGTGTGGTGGAGGTGGCGAATATCTCACTTGGATAGTGTGCTACTTTGCCATGTGTGCAAACCAGGTTCAAGCCCGGCTCCTACCACGTTGAAGGGCTTTGGTGCTATGGAAAGTACCAAAGCTTTGGTGCTATGGAAAGCTCAAAAGGAAAGAAAGGGCCTTATTTTAGGCATGGGTTTATTTGCTACATTACCAATATCTATTTATTGTCAAAATGTAATACATATAGTAAATGACCTCAATAAGATCATACAACTTACTTGTACCTAAATATTCTTCTCTATATTTCTATAGTGACATGCCTATTTTTTTTTTAAAAAGTTTTATTTATTGATGAAAGGAAAAAGAGAACAAGCATGTCACTGATATTTATGATACAAAGGGTTGAATTTGGTAACATACTTACAAGTCCAATGTTCTAGCTACTCAAAAATCTCCCAGGCCACTAATGATGTGTTTCTTATAGAAGTCCAGGAAGAAGCAATTTGGATGACTCTGGAGAGAGAGATGAAAGATTATCCAAGTCCATCAGTTTTACCTGTGAATCAATTAGTCGGGCTTCTGAAACAGAGTCAATGGATGAAAACTCACCCAAAGAGGTTAGTGTATGATAACCCTTTTAAAAGATACTGATGATGCCAGGTATTAGCCATACATATAATCAAATGAAATACAATACACAAAAGTTGGAAAACTTAAGATTCCACGCTATTCCTTTACTTTAGCAGAAGAGTTTTAAATATATAAGTAGCAGAAATGATATGTGAATAATAAGAAATTGTATTCAAAGTGGATATAGTACAGAGCTATCAGACAATTCCCTGAGCTTCAGTCTATAAGGAGATAGACATCATTAAAGATATAATAAGATGGGGGCCAAGTGGTAGCACACCGGGCTAAGTGCACATGGTGCGAAGCACAGTGACTGGCTCAAAGATCCAGGTTTGAGCCCCTGCCCCCCACCCCCGTAGGGGGGTCGTTTTGCAAATCGTGAAGCAGGTATGCAGGTGTCTATCTTTCTCTCCCCGTTTTCCCCTCCTTTCTGTCCTATACAGTAAGAACAACAATGGAAAAAAGATGGCCTCCAGGAGCAATGGATTTGTAGGCACAGAGCCCCAGCGATAACCCTGGAGGCAGAAGAAAAAAACAAATAAACAAACAAAAGGATAGAATAAAATGAAGAAATATGTAGTGATAGAATTTTTTCCATAGTAAATTTTGTGTGGTGGAACAAATCTGCTTAAAGGGGTGATGAGAACCAAGAGCAACATGCTATGTAGCAGTAGATCTGTAAGCTGCCTACTTGAAGCATACATCCCCTTCCTTATTACGCTTCACTGTTAGTGTCTCCTTTCATTTTTCCCAGTATCATTATGAACCCATCAGTACATATATATTTTTTAATCTCGATAAGCTTCTGCACTTGGAATCCTTTTTTCCCCCGTTAGGTTGTCCTCTCTGCTATCAGGAGTCCCTTAAGGTGGCTCCTTGTCCTTTTGAAAGGGTCAATACTCAATACTCTTTGATGGCTGCCTTTCTTTCTGGTATAGGTACATTTTGTACATTTTCCTGGCTCAGACTTTCGTTCTTTTTTTTTTTTTTTTTTGCCTCCAGGGTTATCGTTGGGACTTGGTGCCTGCACTCTGAATCCACTGCTCCTGGGGCCTTTTGACAGGACAGCAAGAAGTTGAGAGGGGAAAGGACGATAGAGAGGGAGAAAGAAAGACATCTGCAGACCTGCTTCACCGTTTGTGAAGTGAAGGGAGGGGAACCAGGGCTCAAACCGGGATCATACATTTGTTCATATTTAGTATCCTGTTAGGAAATAGGACGATATGGAAATTTGGCCCTTTGCTGCCTTTAGTATTCAAGAGCAATGTAGAGAGATTGGTCAAATGCAGCAAATATTACATGTCAGTTATTCTGTTTCATTTTCCTCTTTTCTTTTTTTCAATAGAAACAGAGAGATGGACCAGGACCTGATTCCCCTGGTTGAACACACACATTTCCATGAGCAAGAATCCAGGTTCAAGGCTCCTGTCCCCTTCTGCAAGGAAGGGCTTAAGTTTCATGAGTGATGAAGCAGCGTTGCAGCTCTCTCTCTCTCTCTCTCTCTCTGTCTCTCTATGTCTCTTTGTCTGTCTTTCTCTCTCTCATTGCCACTAGGGTTATCATTGGGGCTCACTGCCAGCACTATGAATCCACCTTTCCTGGTGGCCATTTTTCCCTTTATTTATTTTTTCCTATTTTATTTAATAGGGCAGAAAAAATTGAGAGGGAATGGGGAGGTAGAGAAGTAGAGAGAAAGATAGACACTTGCAGACTTGCTTCATAGCTTGTGAAGCGTCCTTCCTGCAGGTGGGGAGTGGAGGCCTGAACGCTGGTCCTTGCACATGGTAGTGTATGCTTAAACGGGTGCACTCCTACCCAATCCTTCACTCTTCCTCTCTGTCTCTCTCCCCTTCCCTTATCACTTCTCTCTGTCCTGCCAATTAAACAAATAAATTAAATTAAAAAAATAGAAACTGAGAGGGGAGAGGTATAGAAGCACAGAGCAAGAAATACCTGCAGCATTCCTTCATCACTTGTAAAACTTCCTCTCTCCTCTAGTGGTGGAGGCCAGGGCCTTGGACCTAGGTCCTTGCGCATGAGAACATATGCACTGTACCATGTGTACAATCATCTGGTCTCACTTTATTTCATTTTTCCTTCCAATAAGGCTAGAAATAACAGAAAGTTAGAAATAACGGTTTGTGAATATGAAAGTAGCTTTTTTACTTCTAAAAGTAGTATTCACTATATAAATTGAGAAAGCTATTGGGAGGGGATGGGATACAGAGTTCTGGTGGGGGGAATTGTGTGGAGTGGTACCCCTCTTATCCTATGGTTTTGTCAGCGTTTCCTTTTTATAAATAAAAATTAAAAAAAGAAATGGGAGTCGGGTGGTAGCTCAGCGGGTTAAGCGCATGTGGTGCAAAGCGCTAGGACCAGTGTAAGGATCCCAGTTTAAGCCACGGCTCCCCACCTACAGGGGAGTCACTTCACAAGTGGTGAAGCAGGTCTGCGGGTGTCTATCTTTCTCTCCCTCTCTCTATCTTCCCCTCCTCTCTCTATTTCTCTCTGTCCTATCCAACAACGATGACATCAAGAACAACAATAATGACTACAACAATAAAACAACAAGGGCAACGAAAGAGAAAATAAATAAATTAATATTAAAAAAAGAAATAGGATGTTAATACAGAAAACAAAAAGGATTGAGAAAGTATAGAAAAGTATACATAGAAATGAAAATTGACCATATGTCTGACAGTCTAAAATAAGATAGTGACTGTTACTTTCCTCCAACTATCTCCATCTTCATAATAGAAAATATATCTTCATTGGAAGTGACAGTAGAAATATGTGTGGAAATTTGCTCCACTTAGCATGCTCTACTAAGCCCGAATAAGCTATATAAGATGATGCTTTGTAGTGTGCAATTCCCAAGAAAATCAACTCTTGATTTTAGCAGTCGTCCATGCTTGTAGAATCAATCTTCTGTTATTAATAGTAGAACCCTTTAACAAATGGAGTATCGAGTCCTAGTTGTTATTTTGTTTTCTGAGTGGCCAGTGGAAACCTCTATCCTCCCTAGAGCTGCTTCTGCTGTTAAGTGCTGCTGGGAAATCTGAGGGCAGTATGTGCAAGGATTGTTCGCACATGCTTTTTGCTGTCTTTCCTTTGCTTACACACAGACAATGCAAGATGGTGCTTTTCTATATAACTTATATTTTTATAGTGCACTAGTAAACTTGATTACTAACAGCAGTAGCACTCATGCTTTTGTCTTTTAAATTATTATTATGATTATTTATTTTATGAGGGATATAGCAGAATGGTTATGCAAAAGACTTTTCATGCCTGAGGCTCAGAGATCGGTAGGTTCAATCTCAGGCACCACCGTATGCCAGGCCTGAGCAGTGTTCTGGCAAAATAAAACAATGGAAAGGGGATTGGGGTTCTAGTGCACAATGGTGGAACTCTCAGTTGGAGGTGAGAGTGTTCTGCAGATGTCTATCAAGGGGAGATGAGAAATTGTGCCTACGTGCCAACGGCTATTCTGAAAACCACTAACCCTCTGGAAAAAATGATAGAAATTCATTTAAAATTTGAAGTATTTATCTATTCATTGCACGTGAGATAGTTTACATGAGATAGAGTGAAAAGCTAGAACATGACTGTAGTCCATGCAGCACGGAGAATTCAGTGGGAATCTCCAGGTTGCAAGTCCCACATTCTACTAGTTGAACTATTTCCCTGGCATGTGTACTTTTATATATACATATTTTATTTTCTTGTTTATTTATTTTAATTTCTTTATTTGGGGTTAATGTTTTACATCTGACAGTAAATACAATCGTTTATAGATGCTTAACATTTCCCAGTTTTCCACATAACAATACAACCCCCCCTAGGTCCTCTGTCATCCTTTTTTGGACCTGTATTCTCCCCTCCCCACCCCAGATAGTTTATTATTTATTAGTGGGTAGAGACAGGGAAATTGAAAGGGGACAGGAGATAGAGAAACACCTGCAACCCTGCTTCACCTTGCAGTCCCCTTGCAGGTGGGGAGCAGGAGTTTGAACCTGGGTCCTTGTGCACTGAAATGTGGCCCCGAGCATGTATACTCTTGAAACCTAAGATTAAAATTATTATAGAAATTACCTATTTACATGAAACCATTCTCAGAAAATAGAGATTACAGTTTTTTTTTCTTTTGCCTCCAGGGTTATTGTTGGTGCTCGGTGCCAGCACTATGAATCAACTGTTCCTGGCAGCCATTTTCCTTTCTTCTTTCTCTTTCTTTCTTTCTTTCTTTCTTTCTTTCTTTCTTTCTTTCTTTCTTTCTTTCTTCCCCTCTTTCTTTCTCTCTCTTTCTTTTTATTTTTTTATCCGATAGGACAGAGAGAAATTGAGAAGGGGGAGGTAGAGAGGGAGAGAGACAGAGAGACAAGGCACCTGTAGACCTGCTCCACTGCTTGTGAAGCTTTCCCCTGCAGGTGGGGAGCTGGGGGCTCGAACTGGGATCCTTGAACTTCATACTATGTATGCTTAACCTGGTGCACAACTGCCTGGCCCCAAGATGACATGGATGTATTTAAATAAATGAATGTATTTAAATAACTCTAGTCTAACAGCAAAGCCAATTTCGTTCTTACAAGTTGCTGTAAAATTATTTTCCCCTTTTAATCCTTTCTCTTCCAATGTATTCTTGTGTGACTTTTATCTTTTTTCTTTTCTTTCTTTCTTTATTATTTAATTATTTACTTAAGAAAGGAGACATTAACAAAATCGTAGGATAGGAGGGGTACAACTCCACACAATTCCCACCACCCTATCTCCATATCCCATCCCCTCCCCTGATAGCTTTCCCATTCTCTATCCCTCTGGGAGTATGGACCCAGGGGCCTTGTGGGTTGCAGGTGGAAGGTCTGGCTTTTGTAATTGCTTCCCCGCTGAACATGGGCGTTGACTGGTCAATTTTTATCTATTTTCTTTCTTTTTGCCCTCTAGTTACTTGTCTTGAAAGATGGGCGAATTCTCTGCCTTGAAATGATGAGGCAGGTATTATCTGGGGAAACTAACTGGATCTCACCCCTCTTCCTTTCCTATCCTAAGAAACTGACTGTTAACATTAGTTTTGTCCTCTGCGCTCTCTTCCTTCTGCTTAAGTGATCCCCATGATATAAACTTTTTGTGAATTTCTTTTTATATGATGTTTTTCATAAATTTGTTGTTCATTGCTGTGTAAAAAAGTGACTTTAAAATGACATATATACCCATATTTGCCCATAGTTTGTGGATGGAATTAGAACTACGATGCAAATGCAAATACAGGAAACACATTTTACAGAATACTTCAAAGAATCTTTATTATTAAAAATTTCTTCGTAAAAGCTAAGCCAGTCACTTTTTTTTGAAACTGGGTTATTTGCATTTTAGGTATTAGGGAAAGAGGAACCCCAAGGTGAGAAACAAATCAAAAAGGGCTCTTTGTTAACTTCAGAAATGAGGTTAAATAGAATGCCATCGAAATCACTGGACTGGAATAAGAATGAATACCTTTCTCTGGACAAAAGCAGTACTTCAGATTCTGTTGATGAAGGTAAAGAATTTCTTATATATTGCAATAAATGTTTATGTCTTTTAATGTTTCTATTAGATTGCATAGATTATTTTACTTTATTAGATATAATATTACCTTATAAAGAACAACAACAAAAGGGGTGAAAGATAATAGAATAAAGGAGAAAGAGACTCAGTTTAGTCTCACATATCTCCATTTCCTTCATAAAAAATCTCCACTATACCAAGTCTTTATTTATTTATTTATTTATTTATTTTTTAACCAGAGCACTGCTCAGCTCTGGCTCATGGTGAAGCAGGGGATTGAACCCTAGTATTTTGGAGCCTCAGGCATGAGAGTCTGTTTGCATACCCATTATGCTATCTACCCCCACAATATGCCAAGTCTTTTTTTTTTTTTTAATTTTTTTATTTAAGAAAGGATTAGTGAACAAAAGCATAAGGTAGGAGGGGTACAACTCCACACAATTCCCAACACCCAATCCCCATAACCCACCCCCTCCCCTGATAGCTTTCCCATTCTCTATCCCTCTGGGAGCATGGACCCAGGGTCGTTGAGGGATGCAGAAGGTAGAAGGTCTGGCTTCTGTAATTGCTTCCCCGCTGAACATGGGCATTGACTGGTCGGTCCATACCCCCAGTCTGCCTCTCTCTTTCCCTAGTAGGGTGTGACTCTGGGGAAGCTGAGCTCCAGGACACATTGGTGGGGTCTTCAGTCCAGGGAAGCCTAGCCAGCATCCTGGTGGCATCTGGAACCTGGTGATTGAAAACAGAGTTAACATATGAAGCCAAACAATTTGTTGAGCAATCATGGATCCCAAGCTTGGAATAGTGGAGAGGAAGTGTTAGGGAGGTACTCACTGCAAACTCTAGTGTAGTCCTGCTTTCAGGTATATATTTTGCAGTAGTTTATGGATACGTGTGCACATAAGCTCTCTCTCACAGAAACTGGTGTATATCTAGGTTATGGGACTTTGTTAGAAAGTGAACTACCTGAGATGAAATTAGAGTGTACTATTAAAGGAAAGGTCTCACCCGAGTAATGAAGCTGAAGGGTTGTCATTCCACACGTGAAGTCTCTGGATACATTCTGAGGTGAAGCATGTTGAGGTAGCAATCGTTGCTTTGGTTAGGTTGTGATCGGCAGATGCAATGTTATTTGGTTTGGATTGGGAGATGCATACGGGAAAGTGGGCCCTATCCAAGGGTTCCAGGACTGCTCAGCTCTGGCTCATGGTGAAGCAGGGGAGTCTTAAGGCAACAGATATGGAGCAGTAGTGACAGGTAAACAAATGATGTTGAGTCACCTTTGAGTTTATGTAGGCTACCTCTCATTTTGCTGACAAGGAAAATAAACCTTTTAGTTAAATCTAAATCCCGCAGCTAATTAAATGTACACCTAGCACATCTCTTGGGTTAGTGTTCTTTTTCTGTTTTACCTCAATACTTCCCATATTTTTTTTTGGGGGGCGGAGGATCATCAGGCATATATAATTTCAGTGCTAATTTTTTTCTGATAGAGAGGGAGAGAGAGATGTTTTAGTACCACAGATTCCTGTCAATACCATAGTACTTCATGTGGTGCTGGGACTAAAATCTGGGCCGTTTGCTTGGCAAAGCAAGCATGTGCTCCATGAATCCTCTTTCTGGACCCTCATTCTTCTTTTTTACTTTTCTTTTTAAAAATAATTTATCAAAGGATGAATTGTTATCTTCTGTATGAAAGTAGTCATGATAGTCATCATGAGATGAAAATTAAATCAGTAAGTATCTTCTAAAAGAGAATATAAATGGTTCTCACAAATTCTAGGAAGGGAATCTCTCTGTCAGTAAGTGATTTTTATTTTTCACTCATTGAAATTCTCAGAGGAATAGTAAAATTTCTATGTTGAAGAGCTTTTGACTATGATTATAATTTAGAATAATGGGATGAATTTTTGAAAGAAAAATGATGAGCAGTTCATCATAGTTGCTCCTGAATTTGATCATTGTTGTCCAGTAGTTGACTTCTATTTCAAAAGTTCATATAATTTCAATTTAGTTTTGGAGGAACATTCTATAGTTACAATTTATTAGAAAGACAGATGATAAGAGTTGGTGAGATAGCTCACTTGGATAGTATGCTGCTTTGCAACATATATCATCCAGCTTCAAGCCCCCACTGCATTGAAGGAGGTCTAGGTGTTGTAGTTTCTCTCTCTCTCTCTGCTTTTTTTTTTTTTTAATATTTATTTTCCTTTTTTGTTGCCCTTGTTTTTATGGTTATTATTGTGGTTATTATTATTGTTGTGGTTATTATTATTGTTGTTATTGAGGTTGTTCCCAGATAGGGCAGTAAGAAAAAGAGAGAGGAGGGGAAGACAGAGAGGGAGAGAGAAAGACAGACACCTACAAACCTGCTTCACTGCTTGTGAAGTGAACCCCCTGTAGGTGGGGAGCCAGGGGCTTGAACCGGGATCCTTACTCCAGTCCTCAATTTCACACCATGAGCACTTAACCCACTGCTCTACAGGCTGACTGTGTCTCCCCCCTCTGCTTCTTAGCTTTTTATATCCATCTAAAAACAAATAGCAAAACATGGAATATAGATGGTAGTCTGTATTCCTTTAATAAACCTTTTATTTTGTTGTAGTTAAATAACAGAGATCTAGTTTAATTCTAATATAACTATGGTAAGTAATAAAAGTAATAACCCAGGGGTTCTCTAAAAGTATTATAAACTGGATGATACTTTGTATCACGTTTTCTCTTGTAACCCATGTGTAATGAGTTCAACAATTTATATACTGCCCTTTCTTGACCACTCCAATTAGAACCAGACTAAGAAAGGAAAAGTCAGATAGAGGTTAAAAATATCACCTGTAGGAAGTTGGTGGTGGCGCAGCGGGTTAAGTGCATGTGGCGCAAAGCACAAGGACTGGTGTAAGGATCCCGGTTTGAGCCCGGGCTCCCCACCTACAGGGGAGTCGCTTCACAGGCGGTGAAGCAGGTCTGCAGGTGTCTTTGTCTCCCCCCTCTGTCTTCCCCTCCTCTCTCCATTTTTCTCTGTCCTATCCAACAACAATGACATCAATAACAAAATAATAATAATCACAACAATGTTAAAACAACAAGGGCAACAAAAGGGAAAATAAATAAGTAAATATAAAAAAGAAAAAATATCACCTGTAATATTTTTCTTTTTTTATTTATAAGATGGAAATATTGACAAGACCATAGGATAAGAGGGGTACATTTCCACACAATTCCTATCACCAGAACTCTATATCCCATCCCCTCCCTTGAAGACTTCCCTATTCTTTATTCCTCTGGAAGTATGGACCCAGGATCATTACAGGGTACAGAAAGTGGAAGATCTGGCTTCTGTAATTGCTTCTCCACTGAACATGGGTGTTGGCAGGTCGATCCATACTCCCAGCCTGTCTCTCTCTTTCCCTAGTTGGGTGGGGCTTTGGGGAGGCAGGGATCACCTGTAATATTAATAGTGACAATATTAAGGGTATAAGTATGTGGGAGTGATGTACAGACTGCTGACTGAGCTGTAGAATGAGCTCCATTTATGTGTCTAGCCACAGGCAATGTTGGGCATGCTCCCTGCAAGGGATGTTTGCCTCCAGAGGAGCATCAGTTTCCCTAGACACCTGGGTCACCAGAAAAAGATAGTGTGCAAACCAACTCACTGTCCTCCTTCCATACTTGTACGAGTCAGTTTGGACTGCCATTACAAAATATAGCAAACTGGGGGACTTAACAAAATTGATTTCTTAGGATTCTGAAAGCTAGACTTCTGAGATGGTTTCTAAAAAGAGTTTTCCTCCTGGCTGCTCTTTTGCTATGTTTTCACGTGGCCTTTCCCTGGTATGTGTACACAAAAAAGAGAAATCTATCAACTACATACACTATCTGTAGTGTCTCTTCTGTGAAGCACAGTAATACTAGCGGATCAGCAGTATACCTAGTTCCCATTAGTACAAAACTACTTTCCTAGAAACTCTCTGTCCAAATATAGTCACACGGAGGTTTAAGACTTCAACATGATACATTTTGAGGGGAACACATACTTTCAGTCAATAACACTAATCATCTTCCAAATGGCAGAGTGAATAAAGAGTTAGAGACTGGGGTCGGGCACTAGTGCAGTGAGTTAAGCGCACATGGTACAAAGCTCAAGGACTGCTGTAAGGGCCCTGGTTCGAGCCCCCAGCTCCTCACCTGCAGGGGGAATTGCCTCACAAGCAGTGAAACAGGCCTGTGGGTGTCTGTCTTTCCCTCCCCCTCTTTGTCTTCTCTGACTCTTTTTCTCTCTGTCCTATCCAACAATAATGACATCAATAAGAACAATAATAATAACCACAACGATGATTTAAAAAAACAACAAGAGCAACAAAAGGGAGAAAAAAAGGCCTTCAGCGGCAGTGGATTCATGGTACAGGCACCAAACCCCAGCAATAACCCTGGAGGCAAAAAAAAAAAAAAAAAAGAGTTAGAGACATCAGGAATTACCTGATTTAAATTCATTTAGTTGGGATGGAGTTACATTATCTATAATACACAGTTAATAATAATATTAAGTTAGTCAGTGTTAACCATGTCCCAGTCATTTCATATACATGTAAGCTTGCTTATTTTAAAATTTAGCTATGTAAAAACATTTAAAAAATATATATTATTTATTTATTTATTTAATTTAAACAGAGTACTCTGGTTTATGGTGATATGGGGGATTGAACCTGAGAGTCTCTTTGCATAACCATTATGTTACCTACCGCTGCCCAAAATAAATATTTTAGTTTGCATCTCTGCCCTTAAGGCTAAGAAAGATGTCCAAGATTTAAGATTTTTCATATTTCAGATTTAGGAATGTATATTGTAGATACTCTAATTGTGCTATTTTCTTGTATATAACACAAAAATAGATGCAAACGTGGAGAATAAAATAAAAACCAGTTGCTTAAAGAAGACTTGGTAGCAAATCATGTTCTCTCTGTGTTAAAAATTAAAAAAAAAAAACTCTGGGGCTTTCCATTATAAATGTGTTTTTTTTAATTTATATTTATTCCCTTTTGTTGCCCTTGTTGTTTTATTGTTGTAGGTATTATTGATTTCATTGTTGTTGGATAGGACAGAGAGAAATGAAGAGAGGAGGAGAAGACAGAGAGGGGGAGAGAAAGATAGACACCTGCAGACCTGCTGGAGGAGAAGACAGAGAGGGGGAGAGAAAGATAGACACCTGCAGACCTGCTGCACTACCTGTGAAGAGACTCTCCTGCAGGTGGGGAGCCGGGAGCTCGAACTGGGATCCTTATGCTGGTCCTTGCGCTTTGCGCCACGTGTGCTTAACCCGCTGCCCTAACACTCGACTCCCAAATGCGTTTTTTTAAAAATATATTGATACTTCTTTTTTTAAATTAAAAATTTTTTTAAAGATTTTATTTAATTATGAGAAAGATAGGAGGAGAGAGAAGGAACCAGACATCACTCTGGCATATGTGCTGCTGGGGATCAAACTCAGGACCTCATGCTTGGGAGTCCAAAGCTTTATCATTGCACCACCTCCCGGACCACATATATTTATACTTCTGATCCAGAATAGCAATACAGTTTACTCTGTCTTCCCCCCCTCCTTTTTTTTTTTTTTTTTAAATAAACGAGGAACCAAGCGCT
The DNA here is from genome assembly GCF_950295315.1 of Erinaceus europaeus. Classification (NCBI taxonomy): domain Eukaryota; kingdom Metazoa; phylum Chordata; class Mammalia; order Eulipotyphla; family Erinaceidae; genus Erinaceus; species Erinaceus europaeus. The sequence continues at coordinate 89,037,340 of NC_080170.1, read as the reverse complement.
CATTTTCTACTATTTACTGTAAGTTTACTTGTTAGTGTTTTCTGCTTCACTGAAGTTCCCAGTCTACAACCTGGTTGGTTTTTCATTTGTTTATTTGGGTGCTAACGATAAAACAAATTTGTCATATTTATTAGATGAGCATTCTTATAACTTTTTAAATCATTGACAGTTAGCTCAATGAAGTGGGAAGAACAGTGACTATTTTCAAATTTCAAAAAAAGGAATAAAACCAAGAGAATTTTATTCCACCACTTTCCTACCGACAGTAGTAAGAATATTAGTATTGGAGACATTATAATTGTTTGGAGTGGAATGACATGATTGTATTTGCTAGTCTGTTTATTATTAAGGTTAGACTTGACTTGGGAACCCCCAAAGCTCTTTAGTGAAGTGGAAACTAAATCCATAAAACCAAAGAAAATCCAAGTCAAACCAAATCAAGTCATAATCCAAATTCAAGAAAATCACATCTAAATCAGATTAGACCTTGGTTTGGGAACATTTAAGTACAATTAATAAAGAATAAACTCATGTTCTTCACTGGAGCACTGCTCAGCTCTGGCTTGTGGTGGTGCAGGGGATTTGAACCTGGGACTTCAGAGACTCAGACATGAGAGTCTCTTTGTGTAACCATTATGCTGTCTATCTCCACTCAGCTCATGTTCTTAAAAAACAAAAATGAGGGAGTAGGTTGGTAGCACAGCCGCTTAAGCGCACATGGCGCAAAGCGCAAGGACTTGCGTAAGCATCCCGGTTCGAGCCCCGGGCTCTCCACCTGCAGGGGAGTCGCTTCACAGAGGGTGAAGCAGGTCTGCAGGTGTCTGTCTTTCTCTTCCCCTCTCTGTCTTCTCCTCCTTTCTCCATTTCTCTCTGTCCTATCCAACAATGATGACATCAATAATAACTACAACACAATGAAAAACAACAAGGGCAACAAAAAAGGGACAATAAATAAATAAAAATGTACACATTTCTAAAAAGAATAGGCTGCATTAAGAAGATAGTGGTTAGTTATTTAAAAAGATAGAAGGAAATTTTGTTGAAGAACAGAGCCCTATGTATGACTAAGTTTAATTACCATTCATGCTCTGGTATACTTACTGCCAACATGGTTATCCCCATGCCTTGGCTGAACTTCTGATTTTAGAAAGATCTACCCTGGCACCCAGTGGCCAGATAGATAAGTGACGCCTAAACAAAAATTCCCTCCCACCCTCCTTTCACCTTTTCTTTTATAACAATCCTCACAAAATAATTTCATTATTGAGTTTCCATTAAATGAACACTAAAAACATATACGTATAATATTAAAACTCATGATAAGTTACATTCATATGTAGAAATAAAAAAGGTGATATCATTTCTATATTGCTTGTGAGTCCAGGTCACCATTTGCTCGTTGCTGGTACTTCTTAGAGACTTTCTAAGAGCTTTGTTCTTTGTAGGAGTTTACATGTCATATTTAGCCTTCTGTTTGTGGGAAGCTTTCTTTTAGATATACAGTATGACTTTTTCCCCCCCATTATCAGATTATTATAGCTGATAAAACTAGAGGAACTTCTTTCAGATGTACAGGCAAAGTCCTGCAAAAAGAAACTAGAAACCTGCATATCAAGTGATACTTATTAATTAATAAAGGTGAGGACTCTAGAGAAACTGAGTGAAAAAAACTGTAAAATAAGCTAGCATGTTAGGGAAGGGGTCATGATACTAAACACAGATACTAACCTGAGTTAGGGGCTTGTTGTTGTTAGGGCTTCACTGCTTTGGGCCAAGTTTGAGGAAGGGAGTGAAGGAAGGAGGAAGGAAAAGGATATGAGAGAAGGGGTGGGGAGAGAGAGAGAGGTACTGAGACCACAGCACTGAAGCATTCTTCAGTGTAGTGGAACCAGTCTCCAACCTGGGTGGAGAGCATTAAAAAGTAAGTGCACTAACCATGTGAGCTATTTAAAAAAAATATTTCTTTCTTTTTTCTCTACTGAGGGGATTAATAGTTTACAGTCAACAGTAAAATACAGTAGTTTGTACATATGTAACATTTCTCAGTTTTCCACATAACAATTTAGTTCTCTCTAGGTCCTCCTCTGCCATCATGTTTCAGGACCTGAACCCTACGGCCCACCCCTCCCATGAGCTATTTTTGCCAGCTCATGAATTACCGTTTTAAGCATGTGAATTAAACGTTTCCAGTGTAAAGAAAGCCCTGAATCAGAGTGAAAAAGAAAGCAGGTCACAAGTTTAAAAAAAATAGAAGATGGGAGTCTAGCGGTAGCACAGCGGGTTAAGCGCATGTGGCGCAAAGCGCTAGGACCAGCGTAAGGATACCGGTTCGAGCCCCCGGCTCCCCACCTGCAGGGGAGTCGCTTCACAGGCGGTGAAGCAGGTCTGCAGGTGTCTATCTTTCTTTCCCCCTCTCTGTCTTCCCTTCCTCTCTCCATTTCTCTCTGTCCTATCCAACAACAACGACATCAATAACAACAATAACAATAATAACTACAACAATGAAACAAGGGCAACAAAAGGGAAAATAAATAAATAAAATAAAAAAATATAAGATATAATAAACCATGAGTGTTTGGTTACTCAAATTGTAACTGTCTTTCTAAATTTATCTACCTAGTACTTTTTTTTTTTTTTGGTCATGGAACTTTTTCACTCCAGGCCAACTTTCAGATAGAGAGAAACAGATAGACATGGTATTAGAATCACTATATAAGTGCACTAATTCTCCTTAAATGTTATTAAGAATTTAACTATTGAAAAATTGTATTTCTAGGAAACTTCAATGAAATGACTTTTGGGGGGCAGTGTGAGAAACATACAAAATGTTTTGCAGTGTCTTTTGTCAAAATACAAATACTTAAAGTAAAGAGACACTTCAAAGGCCTCAAACTGAGAGAGTTGCTAATGACCAAATAACAATATTTATGTATTACACCAAAGTAAAGGAATCTGGATAAGGAGGGGGAGGGAAAAGAAGGAGAAAACTTTGGGGACCTGGTACATAATGAAATTGTATGTATATGTAGTTAATCCACTGTAAACCATTAACCCCCCAATAAAAAGTTAAACAACAGAATAATGATACTATTATAACCTAGGGAATAAAATGGTTATAAATGAATGCATAAGTAAATAAATTGGGAAGAGAAAATAAAAGTTTTCCTTATAGAACTCCAAATAATATATCTGGATACTCCCTTTTTTCGGAAGTTTAATTCTCCTTCCCCTGATTATGGTCTGATCTTAAGAGATTTATGTCTGAAAAATAGGACATGGAAAGGGGAATATGCTAACTTTTTAGTGGGGAAACTTAACCAAGTGATCAAGGTTAACATCTGTGTAAATCATGGTGGTAAATTGTAACCCCTGAATTTGATCAGAAGAGCACTTCACCTATACTGGTTGCTTTCTCTGTGAACATATGAATTCTTTTTTTTTTTTTTTTAACAGTGAACATGCATTACTTCTAAGTTAGAAAAAAAGCAATTTTTCAAGTCTAATTGGGAAGCTACCTCACAAAAACTTAGCAAATTGCCTAGTTTCAGTGACTCGTTTCTATACAGAAAGCGTTATTACTTGAAGTTGCAGTTGGTCTCTTTTGCCACATATTGATAGAATATTGTTGTAGGGAGAAGGGAAATCAATAGCCACAAGTTCTCTGTGACCAGATGGAGACACAAATCATCTAGTCAGGGGGAAAAGCAATTGTGGGGGCAGAGCTTGAAGAGTTTTTCTCATTCTCTGACCATTACCTTTTATTTTAACTAGACTGCTTCCCATGGATTATGATTGACAGATACTCAATACAGATAATTCTTAGAGCTTGAATTCTGAAATATGGGAAGCTTTTGTAAGTTTTCACTAAACAATGACCAGCATTGAAATAATAAATAATCCCGGTGTTAAAATCACAACATTGTGTTAGATTGCTTTACATTATTTCTATTACTCAACCAGACTCCTGGCTGTCTATCTACCTACCTTTTTTCTTTTTCTTCCTCTTCCCCACACCCTCCCACCCCCATTTGGTTATTCTTTTAAATTAAACTCTTGAAAGTATAAAGTAAAGGTTGAATTTGTGTGATCTGGTCCTGGAGTGAGTTCAGATTCCAGTACAACCACTTTATAGATTTGGCAATTCTCTCTAAGCCTCAGTGTGTGCATCTGGTTAATAGAGATGATGATGATGAGGCCACTTATCACACAAGATTTCTGTGAAGTTAAGATGGGCTATTGCTATTAAGCTATTGCTATCATCACAATTCCTGACATATAGTAAGCACAGGATAAGTATGGACTGGTATATATAATATTTCCAAGGAATTTGAGGAGAGGTGAACTGATATTGCTTCTTCATTTGCTACCAGTAGATTTCAGTATTATTATCATAATCAGATACCCAGGATATTGGGATTTAGCTTTGAAGAATAGTTTTTTTTTTTATTGCCACCTGGGGTTATCTCTGGGGTTCAGTTGCCTACATGACAAATCCACAGATCCTGGTGGCCTTTTTTTTCCCCTTTATTTGATACGACAAAGAATTTGAGGGGGGAGGAGAGATAGAGAGGGAGAGAGAAAAAGATACACACCTATACTGTTTGCTTTTAATGCTTGTGAAACGTCCTCCACTGCAGGTAGGGTGCGGGGGCTCGAACCTGTGTTCTTGTGCTTGGTAAACACGTGTGCTTAACTTGGTGGCACTACCACCCCAACCAGAAGAATACTTTTCAATTGGACTTATATGGTCTTTTAATATATGGTGTTGGGAATAGTTTGTGAATACAATACTTATCTTGGGGAAGGTGTCAACTTTAAATCAAACTTGAGTCATGCAGCAGTTAGTGAGTGCACTGCTATTAGAACCATTCATGACAATACTCACTGCGTGTGTGTGTACAACTTGCTAATCATGACAGATGTCACCGGGTGTTTCAGTAATGCCCTTGTCACTTTTGAGATGATATATTATGTCAAGTGATATGTTATGGGGAATTAATAATAATATTAATCATTTCCATATTTTGGGTTTTTTGACATTGAAATATTTATTACACATAGTCTATCTTATATATAGTTGTACTAAAACACACATACATAAAATGTAAATAATTCCCTGGAGTATGGTGATCATTGTAATGACATTTAAAAACCACTTTGTGCCCCAAGTAGCAAAGCCTTGAAGCTATTATTATTACTTTTTGTAGTTAACTTCACTTTTCGTTCTGTGTTTGTTTCTCCAGAAAATATTCCTGAGAAAGATCTTCATGGAAGACTTTATATCAACCGTATTTTTCACATCAGTGCTGAGAGAATGTTTGAGTTGCTCTTTACCAGTTCACATTTTATGCAGAAATTTGTCAATTCTAGAAATATAATAGGTTGGTCGTATGTTTTTCTTTTTTTATCTAATTACAACTTTGAGAAAGTTTCATTATCCTTAGTGGTTAAGCCTATATAAGTTCTGTTGTAGGAGGGAGAATTATTATAAGTATGTTAGGATATTTTGTACAAAGCAGGAGCATGTGGTTTAGCTTATTATATAATATTAGAAAACAGCAGCAGAGATTTATATAAAAGTGATTCATGTGACATAGTCAAAAAGAAAGTTATTGCATAGCAATTTAAATATAGTTTATAATCTGGGCATTTTATTAACTATCAGATATTATTGATTTCAAATTTTCAGTAACCATGGTTATATATTCATATATCATACCATTTATAAAGATTCAAGTACAAAAGATAATGACAAATTCTACTTTTTTATTAATTATTTAATAATGATTAACAAGATTGTAAGATAGCAGGGGTACAATTCCACACAGTACCCAACATCAGAGTTCCGTGTTCCATCTCCTCTATTGGGAGCTTTCCTATTCTTTATCCCTCTCTGGAAGTATGGACCAAAATTCTTTTTTTTTTTTTTCTTTTTTTTTCTTTTTTTTTATTTAAGAAAGGATTAATTAACAAAACCATAGGGTAGGAGGGGTACAACTCCACACAATTCCCACCGCCCAATCTCCATATCCCAACCCCTCCCCCGATAGCTTTCCCATTCTCTATCCCTCTGGGAGCATGGACCCAGGGTCATTGAGGGTTGCAGAAGGTAGAAGGTCTGGCTTCTGTAATTGCTTCCTCGCTGAACATGGGCGTTGACTGGTCGGTCCATACTCCCAGTCTGCCTCTCTCTTTCCCTAGTAGGATGGGTCTCTGGGGAAGCTGAGCTCCAGGACACATTGGTGGTGTCTTCAATCTCGGGAAGTCTGGCCGGCATCCTGATGACACCTGGAACCTGGTGACTGAAAAGAGAGTTAACATACAAAGCCAAACAAATTGTTGAGCAATCATGGACCCAAAGCTTGGAAAAGTGGAGAGGAAGTATTAGGGAGGTACTCACTGCTAACTCTAGTATACTTCTGCTTTCTTACTTTGGTGCCATACTCCAAACTCAGTCAATTTCTGCTTTGCGTTTCTACTTCTTTTTTTTTTTTTTTTACATGCATAACATTCCCCAGATTCCCATTTAGCAATACAACCCCCACTATTTCATTCATCATTTTTCATGGACCTGTATTCTCCCCACCCACCCACCCACCCCAGAGTCTTTTACTTTGGTGTAATACTCCAATTCCATTTCAGGTTCGACTTGTGTTTTCTTTTCTAATCTTGTTTTTCAACTTCGGCCTGAGAGTGAGATCATCCCATATTCATCCTTCTGTTTCTGACTTATTTCACTCAACATGATGGACCAAAATTCTTTATGGGGTGCCAAAGGTGGAAGGTCTGGCTTCTGTAATTGCTTTTCTGCTGGACATGGACTTTGGCGGGTCGATCCATATCCCCAGCCTGTTTCTGTCTTTACCTAGTTGGGGAGGGCTCTGGAGAAGTGTGGTTCCAGGATACATTGGTGAGGTCAAGAAATTCAACTCTTAACAATTACAGGCCTGCTATTGTTTAGACCTAAAACTAAAAGGTTTATCCCCAAAGAGACATTCTCTCTCCCTCTTTTTATTTTTTCTTTTAAAAAATATATTGTTTTAATATTTATTTATTTATTCCCTTTTGTTGCCCTTGTTTTGTTGTTGCTACTGATGTCATCATTGTTATGACAGAGAAATGGAGAGAGGAGGGGAAGACAGAGAGGGGGAGAGATGTCCGTGTGGGGGGGTGTCAATAGCCTTGGCCTCATTGCCATGCTGCTGGTCCCCCAGAGCACACACAGAGAACTTGGGGCAGGGGATGGACTTAAGCCCAGAGCGTCCATTCACCAACAGCCAGCCTGGCTTCTCAGACTAGCCAGTGGGTTTGGCCAGGCCTCCCCAGGACTCCCCTCTTGTTTTAAGACCCAGGGTGGGGATCCATTTTTTATTTTTTTATAAGGGGATTAATGGTTTACAGTCAACAGTAAAATACAATAGTTTGTACATTTGTAACATTTCTCAGTTTTCAACAACTCAACTCTCACTAGGTCCTCCTCCACCATCATGTTCCAGGACCTGAACGATGTTCTCTTTTATTATTCAATATCACTCTGCTTTTTTCAGAAATTGTTACCTGGCATTCAATGTATTTCTTGAAAATGGGTTTCAATAACTTTTAAAATAAAAAATTTAATAATTTAAGGGCCAGGTGGTGGAATATCTGATTGAGCATACATGCTATTAAACATAATGCACAAGGACCCAGGTTCAAGCCCCCAGTTCCTTCCTCCATCTCTCCCTCTTGGTTTCTCTCCCTCTCTATCCAGTAAATTTAAAAAAAAAAAAAACCTCATCAATAAAAAAAGGAATTTAATGAGTTGCCTCATTATACTATGGCTTAACAGGTAGAGCACAGGACTTGCAGGTGTGAAGCCCATGGTTTGAGCCTCAGCATGATATATACTAGAGTGGGTCTGACTTCGCTCATAAAATAAATCTTTTTAATTCCCTATAAACTAGAATTTAATGAAAAACTTGTATAGTCAATTTTTTTTGTGGGTTCAATCTAATTTCAGCACTAATGGCTACTGAATCTGTTTTTTAAAATTTATTTTCCCTTTTGTTGCCCTTGTTTTTTTTTTTTATTGTTGTTGTAGTTGTTGTTGTTGTTGTTATTGATGTTGTCGTTGTTGGATAGGACAGAGAGAAATGGAGAGGGGAGGGGAAGACAGAGAGGGGGAGAGGAAGATAGACACCTGCAGACCTGCTTCACCACTTGTGAAGCGACCCTCCTGCTGCAGGTGGGGAGCCGGGGGCTCCAACCGGGATCCTTATACTGGTCCTTGTGCTTTGTGCCACGTGCACTTAACCCACTGCGCTACCGCCCGACTCCCCATCTATTTTTTTAGTTCAGGAACTTTTAAATAAGTATTCTTTAATATATGTATATATATATATTTTTTTTTTTTTCTCAATTTTCTCCCTAGATATCAGCTTTTGGTGGTGGTAGGGATTGAACTGGGGATCTCAGAGCCTCAGAAATGAAAGTCTTTTTGTATAACCATTAGGCTATCTCCCCAGCCCTAAAATCTTTTGTTTATAGTGGAATGACTCTACTTTTGTGATTTTTAAGCTCAGTTTTCAGTCTGTGTGTCCAATTTTTTAATTTTGGAAAAAAAGGCAAATTTTCAGAAACTTTAAATGAATAGTACAATAAAACTCTTAATACCTATCACCTAGATTTACCATCTTTTATTGTGGCAAAGTGTATATATACAACATAAAGTTAATCATTTTAATACAATCCAGTGGCACCAAATAGTTATACTGTTGTGTAACAGTCACTACCATCTGTCTCCAGAAAATGTTTGCCTTCCCACACTGAAACTGTACCTATTATACAACTCTCCATTTTCACCTCCGCCCAACTGCTGACTACCATCATTCTACTTCCGTTCCCATGATTTTAACTATTCTAGATGCATGATTACTCATGGAAATTTTTTCATAAGTTGGCATCAAGGTCATAGTAGTACGTTATTATATAATGATGAAATCTTCCCAAGTTTTGTCCACAAATGGTAGGAACATTGAAGTGTTTCTCTGTTTTTGCTGGGATTGGTGCCATTACTTCTCTTCAGAGGTACTTGGAACCTTAAGAAGAAGTGTACAGATGAAACAACTTAACTTTTCAGTTTATCTTCTAAAGTGAAGGAAGGGAGAGGGCTGGCAAAATAGTATGTTGCTTTGCCATGGGCATAAGCTAGGTTCCAGGTCCCCTTCACCCCCACTCTAACTGCACTGAAGGAAGTTTCTGTACTGTGGTTTCTTTATCTCTGATTTTCTAGAAGAAAGGAAGGAAAAGAAAGGGAGAAAGGAGAGAAAGCAGGGGTGGGGAATGTATGGCTCGAGGTTTTGGTTCTGCCAAGGCAACTACAGGGAGGACAAAGCAACATTGAGTACTAATTTTTAATTTGACAATTTTGTATTGTCTATGAGTGGCTATAAATATCCAAATGATTCTTGGCAGGAAGAAAAAGTTCCCCACCACTGTTGGGGAAAGTAGGGACTGGGTGGTGGTGCACCGGTTTAAGTGCACATAGTATGAAGCACAAGGACCCACTCAAGGATCCTGTTTTCAGCTCCCAGTTTCCCGCTTGTAGGGGTTGGGGGGGGGTGGTTGGGGGAAGTGTCACAAGAGGTGAAGCAGGTCTGCAGGTGTCTGTCTTTCTCTCTTCCTCTCTATCTTCCCCTCTTCTCTCAATTTTCTCTGTCCTATCCAATAAAATGGAAAAAATGGCATCCAGGAGCAGTGGATTTGTAGTGCAGGCACTAAGCCTCAGCGATAACCCTGGAGGCAAAGCAAACAAACAACAAAAAAATGAGGCTCTATGTCTGAGACTCCAAAGTGCCAGGTTCAATCCCTCTCAGTACCATAAACCAGAGCTGAGCAGTGCTCTGATAAAACAAAAACAAACAAACAAACAAGAAAACCCCCAAAAAACAAAAAGGAAAAGTATGTTAGAAAATAATTTAGAAGCATCTACATTGTGTGTGCCTAAAATGTAATGTTACTTTCTCATTCTTTTTTCTCCTTTTTAAAATTATCTTTATTTATTTATTAGATAGAGACAGCCAGAAATCGAGATGGAAGAGGGTAATAGAAAGGGAGCAAGAGACACCTGCAGCACTGCTTCACCACTCATGAAGCTTCCCCCTGCAGGTGGCGACCAGGGACTGCAACCGGGGGCCTTGAGCATTGTAACGTGCACTCAACCAGATGTGTCATCACCCACTCATCTCTCTCTCTCTCCTTTTTTCTTTTTCTTTTTAAAATTTATTTATTTATTTATTTATTTACTTATTTTTACCGGCTAGAGATGGAGAGAAATTGAGAGAGGAAGGAGAGATAGATAGATAGATAGATAGATAGAGAGAGACCTGCAGCCCTGCTTCACCGCTTAGAAAGCTTTCGCCTTGCAGTTGGGGACCAGGGGCTTGAACCTGGGTCCTTGCACACTGTAATGTTTGTGCTCAACCAGGTGCACCACCGCCTGGCCCCCTCTTTTTTTTTTCTATTTATTGCCAGAGCACTACTCCAATCTCACTTATGGCTGTTCAGGAGTTGAACCGGGGCTTTCAGGCATGAGTGTCTCTTTGCTTAGCTATTGTGCTATCTCCCCTGCCATAATTTTGCTTTACTTTAATGTAAAACTACCTCCCCCCCCATTTCAACTTATACAATTCTAGAACTAACTTGATGAATGTTTGCTGTGGTTAGATGTAGTATCTACTCCTTGGAATGGAAAGCCTGGAAGTGATCAACTGAGAACCATAACCTACACTATAGTTCTTAATAATCCACTTACTGGAAAATGCACAACTGCCACTGAAAAGCAGGTATGTCTGTTCTGTCAGTTTCTTTTCCTTTTCTTTTAATTTTTATTTATAAAAAGGAAACACTGACAAAACCATAGGATAAGAGGGGTACAACTCCACACAATTCCCACCACCAGAACTCTGTATCCCACCCCCTCCTCTGATAGCTTTCCTATTCTTTATCCCTCTGGGAGTATGGATCCAGGGTCATTATGGGGTGCAGAAGGTGGAAGGTCTGGCTTCTGTAATTGCTTCCCCGTTGATATTCTGTTAGTTTTTTTAAAAAGAATAATGGTTAATCTACAAGATAATTCAACAAATAAATATTAGGGAGGAAAAGGGAGAAGAAACTGATAAAGCCATAAAAGGGGCATCAACCAAATCAACCTAACTCTAATTCAAACAAACCAACTGGCAAAAATGTATGTATGAGATTTAAGGAACTATTAATGTTTTATGTGTAATAGTGGCATTATAGTGATATTTTAAAGAAGATAATATTTACCCTTTAAAAAGGTATACTGAAGGGCCGCCAAAACAGCTCATCTGGTGGCCTGGGAGATGGTGCAGTGAGTGAATAAAGCCTTGAACTCTCAAGCATGAGGAGGTCCTGAGTTTGATTTCTGAAATTTCAGGTGCTAGAATGATTCTCTAGTCCTCTCTCTAGTTCTCTCTCTCTCTCTCATCGATCAGTCAATAGATCTTTCAAAAAGGTAGCTCCTTTGGTAAGGAGCCATGCCCACAACTCAGGTTTGAGTCTCGACCATACCAGATGAAGTGTGTGCTCTGGTGCCTTTCTGTCTCTCCCTGAAAAAGTCAGCCTGCAGCAGTGAAGCCCATGTGACAACAGCAACAAAAGACATACTGACCAATCTATAAAGGAATATAGTGATGTTGTTTATGGATGAGATTTTACTGATGACTAGAATTTCCATTAAGAGCCAGTCAGTGGTGGGGGAAGGTATCTTAGTAGATAAATTGTATTACTTGCATATGTGAGGCCACATACTTTATTCCTGGTACAGTATATGTCAGAGTAGTGTGGTAGTCTCACATTCATAGAACTTGAACTTTTTCATAATAAATACTTCAAAAATAGTATTGGAAGGGCCTAGGGAGATGCCATAATGGTAATGCAAAAGACTTTGATCCCTCAGGCTCAGAGATGCAAGATTCTATTCCTAGTATTATCATAAACTAGAGTTGAACAGTCTTCTGGCATAAATAAATAAATAAGTTATTGGAAACTAATTTAAAGAAGTGTACAACATAAATAAATAAATAAGTTATTGGAAACTAATTTAAAGAAATATACAACAGTTTAGGGTCAAATAACTAGACAGAAATAACCATATGCTGTGACATATGGAAAAAAGTTTCTAAAGTGCTTAATACTCCACTCTGACTATTGTGCACTGCCTTATAGTGGAGCTTGTGCCTACCCCATTTGTGTAGTATATAGGAAGTATAATGTCTCTGTTCTGCAAATAGTTGGAAAATATCTACTAACATCTGAGCTGGTTATGCTATTGGAGTTGTTTTGCCAGAACTATGTTTAGCTCTGGCTTATGGTTGAGCCAGGCATTTAAACTGGCATTTAAATTTTGGAGTTTGAAAGTTGTTTTTGCATAATCCCAACCCCCTATTGTGGTTTCCATCAGTCAGTGTTAAAAAATACTTTATAAAGCTGAGGAGACAGCACAGTTTTTATGCAGAAAAGAGACTTGCATGTCTGAGGCTCTGATGTCCCAGGTTCAATCTCCTGCACCACTATAAGCCAGAGGTGAGCAGTGCTCTGGTTAAAAAACAAAAAACAAAGAAACAAACAAGCAAAAACCCAAAACAAGTAAAAAAAAAAAGCCCAATGATTTTAAGAAAAGGTTTTCAAATATTTTAGTATTTTGATGTAGTCTTTGATAACCTTAGAGGACAGGTAGACAAGACATAGTTAAAATGAGAGGGGCTTGGTCAGCATCACTTCAAATCCTATTTAAGGAAAATGGTATTTTGCTTTCTCATTTCCCTCATTTAAAAAAATATTTATTTATTCCCTTTTGTTTCCCTTGTTGTTTTATTGTTGTAGTTATTATTGATGTCGTTGTTGTTGGATAGGACAGAGAGAAATGGAGAGAGGAGGGGAAGACAGAGAGGGCGAGAGAAAGATAGACAACTGCAGACGTGCTTCACCGCCTGTGAAGCGACTCCCCTGCAGGTGGGGAGCCAGGGCTCGAACTGGGATCCTTAGGCCTGTCCTTGTGCTTTGTGCCACGTGCGTTTAACCCGCTGCGCTACAGCCCGACTCCCAGTTTTTTTTTTTTTTTACTTACGTGGCAAATGATCAGACTAAAACTTTTTTTTTTTTTTCCCTCCAGGGTTATTGCTGGGCTCGGTGCCTGCACCATGAATCCACCACTCCTGGAGGCCTTTTTTCCCCCTTTTGTTGCCCTTGTTGTTGTAGCCTCGTTGTGGTCATTATTATTGCCCTTGTTGAGGCTATTCGTTGTTGGATAGGACAGAGAGAAACGGAGAGAGGAGGGGAAGACAGAGAGGGGGAGAGAAAGATAGACACCTGCAGACCTGCTTCACCGCCTGTGAAGCGACTCCCCTGCAGGTGGGGAGCCGGGGGCTCGAACCGGGATCCCTATGCCGGTTCCTGCGCTTTGCGCCACGTGCGCTTAACCTACTGCGCCACTGCCCGACCCCCAGTTTTCCTAATTTTTAATGAAGGATGGTTTTGTTAAACTTTGGTGAGATTTGGGGTGGGGTCATTGCTTGTTCTATTGAATTTTGAATTGCTCCCCTAACAGCAACATTTTAATTTAGTGGCACACACAAGAGATTGTATGGTTCCTTTTCCATAATGTCAAAAAGAAAGGGAAAAATACACAATGAAATGACAGAGGGGCAACAAATATTATTTCTGCATGTCCCTTCTTAGTCTTAGCTAACATAGTCAGCATAGAGCTGTTTTGGCATTACATCTCAGCTTCTAATGTCTTCTATGATTTGTGAGACATGTCTAGTTTATATAACCTAAATTGGCAGAGGATTTGATATATCTACATGCAAAAACTTTTTTTTTTCTTTTGGCAGATACTGTATAAAGAAAGCCGGGAAGCACAATTTTATTTGGTAGATACAGAAGTACTAACACATGATGTGCCCTACCATGATTACTTCTATACCCTGAATAGATACTATATCATCCGATCTTCAAAACAGAAATGCCGGCTGAGGTGAGCACTCAGAAATAAATACTTCAGTCTTGAGAGAGGCTGGATAACTCTGGGATTATCTTAATCCCAAAATTTGAGTAGTAACTTTATACCATAAAGTTTTTTTATTATTATTATTTTAATATTTATTTATTCCCTTTTGTTGCCCCTATTGTCTTTATTGCTGTAGTTATTATTGATGTCGTTGTTGTTGGATAGGATAGAGAGAAGTGGAGAGAGGAAGGGAAGACAGAGAGGGGGAGAGAAAGATAGACACCTGCAGACCTGCTTCACCGCCTGTGAAGCAACTCCTTTGTAGGTGGGGAGCCGGGGGCTCCAACTGGGATCCTTCCGCGGGTCCTTGCACTTTGCGCCACCTGTGCTTAACCCGCTGCACTACTGCCTGACTCCCTGTACCACAAAGTTTTATGTTGTGCTGAAATTTCACGTCTACCAGAGGTCAGCAGAAAGGTGAGACTCATTATTCAGGCCCTAAATTGATGAAGGCTTTGAAATTCTGGAGCTGTGCAATCCAGAATCTATGTCATTTCAGTTGTTGGGGCAGAACAGAGCTGTGGAACTGTTCTTCCTGTCCACTGGTCAGCACCAGCCACATGACCCTGTTTAATGGCAAGTTTGCTGGGAGTTCTTGGGGAGCACAAGCTGAGCAGAAGCCAGTTCTGCTACAGTGGGAAAAGAGGATAAAGTGCCAAATACTTAGAAGGAAAATGTGATGAAATTATTAGCAACATAGTAATGTTTAAAGAAGTCATTATCAGCAAATACATTTTCTTTTTTTTATTACTATTCTCTACTTTTATTAATTGAAGAACTGTAAAAGCAAAAGTGCACTTTTTATTCAATATACATTATTTGATCCTTCTGAAGTTTTGTTGCACAACTTTGTTTCCATGACTTTAGAATGACATCAGTCTATCAGCCAAGTCAATCAGTATTCACACAGTTTCAGTAGTTGCAGCCATTTCCTTAAATTGTCTGTAGAAATTCTGAAATTGTGGAATTGTCATTTCAAAAGACTTATTCTTTACTTGGCCAGAGTGATCTGCCACTTTTAACATCATGGCAACATGAGGATACTTAAGTGATCTGCAACTGTCAGAGCTTACAGCCATACCTAGTTTCCACTGAAAACCTACAGGCTGGTTGGTGACCTTGGATTTAGCATCCAGCTGAGGCCAGCTAGAATCCTCCATTGCCTGTGTCCACAGACGGCACCATAGACTCTGGGGCCTGATCCTCTGCCACCAACACTCAGCAAATACATTTTCTTTTGTTATCTTTTTTTTTAAGTTGAAGAAAAATTTACTTGCAACAAAGCACACTCAGAATTAATATAATAGTTCACACACTGTGGCTTCTATTGTTTATTTATTTTTTAATATTGACTTATTTTCCCTTTTTGTTGCCCTTGGTGTTTTTCATAGTTGTTGTTGTTGTTGATGTCATTGTTGTTAGGACAGAGAGAAATGGAGAGAGGAGGGGAAGACAGAGAGGGGGAAGAGAAAGACAGACACCTGCAGACCTGCTTCACCCCCTGTGAAGCAACTCCCCTACAGGTGGGGAGATGGGGACTCGAACCGGTATCCTTACACCAGTCCTTGCGCCTTACACCAGGTGCGCTTAACCCGCTGCGCTGCTGCCTGACTCCCTATTTTTCTTTTTTTAAAGATAGAGACAGAGAGACTGAGAAAGAGTAAAAGAGACCATAGATCCAAAGCTTCTTCCAATATGGTGGAGGCCAGACTTGAACCTGGGTTGTATATGTGGCAAAGCCACACACTATATATCCAAGTGAGCTATTTTGCTGGCTTGTAAACATTTAACCACTGATGGGTTTACAGTGCTGTTGCCCCTCCACAATTCAGATACCTGGTTTTCTGTGAAAGTCCACCTTGTGGAGGCTGGGTTGTAATGCAGCTGGTTCCATGTTACATTGCGCCAGGACCTGGGTCCCCACCTGGAGGAGGGGAGCTTCACAAGTGGTGAAGCAGGGCTAGAGGTGTCTCTCTTCCTTCGTTTCTCTCAATTTCTGGCTGTCTCTATCCAACAAATAAAGATAATAAAACAATTTTCTTTAAAAAAAAATCCACTTTGCTTTCCTTTCTGTCCACTATATTAGTCTTTCAGAAATCTTGCTGGATATTTTCTTTCCCCTCCATTTTGGAGCTTTACTTGTAAGACTATACCTTCCAACTGCACAATTTTCTTTTCAATTTTCATTATTTTTATTGATTAAAGATATCAGAGTTGACTCTATTTCTCTTAATTTAGATCCCGCTATGAGCTGTATGTTGTGTTGCCATTTTTTTTTTTTTGGTCTTGAATATTCGTTTCTTTAACTTTTGAAGCTCTTTGTGGAAACTCAGCTATTTGAATTAAAATTTCACTATATACTTGAGGTGTTGCATGCTGTGACATTAATTTCAGATTCTCAGTTCAAATGGTCTGGTGCTCCAGCTGGGCTATGGGGTTGTTTAGGCATGCTTTCCTTGTAATGATGTCATTTTCTTATTGTTGCTGTTGGAAGTAGCTGGAATACTATTGTCGTATAGCTAGTCTTTCAAACTCATTTCTCATTAAGTGGGTTTGAAAAGCAGAATAATCTGGGAGTGGCAAGTAGCTCAAGTGTTTCTTTCTTTTTTTATTTAATTTTTTATTTAAGAAAGGATTAATGAACAAAACCATAAGGTAGGAGGGGTACAACTCCACACAATTCCCACCACCCAATCTCCATAACCCACCCCCTTCCATGATAGCTTTCCCATTCTCTAGCCCTCTGGGAGCATGGACCCAGGGTCATTGAGGGTTGCAGAAGGTAGAAGGTCTGGCTAGTAGTTGGTCTCTGTGGGTTTTCATCTCTCCCAGTACTGCAGTCACTTCCTACATACTCAAACGTTCACAACATTGATAAAAACAAACAAAAAAAAACAGTAGTGTATTAACCACAACCTCTCTAGTCACTAACTCTGTATTGAACATTTTTAGATTTATCTGTGTTTTCAGAGTCTCTTATAATCTTAAAGACTTTGTTTTTTTCTTTCTACTGAAAATAATCTTCTATTTAATTGCAATGTTAATTTAACTGTCCTTTAGAGAAATGTTGTTCTTATCTCCTTATCTGATCAGGGTTTCCACAGATCTGAAATACAAAAAGCAACCATGGGCCTTTGCCAAATCTTTAATTGAGAAGAATTCCTGGAGTTCACTGGCAGACTATTTCAAACAGCTTGGTTTGTAAATTTCTTGATTTATATGTCTTTATAAAGAGAATTTATTAACAAAAATGGATTGATTTTTTTCATTTAATTCATAGTAGGAAGCTATAGACAATGTTAGAGTAAAACTGGGACTTTCAAAACTTTTAAGTTTTGTTAGTCTAGGTCTAATAAACATTTATGTAATAGTCACTATAGCCCAGACATTGTTCTATGTGGTTCATTTGTATCAACTTGTAATCCTGTGAGGTAGGTGCCATTATTTTTCCTGTCTTATTAAAGAAGACTTATTAACACAGGGACTGTTATGCGTTAAGAAGTTAAGTGACCTTTATCTAAGATCACAGAAGCTTTCACAGTCTCAGTCACTCAGCCAAGGAAGCTGAGTGCAGAAGAACTTGATTACACATATGCACTTGTGCTTGCTAAGATATGTGGTTCAAGGGCCCATACCTCCCTTGCCATTGCAGTTTTGCTAGACTGACATAGGCCCACCTGCCAGTGGTGTCATGCACCATTACATTTGGTAGAGGTGGATGGTATACCGAGGGAATTGATACAGTGGTTCTTTGAAACATACCTGAGTGGGGGTTGTATTGTTATGGAACATTTCTCAGTGGAAAACTGAGAAATGTTATGCATATACAAACTATTGTATTTACTGGCAACTGTAAAACATTAATCCCTCAATAAAGGAAAAAAACATACATGAGGAAAAATACACACATGAACATATTGATTTGAAAGAAAAGTTAGAGGTCAGTCAACTCTGGGCAATTTTAGGCTTATTGTATAGTTTTGATTATTTTTCTTTTAAAAAATTTTTAATTGGGGAGATTAATGGTTTATAGTCAATAATATAGTTGTTGGTACATATGCAAGATTTCTCAGTTTTCTGTCAAACACTCTAACCTCCACCTAGGTCCTCCTATTTTCCTTTTCTTTTCTTTCTTTTTTTTTTTTCCATTTTGTTACTAAACTCTTAAGCAGGAACAAAGAAATGGAAACTAAAAAATTAGTTTGGTCACTGGATAAGAACTTCTAATTTAAAAATCTGATGAAGAAAAAGGTTGAAATAAATGACAAATATGGTAGATTTTATTAGGGTTTCCCTCTTTGCAAACCTTCATTGTAAATGAAAACTATTACATGCTATTCTTTCCTTTGAGAATGACAATCAAGAACCATAATCCATTTTGGAAATCTTACTAGTGATTCATTGTAAGTGAATAGCTTTTTTTCCTCCACAACTGAAATAATTTGATTAATATTTAATGTGGCACATGGCAAATCTGCTCTGATGATCCCATCATTTATTAATATATTTCATTGCTCTAGAATATAGAAACCTCATTATGGGATCACTCTGCTTTCCATGTATAAAAGCTTTTCATTAAGGATAGAATTTTTATTGGGCCATAAAAGCCAAAGTAGTACTTTTTAAAAGTTACCAATAGTTAAAAGCAAAAAATAACAACTGAAAACAAAACAACTGTGTAGCTGGGGAGGTGGCTCAGAGGTAGAACACTGGACTTGCACTCACGAGGTCCTGAATTCATTCTCCAGCACCGCATAGGTCGGAGATGGTGCTCTGGTCTCTATCACTCTGTGTTAACAAACAAACAAGTTTTTTTTTTTACCCCAAAAGAAAAATCCAGTCTAATCTACTCCTAGAGAATTTCCCCACTATCTGAATACTTTTTCTCCTTCTTAGAATCAGATTTGTTAGTGGAAGAATCTATGTTAAGTCAGCCCATTGAAGACCCTGGAAAACTCAGTGGCCTACGAAGGAGGAGGAGAACATTCAACCGAACAGCAGAAACTATTCCTAAACTTTCTTCTCAGCATTCTTCTGGAGATAAGGGCTTAGATACCAAAGGGGATATTACAGGTACCTATTATCTGGTAAATACTGATGGAAGACTGTTTACTCTCCCTATATGGAGTGTTTATTTATGTCTCATCTTATTGAGAACACATGTCAATTCTTTTTTTTTTTAAAGATTTAAAAAAAATTTTATTTATTTATTTTCCCTTTTGTTGCCCTTGTTGTCTTTTTTTTATTGTTGTTGTAGTTATTATTGTTGTTGTTATTGATGTGGTTGTTATTGGATAGGACAGAGAGAAATGGAGAGAGGAGGGGAAGACAGAAGGGGGAGAGAAAGATAGACACCTGCAGACCTGCTTCACCACCTGTGAAGCGACTCCCCTGCAGTTGGGGAGCCGGGGGCTGGAACCCGGATCCTTACGCTGGTCCTTGCGCTTTGCGCCACCTGCGCTTAACCCACTGCGCTACCGCCCGACTCCCCACACATGTCAATTCTTAAGAGATCTCTTTGTCTTCCCTATTTTTTTTTTGTGGATATTTATCAAACTCTGAATTTCTAAAGACAACTGATATATAAGTATAAAGGAACAGTTGCAAAATTCAAGCATTTGTATAGTCGACAAAAGTATCATATTGGCCTCTCGTGGTATCTTAAAAAACTGACATCTTTAATATAAAAATTCAGATTTGAGAACCCTGCACCCAAATCACTTCACAGGAGCAGTGATTGGAATGTAGTGATAGCTTCTTCAAGAGATCAAGTATATACTCCCAGGTCCTCAGGCCCTACTACTGTCTCCTGTACTGGACACTTCACTCATTTCTTTGCTGCCTAGCATGCGGAGACATCTGTATACCCTTGAATATATTCCAATGATATGTATTTATTTACTATTATGATCATTATTTTTTAGATAGAGACAAAGAAGGCAGAAAGGCACAGAGAGAGAGAATGAAAGAAACGACAGCACTGAAGCTTCCTCCCATGCCATTGGGGCCTGGCTCAAACGGGTCAATGCATATGGCAAAGCTGCACATTATCGAAGTGAGCTATTTTGCTCACACATGAACTGCAATGGTCGGTCTATTAAAATTACAAAGATGTGTATTTTATTATTATTCACTCCCAATTTTAAAGAACTTTGCCTTTACTGTAGTTCTACTCTTTTGTTCTTTGAGGTATAAACGTGGCATACTTTCTCATCCTATATTATTGAGGCCTCTTTTAAAGTTGATAGTGTGAATGTGGCTCTTTAATTCTGAAATCAAAATTTTTGGACCGTGGGGGCCAGGTGGTGGTGCACCTGGTTAAGTGCACACATTACGGTGCACAAGGATCCTGGTTCAAGCCCCTGATTCCAACCAGTAGGGGGCAGGCTTCGTGAGTGGTGAAGTAGAGCGGCATGTGTCTCTCAGTCTCTTTCCCTCTCTATCTCACCCTCTCTTCTCAATTTCCCTCTGTCTCTATCTAGTAAGAAATAAATAAATTATGTTAAATAAATAAAAAATTGGGCAGTGAAGAACAGGTGAGGATGGTTTAAAAAATTTAGGTAACTTGGAGGTGGCTCAGTGGATAGAACATATGTGTAAGGGGCCCTAATTTTGATCCACAGTACCACATGGGAGCAAGGATAAAACTCCATGGTTAACTGTGCTTAGGTCTCTCTCTCTCTCTCTCTCTCTCTCTCTCTCTATCTATCTATCTATCTATCTATCTAAAAAATATAGAATAGAAATTGGACCAGGAAGGTGGCACAGTATAGCACTTACATGTGAAGCTTTGGGTTCATTCCCCAGTGTTACATGAAGTATTGTACACAGATCCAGACCAAACGCTGTTTATTAAAGGGGAACTTAATAGCCAGAGAGATTGCTAGCTTACTGGGCTGGGTGCTTCCATTGTCCTGTGTGCAACCCAGGTTTGAGCCCTGGTACCACATGAGAAGTACTGTGGTCTCTCTTTCTCTACTTGAATGAATAAAGGTAAAGGGGTGAAATCATGCATATGTGAGACCCACCCATTGCCAGCAACAAAGGAAAGAGGGGAAAGCAGGAAGGAAGGAAAGAAGGAAGGAAGATAGGGAGGAAAAGGGGAGGGAACTTAGCATATGTGATGCATTGAGTAGATTTTTAAATTTTCATTTCAGTTATAATATAGTCCAGACTTGAAGGAATTTTTTTTATCCTTTTTAAAAGTTTTTTTTTTAATTATCTTTATTTATTGGCTAGAGACAGCCAGAAATTGAGAGGGAAGAGGGAGATAGAAAAGGAAAGAGGCAGAGACACCTGCAGCCCTGCTTCACCACTCATGAAGCTTCCCCCTGCAGAAGAGCTAGGGGCTTGAACTCAGGTCCTTGTGCATTGTAACGTATGTGCTCAACCAGGTGTGCCACCATCTGGCCCCCTTGCAGTACTTTTTGTAGATTTATCTTATATTAGTGTGAAGATCAGAAATGGGAAAAAAAATACAGGATGAAATTCATCCTAAACCATTTCATCTTTACAAATAATTTAAAAATTCTTCCCAACTATTTTCAAATAATTTTTCTCTTCTTTTTCTTTTTATTATTTTCTTTTAATGAGAAAGAGTAGACAGAGGGAAAGATGCCAAGAGGGAGAAAGAGACCAGAACACTGCTCAGTTCTGGCTTATGGTGGTGCTGGGGATTGAACCTGGGACCTCAGGGCCTCAGGGTTGAAAAGCTATTGCATAACCATTATGCTGTCTCCCCAGCCCTCAAATAAAATTTTCATTAGTTATAATCACAGTCTTGATTCTGATGCAGTCTTTTTTCTTCTTCCTTTTTTAATCTACAGGAAAGAAAAAAGAAATGGGAAGTTATAGCACTGCTCTTATTGTGGTGATAAGTATTTTGTAAGTATTTGTTCTGAATACTTAGTTTACTTTAGTCTTCAGTTTTCTTTAAATAATTACCAAAATAACTTGAGTGTATTTGTATGTTACTGAGTAGAAAGTACCACTATTTGAGCAATTTGGCCTATAAAAAACTCTTTTTTGTTTAATTCTCATAGTTGTTGATACATGATTTTCTCAAGAATCATTAAATTTGGGGAAATACATATATATTCAGAAAAAGCTTTTCACTTAAAAATCAGATTACTTTTTTATTTTAAGATTTAACTTTATTTATATGAGAAAGAAGCAAAGAGAGAGAGAGAGAGAGACACTCTGGCATATGCAGTGCCAGGGATGGATCCTGGGCACTTACTTGTAAGTCTTGTGGTATATCAGGGAGCCATCTTCCTGGTTGTTACGTGGGAAGACTCATATATTTAAGGGGAATATTTATATTTGCAACTGGTGAGATTCAAAAATGCTATTTTATCTAGTTTGATCAGATAAGTGATTCTTGCCCTTCCCTGTGCTAAAAGTCATCTGTTAAAATGCAAACCTCTCATTCCCAGCTCCAGAGATTAAGTTCAAGGTCTTAAGTGGAAGTCAGGCATCAGTATTTATAAACCTACAATAAAGTTGATTCTGGTGCATGTGATCTGAGAATCACATGGTGAGAAATACTGGGGCAATTAATGTGACTCAAAGTATCAAGAATTTATTAAGTCAGCAATATTTAGGTCACTATTCTCTTTGTATTTCTGTTTGGATTTATTTGCATTGGTTCTGGCTAGATAATACATCCTGGATGATTTTTTTTAAATGAATTTCTAATGTCAGTTTTTTTTTCTAATTACAGATTAGAAGGACCTAGACAATATTTGTTGTGCTTCCTAGTTTTTAAAGAGGTTTTAAGCTTCTTAACTCAGTTTGCAATGATATTTTTGAGCAGTAAATCTTATGAGTGATCTTTTGCAATACTTCACAGAAAATTTATACTCAAATATTGAATTATTGATCTGTGTACCATTTCAACACCACAGTAACTTCACAGATTTGATTTTCTTGCTACTACTTTAGTTTTTCCTTTTTTCTTTTTTGAAATCCTCTTCCAGACCAGTATAGCTGAAGATTGTATATATTTAAGTAAAAATCAATATTTTTAAAATACTTTTTAAATTTATTCTGGAAAGAGACAGAGAAATTGAGGGGAAAAGGAGAGGTCAAGAGGGAGGAAAGGACCGGGGAGGAGGAGGAGGAAAAGGAGAGAGAGAGAAGGAGACAGAGATCTGCAGTACTGTTTCACCACTTGTGAAGCTCTTCCCCTGCATATGGGGACTAGGGGCTTGAACCTGAGTCCTTGTACACTGTAATGTGTGTGCTCAGTCAGGTGCGCCATCACTGAACCCGAACCCCCAAATCAGTAATTTTTAAAAAATATTTATTTTCCCTATTGTTGCCCTTGTTTTATTGTTGTAGTTATTGTTGTTATTGATGTTGTTGTTGGATAGGACAGAGAGAAATGGAGAGAGTTGGGGAAGGCAGAGAGGGGGTGAGAAAGACAGACACCTGCAGATCTGCTTCACAGCCAGTGAAGCGACTCCTCTGCAGGTGTGGAGGCGGGGCTCAAACTGGGGTCTTTAGGACGATTGTTGCGCTTTGTGCCAGGTGTGCTTAACCCGCTGTGCTACTGCCGGTCTCCCCCCAAATCAGTATTTTAACAGAAAAAAATAGAGATGTGACACCACTTATATATTTGTATATATGTATAATAAGATATATATGCATATATATATATATATGTGTGTGTATGTGTGTACACACTCGCTTGAAAGGCTTCTGTGAAAACTGAAAAATGATACCACTAATATATATTTGGGATATGATACCTCCTTTGTTTAAGATGAACTGAAGAGAGTTTTTATAGGTGCCTGCTTTCCTTTTGCTCCAGATTTATTCACTTATTAATAGGAGAACCAGGGCAAAGCATCAGAGAGAGGGGGAGAGAAGTAGTGCAAAGCATCACTCTGGTATATGCAGTCCCAGGGATAGAGCTCAGGACTTCCGCAGGTTAAATACTTTATTTGCTGCACCTTCTCCCTGGCCTGTAGAGAAAACTATTGCTGTATGGTAATTTTTTCCCCATTGGGAACAAAAGGCACATCATCATGATCTACCTAAGATCAAGTCCTCTTTGATCTTTATTTCCTTTTTGAAAAAGGGTATTGTAAGTATATAGTTGCTTTGGCCCAAACATCCCCAAACTAGATCTTGAAAGCTTACCCTATAGAAATCTTTGCTGTGGGACCGGGTGGTCTCCCACCTGGTTGAGCGCACATGTTATGATGTGCAAGGACCCAGGTTTGAGCCCCCGGTCCCCACCTGCAGGGGGAAGGCTTCATGAGTGGTGAAGCAGGGCTGCAGGTGTCTCTCTGTCTCTCTCCCTAACTTCCTATTCCTCTCAATTTCTGGCTGTCTCTACCCTATAAAAATAAAGATAATAAAACAATTTTTAAAAAGAAAAATTCTTTGCTGTGGTCACATATTAATACTAGTTGGGATTCCTAACAGAAATGTTACAAACAATTTCAATTTTCTTTCTTTTTTTAAGATTTTATTTATTCATGAGAAAGACTGGAGGAGAAAGAGAAACAGACATCACTCTTTTATTTTTTTAATATTTATTTATTTATTCCCTTTTTTTGCCCTTGTTTTATTGTAGTTGTTATTGTTGTCGTCCGTTGTTGGATAGGACAGAGAGAAATGGAGAGAGGAGAGGAAGACAGAGATGGGGAGTGAAAGTCACCTGCAGACCTGCTTCACCGCCTGTGAAGCGACTTCCCTGCTGGTGCGGAGCCCGGGGGGCTCAACCGGGATCCTTAAGCCGGTCCTTGCGCTTTGCTGCCTGCGCTTAACCTGCTGCGCTACCACCCAACTCCCCAGACATCACTCTTGTACATGTACTGCCAGGGGTTGAACTCAGGACCTCATGCTTGAGAGTCCAGTGCTTTATCCACTGCGCCAACTCCTGGACCACAATTCCAATTTTCTTTCTTTTGAAAACTACATTGTCAATTTAGTTACCTTCCACCTGCACTCTCAATGTTTATTTAATGACTAAAAATAATTACTTTATGAAGTAAAATAGGGCAATGTCATTTATTTATTGAGTTTTTTCTTCAATATTTTTTCAATTATTTATTTATTTGTTTTTAATTTATAAAAAGGAAATATTAACAAAACCATAGGATAATAGGGATACGACTCCACACAGTTCCCACCACCATCCCCTCTCCTGATAGCTTTCCTATTCTCTTAACCCTCTGGGAGTATGGACCCAAGATCATTGTGGGATGCAGAAGGTGGAAGGTCTGGCTTCTGTAATTGCTTCCCCACTGCACATGGGCATTGTCAGGTCAATTCCATACGCCCAGCCTGCCTTTCTCTTTCCCTAGTGGGGCGGGGTTCTGGGGAATCAGAGCTCCAGGACACGTTGGTGGGGTTGTCTGTCCAGGGAAGTCTGGTTGGCATCCTGCTAGCATCTGGAACCTGGTGGCTGAAAAGAGAGTTAACATACAAAGCCAAACAAATTGTTGAACAATCATGTACATAAAGGCTGGAATAGTGCAGATGAAGTGTTGGAGGGTCCTCCATTTTGTAGTTAGCTAGTAGGCATATTTTAGTTATATTCCAAAGGACCTCTGGCTATACTGGTTTTTGGGCGATGTCATTTAGTCTCAGTACTACATATGTTTGATGCTTTTGCCTGGATATTCTACATTGGCAGTGCTTTAGGTTTGGATAAGAGTGGACTGACCAGCTATGATTTACTTTTTCTAGTTTGCTGTTGCTAGTTCTGATGAATGTGACACTGTTTCTAAAGCTTTCAAAGATAGAATATGCTGCTCAGTCCTTGTACCGCCTCCACCTCCAAGAAGAGAAATTAAAGTAAGTCTTTTTTTGTTTTTTGTTAAGCCTCAACCTGTTTTTACTATATTATTTCAATAAGTCTCTGGCTATAGAAAGTATAGTTTTGGTTGGAAAGATTCTGGTTTGCTAACTGTTCTGTGGTCATGAAGTTTTATTTACTTTTTTATTTACTCTGCAAAATTATGGGGGCACTGATGATTTATAGAAACAAAAGACTGGAAACGATTCCCCTGATATATATATATATATATATATATACATATATATATATTGTAGGGGTCAGGTGATAGCATACCTGGTTGAGCACGCACGTTACCATGTTCCAAGACACAGGTTCAAGGCTCCTGTTCTCACACACAGGGGGAAAGCTTCACAGGTGGTGAAGCAGTACTGCAGGTCTCTCTCTTCCTTCCTCCTCCCACCCCACCTGTCTCCTGCCCCCTCCCTTTGTCCCAGTTCCTTCTCGATTTGTCTCTATACAATAAATATAATAAAGCATCAAAGTATTCTATTTTCATTAATGAGAAAGATAATGCTGCCAGAGGATTGAACTCAGGATCTCATGCATGAGAGTCTAATGCTTTATCTATTGTCCCACCTCCCGACTGCTCTCCTGATTTTTAAGATGGTGTTTTACTTTCAGTTTGGCTTCCGCTATGCTGTCAAGAGCAGATAACATTCAAAATAATAAAGACCAGGCCCATCATTTAAAAGGAATGCTACAAGACTCCATTGTGATGCTTGAACAGGTAGGTGTCTCCCAGGGTATCTAGAACTTTCACAGTGGTAGGAATCATGCTTGTCTGGCTGCAAGAGAACTTACTAAATAGTTATTTGAAGAGATTCTCCTCTTCGAGACAACTGCTCTTGCTGGTTCTATATTATACATATTACGTATATAATCGCTTGTGCTTTTTTTTTTTTGACAAAATGGAAGCATACTCTACACAATATTCTTTACCCTCTTTTTTTTCAGTTAGTATTATATTTGAAAGATGTTTTTATAACAGCATATGTGTGTGCTTAGGATTTTTTACTTAAAAAGATACATACCTGCATACTCCATTATTATTACTGTTGTTTTTTTGTTTTAAGATAGAGGCAGAAACACTGAACAAGAGAGTAAAAAAGAGACCACAACACCAAAGCTTCCTTCAGTGTGGTTTGGGTCAGGCTCAAGCCTGGGTTTCATACATGGCATAGCAGCACACAATCCAAGTGAGCTCTTCTGCTGGCCCACTTATATATATATATATATATATTTATTAGTAATTTAATAATGATTTACAAGATTACATGAATACAGTCCCAAGCTTCAGCAACCACCAAAGTCTTGTGACACAGACCCCTCCAACCCTCAAGGATATAGCTCTCACAGTGTCTCAGAGACAATTTGGTCACTTTTTTTTTTTTTTTTTTTGCAAGTTCATGTGTTTTAGTTCTCTTTATTCCACATAGGACTGAAACCATCCAGTAGTTGTCTTTGATTTTATCTGCTATCCATGTATCTTGGAGATATTTGCATATCAGTCTGTAAAACATTTCTTCTTTTTTCTTATGTATATATCTTATATATGTCATAAGTATATGGCTAGATAGCACAATATATTTCTTTTCTGTGTGCAGGATATTTCTAAGTCTAAGGAGACACTAATTCATTATGAACTTTAAACTGACTCACTGCAGACTATTGTGTACTTTTGCTTTCAGGTATATATTTTGCCCTAATTTATGAATACATGTGAACATATGCTCTATCTCATGGGACCTGGTCTATATCTAGGTTTTGGGACTTTGTTAGGAAGTGAACCTCCTGGAATGGAATTAGAGAATACCATGAAAGGAAAGTTCTCACCTGAGTAATGAGGGTGAAGGGTTGACATTCCATGTCTGATGTCTCTGGACACAGTCTGAATTGAAGCATGCTGAAGTGGTACTCCTTGAGTTGATTAGGTTGGGATCGGTGGTTGCAATATCATTTGGTATGAATTGAGAGAAGCATGCAGGAAAGTGAGCCCCACCCTAGAGGTTCCAGGACTGGGGAAATATGGGCTCTAAAGAGGAAGTGGGAGGATCCTGCTGTCTTAGGGTTTAAGAAGACAATAGATAGTTATTACTATAATCACATTATTTGACAGTTGGGTTAACTTTGAAATATCCCTTTGTTAGGATTTGCTGTATCATACACAACATCACCATAATTTATGTCCTTTGACATTATTTGTATATAGCTGTGCCACCGGTTGCTTCTGTTCTCCCTGGCCTAAGCTTTTAAGAGAGTCAACATATCAAAGACTCAGCTTATATATTAAAAAGACTCAGTCTATGCTTTAAAAAGTTTGAGACATTCAATCAACTTTTCCCTCTTATATTAATTAAATAGTGATTTATATGACCACAGATTGACAGGAGTGTACATAAACACCATTCCCACCACCAAAAGACTGTGTCTCATCCCACCCCTGCCCTGGGAAGCCAACATCCACCCTCACCCTCAACCTAGGGTTTTACTTTGGTGCCCTACTCCAAATTTAGTCAAACCCTGCTTTTACTTTCCCTTTCTGTTCTTTTTTCTCAGCTTCTGGAGTATTTAATCTTCTATTGCTATTGTATAAATGTTCTCTCATAATCTTTACACTAGAGATTCTTTTTTATTATTTCTTTATTGGGGGATTAATGTTTTACAGTCAACAGTAAATACTATAGTTTGTACATGCATAACATTTCTCATTTTTCCACGTAACAATACAACCCCCACTATGTCTTCTGCTATCCGGTTCTAGGACCTGAGCTCCCCTCCCACTGCTACCCCAGAGTCTTTTACTTTGGTGCAATACACCAACTCCAGTCCAAGTTCTGCTTTATACTAGAGATTCTAACAGTGAGGAAACCACTGCAATTTCAGAAACCATTTAAGAAATAAGCATTTCACTTTGGATACTTTGAGAAGTTGGCCAATGAAGTGGCAGAACACAGAGTAATACATTGTAAAGAGAAGTGCAGTAAAACTGCAAATGGAAAGAACGCTGGTGCAGTCATACTGATATCGATCCATAGAAGTCAGGTGATTTGTACACAGTCTTTTATTTGGGCACCAGAGTTATATATATATATAGTAAGTGTAAATTTTGGGCATAAAAATAAGCAAAAATATTTAAGCAATCTGATTTTGAAAGTTAGTTTTCTTTGCAGTTGAAGACCTCACTCATCATGCTTCAGAGAACCTTTGATTTGCTCAATAAGAGTAAGACGGGCATGGCTGTTGAAAGCTTGTGATCATGAAAAAATGAAATTGTAGAGATATTTGGAATTGAAAAGAAACATCTAGAAGAAACCAGAGAATGAAGGATTTTAATTGGCACAGTAACATTTCCATATTTTCTCATTATAGGTACTTCCAATATGAACATTTATTTTAATAACATTTCTTTTGTAGTCTCCAATGGCCTTAAGAATTCATTTTACTTCATATACATAATTCTAAGCTGTGAATTTCTTCAGTGAACCATGAAATACATTGTGAATTTGAATTTCTGTGATACAAAGAGAAAATGAAACACTCTGAACTGGGTGGCATGGCCTCATTTTTTCTTTAACTTTATTTATTTATTCTATTTAATAGGACAGAGAGAAATTGAGAGGGAGTGGGGATAGGGAGGGAGACAGAGAGATACCTGCAGCACTGTTTCACTGTCGTGAAGCTTTCTCTCTGCAGATGAGGTCTGGGGTGCGGTGGAGCAGGGGGAGCTGGCTTAATGCCCGACACTGGGGTACATGTTAACACATGCTTGTACATGATAACACATGCACTTAGACACCACCAGCCCCACCAGCTCCCCTCCCCATGGACTCATTTTTATAGTGAGGTCTGATGTTCAAAATTCTACCTGTTAGTGCAGAATAAAAGTGCCCAATAGACTGCTTTCATAGTTGAGATACATTCAAGAGGCTGGTAGTGACAATATTAGAAGAAAACTCCTAAATCACTACTAATTTTGAGGGTAAGCTTTTAGGCATATATTGAGACATGCCTAGGTTTGTGAACTGTAAATAGTCCACTGTCTTCATTTAATTTGTAAAATTAGTAGTCGAACCTTGTGAATCTGCATGATGATTGTGATTATCTGAAAAGGTTCTTCAACCATGTTGTATCTTTAAGAAAGAATGAATTCTTTTACTTCAGAGAGCTACCAGTGGTGAGATTCTCTTGCCTTTTCATGCATCAAATGGCAGAAGTCAATTTCCACAAAAGGAACACATTGGATACTAGCATTCAAAATGAAGGACCATGCTGAGCTTCAAAAACCAGATTATGTTAAAATCTGGGCATTCTGTGACAGATCAAATGAATACTTGAACTAAGCTTAGCTTCAAATTAGCAGTCTCTCATGGTGGAAGTGAGCCATCTGGTTGAATATAATGTCTGGATTAATTTTTAACAGATATGGATGGCTTCATTTATTCATTGTGTGTGTCTTCTTTTAGTCCATAAATTATAAGTTAGATGCAAGTTTTGTTCTTTAGTAAACACTTTTGGGGGCATTATGTCTCAGTACGAGTGTACTAACTAAAGTTGTTAGTCAAACACAAGTTTTGACTCATAAAAAGTTTTTAGGCGTGAGTCCCGCTGTAGTGCAGTGGGTTAAGCGCACATGGCAGTGAAACCCAAGGACCGCCAAAATGATCCCGGTTCTAGCCCCCTGGCTCCCCACCAGCGGGAAGGTCGCTTCACAAATGATGAAGCAATCTGCAGGTGTCTAAGTAAAATAATAATAATAAAAATAAACAACAAAAAAGTTTTTAGGCATATATCTTCAATACAAGTGATGTCACTAGAACAAGAGATACAACAATTTATACGTATTCTTTGAACAACTGCTGCCTTTGGTTAAATGTGTCGTCTCCTCCCACCCCCACTCCGACCTGCATAGGGTCACTGAAGCCACTTAGGATTGCTAAAGTCACTCTGAGATATCTGCAGGGAACAAAAGTATTGACTCACTTAGAGAGCAAATAGTTTTCTCTGAGTGAATCCCCACAATCCTATTTTGGGGACACCAGTGTACCCACCTGAGGTAGGGAGTGCTGATTGAGCAAGATTTATGAAATGTCTGGCAAGAGTGACTGAATTATAAGCTCGAAATATTTTTTTTTAAGTTTAAAACATAACATACCTCGAAAATTACCAAAGTTGCTTTGTAAGCTAAATTTGTATGTATGCGAGGCTCAATTAATTGTAAATTAAGTTTATATAAGTTGAATGTGAATAAAATCCAAAATGTCTGCGTTGTGTTTTCTTCTTTGTGTCATATGCTTTACATTGGTTTGTTCTAGCCCTCCCCCGCCAAGAGAATTGGATCAGTCCTATTAATTTCGTGGACCTGCTTGGCCCCGCCCCAAGGAACCCCGGGAGAGGATTCCTGAGTTCGAGAGTGACAGAGTTCCAGAGTTCCTGAGTTCGTTCGAGAGTTTCAGGGTTACAGAGTAAGAGAGAGTTCCAGTGTGCCAGAGTTTCAGAGGGTTCCCGAGTTCGAGAGTGCGAGAGTTTCAGAGGGTTCCCGAGTACGAGAGTTCGAGAGTTCCTGAGTTCGAGAGTAAGGGAGAGGGTTCCTGAATTCCAGAGAAAAAGAGGGAGTGCTTGCGCTGCCGCAAAGAGACAGCAGAGTTCTGTTTGGTGATTAGTTTGTCTTAGTTTATGAATAGTTGTTCCTGAATAAAGAAATACAGCTTCCCTGCCCAGCCGTTGTCTCCGCGTCTCTGTTCACCGCCGTGAAGCAAGCTACCCGCCCAGCAAGAGCCTTCCGGAATATTAACTACAAGCTTCCCTGCGCAGCCGTTGTCTCCGCGTCTCTGTTACCGTCGTGAAGCTAACCCGCCCGGCAAGAGCCTTCCGAATTTTAACAACAAATGGAGCCCAACGTGGGGCACTCTAAAACTAGAAAGCCTGCTGGGATGAAATGTGCAAAAATAAAGTAAGGCAAATAGTTTGAAATAAGCAGGTTGCTAGGAAAAAGAAGGTACTAAATATGGTATTATTCTGGTCTAATGCAGAGACTGCTTGCCAGCAATCAGGAAAATGAACAAGTTGGAAAAATTAACAGGTCAGGGGCAGTGAGGGGGCCTTTAAAACAAGCTTACAGAATTTGCAGGCGGTACCTCTGTACCCTTTCACTGTGGAGAGCTCCCCTACCGCCTGCCTGTTGCTGTCGTCTGATGGAAGGCTGTCACACCCACGAGTCAGTACTCTCGTCCTCGGTGTCCCGGGGTTCCCAGCAGTTTGGTCTCTGCCTCCTCTGGACCCGGGGATTTCGGAAGCTGCCGCGCCCACGCGCTGCCCATTGGGGCGGGCCGGCCGGCCGCCCTGGGGGCGGGACAGCGGTGCCGCTGGGACCCGCTCCCAGGAGCCGGTTCCCTCTTCCCTTCTTCCCCTCCGTGCCAGTGCCCGGGGTGGGGCCCTGCCTGCGGGCTGTGCGGGGCTGCGGGCGGCGCACGTGCGGGCTGGCGGGCGGGGATCCCCGGCGCCGGGGGCGGGGCACCCGGAAGCGCGCGGACCTGCTGCGCTGAGCCCCGCGGACCGGGGGCGACCGGGACTGAGCTGGGGAGCCGGAGAGCGTGCATCGTGCCCCGGCCACTGGGGGGCTGTGGTCACAGGTGGGCGCAGCGGAGCACAGCCGGGGTGCCCGGGACTCCAGCCATCAACGCCGGGAGCCCCGTGGAGCAGAGATCCAAAGAAGGTGCACGCCTCCCGGGAAGCCTAGCCTTGTCGCTCGGTGCACAGCGCTCTGGCTGCAGCCCCACCTCGGCTCTAAGCGCAGGTAACTTCCTTCCCAAGGTCATTCTTCGGGCGGGGCGGCTCCAGCGGACCGCCCACGTTCTCCGGATTGGCAGGGGCTGGAGAAGCGCCCCTGGCGCGGAGTCGGAGGAGCCCGGCTGGACGGCAACCCCGAGCGCTGCCGGGGCTTCAGGTAGTCTCCCGGAGACCAGAGCCCGGGCCCTCATAGCCCATGCTGCTTCGCCTCTCCCTGCAGCCCTAGGGCTTAGTTTCCGCCCGCGCCGGGCTTCGGGCGGGGACCGCTCGGTCCTCCCGAGCCGGCACCGCAGGTGCGCGAAGCTGCCTGCGCCCTGGCTGTCCCGGGCCGCGTGGTCGGCTGTCGCCATGGGAACCGCTGGTGCCCTGACTGCACCTGCACTCAGTGGGAAGGGGCGCTGAAGGCTCTTCCGAGCCCAGGAGCCAACCTTCGAGGTCGCTGTCTGGCCACGCGGTGCTACAAAATCCCGATTAAAAACAGGACCCCTTCCTTTTTTTTTTTTTTTTTTTAATTTTCTCAGGCGTTGGTGGTTAATCCTAGAGAGAGGTGTGGATGTGTTTACAAGATGTGAGTTTTGTGATTTCCATTTTTACCTTCTGAGGGCTGCGTAAGCCTCATAGTGACAGGTGCAAATCATGACACCGAAGAGCAGTATGAAGTCCGTGAAGAAAAACAAAGCGGAAGAACCTGAATTGGAGCCCCTGTGCTGCTGCGAGTATATAGATCGAAATGGGGAAAAGAACCACGTGGCTGCTTGTTTGTGTGATTGCCAAGATCTGGATGAAGGGTGTGATAGGTAAGAGCAGAGTGTTTCTTGAAGCTAACTGTACTGGCCCTTTTGAGAACGACCATATCTAATTTCAGATTAGAACACTGGATTTTGTTCTTGATTCTACTTCCAAAAATCTAAAATTGAGAACTGCCTTCTATGTTGTGGGAGGATTTATAAAGATGAGTTACTGGGTTATTTAAAAATAATTTGTTACGCACAACTGTACTCTTTACTAGATGATGATGGTGGTGCTGCTGGTGTTGGTGGTGATGATGATTTTGCCTAATGGGAGAAGATGGTGGAGAGGACAAGTAGATAAAGGGATAGTGGGCAAATTAAATGTATAAAAAATAATAAAATGCAGACCAGCAGAATCAAAGTTTGAAATGAACCCATTAGTTCAAGAAAGTTTCTACATTCTCAGTTGTCTCAGCATTTAGTGACTGACTGCTTGGAACTCATTGCACCTGAACACAAGGCCTTGAGATCTGACAGATTATTTCCTGCTGTTGGGCTTAGTCTGATCTCTTGTTTTGGGAGAGTGAATCCAGCCAGAAGTATTGTACCTCCTTTGAACTGTGAGCAGCAGCAATATTGCTGTGATTGAGCCTATTGTATTTGGTTTTAATTTTCATCATTATCTCCAGTGGTGAAAATTACTAACTAGAAAAATAATTTTTAAGATGATTGAAAATTAAAAAAAATCTTTTTAATATGTATTTATTTATTTTCCCTTTTGTTGCCTATCATTGTTGTTATTGCTGTCGTCATTGTTGGATAGGAAAGAGAGGAATGGAGAGAGGAGGGGAAGACAGAGAGGGGGAGAGAAAGATAGACACCTGCAGACTTACTTCACCGCCTGTGAAGCGACTCCCCTTGCAGGTGGGGAGCCGGGCGCTCAAACCAGAATCCTTATGCTGGTCCTTGTGCTTTGTGCCAAGTGTGCTTAACCCGCTGTGCTACTGCCCGACTCCCAATGATTGAAAAATTATCAGAGACCTGGTTTATGTATTTTTCATAACCTGGTTTATATATTTTTCTAAATAACTGTATATTTAAGATGGTTATATAGATAACATGCCATGGAGAGATTAAGGTATTGGGAACTTGCTTTTTCCTTTGTTTCTCATATAAAAAATTTCTTTGCAGCAGCTAGTTGCTCACTAGAACTTGGTGTATCAGTCTGGTCCTGAAAAGCATTCGTTGGACACTGCTATAGTTTAGTAGCAAAACTGACTCCTGGAGACTCCATAACGCCTTTGTAATTCTTTCTTGACAGTGTCTATATAGAGTTTTTGCACAGGTACCTTTAAAAACAAGTTCTTCAGACTTATATTCTGAGAAAACGGGGCACTTTGCATTAAGGAATGGAGGGACAGCACAGTTTCCATAGCCTCCATCACTCAAAACTTAGGTCTTCCATCAACCTTCCAATTTTTCCTTCTTCCTGTCCCCTTTGGGACCTGTGCTGTCCCTAAGTTAACTTCTCTGCTGTCTCCCATAGTGAAGACTGATTCACTGTGTTCACTATGTTCACTGTGTTCACTGTCCCTCTGCTCTGTGTGATTATACACACACACACATGCACACACAGAGATATATAGGCATGAGGGGAAGAGACAGGCCAGAGCACTGTTTTGTTATTTTATGTGGTTCAGGGATCAAACCCACAGCCTCACACATGCATAGCACGAACTCCTAACACTAAACCTTTTTTTTTTTTTTTGTATTTAAGCTATTTATTTCCTTAATTAGCCCAAGTGTGAAAAAAAAAATTAGTAAGCACCATGTGTGCACTCAGCCCAGTTATATGAGTCTTGCTAGTCTTTTCTCTTCTTTATGCACCCCTACCCCAGCTAGACTGGTTTACTCCTTGACAGTGTCTGGGCCCAGGACAGGCTTTCTGCTGTAGAGAAAAAAGGTATCCAACAGGAATAACTTTTCTCCCTTTCTCTCCACCTGAATAAGTACTAGCTAGTCATTGAGGTCAAGCACAGCACACACCTTTGGATGACTTCACCCTAAAGTCTTCATTATCTGAGCATTCCTTACGATATTTGAACATGATATCTCTTTGGATGGTTTAACTGCTTTGTCAGTTATCTAGTATTTTTTGAATTCTCTTGTCTTCAGGGCTAGAATTATGAATTTTCTTTTTGAGATTTTGAGAGTCTTTATACTCACCTTTTTCTAAACAGTGTTTTTATAAAACCTGTATATTCCTATAGATTTATATTGTAAAGAAATCATCTTACCTGTTAAATTTCTTTTTTTTTAATCTTTAAAATCTTTTAAAAGATTTTATTTATTTATTTATTTATTTATTTATGAGAAAGATAGAGAGAGAAAGAACCAGACATCACTCTGGCACATGTGCTGTTGGGGATCGAAGTCAGGACCTTATGCTTGAGAGTTCAAAGCTTTATTACTGCACCACTTCCCGGACCACCCTGTTAAATTTCTACATGTATCTTGCTTGTATTAAAAAATAATATTGGGGAAGGGGGGATAGTGTAATGGATATGCAAAAAGACTTTTCTATCTGAGACTCCCTAAGTCCCAGGTTCAATCCCCTGTACTGCTATACTCTGGTAAAAACAAGCAAATGTGAGTAGGGAGGGAAACAGTTCAACTGGCAGAGCTCAGGATTTTTATGTCTGAGGGTCCTGCAGCACCACATATATTGCAGTGGTATCCTGGCTTCTTTTTCATTCACTGTCTGTCTCATGTGCAACTCTCTGTATAAAATATATATTGCAGGGGAAATAGCATAATGGTAATGCAAATAGACTCAGATCTAAGGTTCAATCCTCCTGTACCACCATAAACCAGAACTGAGGAGTACTTTGGTAAAATAATAATAATAATATCTTTAAAATACTTGAATCTGTGAAACTTTTGTTTAATAATAAGGAGATAGGATACTTGACTTTTGATGTCCTTTTTCATTTGTCCTGCTATTCAACTTACAGTGATTTTTAATTCTGCAAACTCATATGAAGTACCTTTTCTTTATGCTTTTTTTTTTTTTTTCTGAATAGATGGATTACATGTAAATCCATCCAGCCAGAAACTTGTGAAAGAATCATGGATACAATCTCTGATCGCCTCCGAATTCCTTGGCTTAGAGGAGCCAAAAAAGTCAACATTAGCATAATTCCCCCCCTCATCCTGCTGCCCATCTTCCTTCAAGTGGCCTCCTGGCATTTCCTACTGGGGGTAGTGGTTTTGACCTCACTTCCTGTGCTGGCCCTGTGGTACTACTACCTCACTCACAGAAGGAAAGAACAGACTCTCTTTTTCCTCAGCCTTGGACTGTTCTCTCTGGGCTACATGTACTATGTGTTCCTGCAGGAAGTGGTGCCCCAAGGGCATGTGGGGCCTACTCAGTTGGCTCTTCTTACCTTCGGGTTACTTCTGATACTCTTCGCCTTGTACAGAGCCAAGAAGAATCCAGGCTACCTCAGACACCCAGCAAGCACTGACATATTTCTAAGCAGCAGCCAAACTGAATGCCTGAACAGAAAAGGGCAGAAGACCAAAGGGTTCCCTGGAGCAGACATGTCTGGAAGTCTCAACAACCGCATACCGAAGGATGATCTGAAAGGTTCTTTCTGGATGTTGGGAGGAAGCCCCACCAAGGTGAAGGAGGACTGGTGTGCGAAATGCCAGCTGGTGCGACCAGCCCGGGCATGGCATTGCCGGATATGTGGCATCTGTGTAAAGAGGATGGATCATCATTGTGTCTGGTATGTTGGAAATTTCCAAGACTTGCAAAATGTAAATTTACTTTAAGATTTTCTACTTTTGAGCTGTGTTTGATCTTCCTTTGTGTAGCTCTAAAATTCCCGTTCTCAGCTTTATACCTTGTAAGATATTTGTGGGCTGTTATGATGTTCCCACTTAGTCATCAATTTTTCAAGTTTTACAAATTTAGTCCCTTCAGTCATCTCCTGAAGGTGTTCCGTTTTTTTTTTATTTCTCTTTTGAACTACTCCTTATCTATCACTTTCTTTATGAAAGAGAAGAATTGACTATATATTTAAATACATGATTTATCAGAATCCATATAGGTATATTTCCTAGTACTAGTTCTTTTGAGCACAGCTCAAGAAAGCTTCCCATATACTTAGGTGAGTCTTATCCTCTCACTTTTTATTCTTAGTCTTTTTGATTCCTAGTCTACCTGATTGAGTTGGAACTTTACCAGTGTTCCCTGTAGAGAGATAGGCTTTTTTGATACCTGCTGATGGCCATTGGCATGTGAGGACACTTAAAATCCGTAAGATATAAAGTGCAACTTTGGGGCTGGGTGGTGGCATATGTTATGCTCAGGGATTCTGATTCAAAGCCCCCAGTTCTATCTGCAGGGAGGCAGCTTCATGAAAAGTGAAGCAGTGCTATAGATCTCTCTCTCTCTCTCTCTCTCTTTCTCCCTCTCTCCCTCTTTATATTTCCATCTTCTCTACTGATTCCTTTCTGACTGTTTTTATCCAATAAATAAAACATTTTTAAAAATGAAAGTGCAGTTTTTCTATTCTTTTTAAAAAATTTTTGTATTTATTTTTAATGAAAGAGATATATAGAGAGAAAAAAGAAAGACACACACACATACACAACACACACACACACACACACCCAGAGCACTGCTCAGTCTTAGCATATAATGGTGCTGGGGAGTAAACCTGGGACCTCAGAACCTCAGGCATGTGAGTCTTTTGCGTAATTATTATGTTGTCTTCCTGGTCTTCAGCATTTTTTTCTTGACTAAAGCACCACTCAGCTCTAGCTTATGGTACTGGGGATTGAACTTGGGACTCTGGAGCCTGAAGGATGAAAGTCTTTTTGCAGAACTATGATGCTGTCTCTCTGACCCTTATTGAATAAATCTAAAGGGAAGTGAGTCCATATGAATGCTGTAAGTTTATGTTAGCAACTTCGTTGCTTTTGAGGATGATGTAGTCAATGAATTAATAATGTCTTTTATGACTACGGTTCTGACCATGTAGCATATCTCCCCTTCAGATGAGAACTCAGGAGAAGAAGATAAAGATGCAGAAAGCTAGGAGCATAGTGAAAGTGCAGCACTCAAGTGCGGGGACAGATCTCTCTCTTTCTTCCTCCATCTCCATCTTTTTTTTTTTTTTTTTAAGATTTTGTTTATTTATTAATAAGAAAGATAGGAGGAAAGAGAGAAAGAACTCTGGTATATGTGCTGCCGGGGATTGAACTTGGGATCTCATTCTTGAGAGTCCAGTGTTTTCTCCACTGTGCCACTTCCCAGATCGCTCTCATTCTCTGTCTCCATCTCTATCTCCATCTCTCATGCAAGAGCACAGAGCCCTGTCCCACTGGCCATGGAATACCACTCATCTTTGTCCTTGTCACTTTTATATGGCCAGGGCTCTAACACAGGGCCTTATCAGGCAAGATCCATTAAAATGTAGGTTTGGGGGCTGGGTGGTGGCATAACTCAGTAAAGCATACAGGTTACTATGCTCAAGGATCCAGGTTCAAGACTCTAGTTCCCCACTTGCAGGAGGGAAGCTTCATGAACAGTGGAACAATGCAGCAGGTGTCTTTCTCTCCTGCTCTTGCCATTTCCTCTGAATTTCTATCTGTTCTGTTAAAAAACAAGTATGTCTGACAGCCTCTTCTTCAAGGCAGAGTGCTTGTCATGCCTGCTTGAGGCGTTGGGTTTGATACTTGTTTTGACGGAGCAGTATTCTGGTCTTTCTCTGGTTACATCAATAAGTAAATAAATGATCTCTGCCCACGGGGGCATCCACTGTGCCAATCTGTTCTATCTTGTGAGTGGCCACGACACAGAACTCTTCTCCTGATAAGCAGTCTGCATATTATTGAATTGCCCTCTGCACTCCAGCATGCTTTGTACCTTCTCAGGATCTTTTTATTAATATATATGTTGAATGCATATTTTCTTATAGGGTACAATACTTCTTATTTAGTATTTTTAAGTTTTCATGATTGTGACAATCACCCCTTATCATGATGATTACAATATTAACTCTAACATTGTTAACCAGAATAACTAGGTGATAGACTTCACTTATCAATAGTTATAAAGCCAGATTCTGCTTTTTACTTAGTCTTGACCTTAAGTGAGTGCTGGGGATCTCCCTTTACAAAGAGCTAAGAGTTACAGTGATGTCTTTCAGCAGGTAAGCTTTCGATTTTCCTAAAACTGAAAGAGAATTTACTTGAAATTCACGCTCACTCTGTTTTTAAAGTTCTCTTGTTTATTATGTAAGTTTATATAGAGAACTTTTTGAAATGTATGTGCTTTTCTCCCCCTCCCCCCCCCTGCTGTTTTGAGGATAAATAGCTGTGTTGGAGAATCAAATCATCAAGCATTTATACTTGCCCTTTTGGTCTTCTTGCTTACCTCGGTGTATGGGATAACGCTGACCTTGGACACCATTTGCAGAGAGAGAAGTGTCTTCACAGCTCTCTTCTACTGCCCTGGAGTCTATGCAAATTACAGGTAAAAATATGAATACAACAGTACAAAGGTCCATGGGAGAAAGAAAAGCTGTTGCCATTAATGTAATGGACTATGATTTGCTACTGGAAAGGAATTCTCAGTGTAAATAGGACAGGCTATAAGGATTCTGGGTATCCCTAGAACTGCCAACACAATAATTGTGCAGTGCACAGGCATAGATTGTACCAAAAAAAAAAAAAAAAAAGGAATCATTGACCCTTAATTAAAAAGTGAGGAACCTATTGTTCTCCAAGTAGTACCAAGTGTAATCAGGTATCTTCCAGAGTCAGATGTCCAAGATAGGGAGTAAAACTAAAGTAATAATCTAGCAGGTCCAGGGTATGATGAAGCATGATTTAATTTAATTTAATTTTATTTTACCAGAGCACTGGTCAGATCTGGCGTGTGGTGGTGTAGGGGATTGAACCTGGGGCTTTAGAGCCTCAGGCATGAGAGTCTTTTTGCATAACCATCATGCTATCTACCCCACCCTCAGGTCCAGGGTATGGATATGGTCTAATTTGTCAAAAACAACAGGGAACTCCTCACTTCTATCTTGTTTTCCAGCCCAATTTCAGATTTACTACTTTTGACCCCTTTGTGAAATGGTTACAGTCTCTATAAACCTGTCTTCTTAACCTTCCTTAGCTTTTCTTATTCTATATATATAATTTTAATCACTTCATTATTGCTGTGTTATCTAGGCCAAAATTCTCTTAGGTATTATTAGGTTGGGGCACATTTAGGTATTTTGAAGCTCTCCATGCTTAAGCAAAAGCTGAAAACCTCAGCTTTGGCCCAGCCACCTCCTTCCCTAACGCCGTGAACTTCCTCAGAAGTTTTTGATCTTTGATCAAAAACTTTTGATCTTTGTTCCCTTTCTCCTATTACTGACCTCTGCCCCATGGTCTTTTCTTTTTCAGAACAATGCCCATATTAACTGTAGTATACTTTTGCAGGCATTTATTTATGTTCACTCATTCATGGGTAGATTTCCACATCTGTGGGCCAGGTGGTGGCACACCTGGTTGAGCGCACATGTTAAAATAAACAAAGACCTATGTTTGAGCCCCTGGTCCCATCTGCAGGGGGAAAGTTTTGCAAGTGGTAAAGCAGTGTTGCAGGTGTCTCTCTGTCTCTCTCCTCCCCTATCTCCTCCTCCCCTCTCACTTGATCCAACAAGTAAAGATAATTTAAAAAAAAAAAAAAAGAGACATCTGTGGGAACTATTAGGTTTGTTCTCCTCACTGGGAGTTCCTTTACCTTTTGTGTTCAATGTCTTAGTAGGTTGTGAAATTTATAGGAATAGTGTAGGTGGTCAGGGTCCTGCAGCAGAACATTCTGTATATTACTAAGCATGAGTTTTGTGGACATTCTGTGGACCACTCACAGGAAACAAGGAGACAGACTTTTCACTGATTCACTCCACTCTGTACAGGTGATTCAGTCACCTCAGTGGGTCTTGGTTTTCTTCATCTCGGTGGTGAGGAAGGGAGTGGGGTCCCCAAGGGTCCTTTCAACCTAAGAACTGAAGTTATCAAATGAGTTGTTTCCACGTTACTCTTCAATTGCAAGCTGTTTGATTGAAAATAATCAATTGAAAGATAATATTCTGTATCTGAAGCCTCTCATCAGGCTTATTAATGAGCTGAAAGGGGCTTTTCTGTCATGTGTCAATTCTGTTTGGCTTTTATAAACTAGATTTGCAATGTGATGGTATTCCTGCATTTCTTTTTTAAAAAATATTTATTTATTCCCTTTTGTTGCCCTTTGTTGTTTTTTTTTATTGTTGTAGTTATTATTGTTTTTGTCGTTGTTGGATAGGACAGAGAGAAATGGGGAGAGGAGGGAAAGACGGGGAAAAAAAGATAGACACCTGCAGACCTGCTTCACCACTTGTGAAGTGGCTCCCCTGCAGGTGGGGAGCCGGGGGCTCAAACCGGGATCCTCAGGCTGATCCTTCTGCTTTGCACCTCATGCGCTTAGCCCACTGAGCTACTGCCTAATTCGACTCCCTAGTCCTGTATTTCTTTAAGTTGAAAGCTTATAGTGTTGCGAGTTGTCTTAATGTATGTACATCAACATTCAACTGAAAAGAATGGAGATTAATATACTATCAGTACTGTTCCTGGGTTACCACCCACAGCTTCCTTGAGGACATTTATAGAAGTCTTATGACACCTTCATTTTCACCTGAGTTAACAATAATGTGGGAATTATTCATTCAACAAACAGATTCTGGATGCATAATATTATGTCAGCACTGTATGTGTTATGTAGGAGATACAAAATATTAAAATCAGTCCTTGCTGTCCTAATATAACCTACTAGGAAGAGCACAGATAAAACAGATATGTTAGTAGTCATCAGATAAGTTGGTTGTTAGTATCCTGACCGTAGAAAAATATTTCTCAGTTGGGATGGTTGTGGAAGGTGCCGAGGTCCTGAGTAAGTAACATCGACTACATGTGTAAATGTGAGAATGGGGACAGCTTCCCGTATGTGAAACAAATAGCAGTCAGTCCTCACCAGCCCTTTGCCGTTGCAGCTCTGCTCTGTCTTTCACCTGTGTGTGGTACTCTGTGATCATCACAGTGGGCCTGGCCTACATCTTCCTGATCCAGCTGATAAACATCAGTTACAATGTAACTGAGAGGGAAGTCCAGCAGGCCCTTCGGCAGAAGACTGGGCGCCGGCTCCTCTGTGGACTCATCGTGGACACAGGCCAGTACAACAGGGGCTTCCTGCGGAACTGGTACCAGTTCTCCACCCTGGGCACTCACCCGTTCCACCACCCTGCTGAGGACATTGTCTGAAGTGCCTTCTGTGTGGCTCTCAGAGGGATGGCTCCTCCTCCTGCTTCCTTCTGTTGTGCATTTCAGTGCTCACGCTGGATATTCGTTTTTATTCCCAATTTCTTCAAAGGCATTACAGGGCCATGCTCAGGTTCAGAGACTGGACTGGGAAGAAGTTATCTTTTTCTGACTTCACATTTCAGAGATTTTTTTTATATATTGAAGCAGTAAAAGTAAAGCCATTCCTTTCCAGTCACCTTGTTCACTAACTCTGTCACCAGAAGTTGAAAAGGATGTGGACTGCTAATGCACAAATTGATAAAAGCAATTCCTTTCTATTAGTATGGGAGAAAGAGTTTTGGATTAGCATAGTCTCTAGTCTCTCTTTCAATTCCTAATAGCCATGTGACCATTAGTGGAGTCACTTTCTGAGTCTCAGGTTCATCTGTAAAGTGGGGTACTGAGCCTGCCCCAATTACCTCGCTTAGTGATTGTGAGGGTCACGTGAGGGATGAACTATAATGGAAAGCACTGAAAGACAACAAAAGCACAGAGTATGAAGTATTATTAGAAAAATCCCAGGACTGAAAAAAAAATGCGAATCAGAATGTTGAAGCCAATATTCCTAGAGCAGTCAGTTTTTAGAACTTCAGAGTGGACAAAAAGATACCTAAATGCCATTTATACAGTTACAGGAATTTCTTTTTCTAAAATAGTAGGCATTAACTACTTATACAGGGAAATGACCTGATGGACTGAAAGAGCAGTTGATGAGGATTCTATTTAACGATTCTATTTATTGCTAGCATAATTTACAGTGACCGTGAGGTCAGGTGATGAGTTTTTATATATACCTAATTTCTTATGTATCCTGTTTGAACTTACTATAACGCCCATAGACATAATATTATTTATTTTTCCCCCTCCTATTTTTTATGTCTTACCTGGTAAGGTGCTAGCACACTTGTGATGGTAACTGGAACAAGAGAGAGAGCAGATTTTTTTTTTTTTTTTTTTCCTCCAGGGTTATTGCTGGGCTCGGTGCCTGCACCATGAATCCACCGCTCCTGGAGGCCATTTTTTCCCCCTTTTTGTTGCCCTAGTTGTTGCAGCCTAGTTGTGGTTATTATTGCCATTGTTGACGTTGCTTTGTTGTTGGATAGGACAGAGAGAAATGGAGAGAGGAGGGGAAGACAGAGAGAGAGGGGAGAGAAAGACAGACACCTGCAGACCCGCTTCACCGCCTGTGAAGCGACTCCCCTGCAGGTGGGGAGCCGGGGGCTCGAACCGGGATCCTTATGCCAGTTCCTGCGCTTTGCGCCACGTGCGCTTAACCCACTGCGCCACCGCCCGACTCCCCAGCAGATATTTTAATGGGAAAGACTTTACTGTCTTTCCTGGGTAGCAAGACTGATTAATATCAAGGGCTTGATTTTTTTTCTCTCTTTCTTTCTTTTTTTTTTTTTTTGTTCATATAAGTATTTTAGATACCATTCATTGTAGCATTTTAGATACCATTCATTGTAGCATTAAGTTAGAAGAATCACTCTTTTGGCAGTAACATTATTCTGGCATGAACTAGCTCCCTTTGAAGAGCTGATTGACACTTCCCCACATAACTTGCACATTACTTCTCATTCACCTTTCTCTAGATAAAGGTATCTCACTAAGAGAGGGGGGGAAAAAAAGCGTCTATGTGATTTCTACTAATTAATAGGTTGTTGTTCTTCTCTCGTTCTTCCTACAATAACAGATTGTTACTTTAACAGACTGAAAATATATGAAGAAATAAATATTTACATAGGATTTATTTACTTGCCCATGGAACTAAGATGAGGGAATTTTGGATGAGGAAAATACCCTCTTGAAATACTTGGTTTGTTTTTGTGTAGTCT
Organism: Erinaceus europaeus; assembly: GCF_950295315.1. NCBI lineage: Eukaryota > Metazoa > Chordata > Mammalia > Eulipotyphla > Erinaceidae > Erinaceus > Erinaceus europaeus. The sequence continues at coordinate 88,992,700 of NC_080170.1, read as the reverse complement.
TTTTGATATCCCAAAGAAAACTCATGAGCTCTTAAATTTGCCTTGACTTAGTAGATTAATATAGGAAAACTGTTGCCAGTTTTTTTTAGTCTTTCTGTGCATACTGCTGCAGCAAGAGGTTGAGAGGAGGTATTCCCACTTCCTGAAACTTTACTCTCTGTAGCTAGCACTGTCCTCAGTCCTGCCATCAGTGGAGATTGTCCTTAAGATAGTCACCACATTTTTACTCAGACTTGTCACTGTTACTCCCAGAGATTGACTGTTTAAAAAACGATAGGCTCCATACTCCACTGGGATGAGCCAAAGAGTCAGCCTGAGAATGTTAACACAAGTTGTGGTTTCCATAGTGACACTCTTTCCCTTGCCCAGAGTTGAGCATTTGGGATTAACATTAGGTCTGATATAATTCCTTTGTGTATAGGCTTGAGATAAGAGTGGAATAATGTTAGAGACAACACATGTAGTTAGAAATCTCTAGTCTGTTGAATGCTAGGCGTGTACAGCTAGCTCTCATTATTGTCAATGGGAAAAGTCATAGAAATGTTAGTATAGCCACTAATTGTAATTTGTTACTAAAATTTTAATAACAAAATATGATTAAGAACTGAAGTTATTTTGGAGAATCTAGAATGATCAGCATTTTTACAACTCAGCCCGAATAGGGGAGCTTCTTGGATAAGGATTCCTTGTAGATCCCTCTGGGTTATTGGAACTAAGGTACTTTAAATACCTTGGGAATTTTTAAGATTGTCAGTTTATGAAAGAAGGCCCAAACCTTTGAAAAGATCAGTGGTTTTATGGGGTAAAAATCTGTTTAAGTATTTGCACCAAAAGGAACAGCCAATAAGGGGTAGTCTGTGAGCAGTATTTCTATAAGCTCTGGAACATTTTTGATCTGTACTCTTAGACTTTTAAACAGTTTCTTTGCTTTGGAATTATGTCAGGGATTTTTTTTTTCCTTTCAAAGGACAAAACCTGGTTGAACAAATCAATTCCAGAGAAACATTTTGTTACCACAAAATGAGAATAAAGGTGGAGAATTGGCCTACAAGCCAATTTGCTGTGGGAACAAACCCTTCCCCAACATTATTTCACATGAGTAGGCGCCTTTCTCTCCCTCCATATTCTTAGCCTCTGTAATAAAAATACTGGCTGAGGAATTCTATAAAGAATTGACCAGTTAGATTATTGTCATGGCACTGTGTACTATTCCTAGGGAAGAAAATGGGTCTATTGAAAAGATTTAAGGGAAAACAGTTAAGGATCAGGATTATATGAAAGGAAAATAAAACCTTTCACTATTTAAAATATTTCTTAAACTGCCCAAAGATCAAACTGCTTTGGATTATCACAGGGCCCACCTAAAATAAACTATTCCTAAGGCCTTTTTGGTAGGTTTCTCTGATGCTGCTAAAGTCAGGCCTTACGTGTTTCAGGGATAATGTGCTGCTGTCCTGCCTAAGCCACCTAGTGTCTGCATGTAGGATACTGTATATCTTTGCTATTCAAGTTGCATTGTCCTCTGGTGAATGAAGTACTTATTATCTTCTACCTGCCTGGTAGAAAGACTGCTGTAAACTTTCTCATGCAGTAGTCCTTGATAATTCCAATACTTTCAGCAAGATAAAAATGTTCTCTACCAGAATCTCCCACTACCAGAAAACAGTGGCAGTAAAGTTCTCCACAGCACTTACCATTAGCTTAATAGGTTCTATGTCTTTTGAGTAGGACATCAGGTGTTCATTATAAACATCAAAATAAGCAAAAATATAACACTGAAGAGCAAGCACAGTTCGACCCAGGATGTTTGAACATCATTTTGTGGGGTTTACGGGTATTTTAAAACTATATAAGCAGGTTTGTATTATTTAACTTTATTATAGCCAGATTTGCTGTCTGCATATTGTAAAGGAGACCTTCCTGGGGCCAGGTGGTGGCACACCTTGTTGAGTGTGCATGCTACAATGCACAAGGGCCCCAGGTTCAAGCCCCTTGTCCCTACCTGCAGGGGGAAAGCTTCACAAGTGGTGAAGCAGTGCTGCAGGTGTCTCTCTGCCTCTCTCCCTCTCTGCATGCCCATTCCCCTCTTAATTTCTCTCTGTCTATACATAAATAAATAAAATTTAAAAAATGTTAAAAAGGGGGAAAAAAAAGGAGAATTTCCCTAAGCAATGGGTGCTTAGAGACTTGCTTGAGGCACCCATTGAGTATCAGGTTTTTTCATTATGGTGGAGGTGGTGATGAAAGTGGTGCTTTCAGTATGTTCTTGGAGATTGTTGTGATTAATTAAAACTTTTTGCAAAGTGAGCTTAAATGATCCATTTTTCCCCTAGCAATTGGTACTAAGTGGCTCACTGTTGTATCAGTAGCAGGTCAAAAGCTAATTATTAGTGAGTTATTACTCATTGTTAGTGAGAACAAATTTCTTAGAGGTTATGGCTATTTTCTGAGTTGGGTCTGTGAGTTATTATTACTTTGACCTTCTTGATAGCACCTTTATGATTTTCTGAAAAAGTCATAAAGACAAAGAATTGTGCCCCTCTTAGCCTATGGTCTTGTTATTGTTTCCATGTTACAAATAAATAAACAAACAAAAATAAGAAAAAATAGGACTAGGGATGTTGAGATATTATAATAATAATAAATAATAATTTTAAAAAGCTAGAGTAGGGGAGATAGCATAATGGTGATGCAAAAAGATTCATACTTGAGGTTCTAAAGTCCCAAATTCAATCCCCATACAACCGTAACCCATAGTTGAGCAATGCTCTGGCAGACGAACAAAGCAAGCTAGCTGTTCTGGTTATTGGCACAGCTAAAATGCTGTCCTTTAGGTGAAGCTACAGAGAGGACAGCATGTGTGGAAATTGCAATTGCAACTTGCTGTGATTCTGTTTGAGTTGTTAGTGTTTTTGAGCTTTTTTTTTTTTTTTTTTTTGGTTATGTTTCTGGGCCTGACATTAGACTAAAGGAAACTGAGAATATTTATTTAATATTGAGTATTTACTATAACTGATCCAGCAACACTAAGGGAGATTTCTGAAGGTTACGGGCTATACATTCTTTGCATTGTTTTTATACTTGTATTCATTAGTCTTTGTGCCCTCCAAATATAAAGCCTTTTAAGTGGAAATTTAAAAACATTACTGCCACTTATGTAAGAAAAAAAAAAGTACTGTAACCCAGCTGTTTAAATGAAAAATAAAGTGCTTTCTGTAAAAAGTTGGTTGATTCACCTTCTTTGTCTATAGGCATTAAAATAAAGTTTATTTTGTGCTCACTTCGGCAGCACATATACTAAAATAAAGTTGATTTTATATATGAGAGGTCATATCAATATTCTATAATTGTAGCTAGTAAAAAATTTTAATTCTTTATCTTTTAAAAGTATTTTTACATAATTATTTTACTTGATAGGGTGGACAGAAATTGAGAGGGCAAGGGGAGACAGAGAGGGAGAAGAAGACATCTGCAGCACTGCTTCACCATTCATGAAGTTTCCCTCATGACAGGTGGGGACTAGGGGGCTTGAAGCCAGGTTCGAGTCCTTGCACAGTGTATGTAATGTGCCTTCAACCCATTGCGCCTCCACCCAATCCCCATGAGCGTTAAATTTAAAGAGAGAGTGATTTAGATGGAAAGAGATTAAATATTTACTTTCACTCTCATTTTCTTTAGTGGCCATTATTCTTAAAAGTCTTTCAATGACAAGTATAAAATCATATCAATCATACTAACTCATTAAAGATGTAGAGGCACTGAGGACATTGTAAAAATGAAGTTCAATCAGTATGCCATATCTGAGAGACTCATCACATATCTTCATTTTGAAGATTGCAAAGCTAGATAGATATTCCTTCCAGGAAGTAAGAGACAATAACAGTTTACTGAACAGCACACAGAATTTTATTTTACCCACTCAAATTTTTCTGACTTCTCAAATAATAGCAGAAACTTAGGGCTGCAAGAGACTTTCTTATTCTATTGGGTACATTTATTGATTTCTTGAATTTATTGTACTAAACGTATTTTGTAAAGAAAAAGAAATTTTTTTCCAGCAGGCAATTCTCTTAAGTTCACAAAAGGGAGCATTTTGTTCATCCTTACAGTCTTTCACATCTTAAAGATTAAAACATTCTTTGAATTCAAGATAAGTATCTCAATGTGCAGATCAAACTGAGATGAAGACTAGAGATAGATTGAGTGCATTACTTAAAGTTTGCAACTGGGACCATGAGCAGACTTTTAATTAAGTGCTGAATTGCCTTTGATAGTCATTAGCTTTTGGAATTTCCTTCATGCTTATCAAGGTACACTGGAAAGAAGTCTCTTTGGAGCCCCCACTTTCTCTGAAATGAGAGTGCACTCCATGCATCTTCTGATAAAAAGGTTTTCCACTAGGAGATGGCAACAGGGACAGAGACTGGCAGAATCCCTGTTGCTGGTGCTAAACTAATGCTAGAAGACTGACCGCCTATGACCTGTTTTTCTAATTAGTCACTGTTTCTAAATTTCTATTAAAGTTACATTTGTCAACAACTCAGTCAGTTATGAGGATATATATTTTCCGTCATTGACTTAGGCTAGAAAACACTTAACCTTTTTTAAAGTTTACAATACTAAGGAAATACATAGGACCTATCTGAAGTACACAACTGTAGATGGTTGCTTTGGATGATCTCTATTGTGATTAGTATTTTAGTGAAACCGTTAATATTCCAAGAAGTTTCAAAACAGCTCAAAGTTATGTATGAATGTATGTATGTGTATATATATATATATATATATATATATATGTGTGTGTGTGTGTGTGTGTGTATGTGTGTGTGTGCGTGTAGGTAGAGATAACATACATATTAGGGACCAGTGAAGGGTCCCATCCTAAGCACTTCATGGTTTGTGTTCACCAAAACACCAAGGACTGGTCTTACACAGAGCCAAATGTCTAGTGCCTGTACAACTGAAAGTCACGGTGGTGCCAGTTTCTGGAAGTCTGGAAGGATTTCAGCCACCTTCCTACGAAGTATTTCTCGCCTTTCCTCTTTTACTCTTTCCTCTTTCATAAATTTTACAAATGCCTTCCATGTCTGAAATGCGATCCAGATGATCCTCCTTCAAAAACAAAACGTTAAAAAAAAAAAAAGGTGAAATACTAAGGAAAACTTCCAGCTGCAATATATTAAAAAATATTTCTTGTGTGAATAAAAGGTATCAAAATAGCATACACATGCACACACACATACAATATGAAAAAATCACAACTGGGATTCAGATAGAATTACTGTGAAGAATATAACACAGTGGAAGAGGGGCATAGGACTAATAAGTAATTGTTACTCTATTTTTTTGCCTTCAGGGTTATTGCTGGGGCTTGGTGCCTGCACTATGAATCCACTACTCCTGGAGGCCATTTTTTCCCATTTTGTTGCCCATGTTGTGGTTGTTATTGCCATTGTTGTTAGAGCCGTTGCTGCCATTGGATAAGACAGAATTTGAGCGAGGAGGGGAAGACATAGAGAAGGAAAGACACCTGCAGACCTGCTTCAGTTGTGAAGCGGAACCCCCCCCCCCCAACAGGTGGGGATCTGGAGGCTCAAACTGGGATCCTTAGGCCGGTCCTTGTGCTTTGCACCATATGCACTTAATCTGTTGCCTCACCGCCCAGCCCTGGGTAATTATTACATTTTATCTGGGGGCCAGGGAAACCCTCCTCAGTGATCTCTGATGAGTCAGCCTTGACACATACTCCTCACCTAGTTGCTGCCTGCAACTTAGGCCCAACACAGGACCAGAGAAGCAAGGGTTCCAGCAGCAAAAGCCCCCAGGGCAGAAATGCTGGAAAAGCACATGTGCCACTGTTAATGATCCTGGTGCTTAGACACACTTTCAAGAGCCCTCTGGCTACCTCCCCTCCAAAAACCGTCTTGAGTATCACTTGAGAAAAGAATTCCCCCTAACATCAACTACAGAAATGTGGATCTGGAGGGCCGTGTTGAAGCTGAGGGCGTCTGCTGTCATAGACACACCTCATTTTAAAGATGGGAAGCCCGGGAGCATGGGTTTACTATCATGCCTTCACCCCCAGGGTCAGTGATTATCTTGTTAAGTCATATGCCAAGCATAGGCTGTGTTATAGAGCAACTGCAAAGTCAGGAAGTGAATTCCCTTAGAGATCAAAATCTTGCCTGGAGGCTGAGTGGTGGTGCACGTGGTTAAGTGCAATATCACCATGTGCAAGAACTCGGGTTCAAGCCCCCAACACCCACCCACCTGTAGGGAGGAAGCTTCATAAGCAGTGAAGCAGTGCTACAAGTGTTGCTCTGTTTCTCACTCTCCCTCTCTGTCCCCCTTCTCAATTTTGCTCTATCCTATCAAACTAAAAAAAAATTTAAAGGGGGCCAGGTGGTGGGGTTAACCAGGTTAAGTGCACACAGTACGAAGCACAAGGACCTGCAAGAAACCTGGTTAGAACCACTGGCTCCTCACTTGCAGGAGGAAAGCTTCACAAGTGGTGAAACAGGTCTGTAGGTGTCTATCTTTCTTCCTCTCTATCTTTCCCTCCCCTCTCAATTTCTTTCCGTCCTGTCCAATAAAATGGAAAAAATGGTCACCAAGAGCAGTGGATTCATCGTGCAGGCACTGAGCCCCAGCAATAACCCTGGAGGCAAAAAAAAATATATCAAAAAATACCTTAAACAAAAACCACCTCAAGGAGTCGGGTGTTAGGGCAGTGGATTGAGCTCACATGGCACGAAGCGCAAGGAACGGCATAAGGATGCTGGTTTGAGCAGCCAGAGCTTGCGGCAGGATTGCTTCACAAGTGGTAAGAGCAGGTCTGCAGATGTCTGTCTTTATGTCCCTCTCTCTGTCCTATCCAACAACAACAATAGCAATGGTAACAACAAGGGCAACAAAATGGGAAACAATGGCCTCCAGGAGCAGTGGATTCCTAGTGCAGGTACTGAGTCCCTGGAAGCAAAAACAAACAAAAAAGCCCACCTCACCTGTTACTGTGCTCCACCGCAATCTCTTGCTTGCTTTGTAAATCAGTTTTGTCCTTTCTGACTATGTTAAGCCAGGCCCTGAAAATCTTCTTTTGAAGAAAATGTACATGAAATTTTTGTACTTCTTCCTCCAGATCAGTCAGGTACTAGGAATAAAGAGAGGAATAGAAGTGAGACAAATACCATCATTGCAAGAGAAAGGAATACAAAAGAGAATCAAAACAAAAGAACAAAGGACATAGATGAATAATGAGAAAAAAAATGATGTGGCAGAGGAGACAATACTTTCCACAACATGTTACAAATAATAACGATACCAGAGGGCTAAAACAATTATAAGGCTTAGGCAACTTTCTAGTAAGATTTATTTATTTATTTATTTACTTTTATCAGAACAAGTGTGCTCAGCTCTGGCTCATGGTGGGGCTAGAAACCGAAATTGAGGTCTCAGAATTGCAGACATGAAAATTATCTGCATAACCATTATGCTATCTCCTGTACCTAGTAAAATCACTTTAAAAAATATTTATTTATTTATTCCTTTTTGTTGCCTTTGTTGTTTTACTGTTGTAGTTATTGTTGGATAGGACAGAGAGAAATGGAGAGAGGAGGGGAAGACAGAGAAGGGGAGAGAAAGACACCTGCAGACCTGCTTCACTGCCTGTGAAGCGACTCCTCTGCAGGTGGGGATCTGGGGGGCTTGAACCGGGATCCTTACGCCGATCCTTGCACTTTGTGTGCTTTACCCGCTGTGCTACCTACCGCCTGACTCCCGTAAAATCACTTTTGAGTCATTATGGGATAAGAAACAAGAAATGAGTGTAAAGACAAAAGTTGGTGTGTTAATATGTTACAGCTTATATTTTTTCTCTGTGAGAAAAAATTACTTGATGTATTCTAAGTCATTTAAAGGCAATGAATTTTTTATCTTTTTTTTTTTTATTAGTGACTTAATAATGAGAAACAAGATTGTGGGATAAGAGGGGTACATTTCCACACAATTCCCACCAAGAGTTTTACATTCTATCTCCTCCATTGGAAGCTTCCCTATTCTTTATCCCTCTGGGAGTATGGACCAAAGATCTTTATGGGGTGAAGAAGGTGAGAGGTTCTTGGAAAAGCATAGTGACTATGGACATTATGTGTTTCATCTAATTGATGCAGGGGCCTGGGCTATAAGCCTCTTTCCCTGAGGGCTTACCTGTAGCCAGCTGCCAATGACCTTCCTTAGCAGTATTTGGGAATAAAATTGATCAGCTTGTGCTGTCTTCCTAGCCAGGCTTTCCTGACTACACTGGAACCAGGTCAGCAGGCATTTCTTTTTCAGGGTCAAGGAGTGGTGTTCTTTGGCCACCTGGATAATTTAAAAAAAATGTTTTATTTTAATGAAAGAGAGATATAGAGAGAAAGGTACAGAGAGAGGGAGAGGAAGAAGAAGAAGAAGAAAAAGAAGAGAGAGAGAGAGATAGTAGAGCACTGATCCACTCTGGCTTATGGTGGTACTGGGATTGAACCTGGGACCTCAGAGCCTCAGGCATCATAAATCTTTTGTATAACTACTATGCTGTCTCCAGGGGGCACCTGGATATATATATGAAAAGAAAATTATTCTTTAAAGCTTTAAATCATTAAAGGGAACAAAACATCTTGACAAGTGATTCTTTAAACCATGCATTTACTAGAGAGAATGGTCTTAAAAGCATTGAGCCTGTGTTCTAAAAGCTTTGACTATTGACCCTATTTGTGTATGTGTGTGTGTGTGTGTTTAGAGGGTTTAGATTCATGTCATACATTGTGTTTCAAAGCTTGAAAATCCTCTCTGAAGACCACGATGACTGGCCGGTTATTATGGCGATAGAATAAACAACCTGTAAACTCTAGTGTAGTCCTGCTTTCAGGTATATATTTTGCAGTAGTTTATGGATACGTGTGCACATAAGCTCTCTCTCACAGAAACTGGTGTATATCTAGGTTATGGGACTTTGTTAGAAAGTGAACTACCTGAGATGAAATTAGAGTGTACTATTAAAGGAAAGGTCTCACCCGAGTAATGAAGCTGAAGGGTTGTCATTCCACACGTGAAGTCTCTGGATACATTCTGAGGTGAAGCATGTTGAGGTAGCAATCGTTGCTTTGGGTAGGTTGTGATCGGCAGATGCAATGTTATTTGGTTTGGATTGGGAGATGCATACGGGAAAGTGGGCCCTATCCACTTCCTCTCCACTATTCCAAGCTTGGGATCCATGATTGCTCAACAAATTGTTTGGCTTCATATGTTAACTCTCTTTTCAATCACCAGGTTCCAGATGCCACCAGGATGCTGGCTAGGCTTCCCTGGATTGAAGACCCCACCAATGTGTCCTGGAGCTCAGCTTCCCCAGAGTCACACCCTACTAGGGAAAGAGAGAGGCAGACTGGGGGTATGGACCGACCAGTCAACGCCCATGTTCAGCGGGGAAGCAATTACAGAAGCCAGACCTTCTACCTTCTGCAACCCTCAACGACCCTGGGTCCATGCTCCCAGAGGGATAGAGACTGGGAAAGCTATCAGGGGAGGGGGTGGGTTATGGGGATTGGGTGTTGGGAATTGTGTGGAGTTGTACCCCTCCTACCTTATGCTTTTGTTCACTAATCCTTTCTTAAATAAAAAATTAAAAAAAAAAAAGAATAAACAACCTGAAAGCCATTATTTCAATACTTGTAATGAGTATTGAAATAGGTGGCTGGCAACACTGTTGGTTTATTCTCCTGGAGCTTGGGCAGCAACTCCCTAGCAAGCCTCTATCTCTTTATTATGTACTTAACCATGCTCTAATTGAGGAAATGCCAATAATTTCAATTAGTTTTATAGAATGAGCTGTCACTACCATTGAAATTTAGACATCATCAATAAACCACAAAACCATTTGATAGAAAAATAGCATGATGAATAATTTAATGTCTTGCCAACTTAAAAGACTCAGAATATAATTCTATCAAAATAAACATGCAACTCAAAGTTTATAGAAAGCCAGATCTCTGGATTCTCTCCAGATAATTACACTTTTTTTTAAAAAAAGGAAAATAAAGTATAAAAACTTAAAAAGTACAAAGAGGATTAAGAAACTTCACTCATGCTCTGAGAAATGCAGCCTGCAGCATTACTGAATTTAGCAGGATCCTTATGGTAGTAAGCACTGCTCACTTTCAGTCCTGATTTTCATAACTGAAAATACCAATCTTTTTTTTTTGCATTAACTTGGTCAAAAATATAAATAAGAGTGGTCATAACTGGCATAGATTACTAATGGTATAAGTGGCATACACTACTGATAATATTATTCAACAGAATTCTAAAGATACCAACTTACCTGTTTTTAGCTTTCTAATTATTTACTTGAATTCTCACCTCCCAGTAGAATACAATAACCACTGAGCCTGAGCTGCTTACTTTGGTCAGCTGGAGGTTGGTGGACATGATACAGAGGTGTCACAAAATTTGGTCTTTATACATCTGACATTTGGCAGATGAGAACCATGCCCTGTATACTGCTCAGAAAATAAAGACTAACTTATGGAGATAGTTAAACACAGTCCATAACTGGTCAAGAGTTACATTTGAGAAGTAAATGCTGGAGTTTAAGTGACTGATAATTGGGAGCTGTTTGCTATGTAGTTATGCCACAGCAGAAACCTTCTATATCTTATGGTAATCATTTTTTTTTAGATTTTATTTATTTATTTATTCCCTTTTGTTGCCCTTGTTGTTGGATAGGACAGAGAGAAATGGAGAGAGGTGGGGAAGACAGAGAGGGGGAGAGAAAGATAGACACCTGCAGACCTGCTTCACCGCTTGTGAAATGACTCCCCTGTAGGTGGGGAGCCGGGGGCTCTAACTGGGATCCTTAAGCCGGTCCTTGCTTTCCGCCACCTGCGCTTACCCACTGTGCTACCGCCCAACTCCCGTTGTTGCCTTAATTTTTATTTGATAGGACAGAGAGAAATTGAGAGGAGAAAGGGAGATAAAGAGACTGGTCTGGGAGATGGTGCAGAGGATAAAGCATTAGACTTTCAAGCATGAGGTCCTGAGTTTGATCCCCAGTTGTACATATACCAGAGTGGTCTGGATCTCTCTCTCTCTTTCTCTCTCTCTCTCTCTCTCTCTCTCTCCTCATCCCTTTCTAGTTTAAAAGAAATCAATACATCGGCGTACGCATCCTGATTCGAGCCCTAGCTTCCTATGTGCAGGGAGGGTCACTTCACAAGTGGTGAAGCAGGTCTACAGGTGTCTATCTTTCTCTCCCCCTCTCTGTCTTCCTCTCCTCTCTCCATTTCTCTCTGTCCTACCTAATGACAGCAATAACTAATAATAATAACAACTACAACAATGATAAACAAAAAGGGGCAACAAAAAAAGGGGGATAGGCTCCAGGAGCAGTGAATTCGTAGTGCAGGCATTGAGCCCCAGTAATAACGCTGAAGGGAAAGAAAAATAATCAATAAATCTTAAAAAGAGAGATAGGCGGGAGGGATGGGTCACAGTCCTTTGGTGGTGGGAATGGTGTTTATGTACACTCCTAGCAAAATGTAGACATATAAATCAGTAGTTAATTAATATGAGAGGGGGAAAATAGATTGTATGTCTCAAAGTTTCTCAAAACACAAACTGAATCTTTTTAATATATAGGCTGTGTATTTGATATGCGGACTCTCTCAAAAGCCTAGACCAAGTAGATTAGAAGCATCCAATAGCACAGCTATATACAAGATACTGGATACTGTACAGCAAACCATAACAAAGGGGCTTTTCAAAGTTAACCCAATTAACAAATAATGTGATGATAACATTAACTATCGATTGTCTTTTTGAACTCTAAGACAGCAGGAACCTCACATCTCCACTATAGAGCCCCTACTACCCCAGTCCTGGAACCCTTGGATAGGGCCCACTTTCCCGTATGCATCTCCCAATCCAAACCAAATAATATTGCATCCGCCGATCACAACCTAACCAACGCAACGATTCCCACCTCAACATGCTTTACCTCAGACTGTGTCCAGAGACTTCACATGTGGAATGACAACCCTTCAGCTTCATTACTCGGGTGAGACCTTTCCTTTTATAGTACACTCTAATTTCATCTCAGGTAGTTCACTTTCTAACAAAGTCCCATAACCTAGATATACACCAGTTTCTGTGAGAGAGAGCTTATGTGCACATGTATCCATAAACTACTGCAAAATATATACCTGAAAGCAGAAGTACACTAGAGTTTGCAGTGAGTACCTCCCTAACACTTCCTCTCCACTATTCCAAGCTTGGGATCCATGATTGCTCAACAAATTGTTTGGCTTTGTATGTTAACTCTCTTTTCAATCACCAGGTTCCAGATGCCACCAGGATGCAGGCCAGGCTTCCCTGGATTGAAGACCCCACCAATGTGTCCTGGAGCTCAGCTTCCCCAGAGACCCACCCTACTAGGGAAAGAGAGAGGCAGACTGGGAGTATGGACTGACCAGTCAATGCCCATGTTCAGCGGGGAAGCAATTACAGAAGCCAGACCTTCTACCTTCTGCAACCCTCAACGACCCTGGGTCCATGCTCCCAGAGGGCTAGAGAATGGGAAAGCTATCATGGGTGGGGGTGGGTTATGGAGATTGGGTGGTGGGAATTGTGTGGAGTTGTACCCCTCCTACCTTATGTTTTTGTTCACTAATCCTTTCTTAAATAAAAAATTAAAAAAAAAAAAGAGAGATAGAAAGACATCAAGACATCTACGACACTGCTTCACTGCTTGTGAAGCTTTCCATCTGCAGGTGAGTGCCAGCAGCTTGAGCTTGAGTCTTAGCACATGGTAAAGTGTGTGATCAACTAGGTATGTCACCACCTGACCCCTGTTTTAGTTTTCTTCTGCCCTGTTCAATTATAGAAGTTTTTCTCTTCTTTGGAAGACCAAATCGAATTTCTTAAACAACAATAACATACATACATACAATCATCTTTTTGACTTTTTTTTTCATCTTTATGACTTTTAAAAGTCATCTACCAACCTCCAGAACTTAACTGAATATTTATCCTACTTTTTTCTTTTTTTTGTTGTTGTTGCCCTTTTTTTTTTTAAATTGTTGTAGTTATTATTGTTGTTGTATTGATGTCATCATTGTTGGATAGGACAGAGAGAAATGGGGGGGGGGAACGGGGAGAGGAAGACAGACACCTGTAGACCTGCTTCACTGCCTGTGAAGTGACTCTCCTGCAGGTGGGGAGCCGGGGACTTGAACTGGGATCCTTAGCTGGTCCTTGCACATTGCGCAACATGTGCTTAACCCACTTCACCACTGCCCGATTTCCCCTATTTATCCTATGTTAAAAATTCACTTTTTACTTTTAGTGATGGGAGAAAATATGACACTATACCTGCATGTTTTGCTTGCTTTGCAGCCTCAATCTCCTCCAAGGCTCCAGACCTTTTTTTCTTAGTAGGATCCTTTCATAATGTTCTTTGGCTATTGCGTCTAGCTGTTGATTCCTCTTAATTCTCTTCTCTTTCTCTAGTTCTTTCTGTAAAATATAAGGAAGTAAAAAATGCTAAGGAGGGAACAAAATGGCAACATAGGAGGCTCTTGAACTCCTGTTCTTCAGAGATACTAAGTTGCATAGCTATACACATGGAAAGGTTACTTGTAAAGAAACCCAGCTGCCTGCTGAACAGCTTCTACACACAGAGAAAATAAAAATGTTCCCAGATTACAATAGGTGAAGTTGAAATACAATCTTGCCATAAACCTCATCCTAGGCAGTGTCATATAAACAAGAAGGAACTCCCATCTCTCAGTTTGCCCCTGAGGAAAAAAGAGTTTGGATCACATACTTAACACCCTAGGCTTTAAGTCAAATATCTGAGGGGCACCCCACCCCCAAACACCTGTATCTGAAAGCCAGTGGGACTTGTGCCCATGAAATACACAAAACTAAATAAAGAAATCATTCTCTTTTTTAAAATTTGTACATATATTAAATATTTATTTATTCCCTTTTGTTGCCCTTGTTTTATTGTTGTAGTTATTGTTGTTACTGATGCCGTCATTGTTGCATAGGACAGAGAGAAATGGAGAGAGGAAGGGAAGACAGAGGGGGAGAGAAAGATAGACACCTGCAGACCTGCTTCAATGCTTGTGATGCGACTCCCCTGCAGGTGGGGAGCCAGGGGCTCGAATCGGGATCCTTAGCCAGTCCTTGGACTTTGCACCACTTGTGCTTAACCTGCTGTGCTACCGACTGACTCCCAATAAATCATTCTTAATAGGTATCCTTGCATTAGCACTAGCTGTCCCACAGAAGCTCTGCCCAGAGGGAGCAGGCAATAATGTTCATTTCCTAGACTTTCCCTGGAAAGTGGACCTCCTACACGTGCTTCGTAATATATGTGCTTAACTGGGTATGCCACCACCTGGCCCCCTTCTCTCTCTCTCCTTCCCTCACTAGAAGGTCCTAACTCAAATTTAGCATGAACCTAAGGGCTGACTGTGATCCATCCCGCCACAGATCTCCAGGGAGCCACTAGGCACTTTTTCCATTTCTTTCTTTTTTTTAATCAGATCAATACTAAAAGCAGACCATTGCATTTTTCTGCAGGAACCTGTAAGCTACATGTCTAATGTACTATATTTATTTATTTATTTATTTTTCCTTTTGTTGCCCTTGTATTTTTTTTATTGTTGTTGTTATTGATGTCATTGTTAGACAGGACACAGAAATGGAGAGAGGAGGGGAAGACAGAAAGGGGGAGAAGAAGATAGACACCTGCAGACCTGCTTTACCGCCTGTGAAGCGACTCCCCTGCAGGTTATCTTGTATTTTCTATCTAAAGAAATATATATGACTCTGGGCTGGCAAAATAACTCACTGTCTGTCATATACTTGACCCAAATCCAAGCCTGCACCGCACTGAAGGGAAATGTTGATGGTGTGGTCTGTCTGTCTGTCTGTCTCTCTCTGCCTCTATCTAATAAATAAATAAATAAATAAATAAATAAATAAATAGGAAATATACATGTGACAGCTTCAGAGATCTTTTCTACTTTTACTTTAGTAACCCCTCTAGGCTCTCTGTGAAAACAGAGAGGACATGGTTGAATCTGGAGAAAGTTATCACCATAATTCTGGCTGAGGGAGTGAACAGCAGCCCCTGTAAAATGTACCCATGCCATTCTTCCTTAGAAAACAAAAGCTTTTATCTCCAAGCAGCACCACCTGAGGGCACTAGTGGAATGTGCTGCTGGTGGGGGAAGGGAATTCTGCTCAATCCAAGAGCCATCCCTCCTTCCTATCTTACCTAAGTGGAAGGGAAGCATCTTAGGGAAAGGTCACAGACTGATAGAGGTGGTACTGAAAAAAAGAAAGCAGAGGGGGTAGAGACTAGTTCTACCCCTGGAGCAGGAACAGAAATTCTTTTTTAAGAAACCTTTTTTAAAATATTTATTTATTTATTTACTCCATTTTGTTGCTCTTGTTGTTTTATTGTTGTAGTTTTTATTGTTGTTATTGATGTCATTGTTGTTGGATAGGACAGAAAGAAATGGAGAGGAGAGGAAGACAGAGAGGGGGAGAGAAAGATACCTGCAGACCTGCTCCACTGCTTGTGAAGTGACTCCCCTGCAGGTGGCGACCCCGGGGACTAGAACCAGGGTCCTTACACTGGTCCTTGTGCTTTGCGCCACTTGCACTTAACCCGCTGCGCTACCGCCCGACTCCCAAACAGAAATTCTTGTGACTCTCTTATGCAGAATGCTTCAGAGCCTGAGAAACCAGAGTATCAGTGTTCCCCCACATCCTTCATCTACAGCCCCCCCCCCCCCCCCAGCACACTGACAATTCAGTAATAACAGTGTGGTGCAGCTGGGATAGTTGCAGTGACAGGCTATCTGGGAAACAGCACAAAGGGAAGAACCTTAAGCCAATACAAGAAACAAACAAACAAGTGGGTGGGTGGTGGCACACCTGGTTGAGTGCACATGTTACAATGCACAAGGACCCAGGTTCGAGCCCCCAGACCCCCCCTGCAGGGGAAAAGATTTGTGAGTGGAGAAGCACAGCTGCAGGTATCTCCCTCTCTATTACCCTTTCCTCTTGATTTCTGGCTGTCAATCCAATAAATAAACAAAGATGATAAAAAAAAAAAAAAGATGAAGTCACAAGAGGAAATTGACTATGGTGCCCATAGTAACAATGAACCTCAACAGTGGTAACCTAAGCAACAACACATGCCAAGCAAAGTCCAGCCCTGAGCTAGATTAGCATGCATCTTCACAGCAAAGGTTTATTTAGCTCAGTTTCTCTTACTGAGAACATCTCTGGTTTCTAATAAATAAATAAATAAACAGTATGAAATATAAAACAATCAACAGAACAAGATTAGATATGGCAGGTATTGAGGAGGAATGTCAAATTATTATATTGGTAATATTAAAGGTTCTACTGGAAAAGGTAGTCATCATTTAAGATCAGATGGGTAGCATTGGTGGCCCAGTGGGGAACATAGCTGCCTTCCAAGATCAGATAGGTAATTTTAGTAGAGACATGGGAGCTATTATGAAAATTTTAATGACAATGCCAGCAATCAAAACATATGTTAACAGAAATGAAAAAGGACTTCAGTGAGCTCATTGCTCATCTGGATACTGTCAAAGGAGAATAAAGTAACTTGAAGTTGGGGAAATAGAAATTACACCAGCTGAAAAGTAAAAGAGGGGAAGAGGGAGGGGAGGGAGAGGGGGGAGGGAGAGACTGAGAGAGGAGCATGACAGAGCATCCAAGAGCTCTGGAATATCAAGGATAACTGAAACCCCCAAAGAAGAAAACAGAACAGGGTAGATAAAATACTCAAAGAAATACTGGCCAAACACTACAAAATGAATGACAGATACAACCACATGGACAGAATACTTAGAGACCACTATTCAAGGGAAAGACCAAAGCACACCTAGACAAATCAAATTCACACCACTGAAAATCAAAGGTAGAAAAATTCTTGAATTGGGGGCTAAGGAAAAAGCTTCCTTACTGCTATGGACAGAGTGTGTGTCCCCCACCCCAAATTCAAAATCTTAACCCTCAGTGTGGCAATATTTGGTCATAGAACTTCTAAAAAAAAAACAACAACAAGAAAAAGCTCAAATGAACGACCTTACTGAACACCTCAAGGACTTAGAGGAAGAGGAACAAAGGAACCGTAAAGCAACCAGAAGGACAGAAATCACCAAAATTAGAGCAGAAATAAACAACATCGAAAATAAGAGAACCATACAAAAGATCAATGAAGCCAAATGTTAGTTCTTTGAAAGGTTAAACAAAACTGACAAACCCCTAGCCAGACTCACCAAACAAAAAAGAGAGAAGACTCAAATTAATAGAATTATAAACAATGGAGGAGATATGACAACTGATACCACAGAAATCCAGAGAATCATGCGAAACTTCTATGAAGAACTATATGCCACCAAGCTAGAGAATCTGGAAGAAATGGAACAATTCCTAGAAGCATATGCCCTTCCAAAACTGAACCAAGAAGAACTACAAAACCTAAATGCACCAATCACGGACAAAGAAATTGAAACCGTTATTAAGAATTTACCCAACAACAAAAGTCCTGGACCAGATGGCTTCACAAACTAATTCTACAAAACTTTCAGGAAACAGTACCCATACTTCTTAAGCTTTTCCATAAGATTGAAGAAACAGGAATACTCCCTTCCACCTTTTATGAAGCCAACATCACCCTGATATCAAAAGCTGACAGGGACACAACAAAAAAGGAAAACTACAGACCAATATCTCTGATGAACATAGATGCCAAAATATTAAACAAGATCTTGGCCAACCAGATACAGCAGTACATCAAAAAGATTGTTCATCATGACCAAGTGGGATTCATCCCAGGAATGCAAGGCTGGTTCAACATCTGTAAGTCAATCAATGTCATTCACCGTATCAATAAAAGCAAAGCCAAAAACCACATGATTATCTCAATAGATGCAGAGAAAGCCTTTGACAAAATCCAACTCCCGTTCATGCTCAAAACTCTAAAAAAAATGGGAATAGATGGAATAGATGGGAAATTCCTCAAGATAGTGGAATCTATATACAGCAGACCTACAGCCAACATCATACTCAATGGACAGAAGCTGAAAGCATTCCCCCTCAGATCAGGGACTAGACAGGGCTGTCCACTGTCACCGTTACTCTTCAACATAGTATTGGAAGTTCTTGCCATAGCAATCAGGCAAGAGAAAGAAATCAAAGGAATACTGATTGGAAGGGAAGAAGTCAAGCTCTCACTATTTGCAGATGATATGATAGTATACATAGGAAAATCTAAAGAATCCAGCAGAAAACTACTGGAAGTTATTAGGCAATATAGCAAGGTGTCAGGCTACAAAATCAATGTAGAAAAATCAGTGACATTTCTTTATGCAAACACTAAATCTGAAGAAGAAGACATCCAGAAATTGCTCCCATTTACTGTTTCAGCAAAATCAATAAAATACCTAGGAATAGGGAGTCGGGCTGTAGTATAGCGGGCTAAGCGCAGGTGGCGCAAAGCACAAAGACCAGCATAAGGATCCCGGTTCGAACCCTGGCTCCCCACCTGCAGGGGAGTCGCTTCACAGGCGGTGAAGCAGGTCTGCAGGTGTCCATCTTTCTCTCCTCCTCTCTGTCTTCCCCTCCCTCTCTCCATTTCTCTCTGTCCTATCCAACAACAACAAAAACAATAATAACTACAACAATAAAACAACAAGGGCAACAAAAGGGAAAAAATAAATAAAATAAATATAAAAAAAATACCTAGGAATAAAGTTGACCAAAGAAGTGAAAGACTTGTATACTGAAAACTATGAGTCACTACTCAAGGAAATAGAAACTGATACCAAGAAATGGAAAGATATCCCATGCTCATGGATTGGAAGAATAAATATCATCAAAATGAATATTCTCCCCAGAGCCATATACAAATTTAATGCAATACCCATCAAAGTTCCACCAAGCTTCTTTAAGAGAATAGAGCAAACACTACAATAATTTATATGGAACCTGAAAACACCTAGAATTGCCAAAACCATCTTGAGGAAAAGAAACAGAAATGGAGGCATCACACTCCCAGATCTCAAACTATATTATAAAGCCATTATCATCAAAAAAAGCATGGTACTGGAACAAAATTAGGCACACAGACCAGTGGAACAGAATTGAAAGCCCAGAAGTAAATCCCCACACCAATGGACATCTAATATTTGATAAGGGGGCCCCAAGTATTAAATGAAAGAAGGAGGCTCTCTTCAATAAATGGTGCTGGGAAAACTGCGTTGTAACATGCAGAAGAATGAAATTGAACCACTTTATCTCACCAGAAACAAAAATCAACTCCAAATGGATCAAAGACCTGGATGTTAGACCAGAAACAATCAAATACTTAGAGGAAAACATTGGTAAAACAGTTTCCCACCTATACCTCAAGGACATCTTTGATGAAATAAACCCAGTGGCAAGAAAGACTACAGCAGAAACAAACCAATGGGACTACATCAAATTGAAAAGCTTCTGCACATCCAAAGAAACTATCAAACAAACAAAGATACCCCTCACAGAATGGGAGATCTTCACATGCCATACATCAAACAAGAAACTAATCACCAAAATATATAAAGAGCTTAGCAAACTTAGCACCAAAAAAGCAAATGACCCCATCCAAAAATGGGCAGAGGATATGAACAAAACATTCACCTCAGAGGAGATCCAAAAGGCTAACAAACATATGAAAAATTGCTCTAGGTCACTGATTGTCAGAGAAATGCAAATTAAGAAAAAATTGAGATACCACCTCACTCCTGTTCTTCTTCTTCTAGCGTTTGCCACCTCACTCCTGTAAGAATGGACAAAATGGACAGCAGCAACAAATGCTGGAGAGGCTGTGGGGACAGAGGAACCCTTTTACATTGCTGGTGGGAATGTAAATTGGTACAGCCTCTGTGGAGAGCAGTCTGGAAAACTCTCAGAAGGCTAGACATGGACCTTCCATATGATCTAGTAATTCCTCTCCTGGGGTTATACCCCTAGGACTCCATAATACCCAACCAAAAAGAGGTGTGTACTCCTATGTTCATAGCAGCACAATTCATAATAGCTAAAACCTGGAAGCAACCCAGGTGCCCAACAACAGATGAGTGGCTGAGAAAGCTGTGGTATATATACACAATGGAATACTATACAGCTATCAAGAACAATGAACCCACCTTCTCTGACCCATCTTGGACAGAGCTAGAAGGAATTATGTTAAGTGAGCTAAGTCAGAAAGATAAAGATGAGTATGGGATGATCCCACTCATCAACAGAAGTTGAGAAAGAAGATCTGAAAGGGAAACTAAAAGCAGGATTTGACTAAATATGGAGTAGGGCACCAAAGTAAAAACCCTGTGGTGAGGGGTAGACATGCAGCTTCCTGGGCCGGTGGTGGGTGGGATGGGACACAGTCTTTTGGTGGTAGGAATGGTGTTAATGTACACTCCTAGTAAAATGTAGTCATATAAATCACTAGTTAATATGAGAGGGAGAAAATTAATTGTATGTCTTGAAGTTTTTAAAACACAGACTGAGTCTTTTTAATATATAGGTTGTGTATTTGATATGTGGACTCTCTCAAAAGCCTAGACCAAGTAGATCAGAAGCAACCAATGGCACAGCTACATACAAGATACTGGGTACTATACAGCAAACCCTAACAAAAGGACTTTTCAAAGTTAACCCAATTACCAAATAATGTGATGATAACATTAACTATCCATTGTCTTTTTGAACCCTAAGACAGCAGGAACCTCACATTTCCACTATAGAGCCTATATTTCCCCCAGTCCTGGAACCTTAGGATAGGGCCCAATTTCCCACATGCCTCTCCCAATCCATATCAAATAATATTGTATCTGCCGATCGCAAACTAATCAACGCAATGACTGCCACCTCAACATGCTTCAGCTCAGACTGTCTCCAGAGACTTCACGTGTGGAATGACAACCCTTCAGCTTCATTACTCGGGTGAGACCTTTCCTTTCATAGTATTCTCTAATTCCATCCCAGGTGGTTCACTTTCTAACAAAGTCCCAAAACCTAGATATAGACCAGGTTCTGTGAGAGAGAGCATATGTTCACACATATCCATAAACTAGTGCAAAATATATACCTGAAAGAAAAAGTACACTAGAGTTTGCAGCAAGCACCCCCCTAACACTTCCTCTCCACTATTCCAAGGTTTGGGTTCATGACTGCTCAATAATTTGCTTGGCTTTGTATGTTAACTCTCTTTTTAGCCACCAGGTTCCAGATGCCATCAGGATGCCGGTCAGGCTTCCCTAGACTGAAGACCCCACCAATGTGTCCTGGAGCTCTGCTTCCCCAGAGACCCACCCTACTAGGGAAAGAGAGAGGCAGACTGGGAGTATGTATTGACCAGTCAACGTCCATGTTCAGCGGGGAAGCAACAGAAGCCAGACCTTCCACCTTCTGCAACCCACAACGACCCTGGGTCCATGCTCCTAGAGGGACAGAGAATGGGAAAGCTATCAGGGGAGGGGGTGGGATATGGAGATTGGGTGGTGGGAATTGTGTGGAGTTGTACCCCTCCTTCCCTATGGTTTTGTTAATTTATCCTTTCTTAAATAAAAAAATAAATTAAAAAAAAAAGAACTTCTAAAGATGTGATGTCTAAGATTAGGATTAGAGTCCTTATAAGAAAAGAGATCAAAGAGATAAAGCACACTATTTCATTCCTTCTGTATACAGCTACTGAAGAAATACATAGAGGATGCAATAAGAAGGCATCTGTCTACAAGTCAGGAAGTGAGGTCTCACAAGGAACCAATTACACTAGCACCCTAATCTGGGACAGTCTGCCTCCAGAACAGAGGTCACCCAATTTTTGCTATGTTATTGTGGCAGCCTGAGAAAATTAAGATACCTACAAAGGAGCAAAGATAAGAACTATAACAAATTTCTGGCTGGCTGGTAGAATAGTTATTTACATAGTGTGCCTGCTTTGCCAGTGTGTGACCTAGGTCTGATGGTGGGAATGGTGTGGAATTGTACTCCAATTATCTTCTAATTTTGTAAATCAATATTAAGTTACTAAAAAAAAAAAAAAAAAGACTGTTAACCTAGAGTTTAATATTTAGTAAAATACCCTTCAAAAGAAAAGAAATAGTTTTCCAGGTAGATTAGGGGGGTAGTGGCACACCCAGTTGAGTGCACGTGTTACTAAGCACAAAGACCTGGGTTCAAGTCCTGGGTCCCCACCTGCAGGCGGGAAGCTTCACAACTGGTGAAGCAGAGCTACAGGTGTCTCTCTCTCTCTCCTTCACTATCTTCCCCCCCCTCTTAATTTCTCTCTGTCTCTGTCCAAACAGTCAATACTTTAAAAAATTTACAAACCCAAGACAGAGGCTATGCACTATCAGCAAATCTTCCCTACAGAAATGTTGAAGGGAGTTCATCAGACAGGAGGAATATGATATGAATGAAAAATTTAGATCTAGTGGCCTAGGAGGTGGCACAGTGGTTAAAATGTTGGACTTGGAAATATGATGTGAAAGGTGCTCTGTTCCTAATTCTTTCTCTCTCTTGATTATAAAAATAAACAAAGAAGTCTTTTCTAAAGATTGTAAGGCTAGGAAGGTGGCTTAGCAAATAGAGTATAGGACTTACTACATGGAGTTGCCTATTCTTTTCCTGGCACTGGGTAGGCTAGAGTTAAGTGGTGATCTGGTCTTTCTCTCTTTCTCTCTAACAAAAATAAAAAGAGGGAGTTGGGCGGTGGCGCAGCGACCAGCATAAGGATCCGGGTTCGAACCTCAAGCTCCCCACCTGCAAGGGAGTCGCTTCACAGGCGGTGAAGCAGGTCTGCAGGTGTCTGTCTTTCTCTCCCCCTCTCTGTCTTCCCCCTCCTCTCTCCATTTCTCTCTGTTCTATCCAACAAGGATCACATCAATAATAATTACAACAATAAAACAACTAGGGCAACAAAAGGGAATAAATAAATCATTAAAAAATAATAAAATAAAATAAAAATAATGTAAGGAAAGGCATATAGACTAGGAAGGAAGAAATAAGACTACTATTACTGGCAGTAAGCATGGTTGCTTATGTAGAAAATTCCAAAGAATCTGGGTTAAAAAAAAAAGGTACCCAACAAGCAAACAACCCCAAACTAATAATTGAGTTTAGCAAGACTGTAGGATACGAGCTCAACAAACAAAAGTTAATATATTTGCATATGGACATATCTCACTTTATTGCATTTCATACTATTGAGTTTCACAGGTAGTACTTTTTTTTTCCTCCACAAATTGAAGGACTGTGACAATCCTGCTTTGAGTTCATTTCTGGGGTGTGTCAGGGTGTTTCTGGATGAGATTTTAATATTTAAATTGGGATCCATAAAGAAAACAGTCCATTTTTTGAGGGACTGGGTAGGACAGAAAAGTAGAGGAAGGAGGAATTGGACCTCTTTTTGCTGCCTTCCTGCCAAAGCTGGGATATTGTTCTCTTGCTCTTGAACTATTAGCTTCTCTGTTGGTTTTAGGTTTTCAAACTGAAATTCCATCACCAACTTTGCTGAATCTCCAGTTTCCAGACAGCAGACTGTGGGACTTCACCACCTCCATAATTATGTGAGCCAATTCCTCAGAATAAATCTCTTCCCGCATATCTTACTGGTTCTGTTTCTCTGGAGAATCTAGAATAATACATTTTTTAATTCAAATCTCTCTTTCATAACAATGCCTCTGATTTCTCTAAAGCCTTCCTAAGTCTTGCTGTGTATGACTTCTTTGAACTCTTTTGGTCTGTGGAGTACATATTATATATTATCTTAGACAGGTATGTATTTTTAAAATGTATTTAATAGAACTTAATAACCTTGAGTGAAAGAATTTTGTCTCTTGTTTCTTCTAGATAAATTTTCTTCCAACTGTTCATTTATTCACTAATTTACTCATTCAACACATTTGCTGCCTCCCTACTCTATGTTAGCTATACTGTTAGTTGAAACAGTGAACAATATTAGACTTTCTCCTTTATTTTTAAGAAGATTACAGTTAAGCTGGGGGTGCAGAACTGAATAAAACAACTGCAAAACAGACATAATTATAAGATGCGGTAATGAGTTGAAGGATATATATATATATACATATGCATATGAATATACATGTACATATACATATCTTCAGAGTTCATAAAGGAGAGCCTAACTTAACATTAGCTCTGGTAAAGAGGTGGCTAGAACAAGGCAGGACAGGCAAGTCTGGAAGAAATCACATTTGAACTAAGATCTGCAGATGGAGTACATTTTCACGAAAGTAGAGAAAAAGGGTGGAGGTAAAAAAAAAATGTTCTAGATAAAAATTCTAGGGTGAGGGAGGTATGCAAGGCCTTAATTATTATACCAAATAGGCTTTAGGAGAAAAGTGACTAATCAAACAAATTTTACTAACCATTTTCTTCAATCTTTTTTCTTCTTGTCTTTTCTTGATTTGAGCTTCCTTTTCTTCTGCCTCTCTCTTCTGACGTTCCTCCTCTTGGGCCTTTAGCTGGGCCTGATCGAGGTAAATTCATAAAAGACAGAACACTCAATTTGCATAAAGATACAGTCTTTTATATTGAAGAAAGTCAACCCATCTCTGGAGGAAGCTTGTATTTTGTGCTAAAAGTAGAAAACCTAAAGATAAGTGCTAAGTGGAATAGCTTTAAAATCTTTCACTTGGGAAAGTGAGACTAAACATTAATAAAATCAGAAATTTTCACCATAAAAAAGATTACTTTGGGGGCCAGTCAATGGCATACCTGGTTACACATACACATTAAGGTGTGCAAGGACCCAGGTTCAGGCCCCTAGTCCCCACCTGCAGGGGGAAAGCTTCATGAGTGGTGGAGCAGTGCTGCAGGTGTCTCTCTATCTTTTTCCCTCCTACCTCCTTCTCCCTTCTCAATTTCTCTCTGTCTCTATCCAATAATAAATAAATATTTTTTTAAAAGATTACTTTTTAGTTATTCTCACCTGTGAAATACTAAGTCCAAACTACATATACAAAATGGGAAAGATATTTTCTGTCATGCCACAATAAAATAAAGTAAAATGAAAATTTTAAATGTTGAAACTGTGTAATTTTTCATAGGTATAGAATTTACTGCTGACAGTTTGAATCAAATATTGGAAGAATGACTTCCTTTGCAAACTCATTAGGTTAGTTACGGTACAGATCTTTTAACTGAGAGTTCACTTCAGCTTTGGACGTTTCACTTCTGCTTTACTAGTAAGTTGGCGTTTTTCCATTTCATTCCTTCAGTTTGTCAGAGTTCAGGTCAGTAGTCAGAAAGCCATTCCCAAAGTTAGTCTAATTCTATTGTGTCAAGGGACGTAAACAACCAGTTTCATTTATTAAGAAAGACCTATATAGTTTCTTTTTCTTGCCTCAGTTTGCATTCTTGATTTATTACCAATTTCTCCTCTTCTTGTTTTTTCTTCCTCTCTGCCAAGATCCGCCTACGTTCAGCTCGCTGAACTGCTCTCTCTTCCATAGCTAGAAAATGGTAATAATTACAATATCAAAAATATAATAACTATTGTAAAGTAATATCTATATTATATAGTAATATTTATGTTACTGCTACAGTTTGATTGCTATTGAATGCTCACAATCTCAGAGATGTAGGTATATATATATATGTGCATCTGTAAAATATTTATATTAAGTAAGTTCATGCATGTAAGTCATATACAAATATATCATTTATAAATAGATTATATAAAAATATATGATTGTAGGGATACAGTTCTGGCATATAGGTATCATAAATCAAGAACTACAATTGCATTTAGCAATGATCAATAAAGTGCAGATTATGTTTCTGTTCATATTTCTTTTAGAAAAACTGCTCACTGGTTTAAATAAGATAGTGTATCTTGATATACTTTCAGTATGTGAAAGCCAGAAACCAAAATTTTAATTTGATACTCCTTTTTCAAATATAGAGGAAAACAGTAATTACATCTAACAAATACTTTGAGACTAGAGTTACTCTTCAGATTCCACTATGAGTCTGTTGATTCTTCCTCAGTCACTATACATATGTCTGTATATGTAACAATAAAAAACAAACAAACTAAAGTTTGGGGTCATGATGAATATATTTCAATCTAGTTTTAAGGCCTGGATATCCAGATGGGCAGGAAATAGAATTGTACTAGGCATTTGAAGAACTGGCATGTGAGTGAATTTGAGTGTCAGACTCCTGTTCTTGACAGTCTATTAAATATCGATCCAAAAGAAGCAAATGTGCAAGATGGTCTGATAATATGACTCTGCCATCATTTGGGGCTTTTATAGGAAGAAGGGCATGGGTGGGGGGAATATCACGTTCTGCTCACCTAAGTCAGCCAACAATTACTTTTCATTCCTTTTGTGATGTTTTAGAGAAGAAAATTTAAGTCCAAGTTTCAAGAATTAATAAGTGAAAAAGCCGCCAGGCTATTTCTTACAGATATTAAGTGCCTGCTTCACTGGAAGAAAGGTAGTGGGGGTGCTGCAAATGGCAAGAGTGAGACTGTCTTTAAGGAGGTTGAAATAATAGACGAAGGATTAAAGTGTGAGAGTCCTGAGAATCAGAGTTTCTGATGACATGCCCTCTCGCCATTTTTCTTAGAGCTAATCATTACAGACTACTTGAAAAGAAGCCTGGCGTTCTGAAATATGTTAGCGTCTTGATTAAACAGTAATTTGAACTGGGTGTTGCCTGGATATCCTTTGAGGTGGACAAAACTGGCACAAACTGATGTCTTGGAAGAAGTTAGTGCAAGGACCGTTAATTTCTTCATTAATAGGAATTACTTCAACCATATTGTCCTTCAAATGACAATGCTTCTTATTAGGGTAGCAATCTTGCCACAGGTGAAATATTAGTTTTATGGACCGCAGTATAATTGTTAAAGTGCATAGTGGCACATGCAAACATGTACTGTGACTGTCAATATAATAGAAACAATTATCAGCTTCATGATATAGGTTCTAAGACTGTTTATCTTCTTATAGTATTGTTTGGTTTAAGCAGGATTTTTAGGTGCATAAAAATGCTATTAAAATGTCTGATTCAAAATTTTCGTTACTGAAAGTCACTAAAGCTGGTTCATTATAAAGTGATATAATAACTTCACATAAATTGCTATCCTAATCAACATTTTAATGTTAACAAAGCACAACAAAAGGTGATCTTCATCATTACTTATCCTTAGCAGCTATTGAGAATTTTTGTAATTATCCCATTTTTCCTTCCACAATCCAAATTTCAAAAAGTCAAAAATTTAACTTTCAGCACTGTTTCTTAATATTGGCTGGGAAGGCCAAAAAGTTTGGCAGATGGGGCAGGAAAAAAAAATCTTGGAACACTATGATACATTCCATTCCCCACATGTCTACCCATTTTAGACTGACCAGGTTCTGCCAAGTCACAAAACCCAAGAGTTTCCAGGACTCAGTCCCAGCACATTCTACTCCACCACCAAGGTCACACCCACAACAGCCCTGCCTTTCAATATGGGATGAGGTGCCACCAACTGCCTTGGGTTCCTTCTTGTTTCAGAAAGACAATTTCGGGAATCACTTCTACTGCCTTCAGCCCCAGAGGAAGCAATCGATGAACTGAAGGGAAAAGAAGAAAAGAATTCAGAACAATAAACACCTTCTTTCAAAATCCTTTCACCTAAGCAACTCTAAGTATTTTTTAAATAAACTTTAATCTTTATGCTATGAGATAACTATTAATGACTATACCCACTTGATAAATCGGTGTAAACAGGATGGAAAGAATGATTGATTAGCCTGAATCTACAAGTCAGGTGCATTCCAGTGCTTCAAAATCAATACGTAACACCAGTTCTTATCCTACTATTTATCACATATATTGATTACATCTCAAGCACATCTGAAACTATCTTAAATGGTTTTGAGAAAATTGGACTTTTATTCAAAACTCAAAAGATGTTAACTTTTATCCATACAACTACAGGGCTAAACTAGACTATCAGTGAGACGCGGGGCTGCTCTATTTGAACCTGGTATTGCCAAAGCTAGCGCTTCGACAGTAAACATAATCAGAAAACCAGAAATAAAGTTAGAGTAAATAAGCAGTTTTCTCTTGATATGGCCCAGAGATCTTCAAACAAAGGAAGGTACAACACAAATCCCAGCTGTATAAGTGAATCTTCCTAGGTAGCCATTTGCCTTTAATACTTATACTTGTCATATGACAATCACAACTGCTTTGAGAAGGAGAGATTATGGTATCTGTGAGCTAGGCAAAGTCTTTCCAAGAGTGGAACCCTTCCACCCCAATCAAGTCTCAAGAGTGTTCTGATACATTGAACATACTTTGGAAGCATGTGACAGGTTCTTTTTGGCTCCTCTTTGAGGTTCAACAGCAGACGGTTCTGTGCATCCACGATTGTGGCGTGTTCCATTGCCCACCGAGCCTCTGCCAGTTTCTGACTTTCCTTCAGTTCCAGAATTGTTTTCTGCTGTTCCTGAAGTTTCTTCTTTTGCTTTTCAATCAGCTGCTGCTGGAAGACGTGGCGATTTTTTAAATGACCCACGCATATGGGTTCTGCTTTTTGGCTGGTGGTTTTGAGCTTCTCTCTACTCCCAGGCTGCTCTGAGGGCCTAGCATCTAGTGTCTTGTGCTGATTATGTTCAGGTGTGTTTATAGGGAAGTTCTGGATGGGAACCTGCAACTTGCTCTTTGTTGATCTTTCCACTGGGGGACTGAGCGTACACCCATTACTCCTTGATGGTGGCTTTTCCCACAAAGGGGGTATGTCAATAACCTGAAGAAGAAGGAGGAGGAAGAGAAGGAGGACAAAGACATAAATCTAGTTATTTAAAGGACTGTGCTGGTAAGATCTGACTTCATTGCCTTCCAAAGTTAACATTACTCTTTTAGGTATAAGCATTCTGCATCCCAGCCAGAGTTGCCTTGCACTCCTGGCCTGGCTCTCTCAGAGGCCACTAATCCTAAACCTGTGAGATTATCTGAGATTGTGTGCTACTATTCACCATGGAAACAGGGTGAGAATAGCTATAGCTGTCATGAGCCAGCATATTTGCCAACAAAAGGGGTAGTGGGGGGAATGTGCTTAGATAGTTCATTTGTAAATGAAGCAAGATTCCAATCTTGTTATAGGAATTTTCATCTTCATGAATTGACTTTTTCAGAAAATTGACAAAGAATAAACTTTCTCAAGAATATTTTCAAACTGAGGGATACCTTTACAAATGAGTAATAGTTCTGTCCTTTCAATGCCTTTGTTGCTATTAAATTAAACAGAAGATATTTTAGGATCAAGGCCTGCCTTAAAAGCTTACGATTTCTAGCTATTCCCAAATAATCAATTTATAGGAGATACTTGCATGCTCAGAAGCACTGGGGAAATATCTGTGTTATATAAGAGAAGTACTGACATTTTATATTAGCTTATGACTTACTTTTCAAAGAGTCATTATATAAATCTCATTTAACAGACAGAGGTAACATACTGAACTACAAGGTCTATACAGAAGTGGAGGGGGAAATAGCTTTCCTTTTTTTTTTTTTTTTTTTGCCACCAGGTTTATTGCTGGGTCTCAGTACTTACACATAATTCTATCCAGCTGACTTCTTATTCACCTTTTCCTTTCCTTTATTTGTTTGTGATAAAGACAGAGAGAAATCGGGACAGAGAAAAAAAGAGACACCTGTAGCATTGCTGTAATATTCATGAAGTTTCCTTCCTCCAGGTAGAGGTCAGGGGCTTGAACCTGAGTCCTTGTACATTGCAATGTGTGCACTCCACTAGTTGTACCACTTTCCAGCCCCAGGATATAATTTTTAATTGGAAAAACTTATCCTGACAAAATGTCAACATTAAAAATGTCTTTTCTAGAATGGTTTGATTCCAAGGTCTAAGGGTTGACCAGATTTTATTTCTGCCATGTGTAGTGGTATAAAAAAGAGCAACTTTAGATTGCTTTGGAAATTCTAGGTATTTTCTGATTTCCGATTAACTTTTGTAGTGTTTTTTTTTTTAATTTTTTAAAATTTGTTTTATTTTCCCTTTTGTTGCCCTTGTTTTTTTATTGTTGTAGTAGTTATTATTGTTGTTGTTATTGATGTTGTTGTTAGATAGGACAGAGAGAAATGGAAAGAGGAGGGGAAGACAGAGGGGGAGAGAAAGAGAGACACCTGCAGATCTGCTTCATTGCCTATGAAGCGACTCCCCTGCAGGTGGGGAGCCGGGAGGCTGGAACCGGGATCCTTCTGCCTGTCCTTGCACTTTGCGCCACGTGCTGTGCTACCACCGGACTCCCTGTAGTGTTTTTTAAAATTATTATGCTAAAGAAATTTGGTGCAGCCTAGATGGGGATTGCATTAAATCTGTATATGGCTCTGGGTAGAATGGTCATTTTGGTTATGCTAATAATTCTTCTAATCCATAAAGATGGAATCTTCATTTCTGTGTATCGTTTTCTCTTTCCTTGAATAGTAACTTGTAATTTTTAGCATACTGGTCTTTCATTTCTTTTGTTAAGTTTCTTTTTTATCTTTATTTATTTATTGGATAGAGACATCCAGAAATCGAGAGGGAAGGGGATGATAAAGAGGGAGCGAGATAGAGACACCTGAGCCCTGCTTCACCACTTGTGAAGCTTTCCCCCTGCAGGTGGGGACCAGTGGCTTGAACCGTGCCCTTGTGCACTGTAATATATGCACTTAAACAGGTGTGCCACCACCTGGCCCTCTTTTGTTAAGTTTACTCCTAGATATTTGATTGTTTTTACAGCTAAACCAAGTGGGGTTGACTTCTGAATTTCTTCTTCTGACTTACTGTTTGTATATAGGAAAGCCACTATTTTTATGTTAATTTTGCAACCTCTCACCTTATCATAATGGTTAATAATTTCCAGGAGCGGCCTGCTGGGATCTTTAGAATTTCCTTTGTGTACCAGGACTCATCTAAATGAGATAAGCTAGAAAGAGAAGGATGAATGTGGGATAGTCTCACTCAGGGGCAGAAGTTGAGAAACAAGAACAGAAAGGAAACGCAAAGTAAAATTTGGACTGGTGGTATATTGCACCAAAACAAAGAACTCTGGGGAAAGGGGCAGGAAAGGGGATGGACAGTGGGGAGCTTTCAGATCCTCATACATGATGATGGGCCTCATTTGGGAGTGAGAGTGCTTTGCAGACAACTATCTTGGCAAGATGAGAAATTGTACCCATGTGCCAACAACTGTGCCATAAATCATTAACCTCCCAGTAATCAAATAAAGAGGGAAAAATCAGAATATGCATCTTTTCTTTAAAATATAACTGGTGGGGTCAGGTGGTGGTACACCTGGTTAAGTGCACACATTACAGTGCACAAGGATCTGGGGTTCAAACCCCTGGTCTACCTGCAGGGGGAAAGCTTCATGAGTGGTGAAGCAGGGCTATGGGTGTGTCTCTGTCTCTCTTCCTCTCTGTCTCTTTCTCCCCTCTCAATTTCTCTCTGACTCTATCCAATAGTAAAATAAAATAAAGATATTTTAGAAAATAAAATAAGATCTAGGGGAGTCGGGCTGTAGCGCAGCGGGTTAAGCGCAGGTGGCGCAAAGCACAAGGACCGGCATAAGGATCCCAGTTCGAACCCCGGCTCCCCACCTGCAGGGGAGTCGCTTCACAGGTGGTGAAGCAGGTCTGCAGGTGTCTATCTTTCTCTCCCCCTCTCTGTCTTCCCCTCCTCTCTCTGTTTCTCTCTGTCCTATCCAACAACGATGACAACAACAATAATAACTACAACAATAAAACAAGGGCAACAAAAGGGAATAAATAAATAAAATAAAATATTTAAAAAAAAAATAATAATAAGATCTAGTTGGCTACTTTACATTTAAGATAAATGTTAATATAAATTTAAGAATATAAGTTCAAAAGAAACTGCAGTGACTGTCCATTATATGTCAATAAGTCACATTCTGAAGAAAAAAGAAAGAGGAACTATAAACTACTTTGTGTCTTAGAAACTTTCAGCTCGAACAGAGTACCATACTCAGTACACAAAAATATTTTTCATGATGATGGAAATATTTTCTACAGACTCAGCTTAAGTCAAAGATATGGTATATAGGGATTCTGACAAGTCAAATACTTAAAAAAATATCATTATGTTTCAGAAATGTCAGTGGGCATTTGTTCATGAGAATACCTGCTCAAGTAATTCAGCATCAAGCAGGCTATATGTTTTAGGCCCTTTTAAACTCTTTGGTAGTGATACATTAGTATCCCAGCAAGACTATAAAAGCCCTGAGTACAGAAACAAAAATTTATTTTGAATCATAGTAACTTTTAAAATTGAAAATAAAAGAATGAAAGAAAAGCTTAATGGAGGAGCCCAGACAATGGCACAGCCAGTTAAGTGAGCATAGCAGCAAGTGCAAGGACCTGGGTTTGAGCCCCTGCTCCCCACCTGTAGCAGGTCTAGTGACCTTCTCGTGGTGCATCCCGTGAGTACCCATTCATTGGGGAAACTGACGATCCTTCCTAGCCGACTGAATCCACATGGATCCCAGTCACTTTCAAAGCCAGCAACAAGCAGCTCCTGACAGCTTTCATCCTGATCTGTTGACTGGCTACGGAAGAAGGGCAAACGCTAGAAGAAGAAGCAGGTCTGGTGTCTCTCTCTCCCATCTTTACTTCCCTTCCCTTCCTCTCTCAATTTCTGTTCTGTCAAGTAAAAATAGAAAGAGAGAGAGAAAATCAAAAAGGAAAAATTTGCCACCAGTAGCAGTGGATTCCTAGTGTAGGCATCAAACCCCAGTGATAACCCTGGAGGAAAAAAAAAAGTTTAATAGTACATACTATACTTAACAGAACAAGAATGACCATTCTGATTTAACTGATTTCAGTTAACTGATAATAGAAGAAAAAAAAGTCCAGGCATAATAAACACATCTGTGGTACCTTAGTTCCACATTATGACTGCTAAGTAATGAATATTTAACTAAAGATTTTATATTTTAATTTGTTCATACTAATATACTCTATACTCTTGAAAAAAACAGAGTTTTATTTAGTAGCCTTAAGAGTGTAATTTTCATTTGGTCTTTTTTTTTTTTTCTTGCCTCAAGGATTATTGGTGGGGCTCGGTGCCTGCACTACGAATCCACTGCTCCTGGAGGCCATTTTTTCCCTTTTGTTGTCCTTGTTTATCAGTGGTGTGGTTAGTATTATTGTTCTCATTGTTGTTGGATAGGACAGAGAGAAATCGAGAGTGGAGGGGAAGACAGAGAGGGGGAGAGAAAGACAGACATCTGCAGACCTGCTTCACTGCCTGTGAAGTGACTTCCCTGCAGGTGGGGAGTCGGGGACTCAAACCAGGATCCTTCTGCCGGTCCTTGCACTTTGCACCATGCGTTTAATCCGCTGCGCTTAATCCACTGCGCTACCACCCGCGGCCCCCTCATTTAGTCTATCTTTTACAATGCTATCCTTTCTTGACAAAGAGACATCCTAGGGGCTGGGCAGTGGAGCACCAGTTTAAGCACACATAGTACCAAGTATAAGGAGCCAGTTAAGGAGCCTGGTTCGAGCCTCCAGCACCCCACCTGCAGAGGGGTTGCTTCACAAGCAGTGAAGCAGGTTTGTAAGCCGCTTTCTCTCTCCCTATTTCCCCATCCCCTCTCCATTTCTCTCTGTCCTATCCAAAAACAAATAAAGAAGAAAAAATCAAAACAATGGCCACAGGAGAAGTGGATTCTTGTGCAGGTACTGAGCCCCAGCAGTAACCTTGGAGGCAAAACAAATAAACAAAGCAAGCAAACAAAACAAAAACCAAAAGAGATATTCTATTGAATATTCTATTCAAGGAAAGAGAAAAATATACAAAGAAATGGAAAGAGATTCCATGTTCAAGGATTGGAAGAATTAACATAACCAAGATGACTATTCTTGAGAACATATATATATATATATATATATTCAGAGCCATATGCAGATTCTATGCAATCCCCATCAAGGTTGCACCAAATTTCTTTAAAATAATAGAACAAACACTACAAAGGTTTATCTGGAATATTTAACTGAAAAAGTACCTAGAATTTCCATAGCAATCTAATGTTGCTCTTTTTATACCACAACACTAAATTTCTTGACTACAGAAATTTAGATTTTTTAAAAAAATTCTTTACTCATATACATATATTAATCTTTTCTGTTTTATATAGGTATTTTTCTGGTGGCTTTTTTTTTTTTTAACTTAAAGATAAGAACAGAAAACTTTGAAAGGTAAAAGAGACCACACAGCTGTTTCCTAAGATAGAAGATTTCTCTTGGGTCTCAATGGAAACAAAATGACCTGACATAATGATAGATAAATGTAGATAAATTGCCTAGGGAAAAGGACAAAAATGT
Source organism: Erinaceus europaeus (assembly GCF_950295315.1). Classification (NCBI taxonomy): domain Eukaryota; kingdom Metazoa; phylum Chordata; class Mammalia; order Eulipotyphla; family Erinaceidae; genus Erinaceus; species Erinaceus europaeus. The sequence goes on along the minus strand of NC_080170.1, from coordinate 88,958,200 downwards.
TATATAAGTTACAAAAAAATCCTCATGGTCCTTCTTTGCTAAGAGATTGGATTTAAATTAAGGTTAATTTACATGCTAGTAGAAATCAGGGTAAAAAGCAAGGCCAAGGAAACTCCGAGTGCCTGATTTAATTTCACGTCTCAATTAAATATTTAAATGTATTATTTGGAGGAATGGAAGACCTGGAGTGGAAGCAAGAGGGTACATAGAGCCTCTTCCAAAAGGCTTTTAAAACAATACAAATGCAATTATGAAAAAAAAAAAAAAAAGACAGGTGTGATTTTACAAAAACCTAACTGTCAGTGGTCGGGTAGCAGTGCACCTAGTTGAGTGCACATGTTACAAAGCACGAGGACCAGAGTTTGAGCCACTGGTTCCCACCTGCAGGTGGAAAGCTTTGCCAGTGGTGAAGCAGTGCTGCAGGTGTCTTTCTTTCTCTCCCTTTTTTAAAAAAATTTTTTAAAATCTTTTTTTTAGTTTATTTATTTATTCATTCCCTTTTGCTGCCCTTGTTGCTTTAGTGTTGTAATTATTATTATTGTCTGTCTTCATTGTTGGATAGGACAGAGAAAAATGGAGAGAGGAGAGGAAGACAGAGAGGAGGAGAGAAAGATAGACACCTGTAGACCTGCAACTCCCCTGTAGGTGGGGAGCCAGAGGCTCGAACTGGGATCCTCCTACTGGTCCTTGTGCTTTGCGCCACATGCGCTTAACCTGCTGCACTACCGCCCAACTCCCTATTTCTCTCCCTTTCTATTTCCCCCTACCCTCTTGATTTCTGGTTGTCTCTATCCAATAAATAAAGATTAAAAAAAAAAAAAACACTCAAAAACTTAACTGCTTATAGTATGGATACCAAACACCATACATAAGCCAAAAAGACAAAACTTAAATATTGCAAAGTATCTAATAGTAAACTCATTAGTCTTAAAAATACAAAAAGCAGGCTGGGTGATAGCATAATAGTTATGTAAACAATATTTAAGTCTGAAGCTCTGACCTCCCAGAGCTGAGTAGTATTTTGGTAAACAAACAAAAACCAACCAAACAAAAAACAAAGAGCTTGGGCAAGGAAGACTGCTTAATGGTTATATAGGAAGACTTTCATTCTGAGGTTTAGTGGTCCCAGGATCAATCGCTTATAACATCAGAAGCCAGAATTGAGCAGTGTTCTGGTCTCTGTGTGTATCTTTCTCTCAAAAAGTTAAAATAAAATATTTTTTAAAAATACAAAGCTCAAGGGTGAGGGAGGACATACATATATATACAGAGAGAGCTCCTGTAAATAAGATAATGAAGCAGAGGGGATGGATGGATGGTGGCACATCTGGCTGAGGGCACATATTATGATATGCAAGGACCTGGGATCAAGCCCCTGGTCCACATCTGTGGGAGGGAAGCTTCACAAGGGTTGAAGCAGTGCTGTAGGTAGGTCTGTTTATCTCTCCTTGCCTCTTGACTTCTCTCTATCTCTATCCAACAAATAAATAAAAATATAAGAAAATACAATCAAGTAGAATAATGATACATGGCATAGCTAAATTGCTCTATCTTTTCATATCCATTTTTATATAGATATATGTGTAAATAGCCAATATAAAAATATTTAACCTCACTAGTAAACAAAGAAATGTAAACGCTGAAGCAATAGCAAGATGAAAATATTTTACCCTGAAAATGATGGACATGAAGACAGACATTCTATTATTTATTTATCACTAGAGCACTGCTCAGATGTATCTTATGGTAGGACTGAACTTCAGACTTTGGAGCCTCAGGCACAAAGTCTTTTTGCATAATTATTATGCTATCTATCTCCCTAGATAGGCATTCTAATATAACATTATTGGAAGTGAAATTTGGTATCTTTGAAATATGCATTCATTTTTTTTTTTTTTGGTATTTATTTGAAGTATAGCTTTTGGACATGTGCAAAGATGTTTAGCTATAAGGATGCTCGGTAAAGATTTATTTATAATTGTGATAAGCTGAAAACAAATGTCCAGTAAGCAAAAAGGAGTTAAACACATTTGGCTTATGACTAGTGACAGAATATCTTATAATTATTACAAAATGATGCCACATGAAGGTAGTCCTCAGTGAGGAACACTCATGAAGTTCTAATGTAGAACCTACATTAAAAAAAAAAGGGAATCAGGCGGTAGCGCAGCGGGTTAAGCGCACGTGGCGTGAAGCACAAGGACTGGCATAAGGATCCTGGTTCGAGCTCCCGGCTCCCCACTTACAGGGGAGTCGCTTCACAAGAGGTGAAGCAGGTCTGCAGGTGTCTTTCCCCTTCTCTGTCTTCCCCTCCTCTCTCTATTTCTCTCTCTTCTATCCAACAATGACAACATCAGTAACAACAATAATAATAATACAACAACAATAAAAACAAGGGCAACAAAAAGGAAAATAAATAAATAAATATAAAAAAAGAGAAAAAATAGAGGCCTGAAATTCTGATTTAGAATTTAGATCTGATTCTGCAGTATATGCTCTGTTGACAGCTACTATTGCAAGAGTAGATCTAGAGATAGAAAATTCTTATGTTATATTGTGAAATGAAAAAAACAAATAAGCAAAAAGCTAGAAACAATTAAATTATTAAGGAAAAGAATGCTCTCCTTTTCTTATATTATGACAAACTAGATTTCCTTAATGATTTGACTGAAGAAATGTTAAAAGCTAAATAAAAGACTAGAGAAAAAAATGCATATGGCTGAATAGAGAAAAGACCAGATGGCTATACTTTAACATGTAATTGGTGGTTATCTCCAGATGATGGAATTATATAAGTGAGCTTATCTTTTCCTGTTATTTTCTCCTTCCAAATCCCTATAACTAATACATAGGATTTTTATTATTAGAAAAAGAAAAACTTAGTCAATGGCCATACCACCCTGAACATGCCTGATCTCTTGTGAAAAAGAAAAACTTAAACATTACTCTTTAAATCATGTTTCCTTAGAAAGAAAACATGAGAATCAAATAAGAAAAGCTCAAGAGTTCAAGCAGTGCTTTATCTATCTATCTATCTATCTATCTATCTATCTATCTGTTTCTAAAGGAGTTTTTCACTTAGTTATTTAATTTTTTTTCTCTATATCTTATGTTCTTACCAGGCTCCAACTATAACAAGGTTGAGACATGTTTACTGTTAAGAAAACTTTTAAAAACTTTTTATTTATTTATTCCCTTTTGTTGCCCTTATTGTTTTTTGTTGTTGTAGTTATTATTGTTGTTGGATAGGACAGAGAGAAATGGAGAGAGGAGGGGAAGGCAGAGAAGGGGAGAGAAGATAGACACCTGCAGACCTGCTTCACCACTTGTGAAGCAACTCCCCTGTAGATGGGGAGCTGGGGGCTTGAACTGGGGTCCTTATGCTGGACCTTGAGCTTTGAACCACGTGTGCTTTACCCGCTGCCCTACCACCAGACTCCCTGTTAATAACACTTTTAAAGTTAGTTTTAAAAAATAATTTATTTATATATTGCTTATTGGGTAAAAAACAGAAATTGAGAAGGAAAGGGGAGATAGAAAAGGAGAGAGTGAGAGACACCTGCAGCAATGCTTTACCACTTGTGAAACTTCCCCCCTGCAGATGGGAACTGGGGGGGGCCTTGCACACTGTCATGTGTGCTCAACCGGATGCACTATACATAGACACATCATTAAAAGGAAACCTTTGTGCATTGTAGTAGCCCTCATATTTTATTGACTAGATAACCCATGTAAGGTAGTGTGTCACCTGCTAACATATATATCCCAGGCAATAAAAGTGCAAAGATTAAATATAAGTGTTTAGTAATCAGGAAGAGTAAGCAAAGAAAAGACAGTAGTGTACCTCTCCATTTCTTCCAGAAGTATCCACCATGGTTGTTGCCTCTTCGAGTTCAGTGATGCCCGATGACTGCTTTGCTCCAAGTTTCCCTTGTGATGCTGCTGCTAGCAGCTCATTTATTTTCCTCCTGGTTTCCTTCTTTGCTAGAATCATTTCTCTCTTTAGGATTTCTGCACGATGCCAATGCTGCCATTCAGTAAAGTGGTGTCGGAGAACTTGTTTTCGGTTATATTCTGTGGCCAGTTGTTGTTTTCTGAGCAATAAATAATTTTCATGAAAAATATCATTTACAGCTTGTTATTGATAATATCAATGAAATACAAATCCTAAGGAGTCTCAGAAATGTTCTATCTTAGCTCCAGCTTGTTCTTCCACTTAAGCTAAGTAGAATCAACTTTATAAAATTGGGTTATGCAAAGGGCCTACTCACAGAAGGCATTGGCAACTCAATCTATTTTGTCAGAAGAAACAATGAGTGTTTTACTCTATCATGTTACAGGAACATATTAAATTTTTGAAAATCATAAAACATTTCTGAAGGTTTGAGGAGGGGAATGAGCAAAAAAGAATAGACACATACATACTTGCTTTCAAAAATATGGAAATGGACTGGGGAGGGACATGGAGTATCATATGGTTATGTAAAGAAACTCTCATGCCTGATGCTCTAAAATCCCTGGTCCAGTCTCTCACACTACCGTAAGAAAGAGCTGAGCATTCCCCAGAGACACACCTTACTAGGGAAAGAGAGAGGCAGACTGGGAGTATGGACCGACCAGTCAACGCCAACGCCCATGTTCAGTGGGGAAGCAATTACAGAAGCCAGACCTTCTACCTTCTGCAACCCTCAATGACCCTGGGTCCATGCTCCCAGAGGGCTAGAGAATGGGAAAGCTACCATGGGAGGGGGGGGATTATGGGGATTGGGTGGTGGGAATTGTGTGGAGTTGTACCCCTTCTACCTTATGTTTTTGTTCACTAATCCTTTCTTAAATAAAAAATTAAAAAAAAAAAAAGAGCTGAGCAGTGCCCTGGATACACTCAAGATACACGAGGGAGACATTCATTATACTTGGAAATTTAAGGAAGACAACAGACCAGAACATTGCTCAGCTCTGGTTATAGTGATGTTGGGAATTGAACCAGGGACCTTGGAGCCTCAGGCATGAAAGTCTTTTGCATAGCTATTATATGATCTCACCAGAACTTTATTCTACTTCTTACATAAAATATATAGCTCATCTCGGGTCTGATTTCAGAACCTCATAAAAGGTTAAAAAAATTAGTTTGAGAAAGTTTACTTTATGGCAGGACAGATAGCATAATGGATATGCAAAAGACCTTTAAGTCTGAGGTTCTAAAGTCCCAAGTTCAGTACCTGCACCATCATCAATCAGTGCTCTGGTTAAAGCAAAAGGAAAAAAAAAAAGAGAGAGAGAGAGAGAAAAAAGATAAGAGTTACAGAATTTCACCTATGCCAGAGCAGTTGGATAAAACAACCAATTAATGAGAGTAGAGTCAACTAAAATAGTGAATTTCATTTTAGATCCAATAGCCTTGCACTTTTTCATATTTTAAATAACTTTATTGGAAGAAATAATGATTTACAAGACAGTTTTTGTGATTTTTGTGCAGTTTCTTATTTCCTTGTGATAGGTGTCTACACACAATACCTATTACCAAAAAAGAAAAAGAAAAACAAGTAGTGAATTTCAGGATAATCACAGCAACTCTGTCAACAGCATATTTAATTATAGTTAATTGCTCCTTTCTAATGAATTAATGATAGGTCTTCAATAAATAATGATGGACTGATGATCTGTGTAATAGAAGTATAATGTAGGTGGTAAAAAGCATTTGCATATATTATTTTACTTTTGTGGAAATAAATGATCTAATATCAGTTTGAATAACCTCAAAGTGAAAATTTTAGAAAAATTAGAATAAGAAATCTGTAGCAATGAAGGAATCGAGCTCCCAAAACACCAATGTATAAATAGTAAAAGAAACGGAACACATTACAGCATCATATTTAAGTGAAAATAAAAAATTCGACAGCATAGATGTACAATAACTATTATGAAATTTCATTTATATCAATCTGCTCAGTCAGAAAAGGGGAGTACTCGCAAAGCACAAAGACCGGCATAAGGATCCCGGTTCGAACCCCGGCTCCCCACCTGCAGGGGAGTCGCTTCACAGGCGGTGAAGCAGGTCTGCAGGTGTCTATCTTTCTCTCCTCCTCTCTGTCTTCCCCTCCCTCTCTCCATTTCTCTCTGTCCTATCCAACAACGACAACAACAATAATAACTACAACAATAAAACAACAAGGGCAACAAAAGGGAAAAATAAATAAAATAAATATAAAAAAAAGATTTAAAAAAAAAGAAAAGGGGAGTACAAAATTTACCTGTGTTAATTTCATGTTTTTACAGATTAGATAGCCAAAAAAACAGCACTGGATTTTGGCTGTCAGGAGGAAGATTACTTGCACAGTATGAAAAGGCAAAGAAAAAAAAAAAAACACTTCTTTATCAGAAAGACTGAACAGTAAGAAAGTGGTTAGAAAAAAAAAATATATATATATATATATATGTTCACTATAGAGTTTAGAGTCCATTCTATCATGGCTATATGGTGGATTTGAAAATATATTTAATATGGTTGTGAGCTTGAAATGAAAAAAATCTATAGGCTGTAGTTGACGCCTACTTCTACATTCCCACATCCCAGTGGTTCGTTCTCATGGTAGCCAACCTGCTCTCACTTTTACTGTCAGCACCTTGATGGGCATTGTTTTTTAACCAATCAGCTTGTGGTGCACCCAGTTTGATAAAAGCTGCATGCTGCGGGACAAGTCCTGTGCAGGTGTGGTAGGAATCGGCCTGTAACCCATTAATGTAATAATAAACCTAACTCTCCGCCCTCCATGTAGCCTCAGGTCTCGTTCTTCAGTTACTTTTGAGCTATACTATGGAATTTTTTATTACAAGCTGAGAAGGAAGGGGGAAAATTTAGAAGCTAGGAGATACAAACAAAAGGCGGGCACTAACACTTGTTCCTTTGTAATTAATCAACTATCTTTTTAAAAAGATGACACTAAAAATAAAGTCTTATTTTATATTATTATTATTATTATTATTATTATAGATAAGAGATAGAGAAGCAGAGAGAGTAAAAGAGACCACAACACTGAAACCTGCTTCCAAGCAGTAGGGGACAGACTTAAACCTGGCTTGAGCACACAGGTGAGCTGTTGAGCTGTTGGAAAAGTCATGACATTTTTGCATAGAAAAACATATGTCAGGATTTTTCACTTGCCCCAAATATATTTGCCTCCAGAGTTATCGCTGGGACTCACTCGAACCCACTACACTATGAACCCACTGACCCTGGCAACCACCTTTTTCCCATTGTCGTTGCTGCTGTTGTTGTTGGATAGGACAGAAAGAAATGGAGAGAGGAGGGGAAGACAGAGAGAGGGAGAGAAAGACATACTTGGCAGACCTGCTTCACTGCTTGCAAAGCGACATCCCTGTCCTCCCCCCAGCCCTACCCCCAACCCCCAGAGCCAGAGGCTCAAACTGGGATTCTTGCGCAGGTCTTTCTACTTTGCACCATGTGCATTTAACCCGGTGCACTACCACCCGCCTCCCCCCAAAATTAAATTTTATGTAAATGAAAAATCACTTACATCCTAAAAGTTCCTGTCCAAAACAAATTCTTATAAAAGTGAATAATTACTCAAATCCTAAAAGTTCAATCGAATGGTATCTAGCTGGGTATATTAATCTTTAAAAAAAAAGTAGTTTCAAACACAGTTCTAGATCATCAAAAATGTACAGAGTTCCCTGTGAAAAACATCCTGTTCCATTAAAGCTGAAATTAGGAGCTGTCTGACTTAAACTGATCAACACAATTGTATAAATGTATATGGTTATATGTCTCTAAAGATCTAAAAACAAAGAAGTTTCACGCATTGATTTAAATGTGAACCAGAGAGTCGGAGAAAGACCATTATGACAATGTGAAAGATTCTTATGCCTGAGGCTCTGAGTTCCCAGGTTCAGCCCTTAGCACCACCATAAGCTAGAGCTGAATAATGCTCTGGTCTCTGTCTCTGTCTCTTTCTCTCTCCCTCCCTCCCTCCCTCTCTCCCTCCCTTTCTATATCTCCTTATAAAAACCAACCAAAGACCAAAGATAAATATGAACTAGTAGCCTGGGAGATGGTTCAGTGGATAAAGCACTGAACTTCCAAGCCAGAGGTCACATGTTCAGCACTCAACATTTCATGTGCTAGAGTAATTCTCTCTCTCCCTCCCTCCCTTCCTCTCATAAACACAAATAAGTAGATCTTTAAAAGGAAAACAATGAACCAAGCTGGCTAGAATCAACTCCTGAAATGATATTTACTGATTAGCACACTTTCTGGAACCTAGACATCGGAAGAACACTAATTATATAGACAGACAAAGGACTAGACAAACACTGAAAACTTCTGAGCCTTAGATTGCTCCTCAAAAGAATTGTCACTCTAAATTAACAAGACCCACACTGCCTATCCTATAAATGTTTTTTTTACCTAATTAAATAAAAACTGAACCTGAAAATGCAGAACGAATTAATACTTAAGGCACCACACTATCTTAGAACAGCCTGCTAGAAGACTTAAAAGTGTTTTGATATTTTTAAAGGAAATGAGAAAATGATAAATAACCATATGCCAGTGGCTTAAGTGCTAAAATCTGATGCAGAACATGGGGGAAAGCTGTGATGCAAGTAACGATAATACATTTGAGATGAGTAGGTTCAGTAGGAATAGTCTTGAAAAAAGCAAATGCATTCAATAATGCACCAGGTAGTCCCCAGGGAAATAGTGGACGATAAGAATTCTGTTCTCAAGTGAGTCTGGGAACACCAGTCATTTAATCCTCTTGTCTCACTGATAGACATATAGGCAGCTTTACCAGTTTTTAATGCCACACAGATTCTTTTCTTTCTCGCCGAGATCACTCAGGTGATCGCAGAAGAAAAGGCATAATTAGCAGAAGTACTCAACATGCACAACTGCTTAAAAGTATGCTGAAGTATTACAACGTGAAACTTTTAGGACAAAGAAAAGAGATAAAAACATGTTTCACAAAAGGCGTAGAGCATCTCTTGACCTGAATTTTGTTGTGTTACCTAAGTATGTGAGTCCTCAGTTGAGTTATGGGAATATATATTGATTGGCAAGTTGGATTACCATACTGTATTGAAATTATATAACCTGTCTTGTCTACTTTAAAAAAACCAAAGTGCCTAGGGAAGGTGCTGCTGCAGTAGATTGAGGGACTTGCAAGCACAGGGTCCTGGGTTTGATGCTCATCTGCATATGCCACGGTGATGCTCTGATTCTCTCTCTTGTTAACAAATAAATACTGTATATATTTGCCGCCAGGGTTATCGCTGGGGCTTCGTGCCTGCATTATGACTCCACTGCTCCTGGCGGCCATTTTTCCCGTTGTATTGGATAGGACAGAGAGAAACTGAGGGGGAGGGGGAAATAGGGGAAGAAAAAGATAGACACCTGCCAACTTGTCTCATCACTTGTGAAACTTTCCCCCTGCAGGTGGGGAGCTGGGGGCTCAAACTAGGATCTTTGCACTTTGTACTGTGCGTGCTTAACCTGGTGCACCACTGCCCCACCCACATTAGTTTTTATTTTATTTTAATTTTTTTAAGGAAGTGATAAAGACAAGCAGAATGAAGGAAGGAGAAAAGGAATGAAGAAAGTCACCAAGCAATAAATATTCTACTCAAAAATATTCTACTTAAAAAGCTGGCTGAGCCCTGTACAGGGGTCAGGTCAGTGTCGGGGGTATCCTAGGTGGTAAAAGGAATTGTGAAAATAGAGGATGATAATGTATACTAAGGAATGGACATACCAAATGTCTTCTGTGTTCAGCTGAATGTGCCACAGACCTACCTGTGTTTTGTGTAAGTGGTAAGCTCAGTGTCTGTTAATAAGTAGCTCAGAATAATAAACGATCTTATTTGAATTCACTTTTTAAAAATAGCTTTATTCAATAGAGATAGTCAGAAACTGAGAGGGGAGGAGGGCAGTAGAGAGGAAGAGAGACAGAGACACCTGAAGCCCTGCTTCACCACTCGTGAAGCTTTCCCTCTGCAGGTGGATGAATTCACTTTTTAGAAAAATAAAAAGCTTAAAATTAGGGGGCAGGTGGTGGCACACCTGGTTGGGCACACACGTTGTAATGTGCAAGGACCCGGGTTTGAGTCCCTGGTCGCCACCTGCAAGATGAAAGCTTTGTGAGTGGTAAAGCAGTGTTTCAGGTGTCTGTATCTCTCTCTCCCTCTCTCTCTCTCTCTTTCTCTCTCTCTGACCCCCTTCCCTCTTGAATTCTGGCTGTCTCTATCCAATCAACAAATAAAGAAAATTTAAAAATTAAAAAAAAGAGGCAACTGACCTCTTTCTTCAATCATGGACTCATTTATGACTCCACACTGTGTACCCGGTGTGCACTGAAGTATTGGGATAAATCCTGACAGAGCATGGTGGGGAGGGTACTGACTCTCCTGACGCCCTCAACCTTACTGACAATGCTTGGTTTCTGCTTGCAGCAACTACCTGTGAATTTGTTGTTGTTGTCGTCGTTGTTTTTCCACCTTTAATGTCTCAACATTCTTTGAACCAAGTCACCCAACTTGATTTCCTCAAACCAATCTCTAGAACAAAGAACAATTTGCAGACAGCCCAAGTTTTGTAAGAAAGCAGCACAAAGGGCAGGTTGTTTAATAGCTCCTTTCTTCTTGTGTGTTCACTTGCTAATTCCCACTCTTATTTTTCATCTGTGACCATCTAAAGTAAATTGCAGTTATCAATGACAAAACACACTGTCTTCGGGACTGATTACTTAGATGGTTTTATCAATATTAACAAGGAAGCAGTGGGGCACAGGGGAAAAAAAAAAATCTGAGTCAAGACCAGGATATAGTCCTGGGCTAGCTACTCTCTATTTCAGGATGTTGAGAGTCCTTTATCCTCTTTGAGACTTTTATCATCTATAAAGTGATAGCTAGATCAAACAGTCCTTTAGATGCTTTTTTCCTATAAAGTTTTGTAGTAAAAAAAATACTATAAGTTGGGGGCCAGGTGGTAGCACAGCAGGTTAAGCACACATGAAGCAAAGCACATCTCAGTCCGAGCCTCTGGCTCCCCACCTGCAGGGAGGTCGCTTCACAAGCGGTGAAGCAGGTCTGCAGGTGTCTATCTTTCTCTTCCTCATTCCCCCAATTTCTCTCTGTCCTATCCAACAGCAACAACAGCAATGGCAATAATAACAATAACTACAACAACAAAGGCAACAAAATGGGAAAAATGGCCTCCAGGACCAGTGGATTCGTAGTGCAGGCACTGAGCCCCAGCAATAACCCTGGAGGCAAAAAAACAAACCAAAACAAAACAAAACCTGTAAGTCAAATATTTTCTAATAAATATAGGAGTTAAAAATGTAGTACACATCATAAACATTTAAAAATAGACATCTGAGGGACCAGGTGATGGCATACCTGGCTAAGAGCACACATTACAGTGCACAAGGACCCAGACCCAAACCTAGGTCCCCACCCTCAGCAGGAAAGCTTCACAAGTGATGAAATAGTGCTGCAGATGTCGCTCTGTTTCTGTCCTTTTATTTTCTTCCTTTTAAAAAATGTTATTTATTTATTAATTAATGAGAGGTATAGAGAGCGAGAGAAAGAACCAGATATCACTCTGGTACATATGCTGCCAGGGACTGAACTTGGGACCTCATGCTTGTGAGTCCAGCAACTGTGCCACCTCCCGGACCATCTTCTGTCTTTTATTTATTTAGTTATTTATTTATTTATACACCAGAGCATTGCTCAGCTCTGGTTTACAGTAGTGTGGGGATTGAACCTAGGACTTTGGAGCCTCAGGCATGAGTCTCTTTGCATAACCATTATGCTATCTACCCCTACCCCTTTCTGTCTTTTCCTATCTTCCCCCTTTTCTTTTGATTTCTGTCTTTATCCAATAAATACATAAATAAATTTATTTAAAAAAATAGACACCTGAAAATAATTCACAAACACAAGACAAAAAGTTCCAAGATCTTTAAAAAATTAGCACTTGATACTATCATAAAATCTCCAATTAGGGGAGTCGGGTGGTGGCACAGTGGGTTAAGCGCACGTGGCGCAAAGCGCAGGGACCAGCGTAAGGATCCCGGTTCGAGCCCCCGGCTCCCCACCTGCAGGGGAGTCGCTTCACAGGCGGTGAAGCAGGTCTGCAGGTGTCTTTCTCTCCCCTCTCTCTCTGTCTTCCCCTCCTCTCTCCATTTCTCTCTGTCCTATCCAAAAGCAACGTCAACAATGGCAATAATAACCACAACGAGGCTGCAACAACTAGGGCAACAAAAAGGGGGGGAAATGGCCTCCAGGAGCGGTGGATTCATGGTGCAGGCACCGAGCCCAGCAATAACCCTGGAGGAAAAAAAAAAAAATCTCCAATTAGTACTTTTACTTTAAGCAGTTTAATCAGAATAGACTCAGGCTGGCAAAAAGCTCACTTGGACAGTGTTGCTTGGACATGTGCTTGACTCAGGTGAGAGCCTGGTTCCCACTACACTGAAGAAAGTTTTACCACTGTAGTTTCTCTTCCTCTTTCTCTCTGTCTTTATCTGAAAAAGTCACCCCAGAGCGATGAAGTCCAGGGGATGAAAAATATATAAGTGTATCAAATTCTTCAAACTTTTCTTTTTGTTTTTAAATTTGTATTTATTTATTTAATGACAGATAGACAAAACAGAGAATTTCTCAGCTATGGTTTATGGTAGAATTTGGGATTGAATTTGGGGTCCTCTGATCCTCAGACATGAAAATCTGGTGTGCTACCATTGAGCTTCCCCACCCCACCCGCCAGCCCTAGATTTTTCTTCTAAAAGCTTTTTCTGGCATAAACATTTCATAAGATACTCTTAAACATCATAATTTCTACTTCTTATACTTGTTATTTCTTCCCTTTTATAATGTCTTCAGTGTTTCTTCTTTATCTAACAAATCCTGCCAGCTATTCAGTTTTCAGTTAGTAATCATCCTGTAATTCCTTATATCATCCACTTGGTACTAGGAAACCGGAAATAGGGGGCTGGGTGGTGGCACATCAGGTTAAGTGCACATGGGCACATGGTGCAAAGTGCAAGGACTGGCATAAGGATCCCGGTTGGATCGCCTGGCTACCCAACTGCGCGCGCGGGGGGGGGGGGGGGGGGGGGTGCTTCACAAGCGGTGAAGCAGGTCTGCAAGTGTCTATCCTTCTCTCCCCTTCTCTGTTCCCCCGTCTCCCGCGCCTCAACTTCTCCCTGTCCTATCCAACAACAACAAACATGGAAAAAATTGCCCCCAGAAGCAGCGGATTAGTAGTGCCAAAAAATAAAAAGAAAGAAAGAATTCAGAAATGAATATATGATTTTTATGTTGATATTCTAAATTTTCTTTAAAATTTTTTAAAATTTTATTTTCCCTTTTTGTTGTCCTTGTTTTATTGTTGTAGTTATTAATGTCGTCATTGTTAAGATAGGACAAAGAGAAATGGAGAGAGGAGGGGAGAGAAAGTAGCTACCTGTAGACCTGCTTCACTGCCAGTGAAGAGACTCCCCTGCAGGTGGGGAGACCCAGGCTGGAACTGCAATCCTTACGCCAGTGCTTGCACTTTGTGCCACTTGCGCTTAACTCACTGCGCTACCGCCCGACTCCCTTTTCTTTTCTTTTAAAAAAGATTTTATTTATTTATTCATGAGAAAGGATGAGGGAGAGGGAGAGGGAGAGGGAGAGGGAGAGGGAGAGGGAGAGGGAGAGGGAGAGGGAGAGGGAGGGAGAGAGAACCAGACATCACTTTGGTGCATGTGCTGCTTGGGATTGAACTCAGGACTTAATGGTTGAGAATTCAATGCTTTCATCAGTGCGCCACTCCTGGACCATACCTTTCTTCTCCTCCTCTCTCCTCCTATTCCTCGTCTTTTACCTCCAGCTGGGGCTCGATGCCTGAACTACGAATCTACTGCTCCTGGAAGCCATTTCCCCCCAATTTTGTTGCCTTTGCTATTGTTATTACTGTTGTTGGTGGATAGGACAGAGAGAAATGGAGAGAGGAGGGGAAGACAGAAAGGGGGAGAGAAAGATAGACACCTGCAGACCTGCTTCACCGCCTGTGAAGCGACTCCCCTGCAGGTGGGAAGCCGGAGGCTGGAACCTGGATCCTTACCACGCTTAACCCATTGCGCGCTTAACCCATTGCGCTATCGCCCTCCCCCACCTTTTATTTATTTATTTGTTTGTTTTAATTTTTATTTTTTTCCTTTTGTTGCCCTTGTTGCTTTTTTTAATTGTTGTAGTTATTGTTGTTATTGATATCAGCGTTGTTAGATAGGACAGATAGAAATGTAGAGAGGAGGGGAAGACAGAAAAGGAGAGAAAGATAGACAACTGCACACCTGCTTCACCACCCGTGAAGCAACTCCCTTGAGGTGGGGAGCCAGGGGCTCGAACTGGAGTTCTTACGCTGGTCCTTGCGCCTTGCGCCACGTGCACTTAACCCACTGTGCTACCGCCCGACTCCCCCCACCTTTTATTATTTTTTTAAAACTAAAATAGTAGCATTGTATGAGCAACATGTACGTATTTTTTTCTGAGTTCAGACATTACTACAAGGTAGTCTTGATTTTTTGCATTGCTTCAGGATGATGAGAGAGTGATGACATCTGAGGATATTTTAAGAAAATGTTTGGGTTCATAGGAGAAACCCAAGGCCAAGATGTGATACAAGGACAATTCTGATATATTTCAAGACTTAAATAAGGTCAGGTAGTTCTAAACTGGTAGAAAAGTCATTCTTCTTGTCCTCCTCCTCTTTCTAAATTAATAGACCTTTTAGAACAGTTTAAACTTCATAGTGAAATTGAGTACATTTTTTTACCTGAAGATTTTTCCCCAGCATATTACAGGAAAGTGAAATTGATTAGATCACCCTACTACTAATAAATCTTTAATTAATCTTTTTCCCTTTTGTTGCCCTTGTTGTTTTTATCAGTTATTGTTATTGTTGTTATTGATGTCATTGTTGTAGGATAGGATAGAGAGAAATGGGGAGAGGAGGGGAAGACAGAGAGGGGCACCTGCAGACCTGTTTCGCCACTCATGAAACCTTAGGTGGGGAACTGGGGGCTCGAACCCGGATCCTTATGCCTGTCCTTGTGCTTTGCGCCATGTTCGCTTAACCCACTGCACTACCACCGACCCCTTTAATTCACCTTTATTAACCAAAGATGACCTGAACTTCATGTGCTGGCACTAAAGGTCGTCACAGATTGCTGAATTTGACAACCACATTCGAGATGATCTCCACTCCATACCACTACTTGTCCTCCCTATCTTCAGCCAGAAGCATTCTACTTATCAGGCAGAATCTACTTTAAGACCCATCTTCTTAATAAAGCCTTTCCTGGCACTCTGTAGGAGCCTCCTCAGTAGCAGCAACACTTCCTCCTGCTAAGTTCCTAGCAGATGCATTACAGAATTTGTAATTCTATCCAACACCTGTACTATATCTAGATCTTGTTTTCTCCACAAAACTGTGACTTTGAGGACAAGGAACCATGCGTCAGCCTCCTATGTATCCTTCTCTGGCACAGAGTTGCACAACTCCAAATGGTGCTATATTCTTCTATATGACAAAACTTTCATAAACTATTCTATATATTTTTCACCTTGAATGAATAATAGAGTTGATGGTGGAGAAGTGATTACATGGACATATATGAATTAGCTTCTCTCTCCCAAATAAATAGATGGTTCCTACTGAAGATATGATTTTGGTTCAAAAATGTAAGTTGAACTTGGCAACAAAAAGAAGAAAATGTATTTAATTTCTTTTTATTTACTATTTTTTTATTTTATCAGAGCACTACTCAGCTCTTGTTTATGGTGGTTCTGGGGACTGAACCTGGGACTTCAGAGCCTCAGGCATGAGACTCTCTTGCATAATCATATGCTATCTACCTCTGCCCAAAAATATATTTAATTTTAAGTTAGTGGACTCGAGAAAGTTTTAACTAAAGACTAATTCTGTCATCCACAAGCATAAAAGAGGATTGGTGTAAAGGTGTCAAAAAATCAAGTAATAATGTATATAACAAAAGACAGGGATGTGGAAGGAATCACATTTAGAAGGTTTGTCCTCCCAGATAGATGTTCTCTATCTGGGATATGTGCCCATATTTAATATTCTATATGCAGATAGTGATTTCTACCAATGAGAATTAGCAGCATATAAACCAAACTGTGCCTTTCAAATTGTTAATTGGCCCAAGGTACAGTACTACTACATCAAAAGACAAGGGGGAAGAAAGGAAAGCATGCCCATTTGAGAGAGAGTATGTCTGTGTTTTTTATTTTATTTTATTTTATTTTATTTATTTTTACCAGAGCACTGCTCAGATCTGTCTTGTGGTGGTGCTAGGGACTGAACCTGGGATACTGGAAACTTGGGCATTAAAGTCTTTTTGCATAAACATTGTGCTATCTCCCTAGGCCCCATTAGTATATTTTAATCAAATATTTTTTTGTTTAGAAATTTATGTAATTTTTCTAGCTTAGAATATAACATAGAAAACAGTGATTACCACATTTTATAAGTGGATGAGCTGATTCCAGTGGAAACCATTTTTAGAGTTTATTTCTGGATTCCTTAGGAGGAAAGATGTCCCTGTTAAACATACTAAAAGGATTTGAGATTGAAGGACTTTCTTTTCTAAAGATTTATTTTATTTATCACATCAATCGCTATCGAACAGGCCATGGCCTGTTCCATCGCTGCTATGTTCCATCGCTGGGGAGCCAGAGACGACCCGAACTGCCCCTGCGGCTACAGACAGACTATGACCCACATAGTCAACGACTGCCACCTCCCCAGATTCAAAGGAGGTCTCGAAACTTTACATCAGGCTCAACCTGATGCTGTTGACTGGCTACGGAAGAAGGGCAAACGCTAGAAGAAGAAGAAGAGGGAGGGAGGGAGTTTTTCACACCAGTCAGAGAGAGGCAAGCCTCTGAGAGCACCACTTGGATACATGTAGCACTGGGGATCAAACCAGGTATCTTAGGATGCAAGTCTAATTTTCTACCAAAGGGAATTTTTTTTTTTGTAGTATACTTAATAGTACCTGTTTTCTTCCCTAAGGTCATGCTCCATGGCTTGAGTCTCCCGTTCCAGCTTCCGGGATCTTGTATAATCTCTCCAGGCTCGTAGGACCTTAAGTTGAAACTTCCAGTCAGAGAGGGTCCCAGCTTTCCCC
This sequence comes from Erinaceus europaeus, assembly GCF_950295315.1. Lineage (NCBI taxonomy): Eukaryota > Metazoa > Chordata > Mammalia > Eulipotyphla > Erinaceidae > Erinaceus > Erinaceus europaeus. The sequence continues at coordinate 88,940,981 of NC_080170.1, read as the reverse complement.
AGCTTAATCCTGTCATCAAGAATCAGCTTGTGCCAGGCAGAGAAATAACGCTTTTGACACTGCAGTGGAAACATTGGAAAAAGTCACTACTCCTGCTAGTTTTTCTCATATATAATATTGAGTGCCATCTCTTCAGATTGCCCCCTTACACTATCTTAACAAATCTATGAACTTGGGGACTGGGTGGTGGTGCACTTGATTGAGTGCACATAGTACAATGCACAAGCACCCAGGTTTGAGCCCTCAGTGCCTACCTGCAGGGAAAAGCTTCATGAGTGGTGAGACACCGCAGGTGTCTCTCTGTTTCTCTCCCTCTCTATCTCCATGTTTCCTCTCGATTTCTGTCTCTATCCAATAAATCAAGAAAGATAATAATTAAAAAATTTTAGGGGGCTGGGCAGTGGTGCACTGGGTTAAACGCACATAGTATACAGTGTAAGGACTTGTGTAAGGATCCTGGTTTGAGCTCCCAGCTCCCCACCTGCAGAGGGAAAGCTTCACAAATGGTGAAGTAGGTCTGCAGCTATCTGTCTCTCTCCCTATCTATCTTCCCCTCCACTCTCAATTTCTCTGTCCTATCCAAAAATATTGAAAAAATGGCCACAGGAGCCGTGAATTCGCAGTGCAGGCAACAAGCCCCAGTGATAACTCTGGAGGCAAAATAAACAAATTAAAAAATCTATGAACTTGATGGAGGAACAGTTAAAACACAATTGTGGAGCCAGCAGGTGGCTCACCTGGTAGAGTAGACATGTCTCTATGTGCAAGCACCTGGGCTCAAGCCCCAGGTCACCACATGGGAGTCCTGCACGAGGGAAGTTTCATGCGTGGAGCAGTGTTGTCTTTCCTTTCTCTCCCTCTCTATTTCTCTGTCTCTTACTTTTTATCTAGAGAAACGGGGAAAAAAAAGCCACTGGGAATGTCAGAATCATACAGGAATTGATCACTAGAGATAACTCTGCTTTAAACACAAAAAACAAAAGCAGCAAAATTGTCTTATGCTAATAGTGATAAAAATTACTCATGTTATGTTACTCTTAGTCTCATCAGTTAAACAACCAGTCATTTTGCAAAGTGTGAGTCCTGCAGGGAGCTCAACTAACCAACTATATATATTGAAGACTTGAATAAAGAGGTTTGTTTGAGACGGTTCAAAGACATGCTTACAAAAGGATCTCTTCTCCCAGACTGTCCTAGAGTTAAAAATACCAAGCATTTAATTTGTATCTGTTACCAATGGGACTAATGTCCTGTACAAACAAACACAGGCAGTCCTATGGGGTTAGGAATGGCATCTCTGATCCAGGGGCCAGGATAGATACAAATAATCCTTTTAGCTGGGCTATCTTGGCCCTGTTAGTGATTTGGTAACCAGCCTAGAGAGACTAGATACTCAGGATGCTTGCCATCTTCTATTATATATCTTCCCAGACAATATTTCTAGTTCACCTCCATATTAGCTATTAAGTTCAAGCAAAGATTACTAAAGTCATGGGCCTCTAGGAACATAGACATCCTAGCTTCTTTCCACCCAAAGGTCCCTATTCTTATCTGCTCTAGTTCTCCTTTTCAGTTCCTATTTATTAAACATTTTGTCTTGCTTATATCTTACCACTTTTCAGCCACCGAGTTACAAATGCTACTATGATTCCATACAGACTTCCCTAGGCAGATGACCTTGACAACATGTCCTAGAATCTCACCTTCCCAGAGCCCTACCCCACTAGGAAAAGACAGAAACAAGCTGGCGGTATGGATTGATTTGCTAATGACCATGTCCAGTGGAGAAGAAATTACAGAAGACAGAACTCCCACCTTCTGCATTCCCAAAAAAATTTTGGTCCATACCAGAGGGGTAAAATGATCAGAGGGCTTTGAACCCCAATTCCACAAGACAGAAATGTTTGTCACTAGGAATCTTTGTTTATTTTATTTATTTATTTTAGAATCTTTGTTTCTTTAATTATTATTATTTATTTTCCCTTTTGTTGCCCTTGTTTTTATTGTTGTTGTAGTTACTGTTGTTGATGATGATGTTGTCGTTGTTGGGTAGGACAGAGAGAAATGGAGAGAGGAGGGGAAGACAGAGGGCGGGAGAGAAAGAGAGATACCTGCAGACCTGCTTCACCGCTTGTGAAGTGACTCCCCTGCAGGTGGGGAGCCGGGGGCTCCAACTGGGATCCATCCATATGCCTTCGTGCCACGTGCGCTTAACCTGCTGTGCTGTGCTACCACCAGACCCCCAGAATCTTTATTTTTATATCATCACTGAAAGGGAAATGAATCTGAAAAACACCAATGGGAAGTCAGGCACTGTTTCACTTATCTAAGAGGGAAGAGGAAAAAGGAAAAAAGTAGTAATAGGCATAAGTGTGATTCAGAAAGACAGTGAAGGATAGGGGTGGTGGTGGGGAGGTAGCATATGGTTATGCGAAGAAACTCTGATGCTCCAAAGTCTCAGGTTTAATAATTCCTCCTACCACCACCATCATAAACCTGAGTTGAGGAGTGCTCTGGTAAAAAAAAAAAAAAAAGGAAGTGAGGTAGGGTCATAGAAGTGAATAAAATATATGTAATAGGTGTAGATATATAGTTAACCCATATCTGTGAAGTGGAAACTATCACAGTTTCTACTGGAGGGGGACAGGGACACAGAATCTGGTGGTGGGAACTGTGGAATCACATCCCTATTATCTTATAATTTTGAAAATCAGTATTAAATCATGAATAAAAATCTTTTTAAATACGTAGAGTAAGGTGAAAAAAATATTGTGAGGAGGCATGGCAAAGATACTGATTTTCTCTAAATTAGAAGGCGCATAAAGTTTAGAAACTACTGCCAACTTCCATTCACAATATGGTGAGTGGGCTGGAGAAATAGTTCACTTGGATAGTGTGTTGCTCTGCCAAGTGTGTGACCCGACTTGAGCAAGCTCCCCACCGAATTGAAGGAAACCTTTCTCTACCTCTCTGTCTGAAAATAACAACAACAAAGTCTGAATCCTAACTCTTGCCTATATGCCTTTTATTTTCACAATTTTATGTGCCTACTACATCATCAAATTACTTTCCACTTTGGACTGACACCAACCATACTGTTTGATATTTTCCTATTTTGTGCTCAGATTACTTTCTCTGCCCTGTTTCCAGAGTCACCTCTCTCAGGAAGCCCTGCTATTGCCAAATGCTCTCCCCAAGTCTAACTACCCTTTCACTGTCTTCCCAGAACAAGCTCTGTTTTGGTTAAAACACTCATATTATTATTATTGCCTGCTCCACTATATCTACTTTTTTTTTTTTTTGCCTCCAGGGTTATCGCTGGTGCTTGGTGCCCACACTACAAGTTGAATGCTCCCGGCGACCATCTTTTCCTCATTGTTATTATTGGATAGGACAGAGAGAAATTAAGAGAGGAGAAGATAGAGAGGAGGGAGAGAAAGACAAACACACCTGCTGACCTGCTTGCGAAGAGACCCCCTGCAGAACCCGGATGCTTTCGTCTCTTGCGGGTCCTTGCGCTTCACACCATGTGCTCTTAACCCTGTGCGCTACTGGACCCTTTGCTCCACTATATCTAATGAGCACAGATTTCTCTTTCTCTACCCCCCGCCCCCTCTCCTCTCAGAGTACAATTTAACTCCAGCTTATAATGGTGCTGTGGACTGAACTTGGGAGCTCAGAGGCTCAGGTATGAAAATTTTTTGCATAACCATTATGTCATCTCATCAGACCAGAACACATTTTATAAACCTTCACTTTAGATATCACAGAAAGATGGGATAAAGGGGGAAAGGAGAAGGAAGGGAAAGATAAGTAGAAGATAAACTTGGTGAATATAGGTTTAGTTGTAACATGGAAAAGACAAGCAGCTGCCAGGATAAAAGAATACGCTTTTTCATTATTATTTGTTTACCTACAGAACAAAATACAGCATGGAAAAGGATGTTGACCTGTGTGTCATCCTCAAAATAGCACATGTCTAATGTCACAAATTCATTTATGAGATTCCTCTTGAATGACTTGATGAATTGTTCTATCTACAGCTGCTTCTAATGTTAACTCCTAGAATATTTCTAATGATGAAATAGTACAAACATAATCCACCTTGACAAGTAACAATATTAATAATACCCTTATTGAATCTTTATATCTATTTTATGTAAAGTTCAAAGCACATTACATGTCCTATTTTTAAAAGACAATTAATTAAAAAATATTTATTCTCTTCTGTTCCCCCTTTTTTTGTTATAGTTATTATTGTTGTCGTCGTTGTTGGATAGGACAGAAAGAAATAGAGAGAGGAAGAGAAGACAGAGAGGGGGAGAGAAAGACACCTGCAGACCTGCTTCACTGCCTGTGAAGCGAACACCTGCAGGTGGGGACGGGATTCTTAACGCAGGTCGCTGGATCCTTGCATTTTGAGCCACCTGCGCTTAATCCGCTGCACTACCGCCTTATTTTTAATGACAAAGATACACAAAGAGAGCTACCAGAGCACTGCTCAGCTCTGACTTAAGGTAGTGTTAGGGATTGAACTCATGTACTATTTTAATAAATTGTAGCCCACCATGAAAAAAAGATTGTAGATATTATAATTTACCTTACTAACTGCAACTTTAAATTGAGAGGAATTCATAACTAAGAATTTCATAAAGTAGAGAGCAGTATACAAAAGGTTAAAATTGAAAAATTCTACTAGACAAAACGTCTCACCTAAAAAGGAAGGGCAAAGATTTCACCTTCTTCAGACATGGTGTGTGTGTATGCTACAGTGGAAAAGCACTGCTGAGACTAAGGTGTATGCTTTGGTTGTTGTTACTGAGGCTTCACTGCCTCTGGCCAATACTCGTCACATAGAAAGAGACAAAGAAACAGCCGTAGAGAGGAATACCATAGTATCCAATCTCTCCAGTGGGGGCAGGTTTGATTTTGGGTTGAGATCATAACAAAGCAGGTGCTATCTTGCTAACTCTGGAACAAATTTGAATATAAAGCAGGAAATTTTGACTTACAATCACAAAAAGAAAAATTGTACCCAGGTGTCAACAACTGTATTATAAACCATTAAGCCCTTAGTAAAATGGAAAAAAAAAAAAAAGGAAACTTTGATGTTACAGTTAATTTTTTCTTTATGCCTTTTTTTTTTTTTTGTATAGCTAGGGCCTCTTGCATACACAACTTCACTGCTCCAGTCATTCAGAAAGAAAGACAGAAACAGAGGGGTTGGGTAGGGGGTGGGGGATAGTGACAGACAGACAGACAGCACAGCACCTCCCATATATGCCTGGGCCAGAACTTAGCCATATGCATGGCAAGCCACACACCTTACCTAGTGAGCTATATTTCTAGCCCTTCTATTTTCTTAAACATGTTTATGTTTAGATTTTGACAGCAAAATGGTGAATTTTTAAAGGTCTCTAACACAGTTTCACTACCCAGAAATTAACAGTAGCTAAGCGACAGAATCACACAACTTATTTTGAGTGCTTGTACACGTGTATGTGCGTGTGTGGGGGGGGCACTAATAATTTTAAGAATAAACATTTTCTTAAATACAATACTACAGATAGGATGAAAAGTATATAAGCCCTTAGCCTATGCCTGCATATCTGAGGTCACTAAGTGGGTAGAGATGGCTGGGAGGTAGGGGTCTTATGCTTTGCACTGGAGGGTAAGGGCACTTTGGTGGTGTGTGGGCTGTCCTAACACATATTTGGGGGAGATAAAAATTTGTGTCACTGAGAAAATAGTCTTCCAATACAGCATTTTCTGAGTAAAAATCAGTTAAAAATAATAAAGTACTACAATGTAAAACTTAGAAAGTTTTTTAAATGAAATACTTTCTTTCTCATCCCTTCGTTTGGTCATTAAGGATTCCACTCTAGAAAAGAAATGACAGCTCACCCAGCTAAATTTATTACCTGCACTGGAGTTGCCCTCATTTTGTTGGCAAGAAAAGCTCTTCCCTGAAGTGTAATCATACTGCTGTCACTGGGAATGATTGACGTTAGGTGGAACAGCAATTTGCTATCTAATCTTCATTGTAATTCTAACCCTGTCTCTAGCGATGCTTGTTCTGATTAATGAAGTGGGTAACTCATCAAAATTTCTCAGCTATTTCCCTTTTGTCAGAAAGCTCAGTGATAATTGCATCAAAATTCTCAGTCATGGAAAAATAAACAATGAATTGTAAAGAGGACAAAAATGTCAACAAGTTCACAATTTGTTTTTGCCGAATGGAACTAACTGTGGTACAACTAGTAGTCAGGGAAAGTTGGCCAAGACTCAAATGTTAGGAATGAAGCTTTGTTCTACCCAGGGCCTCAACTGACTTCAGTGTACCAGGGCCAAAAGGAGGCAGATTCTATTGTTACACAAGCAAGCAATTCCCCAAACTCTGTTTCCTTTTGGGGACCATTACAGTTAGGTGACCCCAAAGATCTCTTAAATGCCTGGGGGGGAGGGAGGTGGGGAGAGGAGGACCATAATCATAGCAAAATGAATGCCCCAGGGAAGAAGCAGCATTGAAAAGATAACCCAAGACCCAGTCTATTCCAAATTGCACAATTTTGCCCATAGGAAAGAGAAAAAAAAATCACTGTGGTTCCTACCTCCAAGCATACATATTCCTGTAGCTAGATTAGAAAAAGAATACATTTCATTTCCAAAACATTGCTAAGTTCTGGATTTGCTGTTGGGTTCCATGGAAAAACCCAGAGGCATAAACTTTTACAATCACTGCTCTCCAAAAGGTCATTGCTGTCTATAGGCAAAACACTACTTTTGTTATATTCTGGAAGATGTGATGTTCATCTTCTGCACTTACTTTTTTCTCCTTTAAAAAAATTTTTTTTCCTTTTGTTGCCCTTGTTTTATTATTGTTGTAGTTATTACTGTTGTTATTGATGTTATTGTCACAATTATTGTTATCGTTGTTGTTGGATAGGACAGATAGAAATGGAGAGAGTAGGGGAAGACAAAGAGGGGGAGAGAAAGATAGATACCTGCAGACCTGCTTCACCACCTGTGAAGCTACTCCCCTTCAGGTGGGGAACCAGGGGCTCAAACTGAGATCCTTACGCCAGTCCTTATGCTTGGTGCCATGTGTACTTAACCTGCTGTGCTGCTGGGCTAGCGTGGGGGTGCCTCTTCCTGGGCATGTACTCTCTGGGTTGGAGAGAACTTGACTGGAGCCAGCCTGGGCTGCTACTCACTCAGTGACAAGATGGAGATGACTCATGAACAGAACTCGTGGCTGAGGCAATTCAATTCTTTATTGATCAGAGAGCCCAGGCTTTTAAAGGTCAGACCCGGAAGTGGCAAGTTGGAAACGGAAATGGCTTGACATGGTTTGGAAAGAGGCAGAGAAAGGCAAAAGGGATAGGAAAGGTAGGAACATCCTTAGCAACTGTTGTGAGGGTTTTAACTGGTAGGGTTAATAATATCCTGCAGGCAGGGAGGGTCTTGAGGGTAGAAAGAAGATAGATCAAAGGGATGGAATGGGTAGGATCTTTCAGGCAAAACAATGATTATGTAGATAATAAGGGAGCAGGCCATAGTATCAGGAATGCAGGGTGCTTTGTGAGGCAGGGAGTCTGATAAGACGAGGCAAATCTTAGGGAGTCATGTCCCTCCTCGCTCAACCTCTCAGCAGAGAGAGAGAGAGGCTGACAGGATGGATGTCCCTTCAAGTCAAGCCCTGCAAAGCTCAACTACATCCTCACAATTTCCTGACACTGCACTACCACCTGATCCACCTCCCCCCCTTTTTAAGTAAAAAAACAAAACAAAAGCCAAACAAAAAACTGTATTATGACAACTTAACAAGCACACCCAAAAATAAAAGAGAAAAAAAGAACCTTTACTTAGATTCAACAAATATAAAACTTTTGCTAATTGGAAATAAAAGATGAAAGACAACTATTGGATGGTTTCACTCATGTGGAATCTAGAGTAGTGATACATATGAACTTGCAAACACACACACACATACATACACAAATGCAAACAAATTGTTTATAAGACTTGTGAGAACTATGGTGCTCATCTTTGGGAGATAGGAGGGTGGGGCACAGAACTTTGGTGGTGGGTATGGTATGGAACTGCATACTGTAATGTTAAAATACTGTAACCCAATATTAATCAAAAATAAAAAATTAAACTTCTTGCTGATCACATCCTGGGAGATGGTACAGTGGATAAAATGTTAGATTCACAAGCATGAGGTCTGGAGTTCACTGTGTGGCTTTACATGTGCTGATGCTCTAGCACTTTCTCCCTCTCTTTCTCTCTCACTGACAAATAAATGAAAATCTTAAAATAATTATTATTTTTTTAATTGAGGACTGGGAGATGGCTCAACTGGTAGAATGTACACATTACTGTGAGTGAGGAGCCAGGTTCAAGCCCCTGGCTAACACATGGGAATGCTTGCAAGAGAGGAAGAGAGGAAAAGAAAAGGAGAGGAAAAGAATCAGAGCATCATATTGGCATATATGATGCCAGGAATCCAACGCAGTTCTTCATGCAGTTCTCTAGCCACTGCATTCCTCCTGGGCCATAACCTTCTCCCCACACCCTTCCTTCCTTCTCCATTCTCCCTCCTCCCTACCCCCCCACTAATAATTTAAACTCCCTATCTACTCTCCCTACACACACACACACACACACACACACACACACACACACACCTCTACCCCTTAGATCAGAGTATATTAGACAAACATTTGATTCACCTCTGGGGTAATCTGGTGGTAAAACATGATGTGGAGTCATTTATTACCGATACAGTCCTTAAGATCCTTTGAGATAAACATCTGAAATGACTAGGCTTTAGAAAAAAGGTACTCAGTTTCACCTAGTTTTAGAGAATGGGCTTCATTTAAGCTATAGATTTTTAATATTAAAAAAAGATTTATTGTATGAGCTAGAGGCACATATCAGAGTACAACTTCAACACCTGTGGTGCTGAGGATCAAACTCAAGGCCTCACACATCCAACTCTCATGCTCTACCCACTGAGATAGCTCTTAATTTTTTTAAAGCAGAATTTAAACTTTCAAAAGACAAAAAAAAAAAAAAAAAAGAAGAAGAAGAAGAAGAAAAAAGAAACCAAACAAGTCATATATATATATATATATATATATGAACTGGGACCTCTGGGACCAGAAAAAACTCTTCCTGACCTTTTGGAATGCAAAACACCAGTTCTATGTAGCAGGAAATGGATGCTCACTTTCCCTTTCATGAGAATGGAAATCCTAGGTTATTTCTAAAGGAAGAATATAAAAACTAAATAAGGAAACAACCCCCTTAACAAAACTGCTAAATTTTTACTTGTACATTTTCAAGAGAGTTGGCTGTCTGAAGCAATAGAACGCTTCTAAACCCTCTTCCTCAAGTATGTGCCATATACTTCCTTTGGCAGTACCTCAGAGGGAAGCGTTACATAGGTCACAGTATTCATGTGCATGACCAATATTTATTTCTCTGCAGTTTTCTTTTTAATTTTTTAAAAAAATGTATTAGTCGGGAGTCTGGCGTTAGCGCAGTGGGTTAAGCACACGTGGCGCGAAGCGCAAGGACTGGCGGTAAGGATCCCAGTCGAGCTGCCAGCTCCCCACTTGTAGGGGAGTCGCTTCACTGATGGTGAAACAGGTCTGCAGTTGTCTTTCTCTCGCCTTCTGTCTTCCCCTCCTCTCTCCATTTCTCTCTGTCCTATCGAACAACAACAGCATCAATAGCAACAACAACAATAATAACTAGAACAACAAGGGCAACAAAAGGGGCAATAAATAAATATAAAAATGTATCAGTCATTTAATAGTGGTTTACAAGATCATAAGATTATAGGATGCAGTTTTATTTTCATAGAGACTTTTCACTCATTTCCTTCCACAAACATAAGACAACAATGTCAAGAGGACGGTTGCTATGTTTCAGCTCAGAAATAGTCCTGTTTCTGTGGTGTGTAGGCAGTTTTAATAAAATCAAAATCTTTAGGGAGGAATCATAATATATAAATGTGGTATTTAACTACAGCTCTCATCATCTTGTTGGCAAAGAGAGAGAAAAAAAAGATTCCATTCTTATTTTATATGGCTCCACATTTTCTCAGCTTAGTTTGGGATTGGCCATTTGGAATGTATCACAAGCATAACATCAGTAATTACCTCTTATCCTCATTATTTATCTTTTTATTTATCTATTGTAATTATTCATCTATTTTTAATAGAATATTTAAACCAAATAAGTAAATCAAAATTCTACCCTATCCTAGCTATAAAACTAAGTTTTAGGCTGGTGTCTACCCAACTTTCATTCTTCTTTTTTTATTTTTATTTTATCTATAAAAAGGAAACTGGGGAGTCGGATGGTAGCGCAGTGGGTTAAGCACACGTGGTGAGAAGCTCAAGGACAGGTTTAAGGATCCCAACTGGAGCCCCTGGCTCCCCATCTGCAGGGGAGTCGCTTCACAAACGGTGAAGCAGGTCAGCAGGTGTCTTTCTCTCCCCCTCTCTGTCTCCCCTCCTCTCTCCATTTCTCTCTGTCCTATTCAACAATGACAACGTCATCAACAACAACAATAATAACTACAACAATAAAACAACAAGGGCAACAAAAGGGAATAAATAAATAAAGAAAAGAAAAAAGAGAGAGATGGGGTCTCTCTCTCCAAAAAAAAAAAACAACAACAACACTGACAAAACCATAGGATAAGAGGGGTACAACTCCACACAATTCCTACCACCAGAACTCCGTATCCCATCCCCTACCTTGCTAGCTTTCCTATTCTTTTTAAATGTTTATTTATTTATTTGCCTTTTTTTTAACCCTTGTTGTTTTATTGTTGTATTTATTATTGTTGTTGGTATTGATGTTGTCATCGTTGGATGGGACAGAGAGAAATCGAGAGAGAACGGGAAGACAGAGACGGGGAGAGAAAGATAAGACACCTGCAGACCTGCTTCACCGCTTGTGAAGTGACTCCCCTATAGGTGGGGAGCTGGGGACTCCAACCGGGATCCTTACGCCCTTGAGCTTTGCACCGCCTGCACTTCACCCGCTACGCTACTGCCTGACTCCTGCTTTCCTATTCTTTAACCCTCTGGGAATATGGACCCAAGGTCATTGTGGGATGCAGAAGGTGGAAGGTCTGGCTTCTGTAATTGCCTCCCCGCTTCTTCTTCTTCTAGCGTTTGCCCTTCTTCCGTAGCCAGTCAACAGCGTCAGGTTGAAAGCTGTCAGGAGCTGCTTGTTGCTGGCTTTGAAAGTGACTGGGATCCATGTGGATTCAGTCGGCTAGGATCGATCCATGCTCCCAGCCTGCCTCTTTTGCTCCTATTCAACTTTCATAAGCAAGAAAGATCATAGGCTTTCTTTTTAAGGAAACATATAGTGTATTTCACAATAGAGTGAGAAGAAGGCCATTTTCCAAATACAATACGAATTTCATAGCTAATCCCTTGTTGTTTCTGCTAATTAGCAATGACATGTGGATTGCGGAATCTCCCCAAGAGATTTCACAGAAAGATCAAAGAGAAAAATAGGATAAACTGGAAGCACTAAATTTCTCAGTAAAATTTTAGTAAAACCAAGAGAATGAAATGTATGGTAAAGGTATATGAACAGCACTGTACCTGCATTTGTGCCTTATAAGAGAGTCTGTACTGTCTCTCTCACTTATCAAATATCTTGGTCCAAGCACAGAGCTAAGAAGCTAGGGAAAAAAAAAAAAATCAATCCAGAGGCAAAGCACAAAGAATTATAGGAATTAAAGAAACTTGAACTAAAGTGACTCCTAGATACAGATTTTGAAAAGTCTTGCAAAAACTCTGTGAAGCTTGCTTTTGGGCTTCTGCCAGTGAACCATTTTGAGGGTGCTGACATGAGCTTCCTGTTATCCACTTGCCAGCCAGACATTTTCTACCCCTCCCTCCCCCCTTTAATCTTACAGTCATATTTAGGTTGCTGAGTATCCAAGATTTATTACCCAAGGGCCAGCTTTAGGCTCCTTTAGAGTAGACTAGGAATGTGGATTGAGACCAAGATAATGGATCTAGAGGGTCTGTTACTTCAGTCACTTTATCAGAACACTGTCCTGTCTCCAGTCAAGTCAGTAAAAGCCTGAGAAGTCTGGTAAGCCAGTTTTCCCTAGGTCTCAGTTACACCCATATGCACTGGAGAAATCTAACTTACAGGCTCATTAACAATATTCCAAAAAAAAAAATCCAAATGAAAACACAATCATATTTCAGGGGAAGGGGAAGGGCAGACCTAACCTAAATAATAGTATTTTGGCTTGAATAAGGCTGAACATGCAAGTGAACTGTATAAATATTGTACTCTAGTTAGTAAATTATTCCCATGGCAGTATGGATTAGCAATATCAAAACTACTTCTATGATGTATTTGACTTAATTAAGTAAATATATTTTATTCTAGGTCTCTCACTGACAAAGAAGTTATAAATAAGGAGGATAGGCTACATTGAAACCTGTGGTGCTAGATTGGGGCTGAAGTTATCATTATGAACTCGGAGTTACTTTAATATAAATACAGAAAGCAGATGCAGAAGTAAGATACACAGAATGAAGGGGCAAGAATATTGTGACCCCATGTTGTTGCACCGGGATTTCAGGTATCTGAATGAACTCATGGATTTTAACATGTATACACATAGATACAGAAGTAAAGATGATATGTACATCAATATACAATCATTTATTTCTCAACTGTGTCTGATAAGAGGAGCCCAGAACAAATGCCATCCTGGTGATTAAGCCTAGTACCTTAATCTTGGTACTAATCTTTCTAAATATTATTCTCAAATGACAGGAACCAAGATCCCATGTGGAAGTGGTTGATGCCAAGGACAGAGCTGGGAACATGTAAGATGAGCCTAAAATATCTTGTGGTTCCAGGAAGAAAGGAAGTATTCCAAGGATATATACATCTTGAAAGGGCAAAGGAGGCAAATGGAAGATTTTTTAATGATCAGTGCCAGAAAACTTTGAGTAACAAAATAATAAACAATATTATTAAATTGGAAACCATAGAATAAGACAGATATCCATGAACACATACTGATATAAACAAATGGGGAAAATAGAGAGGTTTTTTTATTTTGGAATAATTTCCCTGTGACAACCACAATCCTGCAAATCAACAGTTCCTTAATAACATGATCAAGAGAAAAGTTGAGAAAGGAAGGCAAACGAAAATCATTAATAGACAAATACATTAATAAAAGAACAGATGCTATAATGAGTAGAAGTTTAAGAATAAACAAAACATATGATAGTTTCACAATAGCTCCTCTAAGAACTTTATGAGTTATAAAGGGAAAAATAGTATTTTTTAAAATATTCATTTATTTATTCCCTTTTGTTGCCCTTGTTGTTTTTTATTATTGTAGTTATTTTTGTTGTTGTTATTGCTGTCGTCGTTGTTGGAGAGGACAGAGAGAAATGGAGAGAGGAGGGGAAGACAGAGAGGGGGAGAGAAAGACACCTGCAGACCTGCTTCACCGCCTGTGAAATGACTCCCCTGCAGGTGGGGAGCCAGGGGCTTGAACCTGGATCCTTACGCCAGTCCTTGTGCTTTGTGCCACCTGCGCTTAACCTGCTACCACCCGACTCTCGTAAAATAGTACTTTTATAGTGAGGGAACCCAGCAGACATATACATTTTACTTTTCCTTCTCTCCTCCCTCTATTCTTCTTCTGCTGCTTTTTTTTTTTAGAAACTTCTTTATTCTAGGAGCTATGTTAACACTGCCTTGTTAAATTAATTATTATCCTAAACAGACACTTTTTTTTTGCAATTTTCATTTTAATGAATTGATTTAGTAACAATTTTTAACAGTGTTGAGAACAGATGTTTTTATTTCTATAAAATGTATCAATGTGTACTTTTCTTTTTTATTTAATTTTTTATTTATAAAAAGAAAACATTGACTAAACCATAGGATAAGAGGGGTACAACTTCACACAATTCTCACCACCAGAACTCTGTATCCCATCCCCTCCCCTGATAGCTTTCCTATTCTTTATCCCTCTGGGAATATGGACCCAAGGTCATTGTGGGATGCAGAAGGTGGAAGGTCTGGCTTCAGTAATTGCTTCCCCGCTGAACATGGGCATTGACAGGTCGATCTATACTCTCAGCCTGAACAGACACATTTAAAAAAATTATTTATTCCCTTTTGTTCTCCTTGTTGTTTTATTGTTGTAATTATTATTGATGTCGTCATTGTTGGATAGGACAGAGAGAAATGGGAGAGAGGAAGGGAAGACACAGAGGGGGAGAGAAAGATAGACACCTGCAGACCTGCTTCACCACCTGTGAAGCGACTCCCCTGCAGGTGGGGAGCCGGGGTTTCCAACCGGGATCCTTCTACCAGTCCTTGCGCTTTGCGCCACCTGCGCTTAACCTGCTGCGCTACAGCCTGACTCCCGACAGACACATTATTAACTATTACTGCGGTTAATATCAACAGTAATAAGGCTTATAGTATTAAGTAATTTCTCCTTAGGTGATACATTAAGAAGTTATATATTTTCTTACCAAAAATTCGTCATCACAACCTCAGAAAACCCAAATTGCAAGACAGTCTGCAAAATACCTGACTTGTACTCTTTAAAAATGTCAAGCTCATAAAAGACAAGGGAAGAGTGAGGAACTGTCACAAACTGGGGGAGATAAAGGAGGCAGGATAACCATATGCAAATGGAATTATGGAGTAAATCATGGGAACAAAAAAGGGACATAAGGGAAAACATGGTGACATTTGATTAAGGACTGTAGTGTACTTGCTTGATGGTATTTGATGGCACTGTACCAATGCTAATGTCCTAGTTTTGATAAAAATATTAAGCATATGTAAGATGCTAACACTGGGGAGTCGGGCTGTAGCGCAGCGGGTTAAGCGAAGGTGGCGCAAAGCACAAGGACTGGCACAAGGATCCCAGTTCGAACCCCAGCTCCCCACCTGCAGGGGAGTCGCTTCACAAGTGGTGAAGCAGGTCTGCAGGTGTCTATCTTTCTCTCCTCCTCTCTGTCTTCCCCTCCTCTCTCCATTTCTCTCTGTCCTATCTAACAATGACAACAATAATAACTACAACAATAAAACAACAAGGGCAACAAAAGGGAATAAATAAATTAAATAAATATTTAAAAGATGCTAACACTGGAGAAAACTGGGTGAAGGGTATTTAGGAAATCTGGGCACTGTTTTGGTAACTTTTTTTTGTATGTCTAAAACAATTTCAAAGTTAAAGATTGAAAACAAAGCATAGGATCAAATCAAGCAGAATCTATGGCCAAGTGGAGATAAGTTATATCAAATATCTCATTTTTAAGTACTGGCTCTTTTAAACTTGTGTAATTTGTTTTAGGTTTACAAGTAACTTTGTGAAACTCTGTATGTAGTCTAAAATTCACTTATTTAGGGCCTTGCCCTCAGTGTAGCACAGCAATGGTAGAAACTGCCTCACTCTCCAAAGAAAAGGTGGGTCAACATACTCTGCAGCTGGAAGTCCTGAAATAAGTGCAGCCTAAAATGTTCCTAGCTAAGACCACAGAATGTGAGCTTAGACCAACAGGTATGCAGAGGTAACATAGTGTCCTGTGCTAAATATCAATTGACATGAGCCCTAGGTCAGATCGATGGGGTTTACAATTAATGGTATTTATATACTTTTCCCATATTTTGGGAGCTATTATCTGCCCTGATCCACCTTCCTTCTTTCCTTCCTTCCTTCCTTCCTTCCTTCCTTCCTTCCTTCCTTCCTTTCTTTCTTTCTTTCTTCCTTTCTCCCTTTTCTTTCTTCCTTTTTAAGAATTTTGTGTCTTGCCATGTAGGCTTTTAAAATTATTATTATTATTATTACTTTTATTTATTTATTGGGTAGAGACAGCCAGAAATTGAGAGAGAAGGGTGTTATGAAAAGGGAGAGAGATAGAGACCTGAAGCACTGCTTCACCACTTGTGAAGCTTTCCCCCAGCAGCGAGGGGTCAGGGGTTCGAACCAAGGTCCTTGTGCATTGTAACATGTGCGCTCAACCAGGTGTGTTACCACCCAGCTCCCTCCTGATCCAGCTTTCTAGTCCTATTCCCAACTCTGACACCATCTTCTGAGACAACACTTTTAGACCACCTGCATGTTAACTGTCACCCAGGCAAAAAATAGTCATGAGCTCCCTTGGAATATACCTAAAATAGACTAGCTTCTTCCAACAAGAAGACCCCCCAGGGTATTGGTGGTTCAGTGGTAGAATTCTCGCCTGCTGGGGCGGGGGTGTGTGTGGTGTGTACTAGTATAGCCACAGGCCCTTTGGAATATAACTAAAATATGCTTACTAGCTATCTACAAAATGGAGACCTCCCCTCCCCTCAACTCTTCATCAGCACTACTCCAGCCTTTAGGTTCATGATTAGTCAACAACTTGTTTGACTTTATATGTTAACTCTCTTTTTAGCCACCAGCTTCCAGATGCTACCATGATGCTAACCGGACTTCCCTGGATAGACAACCCCACCAAAGTGTCTTGGAGCTCTGATTCCCCAGAACCCCACCCCACTAGGGAAAGAGAGAGGCAGGCTGGGAGTATGGATCAACCTGTCAATGCCCATGTTCAGCGGGGAAGCAATTACAGAAGCCAGACCTTCTGCCTTCTGCATCCCACAATGACCTTGGGTTCATACTCCCAGAGGGTTAAAGAACAGGAAAGCTATCAAGGGAGGGGATGGGATACGGAGTTCTGGTGGTGGGAACTGTGTGGAGTTGTACCCCTTTTATCTTATGGTTTTGTCAGTGTTCCCTTTTTATAAATTAAAAAAAAAAAGAATTCTCACTTGTCAACATGAAGACCCCAAATCTTATATGCTATATTCTTACCTTTAGGTTCCTGATTATTAAACTATTTGTTCTGTTTTGTATCTTAATGCTTTTCAGTCACTAAGTTGCAGATGCTACCATGATGTCAACCTGACTTCTCTTGGCAGACGGCCTCACCTGTGCCCTGGAACCCCACCTCCACAGAGCCTAACCCCACTAGGGAAAGACAAAACAGGCTGGGGGGTATGGATCGAACTGTTAACACCCAGGTCCAGTGGAGAACCAATTACAGAAGCCAGACCTCCCACCTTCCGTGTCCTATACAGACCTTTGGTCCATACTCCCAAAGGGATAGAGAATAGGGAACCTTTCATGGAGGGGATGGGATATAGAACTCTGGTAGTGGGAATTGTACCCCTCTTATACCACAATCTTTTTTATCATTATTAAATCACTAACAAAATAAAAAATTCACATATAGCACCTCTATATTAAATAAATGTATCTAATTATATAGTGAATTTGATTTTTTTCTACTTCAGTCCCATTTTTTTTTGAGGAAATGCTTATTTGTTTGACAGTTGATTGTTGTTGTCACCAGGATACATTTCCACATTCCCCCCAAATAGGTGTCACTACACCTTACCCTCACCAGACTGTCATCCTCTTTTACCATAGGGCATTAGACTCCAAAGCCCCTTTAGTCTCCCTACTGAGTCCATGAATCTGCTGCAACAGACTCCAGTTCAGACTTCCATAAAATTTAAGAGTTAGGGGCCAAGTGGTGGAGCACTCAGTTGAGTACACACGTTATCATGTGCAAGGTCTCAGATTCAAGGCCATGGTCTCCGTGTATGTGTGTGTGTGTGTGTTAGTGGGGAGGGGGAGCTTCACAAACAGTGAAACAGTTCTGTAGGTCTCTCCTTTCTATCTCAGTTTCTCTTTGTCTCTATTCAGTAAATGAATAAACAAAATAAAATAAAAACTTAAGAGTTAATTTTAAGAGCTGATGAAATGGCTCACTTGGACAGCAAGCTGCTTTGCTATGTGTGCAACTTGGGTTCAAACCTGGCCCCCATCACACTGAAGGAAGCTTTGGTGCTGTGCTCTCTGTCTCTACTTTTTTATCTATATCTTTAAAATAAAAGGTTACTTTTAGTGGGAACATATTTTATTAATCTCTCATTGATAAGATAACATATCATATCATAGTATTGATCTTTTATACCATCTCAGAATTGTCCCATGAATATTCATATACCTTTATATTTTCTTTTAGAAATTTGCATTGTTATTGCAGGAAGACAGGCCAACTCCATCTGTCTCATGAAGGACTCAGCATCTAAGAGTCTTTGCCAGTCTTTCACTAAATGTTAATCCTAACTTTAAAAAATATATCTTTATTTATTTATTGAATAGAGATAGCCAGAAATCAACAGGGAAGGGGTTGATAGAGTTCAATCCCCTGCACCACTATAAGCCAAAATTGAGCAGCACTGTGGTTAAAAAAAAAAAAAAAAAAAGGAGGGAGAGATACAGAAAGACATCTGCAGCCCAGCTTCACCACTTGAAAAGCTTTTCCCCTATAGGTGTAGACTAGGGGCTCGAACATTGATCCTTGCACATTGTAACATGTGTGCTCAACTAGGTGTGCCACCACCCAACCCTCAACCTCCAGTAATTTAAAATACCAGCATCAAAAGTGTCTTTCTTGGTTGGTTGGCTGAATTTTAGATAGAGATAGAGGAAGACAGAGATCAAAGGACTGCTAAGCTCTGATTTATGGTGGTGCCTAAACTGAACTGAATGAACTGAATCTGGACTCTTGGGCATATAAAACCTGTGCTCTGACTTGATGAGCTGTCACCTAGTCCAAAATTATCCTTTGAAATTATTTTTGTGACTACTATAAATCTTCCTAGTTAGTCATATCACATACATACAAATTTCTGTTATTAATTTCCAAGTTACTGGTAAAAATGGCCTACATCAACAAAACAGAAAATAACAGATGTTGACAAGGTTGTGGAGAAAAAGGAACTCTGCTACACTGCTGGAGGAAAGCAAACTGTCCCTTTGAAAAACTATATGAATAGTCCTTAAACAAAGAAAAATCAACAAGCCTTATGATCCCGCAATATTACTCACAGGCATTTATTCAGAGGACATGAAAACACTAAATTGAAGGCACCTATGTACCTCTATGTTTACAGCTGCATTATTCACAAGAGCCAAACAGTGGTCATTGACTGGCAAAAGAAGTTATGGTTTATTGACTGGCTAAAGAAGATGCTTCATGGAATACTACTCTGCAATCAAGAAAGATGATGTTGTGTCCTTTGGGACAAAATGGATGAAATTAGAAGTGATTATGCTTAGTGAAATAAGTAAAGAAATGAAAGACTACTGGATGGATTCATTCATGTAGAAGCTAAAGAACTGATAACACATGAACTTGGAAAAAACAAACAACAAAAACCAGACAAAACAGAGCAAAAAAACTACATCTAGGATTTTGTGAAAATTAGAGTGGTTATCTTTGGGAGGTAGGAAGGTGGGAACACAGAATTTTGGGCAGTGGGTGTGGAACTATATACTGTAATCTTACAATCTTGGAACCTACTATTAATCACACACACACAAAAAAGTCAAGCTTTCAACATCTGTAAGAGATCTGACCTAGTTCTTAAATGTTATTCTGAAAAGGGTTATTTGGGATAATTTCCCAAATTTATACTTCAATTTCCCAGGATCACATGGACTATATAAAAATAGACTCTGAATGGGAAATTAGAGCAATGCCTAGTGCATTAGGTCAGCTGGGTAGCACAAAATGAATGGTGTGGGCAACTTTGGTATTTATGATGAAGTTGTACGGGGCTTAAGGTCTCATTTCCAATTAAATTCTTTCATTTATGCCATGAATGATAAGTAGACATCACAATTCTTACCTGGTGATCTTCCTTGAAAGTTTGGATTAATAAAGCTTTCAGTTTTTTCTTTTTTTCTTTTGCCATTATCTTTTCTTCACCCAGAACACGAGAACTTTGAAACATGCTTTTTTCTGGATGTTGGGAGGAATTTTCCTCCAGTCTTTTCTTCTCCCTATTAGTAATTTAAAAATTCACGTATCAGCAACAGACTTGACAAGGAATTACAAACTACTACAGTGGAATGAACATCAGCTTTTCCATCATAAGACACAGATTTTTAGATCTGGCTCTACAACTACATTCAAGAGTGATTTTTTTTTTTTTATTTTTGAGGTTTAGTCTATTCCTTTAGAAAATACAGATTAAGTGAAATATACTAGTATAATATACTCTAAAACATTATAAAGTCCTATCAGTATTTTAGCAAGGTTTTTATTGAGTTTAATGTTGAATAATGTTTTGATCAAAATTAGCATTAACAACTACTAGGTTGTCTTTCTCTCTTTAACCAGAGCATCGCTCAGCTTTGGCTTATGGTGGTGCTTGGCAGTTAAACTTGGGACCTTTGTTGCCACAGACGTGAAAGTCTTTTGCATAAACATTATGCTTCTCCTAGCCCTAGACTTGCCTGCCTGCCTGCCTGCCTTCCTTTTTTTTTTTTTTTTTAAATATTGATCTCAGTTAAGTTTCAGAATGGTGGGGACAAAAAGAGCCTTTAAGTAAGACAAAAATGAGATTCTTACTATCCTTTTTTAGAGAGAAAACAGTGAAAGAAGCATTGGGTAAGAAAAGAATGGAACAACGATCGCCACCTCAACATGCTTCACTTCGGACTATGTCCAGAGACTTCACGTGTGGAATGACAACCCTTCAGCTTCATTACTCGGGTCAGACCTTTCCTTTCATAGTATACTCTAATTCCATCTCAGGTGGTTCACTTTCTAAAAAAGTCCCAAAACCTAGATATACACCAGTTTCTGTGAGAGAGAGCATATGTTCACATGTATCCGTAAACTACTGCAAAATATATACCTGAAAGCAGAAGTACACTAGAGTTTGCAGTGAGTACCCCCCTAACACTTCCTCTCCACTATTCCAAGGTTTGGGTCCATGATTGCTCAACAATTTGTTTGGCTTCGTATGTTAACTCTCTTTTCAGTCACCAGGTTCCAGATGTCATCAGGATGCCGGCCAGGCTTCCCTAGACTGAAGACCCCACCAATGTGTCCTGGAGCTCAGCTCCCCCAGAGACCCACCCTACTAGGGAAAGAGAGAGGCAGACTGGGAGTATGGACCGACCAATCAACACCCATGTTCAGCGGGGAAGCAATTACAGAAGCCAGACCTTCTACCTTCTGCAACCCACAATGACCCTGGGTCCATGCTCCCAGAGGGATAGAGAATGGGAAAGCTATCAGGGGAGGGGGTGGGATATGGAGATTGGGTGGTGGGAATTGTGTGGAATTGTACCTCTCCTACCCTATGATTTTGTTAATTAATCCTTTCTTAAATAAAAAAATAAAAAAAAACTAAAAAAAAAAAGAATGGAATTCAGATTAACTTTTAAAAAGATCTGAAAAGAGGCAAAAAAAAAAAAAAAAACCACCAGAATTTAGTGACTAAGGAAAATGTCTTCAGGCAAGTAATCACAATATTGCGCATCCTCTTCCTCATCCACCAATTTATTCTTTCATATCTAGGTTATCTCTCTTACACATGAATTTAAGTAAGCTCATAACAATTGCCTTATTACTTGAGTGTATTAAATCACAGAGGTATGTGTCTATGTATAACTCACTTTCTCCCTCATGTGTCTATATGTATCTCTCTCTCTCACCCCCCTCTCTCTCATGGATCTCTCTCTCTCCCCTTCTCTCTCATACTATCAATGAAATAGTAAAGATAAAACCAGGAATCATGGGGTTTGGCCATAAACCAGCTATGAAAACTCATGCAAGTCACCTAGTCTTTCTGAATTCACTTTACAATTGTGGAAACTCAATGAGAGAGTAATAACAGAAAACATCATAGATAATATCTTAATTAATTCTCATATCTCATATAATGCTATTTCTTATTACTGGTAATGTGTACCATAATTTGCTTAAGGTAGCATCTCCAGCATATGTTACTATTCTATTTGTAGTGAACAAATCTTTTGCAGGGGATACTTTGATATTATAATGATGCTGATTAAGGATATTTAAATCATTAAAAAAAACAAACCTGCCAACAAACTAATTTAACTCCAAATTTGTCACTTCTATAGTTTCCAATGTTATATTTAATAATTTTACGGGTAGAGATTTAAGGAATTACAGCTCTAGTACCATGGATCTGATGTTTAATTTTCTTATTATCTTATTATCTTAATTTTTATTGGATAGAGACAGCTAGAAATGGAGAGGAATGGGAAGATAAGAAGAGAGACAGAGAGACACCTGCAGGCCTGCTTCACCACTTGTGAAGCTTTCCCTCTGCAGGTGAGGGCCGGAGGCTTGAACTCTGGTCCTTAACACTGTAACATGTGCATTCAACCAGGTGTGCCACCACCCGGCCCCTGGATCTGATTTTTAAAGGATGTATCTGCTATGAAAGTAGCATCATGGAAAATTCATCATGGAAAACTGCAGTAGTATAAATACCATCCACGTTTCCACTCAGAAAGAAACACTGATAACATGTCAATGTTCTTTCACTATACAACTACTTTTTATCAATTTCTCCAACATTTAATACTGTCTGTTATTAGAAGTACTCTTGATTATATTCATGCACCAATCTTTCTCTGCATTTCTGACCATTTTCTTGGGTCAGTTTTCCTAGACCTGGACTTCCATGCCCAGCAATAACACCATGTTTGTGGCTCTTATTGATTATTGCCAAATTAGTTCCTGAAATGCTTAAATCAGCTCATCCACCCAGACACAGCGTGTTAGCTGTCTCACTATAACCATGGACAAGATGTTAACTTTCAGAAGAAACAAGTCGTTAGTGAGCATTTGCTGAGTGTTCACTGTGAGCAGAGCATCTTGCTACCATCAGATGCTACTTGTTTTCACAATTTATTTCAGGTCAGCCTAGACTTTTCAGAGCTTGAAAGCAATCTGAAAAGCAAGGTTGACCTTAGCAAGAACTCACTAAAACACTGGTGATTGCTTTCTGAAAGGAACAGCATCTAGAGGAGGCCTGAGCCTGGCACTTGAAAGAGTGAAGCGCATTGTCCACTGCTGAGCTGTTTTAAATTGGGTAGAATAAGAGCAATCAAGAACATGGGGCAGCAGCCGCGTAGGCTGATGAGGTGGGAGAAGGGATTATCTGAAAGACCAGAGGGTCTTTCTGGCCTCTCACTGTGAGTTTCTAGTCACTTCAGTTACGTTGCTCCAAGGCTTTTGTAGTTCATCAGTACTAGATTTCAGAATAATACATTAGTTTTTTCTTTTTTAATTAAACTTATATTCTACACGAGGATTCCTAGTAGTATTTCACCTATGAGAACTATTTTGGCTCTCCTCTTATGTCAGATATTCTTTTTCCTTTATCAGTTTCAGGAAGGCGCGGGTAACCTTCTGTAGAAGAAATAAATACACTATCGCATTTCGCACAGGACAAGCACAATTAGCGAAGAGGCACAAGGAAGTTCAGGCAACCAAGAAATGTAAAGTAAGCAATATGATAACTGTTAACACATGCAAAAGTATTGGCAATAATGACACTCTCCAATGTTGAGAAGAGTGTGGTAAACTAGCCTACTGCCAGCTATGGTATAAGTACGATTCATTTGGAAAACAACCCAGCAGTGTTTCAAAAGTCATAAAAAGACTATACCAGCTAACTCAATAATTATACTTCTAAGTATATAATTAGAACAAAAAACAAACAAACAACCAAAAACTTGGAAAAGCTCTATGTTTACAGAGGCTTACTTCACTATGATCTTAGTGAGATGTCTAAAAGAGAGGAAATGCTCACCAACCTGGCAAAGGGAGAGCATTACATAAATTATGGTCTAGGAACTCAATGGAGTCATTCACAGACGTCAGGACTCCAAGCAATGTGTTAATTACAATAAATAGAATAACACATCAAATGTACCTTATGATTGCAGTTAAGTATATAAAGGTACCAAGACTAAGAGAAATGGCAAAATTTATTATTTGTATTTATAGAGGCCAGGAGGTGGTGCACCCGGCAGACTGCACACATAACCAAGTTCAAGGGCCTCCACTCAACCTCCCGGTCCCTTCAGTCTCCTCTGATGTCACAAGTGGAGAAGCAGTGCTGCTCTTTCTCTCTCCCTTTCCATCCTATCTCCCCCTCAATTTCTCTCTGTCTCTATGAACAAAAATACAGAAAACATGCCAGGCATGGTGGCGCGTGCCTGTAGTGCCAGCTACTTGGGAGGCTGAAGCTGAAGGATTGCTTGAACCCAGGAATTCTGGGCTGTAGTGCGCTATACCAATCGGTTGTCGGCACTAAGTTTGGCATCCCGGCAGTGAGGGGCCACCAGATTGCCTAAGGAGGGGTGAACCAGCCCAGGTCGGAAAAATACAGAAAACAACCAGGATGGTGAGATGGTGGGTGGCTTCTCTTGTATTTTGCCATTGCAAAGTTTGTGCATTAAAAAAAAAAAGAGTGGGGGGGGGTAGCGCTGCGGGTTAAGCGCACGTGGCGCAAGGTGCAAGGCGCAAGGACCCGTATAAGGATCCGGGTTCGAGCCCCTGGCTCCCTACCTGCAGGGGTGTTGCTTCACAGGTAGTGAAGCAGGTCTGCAGGTGTCTATCTTTCTCTCCCTCTCTCTGTCTTCCCCATCCACTCTCCATTTCTCTCTGTCCGATCCAACAACGACATCAATAACGACAACAATAATAACTACAATAAAACAACAAGGGCAACAAAAAGGGAATAAATAAATAAAGGCCTTCACTCAGCTTTCCAAGGCTGGCTTACGTTTTCCATGCTTCTTCCACAGTGTGTTTCCTCTCAATTATCTCCCTCCGTAGCTTTACCATCTCTCTTTGAATCTCCTCCTCCTCTTTCTTGGCCTCCAGAACCTTCCTTTTCTTCTCTTCTTGCACTAGAGACTGAGCCTCTAAGAATGCCGATTTTTTCAGGGTCTTTTCAATTCTCCGGCGCTCTAGTTCTTTCTCACGTCTTAGACGATTTTCTTTGACCTTTTAGGGAATACAACAAGGGTGAAACGCAACCTTTCAAGTAAAAATAGATATACAAAAACTTAAAACATATTTTGATGTTCAGAATATACCCAGAAACATTCTAGGCAGGAACTCCACGGTTTATTAATCGAGTAAGAGGAATCCATTGTTTACTGGATAAGGACCAACTTAAAGTTTTAGATGAAATCAGATAAAATGATTTTCAAGCAATATAGAAATGGCCTGCATCAAGGAAAAGTTGAGAAACTAACGGGCTAATTGTCAGTGTTGGACTGTTTCTTTCCTTTTGTCTTTTTGATTCAGTAATGGTATCTTACCCATATGTATTTTTTTTCAAAATGTGTACTACTTACTTCTAATTGATTTACTGATTAAAATTTAAGATAGAAGGTTTTTTTTTTTTTTTTTTTTTAACACAGCACTGCTCATCTTTGGCTTATGGTGGTGGTGAGGAGTATTAAACCTGGGACTATGAAACCTCAGGCATAACAGCCTTTTTTTTTTTTTCATTTTTTTTTTTTTTTCCTCCTCCAGGGTTATTGCTGGGCTCGGTGCCTGCACCATGAATCCACCGCTCCTGGAGGCCATTTTTTTTTTCCCCCTTTTGTTGCCCTTGTTGTAGCTTCGTTGTGGTTATTATTATTGCCCTTGTTGACGCAATTCGTTGTTGGATAGGACAGAGAGAAATGGAGAGAGGAGGGGAAGACAGAGAAGGGGAGAGAAAGATAGACACCTGCAGACCTGCTTTACCACTTGTGAAGCGACTCCTCTGCGAGTGGAGAACTGGGGGCTCGAACCGGGATCCTTAGGCAGGTCTTTGTGCTTCTTGCCATATGCACTTAACCCGCTGTGCTACCGCCCAACCCCCTATGACAGCCTTTTTTTTTTTTTTTTTAAAAAAAAAGCTTTTATTAGTGATTTAATATTGATTTACAAAAATGCAAAATAACAGGAGTACAACTCCGCAATGTTCCTACCACCAGAGTTCTGTCTCCCTATTCCCTCCACTGTAAGCTACAGCAGTTCTCCTAAGGTCACAGATATGAGTTAACTATAATTTCTACAGCCATCTGTCTATATTTGTATATATTTGCCCGTTTTTTAAAAGGCCCCATCTTCTCTTTTCCAAGTCACACATAACACCTATTACTACATCTAAATGTCCCTTCCTTTTTCCTCTTCTTCCCCCGGGTCCTGGTGTGGTCATCTTTCCCCCTATCATTTCTCCCCTGCTGGGAGTGTGGACCTACATTCTTTCTGGGGTGCAAAAGGTGGGAGTTATGGCTTCTGTTTGCTTTTCCTCTGGACATGGGTATTGGCAGGTTGATCCATACCTCCAGCCTGTTTCTATCTTTCCTTAGTAGGGGGCTCTGGAGAGGTGAGGCTCCAGGAAACACTGGTGAGGTTGGGCATGACAGTCTTTTTACATAACCATTATCTATCTTCCCCACCCAATAATAGTATTTTTTGAGGCTATATTGTAAAGGATAATATAGTGATTACTGTTTAAGGACCACCACATGGCAGGGAAAGAAGTTCTGTGCTAGAGCACAAGACTTGTATACATAAGATCCCAAGTTTGATTCTCAGCACCACACATACCAGAGTGGTGCTCTGACTTTCTCATTAATATAACTAAATACATTTTCAAGAAAAGGGACACCACAACCCTTTGTTCATGTCTATAATTACTTACACAGATTTGTGATTATGGATTATATTTAGAATTTTAAAAGATGACTTTCTCAGATACTTAATAGTGAAATCATCTTGTCAAAGCTTTTTTTTTTTTTTTTTTTTTTGCCTCTTGGGGCTCGGTGCTGGCATTATGAATCCACTGCTCCTATGGCCATTTTTTAATTTTTGACAGAGAGAAGTTGAGAGGGAAGGGGAAGACAAAGAGGGAGAGAGAAAGATAGACACCTGCAGACCTGCCTTACCACTTGTGAAGCGACCCCCCCCTGCAGGTGGGGAGCAGGGGGCTCGAGCCCAGATCTTTATGCGGTCCTTGTGCTTCATACTATGTGTGCTTAACCCGGTGCACCACCACTCAGCCCCCTCAAAACTATTCTTTAGAGACTTGCCTAACAATGAACTTAGTGATCCTTTTCCTCCTGCTTCATTTAACTTAGTTAACTTCATTTAACTCTCCAGCTAAGACTTCCAAATAATGATTCTCTCTCTCTCTCTCTCTTTCTCCTTTTAAAAGTCTTTCTCTCCATTCCTGCCGCCACCCCCCCTTTTTTTTTAGCAACACATTGGTTAGTTCTGGTTTGTGTTGGTGCTGGGGATTGAACCTGGAACCTCGAAGCCTTAGGCATTAAAGTCTTTTGCACAACTATCAAGCTATCACCCTGCCTGAGTATGTCTACTTCTTATTAAATCTTCTTTCTTTTGTTATAAATGCAGACCAAGAACATATTTCTACCAGTCTCTGAAATTTCTATTGTTAACTAGGGACAGCTTAATGATTTAAAGTCATCAGAAATTCAGTGTTATAAAAAGACAACATGCATATGGATAGACACTAACTCTTCTCAGTGTTAGTTCTGGACATGCAGCAAAATATGGTCATTCTCATTTCCTGAAGTACCTCTACAAAGTGCTGAGAATTATTTTTTTTTCTTATAATCTATTATTCTCTTTGAAGAAAAGAAAGTTCCCATATGCCTTTCTAATTCAAAACAGCTGACTTATATTTAATTCAGATCTGTCCTCTCTTTCAAATTATAATCACAAAATGAGTAAATTTTTCAGTTGTCTAGAAAAGGATTATTACAACAGTCACCAGAATATTCATGATATTAATATATTGATGTCACAACTCAAAAAACAAATTCACGCAAAACCTAATCTACATATTTATAAGAGGAACTTCCACATCCAAACTAATAAAAAGTTTACCTTACCATTCTTTTGGTCAAAATCAATGATTCTTTTTTTTTGTTTTCCTTAAAGATTTTTCCTATCCTCAGTTGGTTAACACTATTTTTCTTTTGAAGTTCTTATATTTTATTTTTATTCTTCTAGCCAAACTACAGATGGCACCCTTCTTCATAATAAAGCCTAAGTCTTTATTTAAGCTTATTAAATGTGTTACACAAAGATTACTTCCTGTTATCCATTTTAATTTTGTTTTTCCCTCCCACCTGCTTATGTCTCATCTCCATGGTAAGACGAGGATCCTTCTGCTGCTTCTTGTCTTGGTTTCTCTTCACTCCAAGATCTTCCAGCATCCTAGAATCCACCACATCTTTGTGTAGCAGATGGTCTATAAATTTTTGAACAGTGGTACTTTCCTCTTCTTCCTCCAAATAGTCACATAAATCTAAGGGAAACAGATCAACAACAAGAAGGGGAAAAAACATAACAAAAATGTAAATTTCATAAAATTTACATATTGATATAAATAACTGTGGTACAATAAAATACACAAAACTGTGAATGTTCCCTGATGCCAGTTAGATGACTATGCTCTTAGCAGTTACATATACCTGTGAGAAAAAAACTTACATTCAGGAAGAACTATCTTCACTCTAGTCATTTGATCTCCTTATTACCAAATCTAAAAAATATTACTTCATTTTAATCATTCTTGTGTATCCCATTGCTTTATTCTAATTTTATATTATTATTATTATTGATCAAAACACTGCTTATCTCTGGCTTATGGTAGTGCTGGGGATTGAACCTGGGACCACTGAGGCTCAGACATGGAAGTCTGATGTATAAACTGCTATGCTATCACTCCAGTCCTGCATTGCTTTATTGAAAATGGCTTTATTGAAGTATAACTGACATCCAATGAACTACAATTTTTTTTTGATAGAGACAGAGAGAAATTGAGAGGGGAGGAGGAGAGAGAGGGAGAAAGAGATACCTACAGCACTGCTTCACTACTTGTGAAGCTCCCCCTCTGTAGGTAGAGACTGGGCACTTGAACCTGGGTGCTTGCATATGGTAGCAGATACCCTCTACTGTGTATATTACCACCTGTCCATGCAAGATTAAAGTCTACTATAAGTTTTGACATATGCATATATCAGACAAAACATCACTGCAGTGAAGACACATTTGTCAGTCCCAAAGAGGTTCTCATTCTGATTTGTACTCTCTCCCACTCCTTCCTGTGTTCTTTGTTCTAAGATAACCATAGACTTTCTGCCACTATGGAGTTGATTATATACTCTAAAAGTTTCTATCAATTAAATTAGATTGACATGTAGTTTTTGTCATCTTTTTAAAATACATTTTTTAAAACTTTTTATTTAATTTGATAAGACAGAGAAACTGAGAGGGAAAGGGGATAGAGAAAGAAAGAGAAAGACAGAAAGACACTTGCAGCACTGTTTCACCACTCATGAAACTTTCCCCCTGCAGGCAAGGACTGGGGACTTGAACCTAGGTCCTTTTGTATGGTAACACATGCACTTAACAAGGTGCGCCACTGGCTGGTCCTGATTGACATGTACTTTAAAAATATATATATTATTTATTTACTCCATTTTGTTGCCCTTGTTTTATTGTTGTTGTTATTGATGTTGTTGTTGTTGGATAGGACAGAGAGAAATGGAGAGAGGAGGGGAAGACAAAGGGGGAGAGAAAGATAGACACCTGTAGACCTGCTTCACTGCTTGTGAAGCGACTCTCCTGCAGGTGGCAAACCAGGGGCCTCAAATCCGGATACTTAATGCCAGTCCTTGCGCTTTGCATCACTTGTGCACTTAACCAGCTGCGCTACCACCCCACACCCTAATATGTGCTTTTTTAAAGTTTTCTTTCACATGTGCATGAAGCCAGGTCCTTGTACATGCATAATTTTATCACTCTCAGGCTGAGAAAAAAAACCAACCCCTTTTTCCCCCTCCATTAAAAGAGGAGAGAAACCATAAACCACAGTAGTGGACCTTTCTCTTGTGCTATACTGGTACTAAGATACAGTACCAAGTCTCACATCCAGGCCTCCAGAACGACAAAGCTTGTTCCTACCCAGTGAGTAATCTCTCTGAGTCAGTTGTTTTCTGCTTTTATTGCTGAGCAATATTTTATTGTATGGATATACTATAGTGTGTGTGTGTGTGTGTGTGTGTGTGTGTGTGTATGTTATTTGCTTCCAGGGTTATCACCGGGTTCCTGCACTACAAATCCACTGCTCTTGGAGGCCATTTTCCCCATTTTGTTGCCTTTATTGTTGTTATTGCTGCTGTTGTTATTGCATAGGACAGAGAGAAATCTAGAGAGGAGGGGAAGACAGAGAAGGGGAGAGAAAGACAGACACCTGCAGACCTGCTTCACCACTTGTGAAGCAACCCCCTTGCAGGTGGGGAGCCAGGGGCTCTAACTGGGATCCTTACCGAGGTCCTTGCACTCCTATAACGTGTTACTCATTTCATCCATGGATGGATAGATATTTTAATCGTTTCCAGATTTGGGCTATCTTTAACTTTTTTTTTTTTTTAAGAAACTGCCAAATTGTTTTCCAAAGTGGCTAAACAATGTCACATTACAACCAGCAATATAAGACTGTTCTAGCCCTCCACATCTTCACCAATACTTTGTATGCTTATTCTTTTACATGTAAACCATTTTAATAGGTGTGTGTGGTAACTATTCTTTGTAGCTTTAATTTCCATCTGGGTAGGTCCTATAAGAGTGCATAAATCTTACATGAGGATCTGCCACCTCCATCACGAGACCCTTTCTGTAGAGCTAAGGGAAAAAGGACCTCAGAGCCCTTGGCTACATGTGAAGAATCCTCACAAGTTAACTATTTTAATTTGTGTGATGCTAGCCCTTATACAAGTTATAACCTCTTGAAAAGATATATGAAACATTATGTAACTATTTTATAAGTACATTCAAATACAGGTATTTAAATGTAACCTCCACAAAGTAGTCATTCAACATACTTGAGAAGAGGCACTCTGAAAATAGCACTAATTGCTTTTTCACTCTCTGTAAGTATCACAAAAAACAGAATATTATTATTTTTTATTAAGAGTGTTTTTCCTTTTTTTTTTTTTTTTACTGAGAGGGTTAATGCTTTATGACATATGACATATACGTACAATTTCATTATGTACCAGGACCAGGCCCCAAAGAACAAGAGATTGTCTATCCTTAGCACTTTGTCCTAGAAAGAACACTACTTTATAGAACTTACCCCCTCAGTTTTTAAAGTCTCAAGATAGACAAAAGAAAAGCAATTTAAAAAATACTTAAGAATATTAATGCAAACAAAATAGTACTTTATTGAAGTAAGAAAGATGCTGAGCTTCAGCACAAATGAAAAAAATGGGTTCAGTAAGGAGGTGCTGGTAGAGACATTTTTCACACTAAAACAAGTTATCTTGTACTTATTAACATGTTGGCTAGGATTTTTCTCAGTACAACTGAGAAACATACATCCTCTCAAATTTTATGATGGCATAATAAATGGGAAAATTCATGAACTCTTCTTATGGCTGGTGTCAGATGAATTTTGACTATTCACTCTTCTGACTTGAAAAAATATTTACATTCTCTAAGCTGCATTTTACTCATGTTCAAATGAATTAATAAAACAACATACAATTCTGTTAAAAATTAAATAGGGCAGTGTAGACAAATCTGACATGGTGTCTGCCACATTGTAGATGGTTGAGAAACAGATTATTTTAATAGAAAAAATGATGTAAGAGGATATAGCATAAATAAACTGCATCAACAAAAATTAATGACAATCACAAAGCTTAACAAAATGCAGAAAAGTTAAATAATGTGTTAATTCAAACAATAGATTCCTTAAAACGTTCATTGGCGGGGCCAGGTGGTGGTGCACCTGGTATGTTACAATGCTCAAGGACCCTGGTTCAAGCCCTCAGTCCCCATCTGTAGATGGAAAGCTTTGCAAGTGGTGAAGCAGTTTTGCAGGTGTCTTTCTTTATCATCCTTACCTCTTGATTTCTGTCTCTATCCAATAAATAAATAAAGACAATTAAAAAATCTCTATTTGATAATAAGATTTAGAACAGTCGGATAAGATTTTACCATCAAGGGAGTCCGACGGTAGCGTAGAGGGTGAAGCAGACATGGCGCAAAGCACAAGGACAAGTGTAAGGATCCTGGTTCGAGCCCCCTGCTCCCCACCTGGAGGGGAGTCACTTCACAAGCAGTAAAGCAGGTCTGCAGGTGTCTGTCTTTCTCTCCCCCTCTGTGTCTTCCCCTCCTCTCTCCATTTCTCTCTGTCCTATCCAACAATGACCACAACAGTAATAACTAACTACAACAATAAAAAAACAAGGGCAACAAAAGGGAATAAATAAATATTTTTTAAAAAGATTTTACCATCAAATTTGTTGTATTTCAGATGATCATTGACTTCTGGCACAGGAGGGAAACTTGACACGGTGTCTTCAGTATCGCCTTCTCCATCACTTGCTAGTTCTTGTTTAAGTTTGGTGTTTAACCAGTCGTTGACCAGTTCTTGAGCTGGCAATAAAACAAACTTACCTTCTGAAAATATTTTATTTTAAAATTTTATTTATTTACTTGATAGAGACAGACATAAATTGAGAGAAAAGGGGGAGATAGAGAGAGAGACAGAAACATTGCTTCACCACTTGCAAAGCTTCCTCCCTGTAGGTGGGGACCAGGGACTTGAACCTGGGTCCTTGTGCACTGTAATGTGTGCTCAACCAGGTGTGCCACCACCTAGCCCGCTTTTAAAATACTTTAGACTTTCTTTCTCACTGGTTTCATTCATTCAATGCATATTAGCTTAAAAAAAATCTATCACTTGACTGTTTTCACTCATTCAATAAATATTAGCTGGGCATCTCTCATGCCAAATACTATTCTGGATGTTGGAAATTTAACAGTGAGTAAATCTGGGAAAATACATCCTATCATCATATAGCTTATGCTTTAATTATGGAAAAGAGATGATAAATGGATAAGTCAGAGAAAACAGAAATGGTGTACAAGAAATGGAAGATGACTTTTTTTTTAATTTTCTTTTTCCCCCTTTTGTTGTCCTTGTTGTTTTATTGTTTTGTAGTTACTATTATTGTTGTTATTGATGTCATCGTTGTTGAGAGAAATGGAGAGAGATGGGGAAGACAGAGGGAGGGAGAAAGATAGACACCTGCAGACCTGCTTCACTGCCTGAGAAGCAACTCCCCTGCAAGTGGAGAGTGGGGGGCTCGAACTGGGATCCATACTCCCGTCCTTGCGATTCTTGCTACGTGCACTTAACCCGCTGCACTGCTGCCCGACCCCCAGAAGATGACTTTTAATGGTTTTAAGCTGGGTGGTCAAAAAATACTCCTTTCTTGGGTTGGCAGGCAAGGCCCCAGGGTTGGATCACAGGCAAGCAGAGAGGAAAATAAAGGACAGGACTAATCCAGGGGCCTCAAGATTGTCAACACAATGCTCTTCCAGTGGTCAATTGCCCTGGCATTGGCAGTGAGTACTTCTTTTCTTCCATTAACAGTCTCTCACAGATGAAAGCATGCTGTGGGTCTTTTCTTTTTTTCTCTTTTTAAATTTACTATGAAAGGGAGAGAGAAGAGGGCGACTGGAGCACTGTTCAGCTCTGACATAAATGGTACTAGAGACTGAACCTAGGATCTCTGGGATCTCAGGCATATAACTTGGTGCTCTAATAGGCTGAGCTATTTCCCTGGCCCACTGGGACTCTTTTCTTCACTGATGTCAGCAAAACTGACATTGGGTGTCGGTCCCTGTGAAAACACAGGAGATTTCAATAACTACTACTTACTCACTGGCATGCTTAGCATTTAAACAGCCTTAGATGTTTCCTCCATGGTATGTGGCTGATTATAATATGCTAGCCCCTTCTACACTCACAGCATATTGCTATAACATAAGATGCTAAGCTTCCACCAACTATCCCCCTCCTTTTTTTTTCTTTCTTTCTCTTTCCTGCCATTCCTTCCTTCCTCCATCACCTTTTATCTTCTCCTCCCTCCCCTTCCTTCCTTCTTTCTTTAATAACTTTTATTTTTTAAATTTTTTAAAAAATTATCTTTATTTATTGGATAGAGACAGCCAGAAGTTGAGAGGAGGAGGGGAGATACAGAGAGAGACAGGCACCTGCAGCCCTGCTTCACCACTCGCAAAGCTTTCCCCCTACAGGTGGGGACTGGGGGACTCGAACCTGGGTCCTTGTGCACTGTAATATGTACACTCAACCAGGTGGGCCACCACCTGAACCTTCCTTCCTTTCTTTCTTTCTCTTTCATTTTTAATTGCCACCAGGTTTATCACTGGGTTCAGTGTCTGCACTACAAATCCACTGCTGAGTGGCCATTTTTCCTCCCCGCCCCCCTCCAGGTTATTGCTGCCTGCATTACAAATCCACTGCTCCTGAAGGCCTTTTTTTTTCTTTCCATTTATGTTGCCCTTGTTGTAGTTATTATTGTGTTGCTATTGATGTCGTCATTGTTGGATAGGATAGAGAGAAAAAGAGGAGGGGAAGACAAAGAAGGGGAGAGAAAAATAGACACCTGCAGACCTGCTTCACCGCTTGTGAAGCGACTCCCTGGCGGTTGGGGAGCCAACCAGGATCCTTAGGGCCGGTCCTTGTGCTTCGCGCCATGTGCGCTTAACCCGCTGAGCTACCGAACGACTCCCCCATTTTTCCTTTAAAAAAATTTTATTTGAGGACCAGGTGGTGGTACACCTGGTAAAGCACTCACATTACAGTGCACAAGGATCCATATTCAAGACCCTGGTCCCCACCTGCAGGGGGAAAGCTTCATGAGTGGTGAAGCAGGGCTGCAGGTGTCTGTCTCTTTCCCATTCTATCTTCCCCATCCCTTTCAATTTCTCTGTCTCTATCTAATAATAAATAAATATTAAAAATTGTTGATAGGCAAGATAAAAATTGAGAGTCGCAGTGGTCTGGGAGGTGGTGTAGTGGATAAAGCATTGGCCTCTCAATTATGAGGTCCTTATTTCAGTCTCCAGCAGCACATGTACCAGAGCGATGTCGGGTTTTCTTTCTTTCTTTCTTTCTTTCTCCCTTTCTTTCTTCCTTCCTTTCTTTCTTTCCTTCTTTCTTCCTCCTCCTATCTTTCTCACTAATAAATGGATTATATAATATATATATATATATATATATATATATATATATATATGACAGAAATTGACAATGGGAGATGAAGATAGAGAAAGAGAAAGACACTTGCAGACCTGCTTCACACTTTGTGAAGCATTCCCCCCACCCCCTGCAGGTGGGGAGTGGAGCTCAAACACATGTCCTCGCACATAGTTAATGTGTGCGCTCAACTGGGTGCCCCAACCACCAAAGTTTTAAAATTTTGCAGGTAAGAGATGACCCAACCCGTGCTCCCACTTGTGCCCACCAGGGGGCTGAGCAGGGCCATATCATGGGTGGGGGAAGTGGGCTACGTGAAGTCTGGGGTTTGCAAGGCAGGAAGGGGGAGGGATGGGAGTTAACTCACAGGTTAGAGAAAAAGAAAAAAAGGAAAAGAGAGCTTTGCCTCTGTTGTTCCTCCAGTACCTGAAAAAGACATACCACATACAGTATAATGATCATGCATGAGTGTTTTGAATGAATGGCAAAATAAACTGAGTAACTGGAGATTTAAATAATTCCAACAGAAACTGGTTTCTGAGGCCGGGCGGTAGTGCAGCAGATTAAGCGCACATGGCATGAACCGCAAGGACCCGCATAAGGATCCCAGTTGGAGCCCTCGAACATTAAAAGTGGTGAAGCAGGTCTGCAGGTATGTGTCTTTCTCCTCCCCTCTGTCCTCCTCTCCTCTCTCGACTTCTCTGTCCTATCCAACAACAATGACAGCAATAATAACAACAACAACAACAACGATAAACAACAAGGGCAACAAATGAGGGGGAAAAAAAGCCTCCAGGAGCAGTGCAGGCACAGAGTCCCAGCAATAACCCTGGAGGCAAAAAAGAAAGAAAGAAACTGGTTTCCAGGACAAGGCACTCTGACTTTTCTCCTACCCCAGAATCTTTCTCACCTTCTTTGCTAGTTCCTATAGATCTCTTCATTCCTAAATGATGGGGTTTCTTGAGAGATCAGTAACTAAGACACTGAATTCCAAATAAGTAAATACAGCTGCAATCAGTTTCAGTCTGTATTTCTAAGGAACAAAGGTCACTTATAAGCTAGTGCTTGAATTATCAGTATGTCACCAGGTCAAATTAACATGTTGCCCTTGTGCTCTAGGTCTAGTCCCTTTATCCCATCCATCAACTGTTTAGATCACACTGCCTCTGGCGTGGTATTATTTCAAAAGACAAAATGGGCCTTAAATATGACCTTATTTCTAATCTTAGAGTGAACTACATTAAATTAACCAAGTAAATTAACCAAGCACCTATCATGTCAGATTCTTTCACAGCAGGAGGAAGAAACAAAGATGAAGAACAAGAGAAAAAAATTTTTTTCTATTATAGTTTGAAAAGCATTATAGGTTATGTTACAACAGTTGTACTCTGAAGAATTGTTAACATTGAAGTCAAAAGAAATGTTTTCTCTCACCTTCTGCATAGATCTCATCATGATCTTCTATTTGTTCAAATGCTTCCAGATCTATAGCTTTCTCCCATGGTCTTCTGGAGAAATCTGAATTTCCAGCAGGAAATGTCTTTGAAAGTGCAAATTCTGAGGCTTTCTCCACTCTCTTTAATATAACGGAAAAAATTGGATGACAACTTTATTCAAGGTAAGATAACTTATCTCTTATTCAAGAATCTAATTTTCTATTTTTCATTTTCAAAGGGTTTATTAAAAGTTAAGCATCTATATCAAATAATTTTTTCTTTCATATACAACATGAAATTATTTGAATAAGGGTTCGGGCGGTGGCGCAGTGGGTTAAGCGCATGTGGCGCAAGGCGCAGGGACCAGCTAAGGATCCCGGTTCAAGCCCCCAGCTCCCCACCTGCAGGGGAGTCGCTTTACGGGCGCAGAAGCAGGTCTGCAGGTGTCTGCCTTTCTTTCCCCCTGTCTTCCCCTCCTCTCTCCATTTCTCTCTGTCCTATCCAACAACGAACAACATCAACAATGGCAATAATAATAACCACAAGGAGGCTACAACAACAAGGGCAACAAAAGGGGGAAAAATGGAGCAGTGGTTCATGGTGCAGGCACCGACCCCAGCAATAACCCTGGAGGAAAAAAAAAATTATTTGAATTATTTTATTTTTAATGACAGAGAAAGATATACAGAGAGCTACCAGAGCAGAGCTCAGCTCTGGTTTATGGTGGTGTGAGGGATTGAACCCAGACTTTTTTTTTAAATTAATTTTATTTTTTTATTTTTCCCTTTTTGTTGCCCTGTTTCATTGTAGTTCTTATTGTTTTCTGTCTTCGTTGTTGGATAGGACAGAGAGAAATGGAGAGAGGAGGGGAAGACAGAGAGGGGGAGAGAAAGATAGACACCTGTAGATCTGCTTCACTGCTTGTGAAGCAACTTCCCTGCAGGTGGGGAGCTGGGTGCTCCAACCGGGATCCTTACACCGGTCCTTGCGCTTTGCACCACGTGCACTTAACCCACTAAATTACCACCGACTCCCCTGAACCCAGACTTTGGAGCCTCAGGCATGAAAGTCTTTTACATAACCATTGTGCTGTCTCCCCAAGCTTGTATTTTACCAAATTTTTAACAGGGTTTCAGAACCTTTATACTTGAATAAGCTGTGGCTGGCAAAGTGGAATAGTGGGAAGAGCAGCAGACTCCTGTGCTTAACTGTCACGTGTTTGAGCCCTGGTACTGCATATGCCATAGCGATGCTCTGATTCTCTTTCTACCTTTCATGCCAAAAAGTCAATCTTTTATTTTATTTATTTTTTTAATTGTCAGTGTGTGGAGCTTTGTGCTGGCACTATGAATCCACTGTTCCTGGTGTCCATTTTTTTTCTTTTTCTTTTTTATTTGATAGGACAGAGAGATATTGAGAGGGGAGGGGAAATAAAGAGGGAGAAAGACAGGGAGACACCTGCAACACTGCTTCCTTCACCTCTTGGGTAGATTCCCTCTGCAGGCGGAAAGTAGGATCTCAAACCCAGGTAGGTCCTTGTGCATGGTAATGTGCAAGCTCAACCGGGTACACCACAGCTCTAACTTTCTAATTTCTAAAAAGAAAATCTTTTTTTAAGTGGTTATTTAAAGTTTAGTTTTTGTTTATAGTATTATCTGGAAACATTACTTTAAATAAAAAAAATTTCTTTTTTTTTTTTTTTTTTTTTTTTACTAGTTTCCATACCAACAGTACTGGTAGATTAACAGAAACCAGAGGCATAGTAACTACACTTCAAGTTACACTCCCTGAATGGAACCTCCAATCATATATAAGGCAATGATGCGGACAATAAAAATATGCCCATTTCATAGTACTGGAGGAGGGACTGGCAGAGGTGGGCAAAGAGTTTTTGGCATTTTGTGTTTTCTCCACAAAGCAAAAAATAACATTTCTTCTACACCTCTGTTTCTAGTCTTAAGGTAATAATCATTCCATTCTTTCAGTCCAATAGGACAAAATCCTTGGAGTCTTAAATATCTTCTTCCTTTCTCTCTCTCTCTCTCTCTCTCTCTCTATATATATATATATATATATATATATATATATATATATATCTGTCATTCTCTCTTTCCCTAACTCCACATACAGTGTTAGGAAATCTGTTGACTTTGTATTCAAAATGTATCTGGAATCTGACCCCTTCTTGCCACCCTTCTCATCATGTGTCAAAGCACAATTTTCTGAGAGGCCTCCCTCCCTTCCTTCTTGCCACCAGGGTTATTGCTAAAGGTTGTCAGTACCTGTACAAACTCCACGGATTATAAAAGTAAGTCTCCCTTTCTTTCCTCTAGATAGTGGTGTGTGTGTGTGTGTGTGTGGGAGAGAGAGAGAGAGAAGTGGTGGGGTGGGGAAGAAACACCACAGCACTGCTCCACCATTTGTGAAGCTTCTCCACCTTCTAGTCCCCACAGGTGCTCTCTTGTAATGGCCCAGGGCTTGAACCCAGCTCCTGTGTGTGGTATCATGTGTACTCTACCAGGTAAGCCACTTGAGGCCCCCTGACAGAGTTTTTTGTTGTTGTTGTTGCCTCCAGGGTTATTATTGGGGTTTGGTGACTGCACCACGAATCCCCTGCTCCTGGAGACTATTTTCCCCCTTTTGGTTGTTTTATTGTTGCTGTGGTTATTATTATTGTTGTTATTGGATATGACAGAGAAATGGAGAGAGGAGGGGAAGACAGAGAGGGGAAGAGAAAGATAGACACCTGCACACCTTCTTCACCACTGGAGAAGTGACCGCAGGTGGGGAGCCAGGGGCTCAAACTGGAATCGTTAGACTGGTCTTTGCACTTCGCGCCATGTGCGCTTAACCTACTGCGCTACCGCCAGACTCCCCCCCATCCCCCAGTTTTTCTATAATAGCTTCTCTTCATGCAGCCTAAGAAACTTACTGAAAATAGCATCAATAACTTCATTCATCCCCTTTAGTAGCTTCTTACCTCACTCAGATTAAAAATTAAAGGTTGAAGTTCTGGTACCCATAGTGCATGACTAAATTCTCAGATGAAACAAAAGACTAACAACTTTGCCATTTTCCTTGCTCACAGTATTATAATATAAACAGTAGTTCATGGTGCCAGGTGGTGGCAAACCTGGTGAAGCACTCACACTGCAGTGTACAAGGACCTAGGTTCAAGCCTCCGGTTCCCACCTGCAGGGAGGAAGCTTCATAAGGGGTGAGGCAGTGCTGTAGGTTTCTCTCTCCCTTTCTCCCCCTTCTTTCTCAATTTCTTTTTCTTTTTCTTTTTTGTTGTTAAAATTCGGAGGCTCCAGCTGGCCGGGCTAGCTTCACGGGCGGGTAACAGAGACGCGGAGACAACGGCTGGGCAGGGAAGCTGTATTTCTTTATTCAGGAACAACGATTCATAAACTAAGACAAACTAATCACCAAACAGAACTCTGCTGTCTCTTTGCGGCGGTGCAAGCACTCTCTCCAACTCCGCAACTCAGGAACCCTCTCACTCCCGAACTCTCGAACTCTGGCGGGGTTCCTTGGGATGGGGCCAAGCGGGCCCGCGAAACTAACTGGACTGATCCAATTCTCTTGGCGGGGGAGAACTACCCAATGTAAAGCACACAACACTTTTTCACCAGAGCACTGCTCAGCTCTGATTTATGGTGGTGTAGGGGATTGAACCTGGAACATTGGAGCCTCAGGCATGACAGTCTCTTTGCATAACTATTATGCTATCTACCCCCCACCCTTCTCTCTCAATTTCTGTCTCTATCTGAAGTAAAGTAAAATAAAATTTAAAAAATAACTAAAACAGTAGTTCAATTTCCTTTTGTTCTTCCTTAATGTTTTTTCACTTTCCTGCATAGCAAAAAGGGAGATTAAGGATAAAATTAGAAAAAGAAGAAGAAGTGAGGGACAGAGACACCTGTAACACTGCTCCACTGCTTATGAATCTTCCCTCCTGCAGATGGGGATCGGGGCTTGAATCTGAGTCCTTGCACACTGAAATGTGTGCATTCTCCCAGGTATACCACCACCTGCCTCCCCCCCCAAACCAAATATTTTAAAATTAATTAACTAGTTATTTTATGTATTTTTATTATTTATTATTATTACTATTTTTACAAAAGCACTATTCAGTTCTGGTTTATGGTGGTATGGGATACTGGATACTGAGCCTCAGGCATGAAGGCCTCTTTGCATAACCATTATGCTCTCTACCCCTGCCCCAAATCAAACAAGTATTTTAAAAAAATGAAATGTGTGCACAGCTGCTCAAATACCACCAAGACAAAAGGAAAAGATACAATGGACAGATTGCTTGTGGGTCACTTTTACCTCTGTCCCAGGGAACTCAGCACAAGGAAACCCCTGTAGTTTATCACTACAGGTGGAGAGGTCCTGTGACTACTCCATTCTTAGGGAGTCTTCCCATTAAAACCAGCTTTTCTGTGAAGAGAGAAAGGCTGCTAGGAGCAGAATGCTTGGGGTTTAAGCCAGGTTGAACCAGGCCCCAGGTAGTTGTGAAGACCAGATGTTATCACTCTCCCTGCTTCTGCACAAACATAAACAGTTGATGCTTCAACCATGTTAGCTCAAGGGCTGAGCGAGGCTCCTCCACAAGCCCCCTCAGCCGGTTTTCTTGCAGGGATTATGTTGATGGCTTTACTCTTTTAAACCAAATTGTACCAGTGCAGGTTCCTAACAAGAAACAGGATCAAAGGGGACACAGGCTCAAAACTCATTCCAACTTTGAGCACACCAAATTTCAAGCTGATTCGAGGAAAATTTGAATTTTGGTGCAACATATCTTAGAAGCATCTGTGTTCCCTACCCAACTCTCAGTCCCCCCTGAGCTGTGAGCCACCTGCCAGCTCAATAAGCAGTCACTTTATTTGTAATGAAGTTCCACAAACTGGAGCTGGTGTCTGAGGAGTTCCATCTGTCCAACACTGTTTGTTTCCCATTTGTTTCCCTTCCTCCTGATAGTATATACTTAGCAAACTTTAAACACGACAGTCCACATTTCATGGAGGATAATGCTGACATTGAGGAACAGGTTCTATTGGCCTCTCCCACAGCTAAATTTGTAATTATTGAGAGCAGATTAATATTTTCAGGAAGTTTTTCCACTATCCCAAAGGCACATTTAAAAAGACCTTTTAAATTTGCCATGTGCACAAACCAGCTTTGAGCATGGTCTCTACCACATGGAAAAAAGTTTCACTGTTGTGATCTTTCTCTTTTTAAGGATATTTTATTTATTTATATCTATTTATTGGATAGACACAAATCAAGAGGGGTGGGGGAAGGTAATGAGGGAGAGAGATAGAGACACCTGCAGCACTGCTTCATTACTTGCAATGTTTCCCCTTTGCAAGTGGGGACTGGGAGCTTGAACTTGGATCGTTGCACACTGTGAAGTGTGCTCAACTGGGTGCACCACTGCCCAGCCTCCCTGCCCTGACATTTCTCTCTCTGCTTCACTCTCTCTATCTGAGAAAGTCAGACTAGAGCAGTAAAACTCCAGAGATGACCTTTCCCAATAATAATGATAATAATAATAATTACAAAGATTACTGGGATGCATTGGATTGACCTTCCCGTGGTGCATCCCGTGAGTACCCATTCATTGGGGAAACTGATGATCCTTCCTAGCCGACTGAATCCACATGGATCCCAGTCACTTTCAAAGCCAGCAACAAGCAGCTCCTGACAGCTTTCAAGCTGTTGGTCCTGCTCTTCGAGTCCTCCAACTTAATGTTGAGGGACTGTCCTTTGCCAAACGCGTTCTTATTGGTCAATTGGCGATTACGCTCGACTGGACCTGCCAATATACGCAGATATCTTCGCCCACCCTGTCCAACGCTTGATGTCTCGTCATCCAATCTGGTCCCCTACGCCTACACTGAACTTTCTCTGTTCCAGACTCTTGGAAACAGAGTTGGCAGTCAGCTGAGGTAAAGAACAAACACCTCATCACAGACCCCTGCAAGCATCAACCCGGCTTTGACCTAGCACGTTATGATTGGGCTCTCCTCAATCGCTATCGAACAGGCCATGGCCGGTGCGCCACTATGTTCCATCGCTGGGGAGCCAGAGACGACCCGAATTGCCCCTGCGGCTCCGGACAGACTATGACCCACACAGTCAACGACTGCCACCTCTCCAGATTCAAAGGAGGTCTCGAAACTTTACATCAGGCTCAACCTGACGCTGTTGACTGGTTACGGAAGAAGGGTAAACGCTAGAAGAATTACAAAGATACTTAATTTTAGGGCATATCCTTTAGTTTTCTTTTTTCCTTTGTGAGATATTTAAAAATTGACAACACATGGGTCTTAACTTGCTCTTGATAGCTATTTTAATCACTGACTTATTTTATTATAATCCACTTAAAATGAATAAAATGTATGCATACTAAAATAGTTCTAAAGCCTATAGAGTACATTGTTTCCTGTATAAAACTGTGCATCTGAACTCATTTTCATAGAATGTGATTGGTGTCATAAAACTTTGAGTGAAGACTTTCAGATCACAGGCCTGGTAGTCTGTGATGAGGACTGTGCATTTTATCTTCTAATAAGCAAAACACTTTAGTGATCCAATTCCTGATATTAGTTTACAACTATCCAGTAGGGATGGTGGCCAAATCAGGAAGGGCACTGTACTTTTAAATCCAAGATTTGGGCAGCCAGTGTTCTGGGAGGCTGAAACTTCTGGTGTGAGGTGTGAGGGCATTCTGCCTTCAGTTTAAGAAAAGGAAAGCACAGGGGGACAGTGCAAATTTACACTCTAAGGTTGACCGGAAAGCAAGACAAGTGACCCTGAGGAAGCACAGTGACATATCACAAGATCAAACTTTCCTACTCTCTATTTCTCCAAAGTATTCAATGTGGCATGATTGTGAACAGTTAAGGTTCACTCTGATGCCATGTGACCACCATAATTTGCATTTTCATTTCTTCTATGTCCCACTCACCCTTCCCACTTTATGTACAAAACATTAACCACCAACAACAAAGAAATATTTTAAAAGCAACATTGAAATTTGGTAAATAGGACCCATCTTCAAACACATTAATACTAGTACTTTTGATGAAGTAGTACCTTCATCAAATGTATACATAGGTTTATTTTAGCTCTTCACAAAAGTTTATAAACACCATTGCATTATTATTTTTTCCCCGCCAGGTTTATTACTAGGGCTTGGTGCTGTGCAACTCTGCAACTCCCTAAAGTCATTATTTTCTTACCATTAGACAGAGGATGATAAACAGAGTGAAACAGAGAGTAAGAGACAGAAAGAGAAGGACAGACAACACAGCTATGATTCCAGCACTTACAAAACTTCCCTCTGCAGGTGCTTCCCTGTGGTGGCTGGGGACTTGAACCAGGGTCCTGATATATGGTAATGTCCCTCTCCTACCAGATGAGTAGTGGCATCCCAGCCCATTTAAGTATGCCTATTCTCTTAAGTTTAAGAGGTTTATTTTATTTTATTTACTTTATCTAAACAAGAATCATAAGACTTGGGGAAACAATTCCACTTGATTTGTTTTGCACTACTAGCTAGATACATTGCCCAGTCAGGACCTCTGCAAGCTGAGTTATGCAGCAGGGAATGACTCCAGATCTTCTCTAACAACCTTTAAGTTAGTTGCTTGTCCCCTACTAGACTATACACTCTGAGCAGGGACTATACCTAACCCATGCACCAGTACTATCTCCAGTACCCAACATACTGGTTTAGTACTTAATAGGTAAATACTTTGTAAATACTGGCACTGCCTGAGTAAGTGGTTAACACTTAACACAATTGGCCTGGGCTCTACCTGGTTTGGTGTTCATAAAATCTGTGAATTTTGATGAGAAATAGCTTTTTAAAATGTTAGCAGGCAGGAAGCTGCTTTCCCAGGAAAACATTATAATTTTGGAACATTCACTGCATAGATAAATTGACTTTGGCATGTTGCCAAATTGACACTCAGTGGCATACACCTAAAGTAGTTTAATGGTACTTTCAATGTAAATGCTTCTCAGACTCAAAATAAACATTTCAGACCAGGAAATGGTCTTAGAGGTTATCTGCTCTATCCCTTCTCCTTCATTGAATGCTCCAGCATATTCTTTTTTACTTATTTATTTTTTATTATTTGTTTATTTTTATTTATTTTTTGCCTCCAGGGTTATTGCTGGGGCTCAGTGCCTGCACTAGGAATCCACTGCTCCTGGAGGCTATTTTCCCCCATTTTGTTGCCGTTGTTGTTGTTGTTGTTATTGTTGCTATTGATGTTGTTGCTGTTGGATAGGACAGAGAAATAGAGGAGGGGAGGAAGAGAGGGCGAGAGAAAGACACCTGCAGACCTGTTTCATCGTTTGTGAAGCGATCTTCCCCCCCCTCACCCCCACTCCCAACCCCCCGCCCCTCGCCCCCCGCCCCCCGCAGGTAGGGAGCCAGGGGCTCAAAGTGGGATCCTTATGCAGGTCCTTGCGCTTTGTGCATGTGC
Organism: Erinaceus europaeus; assembly: GCF_950295315.1. NCBI lineage: Eukaryota > Metazoa > Chordata > Mammalia > Eulipotyphla > Erinaceidae > Erinaceus > Erinaceus europaeus. The sequence goes on along the minus strand of NC_080170.1, from coordinate 88,895,986 downwards.
GCTTAACTCGCTGCGCTATTGCCCGACACTCCCAGCATATCCTTTATTAACCCTTACATTAAGTGACCTTTTATTTCTTAAAAGATTTATTTATTCTGTTATATTTATATCTTTGTCTGTCTGTCTGTCTATCTGAAGAGGAGAAAGAACCAGAGTATCCCTCTCGCATATGTGATGCTGGGAATTGAACTCAGGACCTTCTGCATGAGAACCTGCCACTTCAAACACTGCACCGCCTTCCAGGCAAGTCTATATCAGTATATCTATCTATATTTATTTCACATGAAAGAGAGAAGAAGCCAGAACATAACAGAGGTACATGCAGCACTGGGGATTGAGACAGGAGCCTCAGGCATGAAGATCCTTATTCTACCAGCTGAGCTACTTTCCCTGCTGTGTTAGAATCTAACTTCTTTCAGCACATCACTGCTGAGCTCTGGTTTATGGTGGTACCAGAGACTGAAGCTGGGACACTGGAACTTCAGGCATAAGTTTGCTGCATAGCCACTGGAACTATTTCCTCAGCCCCAACATGTACACTTTTCACTTACTATATTGCCCAGTTGGTTAGTATAACTACAGTATAGTCTTTTCAGTATCTGAGGAAGCCCACAAAATTCCTTTCCTAAGGCTTGGCCTCTCCTGCTCCTTTATTTCTCTTCATGTGATTTGCATGAAGGGCATGTTTTCCTGTCATTCATACTTTCATGGGAAGCAACAAAATAATGAAAAAAAAAAAAACCAACACACTAGAGTATAAAACTAAGGCAATCTACATAGTCATATGGAAATAAAAGTAGCAAATATATGCACAATGGGGACACATTCATATTCTTCTTCTATTTAACTTAATTCTCTATCTTAGCTGTGAAATAGCCTTACCTTCATCCAGTGTTCCACACTATTAGGGTCAAAAGCAGGCTGTAGGTGACACACAGAATATTAATACAAGATTAATACAAGCACTATCTATCATTTTGCCATTATGTTAATTAATTAATACCAGAGCACTGCTCAGCTCCCATTTATGGTGGCGGTGAGGACTGAACGTGGGACCTTTGGTGCCTCAGGCATGAAAGTCTTTTTTCATAACTACTATGCTATCTCCCCAGCCCTCACTTTGCTATTTTAATGTATCTTTTTGACTAAACCAGAGGGGATAGTGTCCTTTATTCTTTCCACATTTCCTTGCACAGCTTAGCAATAAAAGGACACATAATCATAGTAGGAAGGAGTATGAAGTTTTCTCTGGGATATTTGATGACTGTCTTATCTCTTGCCTAAAGCCACTTGAAATTCTGATTTAACCATCCTGTGATAAGGGTCAGGGTGTTGGGCCACTGTTTGTTTTTAGCTCCCTAGCTGATAAAAGAAATGTTAGACATAATGTATCTTATGAAAAACCAAACCAATACTGCTTAGGCAGATTATGCCAGTATCATGGAAGCAAATATGCTAGGAGAAGGTGTGTATCTTTCTTCAGGCCCCTCTCTTCCAGAGGATTCTGTAGTAAGAAGTTTTCCTGTTTTACTTACAACAGAAATATGGTTTGGTCCAATAAGACCTAGGACTTAGAATGACTATAAATAATCTACTCTTTTACAAAGTGAAATGAGGTAATGATCCCATCAACTTCTATCTAGATCAGTTAACTATTAATCAGACAGTAATCAGAACTATTAATCTGAAATCAGACAGTATTCAGAATTCGCATTTGTAGTGATTTAACAAACAGAAGCAATATATAAACTAGCATACTAAATGAGTGAAAGGGACAGTACTCTCTTTCACTTACATAACACTTACTTCAAAGTTCCTTTAAAATGAATGCAGTTGTGCTGCTGAATGGTTTTGTCATGGCAATGAAGAGTTGATGGGGGGGGCGGCGGCGGTAGCACAGCGGGTTAAGCGCACATGGTGCAAAGTGCAAGGACCCGTGTAAAGATTCAAGTTCGAGCCCCCAGTTCCCCACCTGCAGGGGCATCTCTTCACAAGTGGTGAAGCAGGTCTGCAGGTGTCTTTCTCTCTCCCTTCTGTTTTCCCCTCCTCTCTCGATTTCTCTTTGTCCTATCCAACAACAATGACAGCAATAATAACCACAACAACGATAAACAAAATGGAGAAAATGGCCTCCACGAACAGGCACCATGACCCTGGAGGCAAAAAAAAAAAAGTTGATCCCATTAAAACTCAACTGAACTGGGAGTCAGGCTGTAACACAGCGGGTTAAGCACAGGTGGTCACGCAAAGCACAAGGACCGGCATAAGGATCCCAGTTGGAGCCCCCGGCTCCCCACCTGCAGGGGCAGGGGCGTTGCTTCACAGGCGGTGAAGCAGGTCTGCAGGTGTCTATCTTTCTCTCCCCCTCATTGTCTTCCCCTCCTCTCTCCATTTCTCTCTGTCCTATCTAATAATGACGCCATCAATAACAATAATAACTACAACAATAAAAGAACAAGGGCAATAAAAGGGAAACTAACTAACTAAATAAATAAAAACACACTGAACTTTAAGGAGCTCTTTTTATCCTTTTGGCAGTTAGAATGAGCACCACCAGCAGAATTCCTTCCATCTGGAATCTTAAGATATTTTTCCAAATTTTTACCTTTGATAAAACCTATTTTGGATCCAGCTGGTGAACTACAAAATAGGAGCAGACCCCACTTCTAAATACATAATGCTCCAGTCTGCACCTTTAGCAAGTGGAGGCTAAGATGCTCGCCAAGTAGAATATGTTCAGTGCATTATATTGCTAGTATATTCAGAATAAACTGAAAGTGCAATTACCTAGGACTCCCACAAAGATCACATGTTAATAGGATTTTTTTTTTTTTAAAGTGTAGCTTAAGGGTGGTAACAGCTTGTGAAATTGCTTTGGCATTGGAACCTGAGAATTGGCTCCCTCTTGGTACTCACAGTTACATTAAGCTATTTATTAATGAAAGAGGTAGGGAGAGAGAGAACTAGAATATGCCCCACTCTGGCACTTGTGATACTGGAAATCAAACTCAGGACACCTCATATTTGAGAACCCAACACTGTATCCACTGCACCACTTTCCAAGAGGCTCATTTACATTTTAAACATTTATTTTTGTGATTGTTAAAAACGGTAGCTTCTATAGTGCTCACATAGTGTGTGTGTGTGTGTGTGTGTGTGACTTTGCATAGGCCACTGACAAGTTCCAAGACTAAACTGGGTTATCAGATTTCCAAATCTTTGGTTGTTACTGTACGCATCAAAGGAGATAGAAAATATGAGGGAGGTCTAATTTTTTGAATATCGATTGTATTTAGAAATGTTCAAATAATCAGTCCATATATATTCAGTATTTACTTGTATCCCTCTGTAAAGGTGTAGGAGGCAAAAGATTTAACGTGAAGATCTTTTCTCTGCAAATAATATCAATTAATTCTTCATAGCTAGCAAAACATTAAAATAGTCAAAGACAGAAAGAAATGTGAGAAAAGTTCCCCAAAAATGTGGATGGAGAGAGTGGAAGATGGAATGAATGTGCGAATTCTCAATCACTGGAATGGTCACTGCCAGGCCATTACAAGGAAAATATTACACGGAAAAAACGTTTTTCCAAGAGGCTGCTCAGCAAAGCTATAAGGTACCCAGATCTAAAGTTTCTAGGCCCCTTTCACTTTGGGCAATGCTGACTCCAGGGCATTCAAGACAGCAGTCTAGGTAAGGACTTCCCTAAGGGAAGAGGGACGAAGGGCAGGCGGGACCGCGGCTGGCCTCAGGGTTGACTCCCAATACCCAGAGATCCCGAATGGGATCTATCACCTCGGCATTTAGTTTCCTTGTCAACTGTTTCCAGCGATTCAGCCCAGTCTTCTTCCGAGGACAGGATCTTTCCTGGGGGGCCACCAACATTTTCCAGGTTCTGGCCAGGACTTTAGACAAAGCTAAAACCCCGCTCCTTTGCAGAGTCTAATTCCGGGGATTCCTGGGAGTTGTAGTTCGTGCACTCGCAAGGAAGGCAGGTGTGGGGCACCATCAAACCACCACTCCCAGGAAACTTTGCGCAAGCGACCCGTATTAGTTCTGTTACCCCTGGCAACCGCAGAGAGCTGTCAGCTTTGCAGGAAACCCAGCTGGCTTTGCAATTACATTATCCTTTCGCTGGCGCTTGGTGATGACGCAGTGCCCCTTGATTGGCTCTGCATCGGAGGCGGCGATTCTAGGGTCCTAGGATTCTGCGAACAGGACACGTGGTAGCAGATAACTAGGAGTTTGAAGGGTCTCAGGGCCAAAAAAGTTGGCAGGTTTTCAGGTAAGTGCCCCCTTTATCTGTGTGACCTTGATGGGGTAAGGGGAATTGTTGCTTTCAGCCACTTTATTGTGTTGCAGTTACCTTGTCCATCTCACCCTTTTCCTGGTGGATCTTGTCTTCTGTAGTCTCAAGATTCTCTCAAATTTTGTGAGCTCCCCCGCATTTCTGAGAGAATAAGAGCCCTCTTCGACTGACCTGTGCCTAAGGGTCAGGTCCTTAGCCGGAAGTTTTTACTGGACTGCCCAGAATAATAGGCAGGGTTGGGACAGCCTCTAATCCTTAAATTAAGCCCTTCATGAGACCAGTGTTTCCACCCCCCCCACCCCCGCCCCAACCCAGGTAGCTCACGCACCAAAGGTAAACCTGTTCTAATTGACTGAACCTAGGTCTTCCCGAGGGTAGTACATTCTGGGATACAGACGTTCACTTTTTTTTTTTTTTAATGTTGATTCCAGTTGAAGTGTATTTCCTTAAATTTCTTAGTATCTATGTTCTTCCTTACAATATAGAGAATCACAGTTTCTTATAATAGTTTTTTTTTTCTGAAATATTTGCTTTCCAAAGAGCTTCACACAGCAGAATATGAATACAGAGTATCAGACCCCTAGAGGGTTCAGCATACTAACCTTAAGATTTTGAATTTGGTTGTTAGAAGATCTATCTGGGAATTAAACTTTTATGTATATTACGGGAGAATCCAACTCTGTATCTAAGAATAGATGTCCTTTAGAGCTACTAGGGACTTAGGACAAATCATGAGTTAAGGAAGAAAAATATAACTTTAGAGATTATCAGATAGATAATTATGATAATAAATAAATACATAATAGATAAATAATAATAAATAAATAATATTAAGAAATAGGTAAATATGTAATAGATAATTATGATAGACAGCCAGAAACTGAGAGGAAGGGAGAGATAGGAAGAGAAGGGGGCTGGGTGATAGCGCACCAGGTTAAATTCAAGTGGTGTGAAACTCAAAGACCAGTGTAAAGATTTGGGTTCAAGCCCCCCCCTCCCACCACAGGGGGGTTGCTCCAGGAGTGGTGACACAAGGTCTGCAGGTGTCTATCTCTCCTGTCTATCTTCCCCTCCTCTTTCGACTTTTTTCTGTCCTATCCAACAACAGCAATAATAATAATAACAACAACAAAAATGGAAAAAAAATGGCCACCAGGAGCAGTGGATTCTTAGTGTAGACACTCAGCTCCAGCAATAACCCTGGAGGCAGAGAGAGAGAGAGAGAGAGACGCCTTGTGAAGCTTTCCCCCTGTAGGTAGGAACAGGGGCTTGAATCCTTGCACAGTGTAACCTATGCTCATCCGAATGCACCACCACTTGCCGCTGGAAAAGGTTTCTTTAGGTTAGGAAGAAGAGAGAAAAGGTATAAGGAATATGATGTATGGTAATGAGGAATCTTTGTGTGTTGGAGTTTTTTGTGTAGTGGTAGAGACATATAGGATATTTTTAGCACTTATAAAATCTAATGACAATCATAAAACGTTAGACTGGTTTACTAAAGTTTTTGTGGTTTGCTGTCTTTATTTAGAATTAACTCAGCAAGTAAAGCAAATTATCTCATGTTCCTTTAAGCATTGCTTGTTGGTCATATGTGTCACCTAATAGTACAGTGGAAAAATGAAAGCATAGTTTAATGAGCATAGAAAATAGCAAAAATGATGGAATGCCAAACTTTATTTTTCAAATATAACTAGTTTTGCCCTATGAATTTCTTTTTTCTTCCTATGATAGAGACAGAAAAAATTGAACAGGAAGGGGGAAGGAAAGGAAGAGAGACCTGCAGCACTGCTTCACCACTCATGAAACTTACACCTTACAGGGGGCTGAGGGCTTGACCTCAGGTCCTTGGGCACTGTAATGTGTACACTTTATCATAATTATGCCACTGCTCAGCCCCACCCTATGAAGTCTTTGCTTTTATATGAATTTAATTTTCAAAATAGCTTTTCAAAAGCTATAGGGAGTTCTCTACCTGCTATATTGGCTGTTGTTCAGTTCATAAATCATTAAATAAAGCCAACAAAATATTTTGTTTTATTTATTTATTTATTTTGGATAGAGGCAGAGAGAAATTGAAATGGAGGAAACAGAGAAAGATATCTGTATCCCAGATTCACCACTTATGAAGCTCTCTCCCTCCACCCACCCCACCCCCCTGCAGGTAGGGCCTAGGGGTTGGAACTGATGTCCTTGCTCATGGTAACATGAATACTTTATCAGAAGTGCCACTACCAGCTCCCCCCCCCCCCAAGATCTTTATAATTAAAGACGTGTGTCTACAGCAGTCCACAAAGCAACATTTTCTCAATAAGAAAAAATAACGACCCCACCAATGTGTCCTGGAGCCTGCTTCCCCAGAGACCCACCCTACTAGGGAAAGAGAGAGGCGGACTGGGAGTATGGATCCACCAGTCAACGCCCATGTCCAGAAGCAATTACAGAAGCCAGACCTTCCACCTTCTGCAACCCACAATGACCCTGGGTCCATGCTCCCAGAGGGATAGAGAATGGGAAAGCTATCAGGGGAGGGGATGGGATATGGAGATCGGGTGGTGGGAATTGTGTGGAGTTGTACTCCTCCTATCCTACAGTTTTGTTAATATCTCCTTTCTTAAATAAAAAATAAATAATAATACAACTTTAAAATATGTTATTCATTTTAATGAGAGAGATACAGAATGAAAGACACAGAGAAAGACCAGAGCACTGTGCAAGCCTTATTATGGCAGTGCTGGGAACTGTAGAGTCTCAGGTATGGAAGTTTTTTTTTTTTTTTTTTTTTTTTTGCATAAATGTTATGCTATCTCTTTAGCCCCCCCCCCCAAATATGACTTCTACATACATTTAAACTTTATTTTTTGCCACCAAAGTTATTATTACTGGGACTTAGTACCTATACTTTTTTTTTTTTGTAGAAGGTGAGAGATGAGGCAGAGACAGAAGAAACACTTGCAGCACTGCTTGACCACTTGCAAAAATTTTGTCCCCTTGTTGAGGGGGATCATCATGCTTGGTAACGTGTACTGTAGCATCACGTGGCCCCTAAACTTTGTAGAAAGCTCACAAAACCCAGAGGAAAGAATTTCTGGAGTAAGGGGAAGAGACAACAAACTCTTGTCTAATATCCTTTTTGAAAATAACTGAAGATCAATGCAGGGGGTCGGGCGGTGGCGCAGGGGGTTAAGCGCATGTGGCGCAAGGCGCAGGGACCGTCGTAAGGATCCCGGTTCGAGCCCCCGGCTCCCCACCTGCAGGGGAGTCGCTTCACAGGCGGTGAAGCAGGTCTGCAGGTGTTTATCTTTCTCTCCCCTTCTCTGTCTTCCCCTCCTCTCTCCATTTCTCTCTGTCCTATCCAACAACGAATTGTGTCAACAAGGGCAATAATAATAACCACAATGAAGCTACAACAAGGGCAACAAAAGGGGGAAAAAAATGGCCTCCAGGAGCGGTGGATTCATGGTGCAGGCACCGAGCCCAGCAATAACCCTGGAGGAGGAAAAAACAAACAAACAAAAGATCAATGCAGCTTCTTCCACCGTCATTTATGTGTGAGAGTAGAAAGTATTCAAGTCATTGCAATATTTAATAGATCTAATTGATTAAATTTTCATTAATTCTTATTTATGTTTCAGAAGTTTAGTGCTCCATATTTGGTTGTTTTCGGTGCTCAGAGTAACAGGTGTTGCCTCATTAACTTTATAGTGGATTTTTTTTCATTTTTGTTCCTCCTTCTGCTTCCTGCTTCAATTTCCAGAACTTACTTAGATTGCAAAATACACTCTTTGATTTTGCTAAAAATGACTTTAGAGTTCTGTTAGCTTCAAAGATATTTTTTAATCACTTGAAGTCAGTATATGTGTATTATCTGACAAATCAATAAGCATTGTGATTATATCAACTGATTATTATTACACTTTCTATAGTGCTTTCTTACTAGCCTATAATTATAAATATATACTTTTTTTTTTTTTTTTACAAATGCTTATCTTTTTAAAGACATTTTATTTATTTACTGGATAGAGACAGAAGGAAGGAGACAAGAGAGGGAGAGAAAGAGAGAGACACCTGCAGCCCTGCTACACCACTTGTGGAGCTTCCTTCTGCAAGTAGGGATTGGGGGCTTGAACCAGGGCCTTTCACATTTGTGTGCAACAGTCCAAACCCTAAAGCTATATATATATATATATATATATATTTTTTTTTTTTGCCTCCAGAGTTATCACTCGGGCTCGCTCAGTGCCTGCTCCTGGCGACCATTTTTTCTGTTATTGTTGTTGGATAGAACAGAGACAAATCGAGAGAGCAGAGAGGGGGAGAGAAAGACACCTGCAGGCCTGCTTCACCGCCTGTGAAGCCACCACCCTGTGGGTGAGGAGCCGAGGCTCCAACCGGGATCCTTGCGCTTCACACCATGTACACTTGGTGCCCCCTCTTTTAATATATTTTATTTTTAGTCATAGAGATACAGAGAGAAGCGGCGGGGTGGGGGTGGAGGAAAGAAATAAAGATACTGAGACCAAAGCACTGTTCAGTTTTAGCTTATCGTGGTGCTGGTGATTGAATTTGAGACCTCAGAGCCTTAGCCACGAAAGAGTTCTCTATACCAAGCGTTTTCTTTTCTTTTAACAGTTTTAATGTGCAATGTGTTTTTAAGAAGACAGCTTATATCTTCTTGTTTGATAAAGCATAACGTTTTTTCCCTTTAGCGGTGTCCTTGCTGTAGGTCTTTGCGATGAAGTCAGAAAATTTTCCTGTCTTTCCTCACTTAGAACTTTTTATTTTTTATTTAAGAAAGGATTAATGAACAAAACCATAAGGTAGAGGGGTACAACTCCACACAATTCCCACCACCCAAATCCATAACCCACCCCCTCCCCTGATAGCTTTCCCATTCTCTATCCCTCTGGGAGCATGGACCCAGGGTCCTTGAGGGTTGTAGAAGGTGGAAGGTCTGGCTTCTGTAATTGCTTCCCCGCTGAACATGGACGTTGATTGGTCGGTCCATACTCCCAGTCTGCCTCTCTCTTTCCCTAGTAAGGTGTGTCTCTGGGGAAGCAGAGCTCCAGGACACATTGGTGGGGTCTTCAATCCAGGGAAGCCTGGCCAGCATCCTGGTGGCATCTGGAACCTGGTGATTGAAAAGAGAGTTAACATACGAAGCCAAACAAATTGTTGAGCAGTCATGGATCCAAAGCTTGGAATAGTGGAGAGGAAGTGTTAGGGAGGTACTCACTGCAAACTCTAGTGTACTTCTGCTTTCAGCACTTAGAACTTTTTTATAATTCACGTTTAGCATGAAATCTTGAGCTAGGGAGGTGTCTCAGTGATTAGAAGGCAGGGCTTGCAGGTATGAGGCCTTGAGTTCTTTTTTTTTTTGCCTCCAGGGTTATTGCCGGGGCTCAGTGCCTGCACCACGAATCCACTGCTTCTGGAGACCATTTTTCCCCCTTCTGTTGTCCTTGTTGTTTTATCATTGTGTGGTTGTTACTATTATTGTTGTTATTCTTGTTGCTGTCGTTGGATAGGACAGAGAGAAATGGAGAGAGATGGGGAAGACAGAAAAGGGGAGAGAAAGATAGACATCTGCAGAGCTGCTTCACCGCCTGTGAAGCGACTCCCCTGCAGGTGGGGAGCTGGGGGCTCTAACTGGGATCCTTACGCCGGTCCCTGTGCTTCGCGCCACGTGCGCCTGATTCTCGAGGCCTTGAGTTCTATCCCTGACACAGCATATGCTGGAGTGGTGCCGTAGCTTCTTTCTTGTTCATGAAATAACTCTTTAAGATACAGTGTGGAGCCATAAAGAAGATTATTATTTCTAAAGTTCTAAAGAATTGTATGCACCTACTGTTTTAGTGTAAGATTGTATGACTTATCACAACGTTAATATTTTCATTCTTTAGTCCATTTTAACTAATGAGGAAGGATACTTTTTGGGGTAGAATCTTAAAACTGAGCTTTGTTGAGTGTGCTATATAGTATAACGGTTATGAGGACAAAAATCTAAAATTGGAGCTTCTCAGATGATTGTAATAACGTGTCTGCTAATAAAATGGGGTCAGATTCAACTGATAAGAATTCAAGAAGGTACAGATTTTTCTGTAGATAGACACTGGAATATTTTTTAAATGCTGCTTAATGTCATAATTTTTTTGGTTAGTATTGGGGCTTTGCCATTCTGGGATGAATTTTTCAGGTAGAAAAGGGGGGTGATTGGGCCACCGGTGGCGCACCAGGTTTAGTGCACATGGTATGAAGTTCAAGGATCCCTGCAAAGATCCCAGTTCGAGCTGCTGACTCCCCACCTTCAGGGGGTTGCTTCGCAAATGGTGAAGCAGGTCCGCAGGTATCTCTCAGTCTCTTTCCCTCTATCTCCCCCTCCCATCTCAGTTTCTCTCTGTCCTATCTAATAAAAGTGAAAAATGGCCACCAGAAGCAGTGGATTCATAGTGCAGGCACCCAGCCCCAGCGATAACTCTGGAGACAAAAAAGAAAAAAAAAAAAAAGCAAAGCAAAGAAAAGAGAGGTAGAGAGATCCCACAGCACCAGGGCCTTCCCCACTCCAGGACTCCATGTGGTATACATAGGGTCTCAGACCTAGGCTGCTCACATGGCTCACAACTCCCACATGAGCTTGCTCGCTGACTCCCACAGTTATATTTTGCAATTTTATTCACTGTATCTGGTCACTAAGTTTTATATTACATACTGTTGTATTCTTTACATTGGGTTCTAGTTCTCCCCCGCCAAGAGAATTAGATCAGTCCTGTTAATTTCGTGGGCCCGCTTGGCCCCGCCCCTAGGAAACCCGCCAGAGTTCGAGAGTTGGAGAGGGTTCCTGAGTTACAGAGGAAGAGAGAGTGCTTGCACCGCTGCAAAGAGACAGCAGAGTTCTGTTTGGTGATTAGTTTGTCTTAGTTTATGAATCGTTGTTCCTGAATAAAGAAATACAGCTTCCCTGCCCAGCCGTGTGTCTGGTCGTCTCTGTTACCCGCCCGTGAAGCTAACCTGGCCGGCAAGAGCCTCCGAAAAATTTAACAACAACATACTTTTTTAAAATTTTATTTTAGGGGCAAGTGAAATAGCTCACGTGGATAGTATGCTGTCTTGCCATGTGAACAATCCAAGTTCAAACCTGGCCCTCAGTGAATTGAAGGAACCTTAGGTGCTGTAGTTTCTCTTTCTCTCTCTCTCTGCCTGTATCTTAAAATTTTGTTTAAATAGATTTATTGGAGAGAGGGAGATAGTTAGGCGGGGTTGGGGATGAGGAAGGGGGAAGGTAGGGAAAGAGGAAGAGAGACATCACACTATTCCACTGGTGAAATGTCCCCCTTGCATGTCAGGGCTGGGGACTTAATCCCTGGTCCTGGTGTATGATAATTTACAACACCACCCAGGCCCACTATTAACATTTAATTCTACCATTTTTGCATTATATAAGAACAAACTAGAAAACAATTCTATCATTATATCTATTATATGTATAATCAGTTATACATATATATTTATATATGTATATATAGCCTTCTCTATTTTAATGAATACCAGAATTCTGTTTGGAATCTTACCATATCAAGAAAAATTTGCTATGTTGCTTAGTATTTACTCAAATTAGAGGAAGGAAGGAAGGAAGGAAGGAAAGAAGGATGGAAGGAAAGAGGGATCAAGTCTATAACCTGTAGCCAAAGCAGTGTCACCTTTCTCTGTGTGCTTTTTTTTTGCCTCCAGGGTTATTGCTAGGGCTTGGTGTTGGCACTTTGAATCCATTGTTCCTGTGGCTATTTTTTGGATAGGACAGAGAGAAATTGAGAGAGAAGGGAAAGATAGGGGGAGAAAAAGAGACACCTGCAAACCTGCTTCGCCGCTTGTGAAGTGACCCTCCTGCAGGTGGGGAGCCAGGGGTTGGAACGGGCATCATTACACAGGTCCCTGCACTTTGTGCAGTGTGTGCTTAACTCACTGCGCTACCATCTGGCTCTCCACCCTGTATGTCTTTTTAAGACTGAAACTGAGTCTTGACTTAATGGCATTTTTTTTTTCTTTATTAATCTTTGCTTCTGCCCTTCCATGTCATGACTAAATTTAAATGTAGTTGATTTTATCATATTGCTTTGGTATTTGGGGGAAAAGTAGCTTGTTCTTTCTGGCTTTTCCTCTTTTTTTTTTTTTTAGGAATTTACTTATTTATTCATGAAAAAGATAGGAGGAGAGAAAAAGGAACCAGGCATCATTCTGGTACATGTGCTGCCAGGAATTGAACTCAGGACCTCATGGTTGAGAATTCATTGCTTTATCTACTGCGCCACCTCCCCGACCACTATTACTGTCTTTCCCCATTCCCTATTCCTGATATCTAAAGTCAAACTGGAAGTAGTTTGACTAGACATGCTACCATTCTCTTTCATCCTTTCTTTTGGTCTTGAAGTTTGCTTTACCTCAAACGCTTACTCATTATATGTCATAGAACTCCTTCTAAATTTAATCCTCTTTTTCTTATCAGGACTAAGAGAACTCTCCCAGGATGAAGCTAAATCTTACCAAGGTAGTTAATGGCTGTCGCCTAGGAAAAATACAAAACCTAGGCAAGACGGGGGAGCACACCATGGACATTCCAGGTTGTCTTCTGTATACCAAGACTGGCTCTGCCCCACACCTGACCCATCAGACACTTCAAAATATCCATAGGGTTCCTGCCATGGCTCAGCTTACTCTGTCGTCACTGTAAGTATTAGACCCAAATCATTTGGTTACCTGCTCTGACAGCTGTCTAGTTACCTTAGTAAAGTACAGTAAAATGGAAAACTCTTTTTTTTTTTTTTGCTCTGTATACAAAATTTGTAGATTTTTAGAATGTAATCAGAAAAGATAGGTAACATATTTTATCATTTAGTCCTGATCTGAAATTCACAGATCAGATCAACATGTTAGAGCTACTTCATTTGTTTCTTTCAAAATGATGGTGCCATGCTACAGCCATTGCCACTGCTCCTGGGGGTGACAATGTGAGGTAAAGTTGAACTCTAGGGACTCTCTAAGCACCAGCCTCAAAGTTTCCACGTTGCCAGTACTACTTTTTATTTTTACTTGCATTTATTTATTTTTATCGCCACAAGGATTATCACTGGAGCTTGATGCCTCACTATAGATCCACTGCTCCTGATGGGCATTTTTTCTCTCTCTCTCTCTTCTTTTTTTCTTCTCTTTTATTTGATAGGATAGAGAGGACTTGGTTGGACGGTTGTGCAGAGGGTTAAGCGCAAGGACTGGCTTAAGGATAGAGAGGACTTGAGAGGGAGAAAGAGACTTGCAGACCTGGCAGAGCTTTTCCCCTTCAGGTGGAGAGTGGGCCCCCAATTCTGGGTCTTTGTGCATGATAATGTGGGTGGTGTGCCACCTCCTACCCCCCTCCCCCACTACTACTTAGTGGAAACAGAACTGATGGATTATTTTGTGTAATGTACGTACTGACTTTACTCTTAATTGAATCATCTTCTGTATGATGAAGTAACATTAATGATTGGTTTTAAAATGATGGGAGGGGGGAGGGCAGGCGAGGCACATCTGGTAGAGTGTTCTTATTTCCGTGCATAAGACCTGGGTTCAAGTCCCTGTTCCCACCTTCGGGGTGGAGAGGAAGCCTCACCTGTGGCATAGTAGTGCTGCAGGTATCTTTATATCCCTTTCTCTTCCCTTTCTCCTTCTCTATGTATGAGACTATCAGAAAAGAAAGAGGGGATAGAAGGGAGAAGAAAAAGGAGAGGGGGAGGAGGAGGGGGAGGAGGAGGAAAAAGAAGAAGGAGAAGGAGAAGGAGAAGGAGAAGAAGGGACATCTACATATATTGAAACAGTCTTTCTTTGCCAGTTTCTCTTCACATGGAGTCACTTACAAATTGAGGAACTTCCCTTGGGCTAATGAACCCAGCCTAGTGACTTGGGGCTTTTGAATAATAGTGTACTTTGTTGTTGCAGACTACATTTGCTGTCATGTAGCTGATCTGAGTAAAGAGAAGACGACTTCATTGATATATAGAGTTTTGGTGGAATGATTCATCTACTATGTATATTTTGTTTTACTTGCAGGGCAGAATATCATGAAGTCTTAGCAGAATATAAAGAAGGAGTTGGAAAGTTTATAGGTAAAAAATAAAATTTGCATGTGCCATGTAATTTGGAGGGTTAAAAAAATTTTTTTGTTTTGTTAAGGGATTAATGGTTTATGGTCAACAGTAAAATACAATAGTTTGTACATGTGTAACATTTGTAACATTTCTCAGTTTTCCACATTTCCATTCAACCCCCATTAGGTCTGCAATTTGGGGTTTCGAAGGTGTTGCATGACTCTTTGCTCTTTTTGTTCATACATTTATTTGTTAATTAATAAACTTTTTTGTTTTCAACTGAAGAGTTGAATTAAAAGAGTAATAGGAAACGATTGCAGCTCTTATGAAACTCAGATTTAGTTGGGATAAAGATAAACAGGTAATTCTGATAGAATGTAGTGACTTCATTTGTAGGATGAGGGGTGTACACATGTATCATGAGAGCCCAGAGTCAAGAGTACACAATCTGCTGCAGGGTATATGTGAAGCATTCTGTAGCAAGAAGATGTGAGCGCAACATATCTGGGGCAAGGTGGTGGTGGTTGACGGGTGTAGACAGATCTTTTGAACACAGAGCAAAGACCTAGAAGTGAGAAGCTACAGGGAATGTATCTAAGATTCAAAGCAGTTTCATTGTGCTTGAGACTAAAACAAGTCAGAGGATGAATAGTTTAGATATGACCATAGTCTAATATGTTAATATTACCTTCTGCTCCAGAAATGAGATGTTAATAGATAATTTGTTTATCACTCTTTGATTGCATGCCCCTAATACCTAAAATCTCAAATATCTATAGAATCTTCCCCCCTCCTCTTCATCTTTTGTATCAGGGCCTTGTTGCTTGAAGTAGCAGCTGTTGTGGCAGTTCGCTACATTAGACATGAGCCTTTGCATTCAATCTTTTTTTTTTTTTTTTTTTAACATCAGTATATTTGAAAGTAATCTTTTCATTCATATTGGCAGGCAGATCTCCTGTCTTCCTGAGTTCAGGAATGGGCAATCTACTGTGTTTAAAGTTGTTTCATCCAGTAGTATACATCATGTAGCTGTGCTCTGTTACAATACAGTATCATGTTTAATTTGCTTGTTTTATTTATATGGTGTTGTGGATCAAATGCAGTGCATGTACTTTACCACAGAGCTAAATTGCTAGCTCTAACCTAGTATAATTAATTTTGTAATTGGTTTCAAGCATTCTTTCTTTTCTTTCTTCTTCTTCTTTTTGTTTTGTTTTGTTTCTACAGGCATGCCAGAATCGCTGTTGTATTGCTCTCTGCATGATCCAGTTAGACCTTGCCCAGCTGGCTATGTAACGAACAAAGTATGTTCTCAAAAGTACATCCAAAAATCCAGCTTTGTCCTACGAAGTCAACTTATAATGCTGCTCAGATGCTGGGATCCATTGTCTAGGATTCTGGCACATTCCTGACCCCCTTTACACCTTTATTTTCATGATTTTAGTTGGATCAGGTGATTTAAAGAAGTTAGACTAGGGTTGCCTGAAGGCGGGGTTAAAGTAAGAAATGTATTCTCAGCTTTTTCCATTGCTACAAAAAATTCTGGGGTGAAGAAAGGTCAATTATACTCCCAAAAAAGAAATTGCTATGATGGTAGAAAACAAGTCTTTTTGATGCCATGCTTTATTTGCAGTTTTAACAACCCCAGGAAGAGTAGGGAAAGCTGCTGAGTGTTATCACATGTATAACTATATATAGTAGAACCACAGTGTGTAATACTGCTTGCTTTTTGAGAACAGAATTGAGGAGGGGGAGCTATATCAATAGCCAAAGATTTCTAGAGAATATCAGTTTCCAAAGAGCTTTATTACAAGTTTCACCTTTAAATGAAGTGGAAAAATAGGGCCCCATTTCATTATCCCTGGTGATAGCATCCTGGCAAAACTGCAATATATATTCTGCTATTTCACAAATACAGCTCGCATTTTATTGATGTCAGCAACTTCTTTTAATCTTACCTAAGATGATGAGTTTAAATTATTCTTTGTTTTAAACTTCTTTTTTTTTTAAATTTTGTGATTTGAATTCAGGTGATTTGAAAATATTTTAACCTCACTTATCTACTCCACTTGTAAGAGAAAGAGATCTCATTTAAGTAGTGTTCTTGGGGGCCAGGTGGTGGTGTACCCAGTTGAGTGTACATTACTGTATGCAAGGACCTGGGTCCAAGCCCCCAGTCCCTTATGCAGGGGGTTGGGGGGGGGAACTTCACAAGTAGTGAAGCAGTGCTACAGGGCTCCCTTTCTCTCTCTCCCTCTCTCCTTCTCTTTCTTTTCTTCCCCCTTCCCTCTCAATTTCTGACTGTCTCTATCTAAAAATAAATAGATTAAAATAAGATATAAATACATAGTGTTCTCTAGGAAGAATAACTAGCTGATGTACAGCCCACTTTCTTATCTATTAAACTTTAATAATGTGGGAGGCTCTAGACTCTGCTTTCCAGACACAAAATTGAATTGGGAAACTAGTCAGACAAATGTACTATAATGTATTAAAGGCTATCCATCCGCCCTTTTTTCCTTCTTTTGTTTTCCTTCTTTTCTTCCTTTATTTAATTTAATTTATTATTATTTTTTTCCTTAAAGTTTTTTTACTGTCTTTTAAAAATATTTATTTATTTATTCCCTTTTGTTGCACTTGTTGTTTTATTGTTGTAGTTATGATTGTTGTCATTGTTGTTGGCTAGGACAGAGAGAAATGGAAAGAGGAGGGGGAAGACAGAGAAGGGGAGAGAAAGACACCTGCAGACCTGCTTCACCGCTTGTGAAGCGACTCCCCTGCAGGTGGGGAGCCAGGGCTCGAACTGGGATCCTTACGCTGGTCCTTGCACTTGGCGCCACCTGCGCTTAACCTGGTGCACTACAGCAACTTCTTTTATTATTATTTTTTTAACTGCAGCAGCACTGCTCATCTCTGGCTATGATGGTATTGATTGAACCTGGGGCTTTGGAGCCCCAGGCTAGAAAGTCTTTTGCATAACGATTATGCTATCTTCTCAGCCCTCTTTCTGCCTTGCTAACTAGAGTTCAACTCTGGCTTTTGGTGGTGTTAGGTCTTTTTATTTATTTTTATTATTTATTTATTGGATAGAGACAGACGGAAATAAAGAGGGAGAGAGACAGAGAGACACCTGCTGCTGCTAGCGTTTGCCCTTCTTCCGTAGCCAGTCAACAGCATCAGGTTGAGCCTGATGTAAAGTTTCGAGACCTCCTTTGAATCTGGAGAGGTGGCAGTCGTTGACTATGTGGGTCCTAGTCTGTCTGGAGCCGCAGGGGCAGTTCGGGTCGTCTCTGGCTCCCCAGCGATGGAACATAGCGGTGCACCGGCCATGGCCTGTTCGATAGCGATTGAGGAGGGCCCAATCATAACGTGCTAGGTCAAAGCCGGGTTGACGCTTGCAGGGGTCTGTGATGAGTTGTTTGTTCTTTACCTCAGCTGACTGCCAGCTCTGTTTCCAAGAGACTGGAACAGAGAAGTTCAGAGAGACACCTGAGGCATTGCTTCACCACTTGAGAAGCTTTCCTCCTGCAGGTGGAGACTGGGGACTTGAACCTGAGTCCTTGTGCACTGTAACATGGGCGCTCAACAAGGTATACCACCAACCAGCCTCAGTGGTGCTAGGTCTTTAACCTAGGACCTCAAAGGAAAATTGCTATAAATGCTTAGCAGACTAAGACCAGCAAAGTTTTGGGGGAATGCATTGGAGTAGATGATACTTAAATTCTGTGTCTTGAAAAATGCAGGGTATTTTATCAGGCACAGAAGTAGGAGGAAGACTTTTTAGTTAAAAAAGAATAATGTGAGCAAAGTTAGAAGAATTCAAGTCAGTGGTATGTTTTAAAAAATATTTATTTATGAGAGAGGTGGAGAGAGTCCAAGCATCACTCCAGAATATGCAGTGCTGGGAATCAAACTTAGGATTTCATGTCGGTGGACCCAAACCTTTATTCACTACACCAGTTTCCAGACCATATGTCTGTGGTATATTAAGGAACACTGAGGTTGGGAGTAAGAAGAATAGAAGTCTAGGCTAGGAAAGTTAACAAAGAATTCTTGGAGGTTAGATCACAAGTTGGCTTATAACATTGAGAGATCTCTTTGATTTATGTGGTCTGTAGAAAAATTTGGGTATGGGGGGTCGGGGTGTGGTGAAACGGGTTAAACGAACGTGGTGTGAAACTCGAGAACTGGCATAAGGATCCAGGTTGGAGCCCCTGGCTCCCCACCTGCAGGGGGGTCGCTTCTCAAGCAGTGAAGCAGGTCTATAGGTGTCTGTCTTTCTCTCCCCCTCTTGTCTTCTCCTCCTCTCTCCATTTCTCTCTGTCCCATCTGGCAACAACATCAATAACAATAATAATAACCACAACAATGATAGAAACAACAGGGCAACAAAACAGGAGAATAAATAAAATATTATGAAAAAAAATTGGGTATAGTAGAAGAAACCTCTTTCTGCCAATTATGTCTAAGCTGTTGAGCTGTCAACATCTCTATAGTTGTAAAGAAATAAATCCAGCATTGCTTTATCATTTTTAAAAATTTGTGATTTACTCTTGCTGATTTCTTATTTATTAATTCCACCACAGTCTGTGTCAGTGTGGGGTGTTGGAGGACGAGTGGAGATGACTGCTTCCAAGTTCATGGCAATCCAGCAGGCCCTTCAGCCAGACTGGTTCCAGTGCCTTTCAGATGGAGAGGCATCTTGTTCAGAAGCGACGTCCACAAAGAGAGCCAGGAAATCTGTTGACCGATCACTTCTATTCCTGGATAATTGTCTGAAGCTGCAGGAAGAGTCACAGGTAAGATTACAGCATTCATAACGTTAGTGTCTTTGAAAATCTCCATAACTTACAGTCCCTGACAATGCTTTTTCTGTTACCCTCCTACTTTCCTGGTACGCCCTTCTTAGTCTCTCCTGCTATCCTCCCCACTCTGAACACTTCATTACTGCAAGTATTATTGCTTCTGGGATTCTGTCTTAGACTTTCTTTTTATTCTATTCTATACATTCTTCTTGGGTTGGCTTCCCTTAGTTGCTGAATAGAACTAAAATTATATATTTAGTCAAGACTTGTCTGCTTTACTTTAAAATTACATAAGCTGAGCTTTCACTTGGCTTTATCACTAGATTATCCCTGAAGATAACCTTAGAATCAGAGGTAATGGGGAGTCAGGTGGTAGCATAACTTAACCGGTGTAAGGATACCGGTTCGAGCCCTGGCTTCCCACCTGCAGGGGAGTCGCTTCACAGGTGGTGAAGCAGGTCTCCAGGTGTCTCTTTCTCTTGCCCTCTCTGTCTTCTCCTCCTTTCTCCATTTCTCTCTGTCATATCCAACAATGACGACATCATTAACAACAACATTAATAACAACAATAAAAAACAACAAGGGCAACAAAAGGGAAAATAAATAAATATTTTTAAAAAAGGAATCAGGGGAGTCATGTGGTAGTGCAGCTGGTTAAGCGCACATGGCATGAAGCGCAAGGACTGTGTAAGGATCCTGGTTCGAGCCCCGGCTCCCCACCTACAGGGGAGTCGCTTCACAGGTGGTGAGGCAGGTCTACAGATGTCTATCTTTCTCCCATCCTGTCTTCCCCTCCTCTCTCCATTTCTGTCTGTCTTCACAATGAAGACATCAATAACAACAATAAAAAAACAAGGGCAACAAAAGGGAAAATAAATAAGTATTAAAAAAAAAGAATCAGAGGTAACCAAGCTCACTGTATATTTATTTTTTTATTAATTATTAATTTTTTAAATTGCCAACAGGGTTATTGGTGGGGCTCAGTGCCAACACTATGAACCCACTGCTCCCAGTGGCCATTTTTTTCCATTTTTTTTTCCCATTCTATTTTGTTGGCTAGAATAGAGAGGAATTGAGAGGGGAGGGGAAGATAGAAATGATAGAGAAGGAGAGAGAGAAAGACACCTTCAGACCTGCCTTACCACTTGTGAAGCAGCTTCCTTGCAGATGGGGAGCATTGGTTTGAACTTGAGTTCTTGTGCCTGGTAATATGTATTCTCTACTGGGTGTACCACCACCCAGCCTCCTCACTATGTTCTTAGGTCTATTCCCCCCCCCCCCACTCTCCCTCAGTTTGTGGCATCTACCAAGTTCTTCATTCTAGAAACTTAAGCCTTTGAAGGCTCCTTTGAATATACAATTTGTTCATTCCTCTTTGACTCCATATCCCTAAAATCTAGGCTTTGCCTCTTCCTCTTCACCTTTTATTATCAGCCCCTTATGGAGTAATAATCTCATTAGTCTTGTATAGACAGTTGCCTTTTAATTGTTCTATTTGTCTGTATTTGTATTTTAAGACAGTTCATATGTAGCCCTGCTGAGATGTCTTTGCAAAGAACAAGAGTGAGCTCTTTACCCAGTTTCTAAAAGAATTTAATGATTTTCTACTTTAGCTTTTATGTGACATGAATGACCTTCTGTGACCTGGTGTGTGCCCATTCTAGTAACTCAGTGTTGCCTATTTTCTCCTGTGGTTGACACTCTGGCCCTTCTGAGTTCCTTGCAGTCATCCAAGGTATTATCTTGCTTGATTCTGTTGGGCCTGTACACAGATTTCTTTTTGGACTATTTGTTCATGTATTGTTCCTTCTCAGTGAAGCAGACCTGCTTCACTACTTGTGAAGTGATCGCCCTGTAGGTGGGATGCCGAGGACTCCAACCCAGACCCTTTGGTCCTTCACGCCATGTTTGCTTAACCCAGTGCACTACTGCCCAGCCCCTCCCTTGAATTTTTTAGGAAGTTCTGTTCATCCTTTTCTGTTTGTAGCTATACTATGGCCCTAGTCACTTTGTACTGTACCTTTAAAAATTTTTGTTCATTTATTATTTATCAGGTAGAGAAATCAAGAAGGAAGTGGGAGATACGTAGGTAGGTAGACAGACAGACCTACCTGCAGCATTTTCTCAATGCTCAGGAAGCTTTCCCCCTGATGGTGGGGACTGGGGACTTGAACCTGGGTCCTTGTGCATTGCCTGGCTACTGTAATGATTTCTTTACGTGTTTGTCTTTACTAGACTACCACTATATTCTGTCCAGTTTCTGTGTTTCGTTTTCATATCTTATATGCCTAACACATAGTACACCTTTAGTAAAGGTTAGCTGACAGTAACTAGCTACAGTGCTAGAGGGAAGCTGTTATTGTAAATAAGGTATCCTGATAGCAGTGTTAATGATTAGGAAAAGGATGTGTTTACAAGGAGAATGAAAGGGAGGTAGGGGGAGAGAAGTTAGTGGTCTAGGGGGAATCTTAGCATCTGAGACCATTCATGTGAGTAAATGTGAACAACGATTAGGTCCCATTATGGAAAAGTGCAGTGAGTTTGAGGAACATTGTTATTTTGAGTTTACCATTGAAAATATAATTTGGCCAATAAAGTTAATACGCATGAAATAATTAGATGAAACATAATTGTCATTCTGAATAGTACATTCAGTGACATTAGGAGTTTAGAATGAGGACATTGCTGTGGCTCTGAATTTTTAGTGTTGCTTGCAACTAGTAATTATATTGAGCCAGTAATTACCCTTGTAGGATAAGTAATGTTTGGATGTGTAGAAAGGGGACAGGGAATGTGACAGAACATGATTATTAGAAAGGCCAGATTAGCCTCACATCTTTCTTTTGTGTTATAGTCAGCTTTGCTACTTCAAATATTTTTTCTTTTTTTGATTAAAGTGCTGGAATCCTTCATCTCTGCCCCTTATGCTTTTATGTTGATATGATTATTAATAGTGCCCTCTTTCATTCTTAAATGAATTCTGTTTTTTGACAATAAAATATATGATTGTTGTTGTATCCATGGAAGAGGTTCCCAAAGAAGTCTGTGCCATTCAGATGAAAGATTATGTAACTGTCTTCTTTGTGTGTCTGTGTGCCACTTCTGTGGTTCCTTCCCTTCTTATTGCCTGGATCCTCTTATCCTAAATGCCCTTACCTTTTGAGGTTCCCCAAGGTTCTGCTGCCTTTTCTTTTCTCTATACCCCTTAAATCTGGAATGACAAATGGGGTTTACCCCAAAGTGTTTTGTAGTTCTGCTCTGGTACAACCAGATGAGAGTATTTTGCTAGCCATGTCAGCCACAGAAGCAGCATTTGTACCAACCATCTATTGTTCTAGCATGGGGAATTAAGTTTTTATCATTAATAACTTTAGGCCCATATATTTTGTGAGTGGATTTGTATAGTCCTCTGACATACTAAATATAGTGGACAAAGCAAAAAATTATTATGCTTAACACTTACTGTTTTTTTCTAGGGTTTTCTGTCTCTGTTCCTTTTTCTACCCCCTGAACTTTCAAAACAGGAGCCAAGAGTCCTCCTAGACCTATTTTACTCTCTCCTCAGGCAATTAGCCACCCATAATTCATTTTTCTGCACAGTATCCAAAGTGTTCTTTATGGAGTAATAGTCATGTCTATCTTGCTTAAAATACGAGATGAAATTCCTTCTTCACAGCCTGCCAAACTTCTTCCCCATGGTCCCCTATTGCAAAAGCCACTGCTGCATAGCTTCCTTGCAGGTCTTACCTTTTTATCATTACATATGCATATTTGATACATACATACATATATATATATATATATATATATATGCATACCTATACATGCTTATTACATAAATATGATCACATATTCAGAAATGTGCGTGGCTTTTATTTAACAATATCTTGAAGCTCTTTCCTTGTCTGTGCATATGTACTGTATTTACTGCATTCTTTTTAAGTGTCTGTATAAGAAGCCATACTAAGAACATGTCGTAATATATTTAAGCCTTTACTCTATTGATGGGTACTTAGGTAATTTTCCTTTTTTCATTATTAAAAAAAATGGTAAGCATATCTTGATACATACAAATGAGTATATTGTAGAAGAAAGTCTTAAAGGGGAGTTTTTAAGATATGAAGTTAAAAGCATTGACATTTTGATAAGTGTTGTCTACTTGCTTTCACAAAAGGATGAAACAGTTTTTACTCTCTTAAATTATTAGCATATATAAGTGTCCTTTTCTCTTAACACTTCTACCTCCACTATGTTATCTGCCTTTTAACTGTTTTGTCTGTTTGATGGGCAAAAATAGTATCTAATTGTTTTCAATTTGCATTTCCTTACTGGTAAGATTTTATTAGCGTCTTGTGTATATATAAGTATATATAAGGCATTTACATTTATTTTTCTGAGGTTTATATTCCTGAGGTTTACATATTTGCCTGGGGTTGTCATTTTCTTAGAGGATTTGTTGGAGCCTTTTCAATCATGCAAGTATTTCTCCAAAAAGTAAATCCCTCTTTGCTTTCGTTTATGGTATATTTCACTAAAGAAGTTTTGATAGTATTTTCAAAGATGTCAGTTTTTTTCCTGTAAGCTTTGTGTTGCTTAGAAAGGCCTCCCTTATACTAGCACTCTATAGACATTCTGTAATACTCATATGCTTATTATATTTTATGGTAGATTTTTAAGACCATCCAGAATTCATTGTGAGGATATTATCAGTAGTAGTTCTCCTCCCACCCCCAATAGGTTAGTTAGCTGTCCCAACCAGACAGTTTTGAAATCCCTACTGCCAGTTCAGAGAGACTTGGAAGTCATCTAAAACAGTTCTAAAATCACTTGAACAAATTAAAGCTGTTTCATTTCATCTCTTTTCTTCTGTACTGGCTCAGTGCATGCTTGATTTAATTTAAGCTAAAAGTGTGGCTACATATGTTGATTGCCTCTGTGCCTCCTCGGTCTTTTCTTACCTACTTAAGTAGTTTTAATATTGCGTTCTTTGGAGCTTTAAAAGGTTTCTGAGAGGCGGGAGCATTCTCCCTACATGTTACCCAGTTACCCTGAGATCTATTCTGCCATTGGGCTTCTGTGTCTTGTTCATGTAAACAGAACTGCTCCTGAGAGTGGTCAGAAACATCTAGCCCCTTCTTATCCTAGATCCTTCAGAAAAGTGCCATCATCGGAGTGATCGAAGGTGGAGACATGCTAGAGGAGAGGCTAAGGTCTGCACGAGAGACAGCCAAGCGACCTGTAGGTGGCTTCCTTCTGGATGGTTTTCAAGGAAATGCAGCAACCCTGGAGACCAGACTGCACTTGCTGTCATCCGTCACTGCAGAGCTGCCGGAGGATAAACCAAGGCTAGTTTTCACTTACCTTATAGACCAAGCCTTGTGGGCTGCAGAGCAGGAGGGCTGAGAATAATCAGTCTACACATGGGCAGTGGGTTGGGAGGAGGTGGCACCCCTGATTTAGCACATTGTTACAGTCTGCAAAAGTCCAGGTTCAGGCCCTTCCTTGGTCCCTGCCTGTGGGAGAAAGCTTCCTGAGTAGTAAATCAGTGATGCATTGTCTCTCTCCCTCCTTCTCCCTTTATATTCCCCTTCTTTCTAGATTTTTCTCTATCTCTACCCAGTAAATACTATAAAAAATAGGGGGCCAGGTGGTAGTGCACTTGGTTAAGTGCACACACTACAGTGCACCAGGACCCAGGTTCAAGCCCTTGCTCCCCACCTGCAGGGGGGAAACTTCATGAGTGCTGAAGCAGGGTTGCAGGTGTCTGTTTTTCTCTCCTCCTCTCAATTTCTGAATCTATCCAATAATAAATAAAATAAAATGTCAAAAAGTACTATAAAATAAAAATGATTTTTGATCTTTTAACTAAATTATTTTTAGGATTTATTTATTATGAAGGAGAGAAAAGGTCCTAGCACTGCTCAGTTCTGACATAAGGTGGTGCTGTGGATTAATCCTGTGACCTCTGGGGCCTCAGATATACAAATAGCTCTTACAGGTTGAGCTATTTCCCTGGCCCTCTTTTAATATTTTGATCGTCTCTTTTCTAGACTGAGTCTGCTGATGTAAAGACTTTGCAGGAAGTTTCTATCCAATTTGATCTTCACTTCATTTTAGGATATCAACCAGAGAACAGTTGCTTTGTAAAATAGTTTATTTGATTCTTATTATAAATGAGAGCAATTGTTGTACTGTTTTCCCTCAATCTTATTCTCTTTATTTTATTTTATTTTTATTTCTTTTTTTAAATTTTATTTCATTATTGGACACAGAGAGAAATTGAGAGGGGAAGGGGAGTTAGAGAGGGAGAGAGACAGATAGACACCTGCAGCCCTGCTTCACCTTTCATGAAGCTTTCCCCCTGCAGGTGGGGACCGGGGGCTTGAACCTGGGTCTTTACGCACTGTAATGTGTGCACTTAACCAGGTGTGCCACTGCCTGGCCCCTTATTTTTATTTCTTTTATTTGATGGAGACAAAGAGAAACTGAGGTGGAGGGGGTCTCGGGGGGAGGTAGAGAGGAAGAGAGAAAGACACCTGCAGACCTGCTTCATTGCATGCCATGTTTTCGCCCTGCAGATGGGGACTGGGGTCTTGCACATGGTAATGGTATATGTCCTTAGCTTGGTATGCCACTGCCTGGCCCCTGTACTTGTTTTGTTATTTTACCAGGGCACTGCTCAGCTCTGACTTACAGTGGTACCAGGGATTGAACCAACCTAGGAACTCTTATGCCTCGAGCATGCAAGATTCTTGCATAACCATTATGCTATCTTCTCTATCAGTCTTGATCATCATCATCATTGATTTATTTGTTTTGGATAGAGACAGAGAAATGTAGAAGGGAGGAGGAGATAGAGAGGAAATGAGATGGAGAAACAACCTATAGCATTGCTTCACTGCTCATGAAGCTTCCCTCCTGCAGTTGGGGCAAATTATTTATTTTAAATATAATTCCAGAGACTGAATCCAGGTTCTCACACGTGTTCTATACCGCAGACCTACCTCCAAGCCCAATTTTATTTTATCTTTTCATGAGACGGAGAAAGAACAACCATGCTACCATCTGTGGAGTTGTCTTTGTTACTCACAAGTGGTGCTGGTGATTAAACTGACGGCCTTTACATGCCACACGTAAACATTTTGCTACAGAACCACTTCCTTAGCCAAACTACCCCTTAATCTCGTGCCAGTTACAGACCTTGTTCTTTCTTTATTTTTTTAAAGGTGAATAAAAAAAATTTTTTTTCCCTATCTTGGTTAGTTGTTTTTTTTTTCTTTATTCTTATAATATTGTACATGGGGGTAAATATAAAGTCACATGGGGGTAGGTATAGATAGCATAATTGTTATGCAAAGAAATTCTCATGCCTGAGGCTCCAAAGTCCCAGGTTCAATCCCCCACACCACCATAAACCAGAGCTGAGCAGTGCTCTGTTAAAAAAAAAAAAAAAAAAAGGATAAAAAATAAATAATTACATGACCTTAGTTAAGGAAAACTTTAAGAATAGATTTAAGGTGCCTAGCAGAATGAAGACTAGCTCTTCTGATAGTCCCCCCAACCTCCCAAGTCATTTTATTGGGAAAATAATGACTTATAGGACAGGTGCTTATAGGTGGGTAAAAAAAAATTTGAGGACTCAAAAATGATTTTATTGCCTTAGTGGAAGATGGGTACAGATTTCCTTTTCTTTACTGGGGGGGGGGGGGATTAATGGCTTAAGTAGTTGGTACATATGTAACATTTTTGTTTTCCACATAACAGTCTAAACCCCCCCACACACCTAGGTCTTCCTCTGCCATCATGTTCTAGGACCTGAACACTACTCTTGTCCCAGAGTCCTTTACTTTGGTGCAGTACACTGAGCAATTTCTTAACCCCCTTATGATAGATATTTGTACACCACTCCTACCACCAAACCAAGTCCCTCTTCACCATCATGTACTGGATACTTGATACGCTATCTCCACCCCTCTCACCCCCAGTCCAGAGTTCTTTGCTTTGCTGCAATACACCCCACCCAGTCCAAGCTTCAGCCTATCTTTACCTTTTTTTTTGCCTTGCTCCTTAAGTACCACCTTTAAGTGAGATCATCTAGGCATCCTCCTCTTTCTGGTTTCTCATTTAACATGATTCCTTTAAGTTTCATCCAAGATATGGGAAAGAAGAAGATTTCACCATTTCCTATAGCTGGGTAGTATTCCATTGTGTATATAATACCTCATCTGTTATTGGACATTCAGGTTGCTTCCAATTTGGAATAAAAACTATGAAGATAGGTATACATAGATCTCTTTGGATAGGTGGTTTTCTGCTGATATATTTTAAGGAGTTCTTAGATTTAAGGCAAATAATTTTGAAACTGAGGGAACTGGCAACACTTTTTTTTTCTTAAAAAAGATAACTTGGTATAATTGTTTATGTTTTTGCTACTGATAGATTATGATGCTTGATTATGTGGTACTATTTTATACTCCATTAATGCTATTTGGTAATAAAAGGTATATACAGTGTTACCACTTTTTTTCATAACCTGGATATAGCTTACAGTAAATTATATGAATTTTTTATACAGCTGAATAAATTTTAACACATGTATATGCTTATGTAAATACCAGCTAGGAAAAGATATTTTCATTACCCCCACCAGCATTTGGCCCCCAATTTTACTCTAATTCTCTTGTGTTTCTTACTTCCTCTCTCATGCCTATTTCATTCTGTGCAGATAACAACCCAGCACTAATGTATCTAGTTATTTTCTTTGAATTAAGTGATCGCAGATGTCTGATACTGGGTTTGAAAGCTGGGATTGTTTTTCTTTGTCTAAGTGTGTAAAAATGCCAGTTGGAGAGGAGTTCTAAAACATGACATTACTTGAAGGACGCTGAATTAAAAAAAATAGACATATATTTAATGGTTCTGGTTATTTTATATTACATGTGCTTGGGAGTGGTGGGGGAGGAGGTTAGAAATCAGAGAGTTATAAACTTCTTTCTTCCAGTCCAGAAAAAGAAACTGGGGGGAGGAAGGTTGCAGAGATAGCTCACCTGGTAAGAATGCATATTTTCTCATAGAAAAGAGACTGTGGGTAGAAACAAACAAACAAACAAACAAACAAAAACCCAGTAGCCAGCCCTGACCTGATGTATCTCCCCATCTTGGTCTAGTAACAAAATCTGGGTGATAGTATTAAAACTCTCAGAATGCTTTACCCGTTAGCTCTGGAAGTACCATTACATTCTACAGTGCAGACTTTTTATTCATGGGGGCAATAGGAAGAAACATAAAGCCAACTAGATTCTTAGATCCTATGACTAGAATTAAAATTTGATGTATTTTTCTATGGAGAATATAATTTTTTAAAAATATATCTTTCAGGGCCAGGTAGTAGTGTATCTGGTTGAGTGCATATGTTACAATGACCAAGGACCTGGGTTCAAGCCCCTCTTCCCCACCTGCGGGGGGGCGGGGGGCTGCTTTGTGAGTGGTACTGTGTCTTTCTTTTTACTCTGACTCTCCATCTCCCCTCTCCCAGCAGTGAACAGATAAAAGTACCAAGTTTTTCTTGAACTAATAAGAAACAATAGCCGAGATACATTCAAGATGTGGGAAGTATTTGAGAGAGGAACAAAGCATATAGCATTCTTTGAGACAATGCTTTTTTATATATTTAAAAAAAAATTTTTATTACCTTTATTAGATAGAGACAGCCAGAAATTGAGAGGGAAAGGAGTGATAGGGAGAGAGATGGAGAGACACCTGCAGCCCTGCTTCACCACTTGTGAAGCCTTCCTCCTGCAGGTGGGAACTGGGGGCTTGAACCCGGGTCCTTGCACACTTGTCGTATGCTTTACATTGGTTTGTTCTAGCCCTCCCCCCGCCAAGAGAATTGGATCAGTCCAATTAATTTCGCGGGCCTGCTTGGCCCCGCCCCAAGGAACCCCGAGAGGGGGTTCCCGAGTACGAGAGTTCCAGAGTAAGGGAGAGGGTTCCTGAGTTCAAGAGTGCCAGAGTTTCAGAGGGTTCCCCAGTACGAGACTTCCAGAGTTCCAGAGTTGGAGAGTTCCTGAGTTACAGAGTAAGAGGGAGTGCTTGTGCCGCCGCAAAGAGACAGCAGAGTTCTGTTTGGTGATTAGTTTGTCTTAGTTTATGAATCGTTGTTCCTGAATAAAGAAATACAGCTTCCCTGCCCAGCTGTTGTCTCCGCGTCTCTGTTACCCGCTGTGAAGCCAGCCTGGCCGGCAAGAGCCACCGAAATTTTAACAACACACACTGTAACATGTGCGATCAACCAGGTGTGCCACCACCCGGCCCTGCTTTTTTTTCTTTTTTTTTTAACACCAGGGTACGGTTCAGCTCTGGCTTATGATAGTGCTAGGAATTGAATCTAGGACCTTGGAGCCTCGGGTGTGAAAGTCTTTTTGCATAACCATTATGCTGTTCCCCCCCCATTTCTTCCTTACTCATATTTTTAAAATGAGAAAACCCAAACTCAGGTTAAGAAATCTCCCCAGGGTTGGCAGAGCAGCACACTTGGCTAATGCACTGCTTTGTCAAGTGTGCCACCCAGGTTCAAGCCTGGTGCCCATTGTATTGAAGAAAACTCTGTTGCTGTGGTTTCTTTTCCTCTTTTTCCTGCTCCATTTCTGTCTCTTTGAAGTCAATAATAATAAAATGAAATGAATAAAAAGATACATGTCTTCCCAAAGTAGCGCAGCGAGTAAATAAAGATCAGAGCTAAGGTTCAGGCCCAGGTTTCTGTCTCCAAAGATCTCGTGTTCTTCCCACCACATCTTGTGATCTGCAGCCTACTGCATTGGTGGTTTTCATTGCTACTTTCAGTGTATTTTGGGAAGCCTTAACCATTTTCTTTTGGGTACTGTCCTCATGTAATTTACTGCTCTTAATGTTATTTTCACAGGCTCATCTGTGGTATTAGTCGTCCAGATGAAGTGCTCCAGTGTATCGAAAGAGGAGTAGACTTATTTGAGAGTTTTTTCCCTTATCAAGTGACAGAACGGGGATGTGCCCTGACTTTCAGCTTTGATTACCAGCCAAATCCTGAAGAGAGATGTAGGTCTTTTGAAGTTAATCCTTTTGTTGCCCTTAAGTTTCGTCTATTTCCTATTAATTTTTGGCCTGAGTAGCAACTCAGAAATATGTGTGTATTTTATTATAAAGCTAGCCTTTTATAAAAACTGCATCTTTGTTCCTTATCTTTATGCCCTGGTATGTTGACAGTCAAAGGCAGGTACTTAATACTGTATGTGTAGCTCATCAATACTAGGAAGTAATTTTGTAGTAGCAAACCAACAAAACAAAACAAAACAAAACCTCTTCTGTTAACAACTTGAAAAAAGAACTTTCAAGATGAATAGTGATGAAAATCTAAGAAACAAAAACCTTTCAAATGCTTGGTAAAAGTTAATTCATTTTTTTCACAAAAGAGTTCTTGTCTGCTTTTTTTGCAAACCTCATGCTATTAAAATACAGGGTGTACCACCCCTTCTGATCCTAGTATTACTTTGGCTTTTTTGACTTTTTTTTTTTTTTTACATGCTGAAATGTAAAAGCTGTTTTCTTCTTTTATTGCTTTGAAGCATTGCCATTTTCTTTTATAGTTTAGTTGTTTAGAAGTCATGAAAATCAGTTTCAAATTCTGACATTTAAAAAGTAATAGAAAAGAAATTGGCAGACGAGCCGCTCCTCAGTCTCTTGAAGCTCCCAGTTTTCAGGAAAATGTGGCGCACTCCAGTCCTCTGACCTGAAGAGATGTGCTTTCGTGTCCCCATTTCCTGCTTTCCTTTGAACTCTTCTTCTCTGCTGGCCACTCTACATACTCTAAGTAAGTAGGGACTAATGACTTCTTGAGAGATTCACTTTACACTCTCACAGATGATTAAGTTTTATGCAGGAGATGTTACATGTATATAAAGCTTTATAGCCATTAACTGAAATCAGGTTCTGTAGGTAAAATCAGGGACATTGGTCCCTTCATTCCTTTCTCTCTCACTTTTTAAAAAATTTTTCTAACTTATTAACTAGAGAGGAACAGAGGGAAAAAGAATCAGAGCATCATTGTAGCACATATGACACACAGGGATTGAACTTGAGGGTCTCATGTTTGAGAACCCAATACTTTATCCATTGCAATACCTCCTGGACCTCGATTAAATTTTTATACATAGGAAGTCAGTTTTTCTGTCCTATAGGCAGGTCAGAATTTTATATATATATATATATATATATATATATGAATGCTTTAAACACTGTATAACTTAGTTGCCTAAATCATTCAGTACCATGAGGATGCAAAACTCTAAAAAGGATTTAATAATGAATCCTATGGAGCAAACAAAATTTAAAAAATATACTTATTAAAGCATTATTCATCATATTTGTGTTCTGTCTTTATTAAAGTAAGTTAAAGTCATTTTCCAGGGAGTCAGGCGGTAGCACAGCGGGTTAAGCGCAGGTGGCACAAAGCGCAAGGACCGGCATAAGGATCCCGGTTCTAGCCCCCGGCTCCCCACCTGCAGAGGTGTCGCTTCACGGGCAGTGAAGCAGGTCTGCAGGTGTCTGTCTTTCTCTCCCCTCTCTATCTTCCCCTCCTCTCTCCACTTCTCTCTGTCCTATCCAACAATGACAACAACAATAATAACTACAACAGTAAAACAACAAGGGCAACAAAAGGGAATAAATAAATAAATAAAAAGCTAAAGTCCTTTTCCAATGCTAAATGAACATTCCAAAGGAATAAGCTACCTAATATGGACAGCATTTTCTCCAGGTTTAGTGACAAGGATTTCCTAGAAAGTCAGGAGTTTGTTATGGTTTCCCACATCAGCATATAAATTCATGGCAATAAAGCTATCCAACAGCTCTGTGCTCAGTTCTTAGGCTGCTTCTCTTTTTCTTTTGACTTCACCATTACCTCCTGAAAAAATATGCCCATTCTTCATAGGCCAGCGATGACATTGCTATTCCTCCGTTGCAGAAATACTTGTTATCTGCTTGGCCCTGTTAAAGTGTGTTGATTGTGTGTAGTAACTGCAGTTTCTCTTGCAGCTCTCAGAATGTTCTCTTTTAAAGCTGTTAGTTTAAGGGAATAACAAGTTCCTGCTTACTTCTCAATAATCTGGTTCCTTAGAAGTCTAGAATTTCCATATGGAATATATAAATTAAATAAGCAACAGACTGGGTGGTAGCACAGTGGGTAAAGTACTGCATTTGCATGTATTAAGTCCAAGCTATGATCTTTAGTACTGAATGTGTTTGAGTGATGCTCTTAATTTTCCCGTGTGTTAATAAATAAATAAATAAATAAATAAATAAATATTTTTTAAGCAAAGACAATAAGTTCCTAGTTTTAATAAGAAAAAAAATTTTTTTTTTCTTTAAAGCAGAACACTGTGCAGCTCTGTCTTATAGTTGTGCTAGGGATTGAACCTGGCACATCAGAACCGTGGGCATGAAAGTCTTCTGTGTAATCATTATGCTATTTCCCTGGCCTGCATATTTTCTTTAATCTGTTTGGAGCATAGACAGTTATAATGTCATTTAATCTACATGTACACTATGATGAGACCTAACTCCAATACATGTTCTTGTTCTCTCTCACACACAACTTTATATATATATAAATATATATATATATATATATATATATATATTTATATATATATATATATATATATATATATATATATATATATATTTAAGATTTATCTTCTTATGAGAGAGAAAGAAGGAGGGGTGAGAGAGAGAGAGAAAAAAAAAAACCAGAGCACGACTCTGGTACATTTGATGTTAGATATAAAACTCAGAACTTCATGCCCTAAAGTTCAATACCTTATTTGCTGTGCTACCTCTCAGGCTACACATGCAATTTTTTAAATCATTCATTAATTTAGAGTAAAATTAAATCTCATATATGTGTAAACAAAGTTTGCTTAGGCACTATTAAACCCCCAGATTATAGATAATGAGTTAGTATACATCTTGGTACATATTGCTGGTTTTCATTTCTTGTGTTATTTCCTCAGGATACATTTTCAAGAGTGGAATTATAGGGTAAAATGACATGAATACTAACTAAAATCAAAATCTTCCAATAGCTACTCTTGAGCTGGTTTTCATTCAAGGTTTTTTTGTTTGTTTGTTGATTTATCTTTTAGTATTACAGCAAAATGGGACACAGGAAGAAATAAAATACTTGGAGCAAACAACGAAAATTAAAGCATGTTCCAGCCAAGAAACAACACCATTTGAAATGAATCTGAGAGAAAAAAAGTAAGAAATGTTTTAAATTCAGATTTCAATTTCTGATTGGTAAATTTAGGTGTGTTTTTTTTTTCTACAACTTTACAGAATAAATTTGTGTACTTTCTTTGTCATAAAACTAATGCTAGTGGTCTGGGAGGTATCACAGTGGATAAAATGTTGGACTCTCAAGAGTGAGGTCCTGAGTTCAATCTCCAGCAGCACATGTACCAGAGTGATGTCTGGTTCTTTCTTTCTCTCTTCTCCTAGCATTCTCATTGATAAATAAATAAAATGTTAAAAAAAAAAAAAAAAAACCCAAGAAGACTAATGCTAGATTATTAATGTTTTAGAAAAACTGGCAGAAAGATTTTACCAGATCCACTGTTTAGTGTCTTTTTGCCCTTCCCAGTTACTTCAAAGAATGACAGGGCAAATAAGGATTTTAAGATAAAACACAGCAAAGCAGTGCAAGTTTAAGCCATTTTGGCTATATACAGGTCATAAATCTCAAATAAAACATTCTGCACAATTTGTGTTTGATCCAAAGTGGTAATAACCACTAAAGCAACATGTACTTTTCTTGTGAAAGGAAGAACTGAGAAGAACTGAGGTGTGTGTGTGTGTGTGTGTGTGTGTGTGTTGGGGGGGGGGGTTGATTCTTATGCTTTTCACTTACAGGAATGTCTGATTTCCTTTCAGATTCCAAGAAGACTTTGCCCCGCTGGTGAGAGGGTGTTCATGTTACTGCTGTAAGAATCACACTCGTGCCTACATCCACCATCTGCTGGTGACCAATGAGCTACTGGCTGGGGTCCTGCTTATGACGCACAACTTTGAACACTACTTTGGATTTTTCCACTCCATCCGGGAAGCATTAAAAAGTGACAGATTGAAAGACTTGAAAGAGCTCATCTGCAAGCAAGCATCTTGAGACCTGACAAATGCAACTTTGACTCTTCATGTTGAGCCAGCACCACTGTAGCAAATTGTGAAGAAGAGAATAAAATATGACTTCAGCTTTAATCGCTTACTATGTGAGAATAAAGTTTGTCTGTACTAAACTGCCTACATGAGGCTAAAGAAATTTTTTCCAAGACCAAAATGATCTGAATAGATCTTTTAGCCAACAGATTTGTTTAGTTGGAGAAGAAAGTCTCAGATGTAAAGGGATAACTTTGAAATGGGGGTAATATGGTTCTGAGGGTTCACTGACTTGACTTGGATCTAGAAAGATGACTATGAATAGCATAACTTCTGTGGATGCGTGCCTGTTGACTCCTGAAGAAATCTGATTCATTCAACATTTTTTTTTATTATAGTCCTTATATTCTCAGGGGCCTTTTGAATACTTGTGATATCCCAGTCAGTTAGAAATGGCTCTTGTGAATGAATAGACTTGCATCTTTATGTTATGGGGCTCACGTAGTACTACTGTTGGCCTAGGTCTTACTCTTTGATTTGGCTGCATGATTTGTGTGACCTGTCTCCTTGCAGCCAACATAGTTGCCTGCTAGAAAGCAGCCTTACTGCCTTTATCTGGTTGCACTGTTCACTATGGTCTGCCTTTCAGGCTCATTGATAGTCTGACCATATAGTAACTATAGTTCCATCAGCTAGGGAGACTTAGTCACCTTGTGTGTTTACTTGGAACGGAGTTCTGGTATGGCACTGAGAGAACTGAGTTCTAGTTCTGCCCAGTTGCTATTCCTGGGCAAGTTACTTACTCTCTCCACACCTACTTCTTCTTGAATAAATGAGATTAGGCATAGTGTATTATACTAAGTGAACTTTGGGGGGAACAAATCGTTTTAGGTAATAGTTATAGTCTTACTTGTTTAAATTTATTGATCACTGTTGGCCTATGAATTTTGAAGTGGTTGGAGGCATCAGTAGATTCTAAGGTAGGGAGATCATCCTGGATCATCTCTGGTTTTATACATTTTTCTGCTCTCACTGAAGAAGGACATTTTGTTGATGGTGTGTTAGATGGTGTTTATTTTCTCTTTGATTTTCTGTATTTGTCAAGTTATCTGTGGGGATAAATATTCATACAGCTTTTGTAAATGAGAACTAGAACAAAACCAAAACATTGCCTTTGTTTTTGTTTAAAGGGTATAAAATATATTTGCTTTATAATCTTGTGCTATATTTCACTCTTTGCTCATTTTTAAGAGCATTACTATACACTTTTAAAAATTATTATGTGGTTACTGTATTTTTACATGCTGTGTACCTTTGTATGTTTTATTAATAGTTTAGCAAAAAATTCTCACAAGGGATATTGTACAGTGGCTATGCAAAAAGTCATCAATGCCTGAGACTCCAAAGTTCCAGGTTCAGTCTCGTATACCACCATAAGTCAGAGCTGAACAGTGCTCTGGTAAAAACAAAGCAAACCGACCATTCCTATAATACCCTCTCCATGAATGGCAAGGGAGCATTTACAAGTTTTTATTCTCAAGGATCTTACTATTATTTGTCTACATTTCTACTTAATATCAAATCTATTGTTGGAGAAATATTAATAAATATTATAGAATCCACATAAAATTGATGTCTTTTACTTATCTTCAAAACACTGGAAATTTTACCCAATATTGTTAACTTTTCTGGTTCTTACTGGCACATTCTGGGGAAAAAAAAATTTTTTTTTTTTTACTCTAAACCAATTAAAATATACAGACAATAAGCATTTTTAATTAATAGACTGTCTTGCCTCCTGTCAGTAGTAGGGACTCTTAACATTAAACAAAATATTATAATTTCATAGAATGAAAAGTCTTGAACATTTTTTCCCTTACATTCCACCTGCAGTCATTGCTTTAAGAGCTCTCACATTAAATGCAGAATCCAAGAAGATATTATTCAGTGATGCATCTATCTCTTTAAATTATATAGCTAGAGACTTTAAGGCCATCATAGTGTTTAGTACAAATAGTAACCACAACCTATGAAACATCTGTATTGTGTTAAGCTCTTTAATAACTGTATATTTCTTTGACCTTTAGAGCATGACTTGAGGTATTAACCATCATTCCTATGTTAAGAAATGAATTTCAGGAGGTTGAGTACCTGCCATGAATTTCTGGAAGGGTGAACAGTTACCTAAATGGCCTATGGCTAGTCAGATTTTTCAGGTTAAGCTGTAAATCCATTTGATTGAAACTCAACAATAATGCATTGCGTTAGCTTCTTGTGACTTACTTCTGAGCTGTCTAGGCTAATATAACAATGACTGATTAGAAGGACTTCCTCACATCCAAAGAAACTATTAAACAAACAGAGAGACCCCTCACAGAATGGGAGAAGATCTTCACATGCCAGACATCAGACAAGAAACTAATCACCAAAATATATAAAGAGCTCAGCAAACTTAGCACCAAAAAAGCAAATGACCCCATCCAAAAATGGGCAGAGGATATGAACAAAACATTCACCTCAGAGGAGATCCAAAAGGCTAACAAACATATGAAAAACTGCTCTAGGTCACTGATTGTCAGAGAAATGCAAATTAAGACAACACTAAGATACCACCTCACTCCTGTAAGAATGGCATACATCAAAAAGGACAGCAGCAACAAATGCTGGAGAGGTTGTGGGGACAGAGGAACCCTTTTACATTGCTGGTGGGAATGTAAATTGGTCCAGCCTCTGTGGAGAGCAGTCTGGAAAACTCTCAGAAGGCTAGACATGGACCTTCCATATGATCCAGTAATTCCTCTCCTGGGGTTATACCCCAAGGACTCCATAACACCCAACCAAAAAGAGGTGTGTACTCCTATGTTCATAGCCGCACAATTCACTATAGCTAAAACCTGGAAGCAACCCAGGTGCCCAACAACAGATGAGTGGCTGAGAAAGCTGTGGTATATATACACAATGGAATACTATGCAGCTATCAAGAACAATGAACCCACCTTCTCTGACCCATCTTGGACAGAGCTAGATGGAATTATGTTAAGTGAACTAAGTCAGAAAGATAAAGATGAGTATGGGATGATCCCACTCATCAACAGAAGTTGACTAAGAAGATCTGAAAGGGAAACTAAAAGCAGGACCGGATCAAATTGTAAGTAGGGCACCAAAGTAAAAACCCAGTGGTGAGGGGTAGACATGCAGCTTCCTGGGCCAGTGGGGGGTGGGAGTGGGCGGGAGGGATGGGTCACAGTCCTTTGGTGGTGGGAATGGTGTTTATGTACACTCCTAGCAAAATGTAGACATATAAATCAGTAGTTAATTAATATGAGAGGGGGAAAATCAATTGTATGTCTCAAAGTTTCTCAAAACACAAACTGAATCTTTTTAATATATAGGCTGTGTATTTGATATGCGGACTCTCTCAAAAGCCTAGACCAAGCAGATTAGAAGCATCCAATAGCACAGCTATATACAAGATACTGGATACTGTACAGCAAACCATAACAAAAGGACTTTTCAGAGTTAACCCAATTACCAAATAATGTGATGATAACATTAACTATCGATTGTCTTTTTGAACCCTAAGACAGCAGGAACCTCACATCTCCACTATAGAGCCCCTACTTCCCCCAGTCCTGGAACCCTTGGATAGGGCCCACTTTCCCGTATGCATCTCCCAATCCAAACCAAATAATATTGCATCCGCCGATCACAACCTAACCAATGCAACGATTCCCACCTCAACATGCTTCACCTCAGACTGTGTCCAGAGACTTCACGTGTGGAATGACAACCCTTCAGCTTCATTACTCGGGTGAGACCTTTCCTTTCATAGTACACTCTAATTTCATCTCAGGTAGTTCACTTTCTAACAAAGTCCCATAACCTAGATATACACCAGTTTCTGTGAGAGAGAGCTTATGTTCACACGTACCCATAAACTACTGCAAAATATATGCCTGAAAGCAGAAGTACACTAGAGTTTGCAGTGAGTACCTCCCTAACACTTCCTCTCCACTATTCCAAGCTTGGGATCCATGATTGCTCAACAAATTGTTTGGCTTCGTATGTTAACTCTCTTTTCAATCACCAGGTTCCAGATGCCACCAGGATGCTGGCCAGGCTTCCCTGGATTGAAGACTCCACCGATGTGTCCTGGAGCTCAACTTCCCCAGAGACACACCTTACTAGGGAAAGAGAGAGGCAGACTGGGAGTATGGACTGATGCCCATGTTCAGCGGGGAAGCAATTACAGAAGCCAGACCTTCTACCTTCTGCAACCCTCAACGACCCTGGGTCCATGCTCCCAGAGGGCTAGAGAATGGGAAAGCTATCATGGGAGGGGGTGGGTTATGAAGATTGGGTGGTGGGAATTGTGTGGAGTTGTAGCCCTCCTACCTTATGTTTTTGCTCATTAATCCTTTCTTAAATAAAAAATTAAAAAAAAAAAAAAAAAAAGAAGGACTTCCTGACCCTAGTGAAAGTGCTTTAGGAGATTTCCTACAGCTCAGCCATGGCTTCCACTCCCCCAGTGAGGAACAGCTAGTATTGTAGTACCTGCAAGGAGGCGCTCAGTGTAACATTCCATGTTTCCAAACCCTTCCTGTCTCCAGTTCAGGGTCCGTAGTTTCACCCTGAATGGTATGAGAATTTGAGGTACTTGATCAGTTCTTATGTAATTAATAGGAGTCTGAAGTTTTTCTTTATGTCTTACAGAGGGATATTTTATTATTCACTGAAAAGATTCTTCTTAAACATTTTTAAATAAATAAATTATTTTTATATGTGTAATTAAAGCATTTTAATGCAAATTTCAAACAAAGACCATCGAAAGGTCAAGATTAGAAAGTGTAAGCAACGATCCAGTTTTTTTTTTTTTTTTTTTTAGAGGCAGTTTGGAGCTCGCTGAGAAACCACAGTTAAATGATTATCCTGTGCCTTCCTGATTAAGAACAGGCTGCTCTCTGCAGTTTGATTAGACTCGCTCATAGCTACGGGATTACAGTTTATTAAATCTGACAGTGCTGTGTAGGGCAGGGAGCCAGGAAGGTCAAACTTGCACACTGAGCCAGCCACCAGCAAGACTGTCTTTACCTGAAGGTTTGGTGTAATTGACATTCATTTAAATACCCCCTTCCTGTGTTGTTGCTCACTAACACCCCCCCTCCTTTTTTTCTTTCAAATTTCCTATCTCATGCTCATTTTACATCTTTTCATTGCTCTTTCTCATGAGATACCATGATTTTATTACCAGATAGTAAGAGACCAAAGGAGAATGTTGCTTGACCAGTGTAAGCAAGATGAGTGAACAAGATCCTGTATCCTCAATGTCCACCATGATCCTGATCCAGAAGTAATTACTAATCGGGTGTTGTTTTATTCTCAAAGGGGCCCTAGTTTGGATGGCATGTTATGAGGCCCCCTAGGGTAATGAGAAGAATTCAAAGACGAGAGCAGATCCCCCATCTAAATGAAA
Organism: Erinaceus europaeus; assembly: GCF_950295315.1. Lineage (NCBI taxonomy): Eukaryota > Metazoa > Chordata > Mammalia > Eulipotyphla > Erinaceidae > Erinaceus > Erinaceus europaeus. The sequence continues at coordinate 88,856,098 of NC_080170.1, read as the reverse complement.
CAACTGCAACCCACCTCTCTGGGGGTGGCTACTATTGGTGAAATACTTTTGGCTCTGCCGCTAAGTCAGAGAAGCCAAAAATGTTGGATTTGTAGGTGAAAATCCACAATCTTAATAGATTGCTGATTGAGAATTGGTAAAATATCTCACCTGGGCAGTATACCTTTTTTTTTTTTGGCCATGCTTGCACCCCAGGTTCAAGCCAAACCCCCTCTACCCACATGCAGACACTGCATTTGCAGAAACTTCAGTGTGGTAGTGTCTTTCCTCTGCCTCCATCTCTTATCTCTTTCTATCTAGGAATGTTAGCCTGGAATGGTGAAAGTTCAGTAATGGTATATATATATATATATATATATATATATATATATATATATATATATATATCCAAATAAATCCTAAGCATGCCTAGTTTGCAACTAGGCTTAGGATCTGGAGGGACACATTATCTTTAACATTTAAAATTTTTTTTCATAAGTGAAGTATAAGGCATTTATTCTAAAATTTGAAAGAGTGAAAATAAGGCCAGTACACAGACTTACACAGAGACAACACCAAAAGACAAAGACAAATCTCAACTGAGAGATCCCAGGTGGGTGTACCAAATTTGGTCCCGTAGCTCTGAGATACTGAGGCTTGAAATTCGTCCTCCTTCAAAGGGAAAAGTGAGTGGGGGGGGGGGGGCTACATGAATTAGTGATTAACATGTCCTTGCTAATTTCTTTTTGAGGTTAAAGTTTCAAGGAGAACATTCCATTCTTAATCTTCCGGAGAGGAAGCAAGCAGTGTTTACAGAAGCCAAATAGACAAGTGAACACATAGCAGGGAGAGAGCAGGGGTTACTATGCTGTTTTCAAGGCAAACATTCGTATCTGCCAGGTGCGGAGAACATTTTTAATTTTGTTAATTTTTGATCAAAACATATAGAAAGAGCACCTTTTGCTGGCAGTTCCTACCTATAGCTGCAACAAATGCTTACATGAAGAGATGCCCATCTTTCTCCAGCTCCATGTCATGATCCCCAGAGAAAGCCCAGAACCACTATAAATCTGCCCTAAGGGAAGGCATGCATCTTCTTGTTAAACATCCTATTTGATGGATGAGAATTGCTAGACCAAGAGAAGAAAGACTAGCAGTCACTTGTGCCTTTCGACTTAGGAGTTTATAAACAAATGCGAATTTCTTCCAGTGTCACTTCAGCTCCCCTGCATCTTATTTTCTGCTGGATCTGTGCCCTTTTAGGGTCAGCAGCGATTTCCTGGTACTCCCCAATTGTCCTTTCTAACCCCCCATAACCAGCCAGTGCAAGGATCTAAGGGCTCCTATTGCCCATTCTAGCATTAAGAGCCATAGTTCTGACTGACACAATGAGAGCTCAATTACTATTTGTCAGTCAACCAATATTCTTAAAGTAGCGGCCACATTATCTTTAGATTTTAGCCAGTGGAGTGCTGGTTAGAAGTGGCTTGCACAGCAGACTGCGGTAGGACCTGTGCTGAATGTTTTGTCAGTGGTGGTTTTACCTCACTTTGTACTAGGCATTCTTCTAGTGACCTGACACATTTTTCTTCTTTTCTTTTATTTTCTTTTACTTGGTCCCATTTTCTATCATTATTATCTTCTAGTGCTGGCCTCAAAGCAATTTCCCCTTCTCTGATAAGAGTAACTCAGAGTGAATTTCCCTTTTGTTCTCATTCCTCACAATCCACTTTGAGACCCCAGGCCGAAGTTACCAAGGAGTTCAAACAGCCCCTGCATCCTCCACCAGTATGATTTGGAGGGATTAGCACATTCTCTCTGTACACTCTAATGGTTGCCTCTTTCCCTGAACTGCCATCCCCTGCTGTCTACTTCTTTGTCTGGGAAACACATTTCCTCTTATTATCACCTTGTACCTAGCCAGTTTCAGATGGCTTCAGCTTGCCTCTTAACAAAATCAAGATGTTGCTATTAATGGTCTTCTCTTTCTTAACGGCTTAGAATCACTTCTTTTTATTTAGTCCTTTTCCCCTCCCAAATCACATAATCTTCTCTGCTTCAAAAGTTTTATAACAGTTTCATAACAACTGCTCTGTAGTCGCTATCAATATGGGACAAGAAGGAGGAGACAAAAACAAGGGGAGAGAAACCAAAAGGTGAGGGTGAGGGATCTTCCAACAGTTGCCAAACAGAGGAAGCAAGCATCTTCAAGGCTCTTATGTTATGAAACAATTAAGCAAGCTTTGACCTCAAGGCTGAGTGTTAGAAACCCAGTTGCCTGGTGAAGTTTTCTCTGAATTTTTACAGCTGTATGGGAAGATGGCCACCGCTCTGTGCACCTTTTATCTTTCCAAACCATTTAAGTATTTCTTAGAGGGGGCTGGAAAATTGCTCACTAATTAGAGCTCATGTGTGCTTTACCATGTGCAAGGGCTTGGGTTCAAGCTCTTGGCCACCACATGGGAACACCACAAAACATCATGAATGGTGGAGTGGTGTTGTGGTGTCTTTCCACTTTCTGCCTCTTTTTCTCTAAGAAATAGAAAAAAGAGTCCACTGGGAATAGTGAAATTACATATGCATGAAGACTGGGTGGCAAAAAGAAATTATTAGTAAATTGCTAGAACTATCCCAATATCATGTATGTCAGCCATAAATCCTTTCATAAAATCCAGTTACGTAGTAGATACAAGTACTGTACAATCCTCACTCCCCAAAGCTAGAGTACCCACATTTTTACAGTATTTTTCTTTCCTTTCTCATTTATTTTTATTTTGGTTTAACAAATTTCTCTCTTCCTTCCTTCCTTTTTCTTTCTTTCTTTCTTTCTCCCTTTCTTCCTTTTTTTTTTTTTTTTTTTGCCTCCAGGGTTATTGGTGGGGCTCGGTGCCTGCAATATGAATCTATTGCTCCTGAGGCTATTTTTTCCCTTTTGTTGCCCTTGTTGTTTACTGTTGTTGTGGTTATTATTGTTGTTGTTACTGCTGTCATTGTTGTTGGATAGGACAGAGAGAAATCAAGAGAGGAGGGGAAGACAGAGAGAGGGAGAGAAAGATAGACACCTGCAGACCTGCTTCACTGATTGTGAAATGACTCCCCACCCCACAGGTGGGGAGCCAGGGGCTTGAACGGGGATCCTTCAACCAGTCCTTGAGCTTTGAACCATGTGCCTTAACCTGTTGTCTACTGCCTGATCCACCCCCCCCCTTTTTTTCCCAGTGAACTGCTCAGCTGTTTTATGGTGGTCTAGGGGATTGAACCTGGGATTTTGAAGCCTCAGACATGAGAGTCTCTTTGCATAATCATTATGCTATCTGCCCCACTTAGATTAATAAATTTTTGTAATATTTGTTAAATATTGCTATTCTGTTATCTTCCCCCTTAAAACCTGCCCAAAACATATGTAATCTCTGCTAATCTACTCAATTCCCCACCTGGTAATTATACATCAAAAAGGAATGAAGAGAGTGTGAAAGTGTGTCCATTCTTTTCTTTTTATTTGATTTTGGTTAGATTCTCCAGTTTCATCTTTCAGTAGAAAAGTTACTTCCAGTCATGTTGAAAAAATTTAACTTTCTATTTCTACTTCAATATTCAGTTATTACTACAAATCCAACATGTCAAAAGCCAGGCTGGTTGCTTATCTTTTTGTTATTATCTGAATTTATCCAACTGCTATGGGCTTTCCCAATTTTTCTCAGTGGTCATATCCTAATCTTACTATTTTTCGAAGTCCAGTTGAAGAACCAAATCTTTCATTTCATCTATGATCATCGCTTTCCTAAAATCCTCAGGATTGGAAGAGAACTGGTTTCTATTCAGGCTTGCCTGCCTCATAGAGGCACCAGCAAAAGTATTGGACATTTGGTGTTCTCAGATCTTCAATTCTGAAAGCCTTCGTTCCCAAGAAGACTACTAGCCTTTGAAGTAATCAATCATTCATCAATACTTCACCTGTCTGCACTCGCATTGCTACCCTAGTTTACAACATTTGTGTCCACTCACTGAAATCCTTATAGGAAGGAATATGTGACTAGTTTTCTCCCCAACACACTCCCTCAGTGTGCTCCCTGCTCCTAGCACATTGCTTGTCTCATTCTTGTACTAATTATGTATTTTTTCAGTACTTCCTGCTTTTAAATATTTATTTGAATCAGAGCATTACTTTGGTATATGTGGCACTGGGGGTCCACTTGGGGATCTCACACATGCAAGTCTAACACTCTACCCACAGTACTAGCTCCCAGGTTGCTTCCTGTACTTTTGTACATTTCCTTTACTGGTTTGTAGCAAAACTCTCAGGTTGGTATTGTTGCAATAAAAGAGGAAAAAAAAAAAAAAGAGGCTCAAATGGGCAATTTGTTTGAGCATACAAAGCAGGCAACATAGGATTTTTGATTTGGGTATGATGATGTTGAAGCCCGGGATTTTTCTGTTTTACCCCTTGACCTCTCTAAATTGTGTCTTTTTTCTTCTCTCTTTTTTTCCTTTTCTTAGACAAAGTGCCTGTTCTTTAAGAACAAAGACTAGAAGTTGGAGGCTTTGCTAAACAAACCATTGTTGTGTCATCACTTCTCCTGGTAGCCCTCTGGACCTCCCATAGTTAACTCCCTGGAACTTGAGGACTGGCAAGTGAGGACGATTTTTAGTAACTTTTGTTTTCCCTTTTTGGTCCTAGAAATCTGCAGCTGCATTTTAATGATGAGAGAGATGAGGAGTGAATGAGAGATGGTAATTTTGTTTTGGTCAATGCTCATACATTTACATATAAATGAAAAGCAAAAGGACATTTTAAATTGTATAAAGGGGAAAAATTAACTTAGCCTTTATCCTTGTCAGAAAGAGCATTCCTTGGCGACCCAGAGAATGTAATTTTGGAGTTATGAGGAATGTTACAGATCATCTACCCAGTCCCCTTGTTTTATGGACCCAAGCCTCGGAGTAGGTAGGAGTGACAGATGGGACTGGAATAGGTGTCTAGGTTTCTTTTCTCAGCAACAGCTTTTTTCCATCTCTCTCTTTCTTCCTTTCTTTCTCTCTTTCTTCCTTCCTTTTACTTTTTCATTATCTTCACTTATTGGATAGAGACAGCCAGAAATCAAGAGAGCAGGGGGAGATAGAGAGGGAAAGAGAGACACCTGCAGACCTGCTTCACCACTCACAAAGCTTTCCCCCTGCAGGTGGGGACCAAGGACTTAAACCCAGGTCCTTGTATATTGTAACATGTACGCTCAACCAGGTATGCCACCACCTGGCCACATCTTTTCTGTATCTCTATTCTTGTCAGCCTCCCTGCAGCTGCTCCTTTTCTTTTTTCTTTTTAAGATTTATTTTTTAACATGAGAGAGAAAAAGAACCAGAACACTATTCGGGCACATACAATGCTAGGAATCAAACAAAGGTCCTCAAGCTGGGAAGTCCAGTGCTCTAACAATTGTACTACCTCCCAGGTCACCATGGAACTGCTCCTAAAATCAGTTCCTCCATCATGTACTTGCAATGGCTGGCTTTGTCTGTCAACTGGATGAGGCTCAGGGAAGCCCAGAGAACTAGTAAAATAGTAATTTGGGGGAGTATGTCTGAGGGTGCTTCCAGAAGAGATGATTTACATTTGAAATCTGTAGGCTAAGTAGAGGAGACTGCCCTTATGAATGTGGTGGGCATCACCCATCCTTTTGAGGGCCTGAACAGAACTGGCTGCAGAAGGATGCATTTACTCTTTTGCTTGAACTGGGATAACCATCTTCTCTTGACCATAACCTGTTTACTACTTTACAAGTAGGTATTATAATTATTATTAGTGATTTACAAAATTACAAAGTAACAGGGGTGTAATTCCACATCTTTCCCACCACCAGAGTTCTGTGTCGCCATTCCGTCCATTAGAAATTGCAGTGGTTCTCCCAAAGTCATAGATAGGGGTTGACTATTATTTCTACAACTATCTATACTTATTTTTGCTCATTTTTTTCTTTTTTATGTTATTTACTTATTTATTATTGGATAGAGACAGAGAGAAATTGAGGAGGGGGAGATAGAAAGGGAAAGAGATAGACACCTGCAGCACCACTTCATGACTTGTGAAGCTTTCCCCCTGCAGATGGGGACCTGCAGCTTGAACCCAGCTCCATGCATACTGGAATATATGTGCTTAACCAGATGTGACAGCACCTGGACCCTTTTGCTCATTTTTTCAATGGTCCTGCCTTCCTTTGTAAGTCACAGCTGCACCTAATGTCACTGCTTCCAAATGTCTTTTCTTTTTTGCTGTTCTCTCTCAGGGTCCTAATGAAATTAGGTTTTAGAGCCCTCTAGTCATCTTCCCCTAATATTTCTCCCCTCTGGATCAAAATTATTACTATTATTTTAAGTTTTTTTTAGTATTTATTTATTTATTTTCCCTTTTGTTGCCCTTTTTAAATTGTTGTTGTAGTTATTGATGTCGTTGTTGTTAGATAGGACAGAGAGAAAATGGAGAGAGGAGGAGGAAACAGAGAGGGGGAGAGAAAGATAGACACCTGCAGACCTGCTTCACCGCCTGTGAAGCGACTTCCCTGCAGGTAGGCAGCCGGGGGCTTGAAACAGGATCCTTATGCTGGTCCTTGTGCTTTGCGCCACGTGCGCTTAACCCGCTCTGCTACGGCCCGACTCCTGGATCAAAATTATTTTTGGGATGCAGATGGTTTCTGTAATTGCTTCTCTGCTGGACATGGCTGTTGACAGGTTGATCTATACCTCCAACCTTTTTCTACCTTCCATTTGTGGGATAGGCCTCTGGAGAGGTGAAGTTCCAGGACATATTGGTGAGGTCATCTGCCTATGAAGTTCAGGATGGGATTATAGTAGCATCTTCATCTGGTGTCTGAAAGGCAGTAAGGTTTGAGACAGGACAAAATGTCTAATAAATAGGAACCAGAAAGTAGGAACAGTACAGGTGAGAATAAGGGCTTTAGGATGGTAAGCAGCTAGAAAGTCTGTTTCAGGTGTGTTCTTGTAGGTGCATGACTTTAGTGACTTTTGCTTGAGCTTTATAGTTAACATGGAGGTGGACTAGAAATATTGTCCGGGAAGATGGTGTCAGAGTTGAGAATAGAATTAGAAGGCTGGATTAGGGCCAATAGTAGCTCCCAGACTAGAAGAGAATATATAAATGCATCTAACTGTTTACCACATTCATCTGTTCCAGGGCCCACGCATATTCATATATAGCGCGGAGCCTGTATAACCTCTGAGTCCTTGTCAATCTGAACTCGCAGTGCATGGTCACAGCTGGGAACATTCTAGGATGCACTCATTTCAGGACCAGTCTTCCTTGAGTTGCACAGTAGGCTGACGCAGCCTCTCTTTGGAAAGGGGCAGTCCAACAAGTAAGTTTCTACAGAGTCATGCCACTTGTGTTTTTACCATTTTCTAATATTAAAAATATTTTACTTTTACATAGAACATACTGATGTGTACAGAAAATAGCATAACTGACAACTTTATCCACAAGTCATATTTTTAAAACTAAATGTTAAAATTATATGTAGAGCTCATAATTATGTTTATACTTAATTCTGAATATGTCTTTTTAACTTTTTATTACTGGTTTAATATTGCTTTACAAACTTACAAGACAACAGAGGTATAATTCCACACCTTTCCCACCACAAGAGTTCTGTCTTCAGTCCCTCCATTGGAAACTGCATTAGTTCCCTTAAGATCCCAGATATGGGTTGAGTATTATTTCTATTTCCCTCAAGATCCCAGATATGGGTTGAGTATTATTTCTATAACTATCTATTTCTGTTTCTATATATTTGCCCATTTTTTTCCTATGGTCTCACCTTCTCTTCCTTTCTTTTTTTTTTAAATTTTTAATATTTATTTATTCCATTTTGTTGCCCTTGTTTTATTGTTGTAGTTATTGTTGTTGTTATTGATGTTGTCATTGTTGGGTAGGACAGAGAGAAATGGAGAGAGGAGGGGAAGACAGAGAAGGGAGAGAAAGATAGACATCTGCAGACCTGCACCACCACCTGTGAAGCGACTCCCCTGCAGGTGGGGAGCCGGGGGCTCGAACCCGGATCCTTCTGCCAGTCCTTGTGCTTTGTGCCACCTGCACTTAACCCGCTGTGCTACCACCTGACTCCCCTTCTCTTCCTTTCTAAGTCACATCTACTACTTCTAAGTGCTTTCCTTCCCCCCCACTTTTTTTTTCCCTCTTCTCTTTTTGGGTCTTGATGGAATTGGAGTTCAGAGCCCTCTGGTCATCTTCCCCTAACATTTACCCTTCTGGGAATATGGTCCAAAATTCTTTGCGGGGTGATGAAGGTGGAAGGTCTGGCTTCTGTAGTTTCTTCTCTGCTGGACATGGACATTGGCAGGTCTACCCATACCCCCAACTTGTTTCTATCTTTCCCTAGTGGGTGTTTTCACTTTTGTTCACTGGTGGTTTTAAGCAATTTTGAAGAAAAAAAAAAAGGAGATGAAATCTTGGTGTTTTATATCTTCCATAAATATTCATAATGATAGCTTTCTATATGTGCTTTCAATTTTAGAAAATATCATAAAAGAACACTTCTTTTTAAAAATTTCTTTATTGGGGAATTAATGTTTTTCATTCAACAGAAAACACAATAGTTTGTACATGCATAACATTTCAGTTTTCCATATAACAATATAACCCCCACTAGGTCCTCTGTCATCCTTCTTGGACTTGTATTCCCCCCTCCCCCACTCACACCAAAGTCTTTTACTTTGGTGCAATACGCCAATTCCAGTTCAGGTTCTACTTGTGTTTTCTCTTCTGATAAAAGATCACTTCTTAAGTCCATGCATTTATCTGTTAAGTAATGCAGGTTATAATTTTATGAGGGTAAGGGCATCTGACTTACAGTGATTGAAAAGCAACCTGTCCTTGTGTGATGTCAGTAACAAGATCCTGGCTATGAGGCCACATGTGGACTCTTCTTTTTTAGAGATTAAAAATTAAAAAGCAGCAGGGCAGGGAGATAACATAGTAGCTATGAAAACACTTTCATGCCTGAGACTGAGGTCCCAGGTTCAATCCTTACCATTACCACAAGCCAAAGTTGAGCAGTGCTTTGGTAAACTATAAATAAAAACATACTTGTAGCCCAAGAAGTGGCACAGTGGCTAGAGTTTTGCACTTAAAAACAGGTTTCTCTAAATTTGACCACTGACGTCACATCTAGTTCTCTCTCTAACTTTGATAGGTAATATAGGTAGGGAGATAGTCTTGTGGTTATGCAATAGACTTCAATGCCTGAGGCTCTGAGGTTTCAGTTTCAATCCCTGGTACCACCATAAAGCATAGCTGTGCAGTGCTTGGATAAGAAAATAAATAAATAAAAATAGATATTGCAGGGGGTGGGCAGTGGTGCACCTGCTAGAACATATGCCCAAGGACCTGGTCTCCAGCCCTCAGTCCCCACCCATAGCACGAAGTATAGCTCCTGGCTTCTCTCTCCTCTCCCCTTTTCTTCTCAGTTTCTCTGTCCTTATCAAATAAATATTAAAAATGAAAAAATATATTTCTTTTTTGAAAACATTTTTATTATCTTTATTTATTGGATAGAGACAGCCAGAAATTGAGAAGGAAGGGGGAGATAGAGAGGGAGAGAGACAGAGAGATACCTGCAGTCCTGCTTCACCACTTGTGAAGCTTTCCCACTGCAGGTAGGGGCTGGGGGCTTGAACCTAGGTCCCTGTGCACTGTAATATGTACACTTAAACAGCTGCAACACCACCTGGCCCTGAAAAAATATATTTCAAGCTGGGAGGTGGCACAGCGGTTAGAAAGATAGACCTGGGGGCCCGGCTGGTAACGCACCGGGTTCAGTGCACATGGCACAAAGCTTAACTGGCGTTAAGAATCTGGGTTTGAGTGGTCCGGGAGGTGGCACAGTGGATAAGGCAATGGACTCTCAGGCATGAGGTCCTGAGTTCAATCCCCCAACAGCACATGTACCAGAATGATGTCTGGTTCTTTCTCTCTCTCTTATTACTTCTCATTAATTAATAAATAAAATCTTTAAAAAAAAGAATCTGGGCTTCAGCCCCTGGCTCCCCACTTGCAAGGGGTCACTTCACAAGTGGTGAAGCAGGTCTGCAAGTGTCTATCTTTCTAGTGCAGGCACCTAGCCTCAGCAATAACCCTGGAAGCAAAAAAAAAAAAAGAATAGATCTACAAACATGAGGTCTTCAGTAGGGTTCCTGGCATCACATGTGCTAGTGATACTCTGGTCTTCTCTTCTTTACCATAAATAAATAAAACATTAAAAATAAAAATATTGGGGGGTCGGGCATTAGCGCAGTGGGTTAAGCGCACTTAGCACCAAACGCAAGGACCCGCTTAAGAATCCGGGTTCCAGGCCTCAGCTCCCCAACCGCAGGGGAGTCATTTCACAAGTGGTGAAGCAGATCTGCAGGTGTCTATCTTTCTCTCCCCCTGTCTTACCCTCCTCTCTCCATTTCTCTCTGTCTTATCCAACAACAACGACATCAACAACACTAACAAAAAATAACTATAACAACAGTAAAACAAGAAGGGAAACAAAAGGGAAAATAAAAAATAAAAAATAAAAAAAAATATTTTGAGAAGTCAAGTGATTGGTGAAATGGTTCAACTAGCGCTCTGTTGGGCTTGTAAGTCAGAGGCTCCCTGTGCAATACTGCGTGTACCAGAGTGTACACTGGGTTGTTTTTTTTCTCTCCTTTCTCTGTTTCATGGGAAAACCTGTTTCATAGGTAATTAAAATAAATTTTAAAATTAAACAAAAGTGTAGTGCAGGAGGTTTGGGAGTGGTTAGAGCACCAGAATTCCAAGTGTGAGGTTCGAAGCTTGAGCCCTACTATTGCATGTGCAAGAGAGAGACTCGTTTCTCTCTTATTAATAAGTCAATAAATAAATCTTTAGACATATTAAAGTTGCTACCATTTAATAGAATTCGCCTGTGAAAAATGTCAAAAATACTTATTGATGGATGACCTATTCATTTCACAAGCATGTATTACCTATTTACTATGCCCTGCATTTAATGCTGAGTGGTGAGATTCAAAGATGAAAATGTCAAGGTTTTTGCTTAAAAAAAAAAAAATCCCAGCTTAGTGGAGAAAACAAACAGGTCTAAATAGCACAGTAATCACTTTGCTAGTGGAACAGGCAAAGTACTATGATATCAAAATGTAAATGCTTTTCTTACCATGTTTTTTGGCCCAAAAGAAGAACATGGAGTGTGATGAATGTGAACCTATTTATGGGCACACTAGGGAAAATAGTTGTGTGGGAAATAGTGCAAAACGCACTCTGTCTGTGTCTTAAAACAAGGACTAAGACACCGAGAGTCATGAGCAAAGCAAAAGTCTATATATATATATATATATATATATATATATATATATATATATATATACCAGCAAGCACACCAAAGGCAATCTTTAGAGTCTTTTTATGCATTACTGGACATGGAAAAAACCTGTCCTCTTCCCCTTTGGTGAGAGGGAATTGGCTCACAACCTAACCACATTCAGGAAAAGGAGATGGGGGACTGTAAAGGGGAAGGAAGTGCTAAGAAGGGGATTCTGGCAGGATAATGTGACTATACTGGGAAAGACAGATTGAGGAAGGGGCTTTTGTCCAGGAAGTCTGAGTTTACAATGTGGCTATAATGGGAATGGGAGATTTAGGAAGGGGCTGGAAAGTCTAAGCTAATTTTGAAGAAAAACAAGACATGGTTGTAGTCATATAGACATGTAAAAGTCAGGGGTCTGTAGTCAGACTGCATTGATAGACATCAATGAAAAGGCTACAACCAACTGGGCTATTTCTCACCGTTGACTTGGTCATTTAAAAGAGGACATGTATAGGGACGGGCAGCGGTGCACCCAGTTAAGTGCACATAGTACTCATGCGAGAACCCATGCAAGGATCCAGGTTCTAGGCCCTGGCTCTCCACCTCTAGGAGAAAAGCCTCATGAGAGGTGAAACAGGTCTGCAGGTCTCAACCTCTCTCTCTCTCTCTTTTTCTCACCTTCCCTATCTTTCTCCCCTCTCAATTTCTTTGTTCTGTCCAATAAAACGAAAAAAAATGGCCACCAGGAGCAGTGGATTTGTAGTGATAACTCTAGAGGCAGAAAAAAAGAAAAATTCTATGAAAGGAATAATATTCTGGGCCACTAATAAAGTGGTCTAAATATTGCCCCCAGACTTGCCTGTGCTATTTTTGTGAGGTTCCTGATTATAAAGGATAATTTATTATTGTCACCCATTCACTCACTCACTCACAAACTCACTCACTCTCTCACTCACAAAATTTGCTGACTTACTATGCAGCAATGTAAGTGATGGGGATAAGGTGGGGCTGGGGGAGGGAACCTTACCTCTTTTTGACACAACCTGGGGCCCCAAAGTTTTAGCATCTGAAGGAGGGTCATGCTTCATGAGTAAGTGGTTACTTCACTGTAGTACCTCTGGTATTCTCATTAAGTTTTAGTTTCCCTTTGAAGATTCATGCTTCTCCATTTATTGAATTTATCCTTCAGGAACACTGGCTTAAACATTTGCCTTCTTGTCTGAGAGCAGTCGAAATTTCTATTCCTCCCCCCCACCTCCCCTTCCTCTTTCCACTCAGTCTCCCCCCACCTCCCCCTCCTCTTTCCACACAATTTCCCCTCCCCCCCAACACACACACACACACACACACACACACACACACACACACACACACACACACAATCTTTTCCTTTAGCAACAAAGGTGATGCAGAGAAACAGAGGCAGCATGGGTGAGATACAGCCCATAACTGGGTTTCAGCTTCAAAGCCATAGGAGTTATTCTGATCAGTGTTATAACCTCTTCTAGGGTCAGAAGTGACTAATAACAACTAAACCTGATTTCACTATCTATGTCTCCTGGCTTTGTCTTCAGTATATAAGACATTGCTCTCCATTTGTTGACAGTAAGTGGAAAGGTGAGGTTATTTTCTGTGTGTGTATATGGATAAATGGCAAAGCATTAGGCATTGCTGGAAATGGTAAACGCTGAGTGCTAGACAGTAATTCCTTCTGCACACAGAAAGGATAAATGATGCAAGTATGATTACTTTAAGTGTATTTGCTATGTATGTTTTCTTTTTAAGAGATATGTAATGGATACAACAAAATGTTAACACTTGATGAGACTATTAAATGCAGTATTTTCTGAATGTTTGGCATTTTAAATATATTTTTTCAAAACCGAAATAAATAATTTAAGAAGACAATATTTATAATTTCATGGGTTAAAAATCTCATGGAGGGCCAGGTGGTGGAGAACTCCATTAAAAGCACACATTACTGTGAGCAAGGACCCAGGTTCAAGTCCCTGGTCGCCCCCTCCCCAACCTTCTGAACCTCTACAGGGGGAAATTTTCACAGGTGATGTAACAATGCTACAGGTGTTGCTCTTTCTCCATCTCTACTATTCTTTTATTCCCACTGTCTCTCTGTCTCTATCCAATAAAATAAATATAACGTATCTAAAAATATATCATGAATTGCTCCATAGTTGCAGGGTTAAGTATTTCTCTCCATTAGATGTTTCCGCTCCCCTCTCTTAAATATTAGGAGTAGTTTATTGACAAGACCGTAGGATAAGTCGTCTTCTGATGCTGAGGAATTATTCTAATGCAGTCTCTGCCCCCAGGTTTTACCACGCTCCGCGAAATCCTAACAGTGCCCCCCTTCAATTCTGCCCCCACACGTCACCCCTGGTTGTTGCCCAGTAAAAGCTCTCTCACTCCCCTCCCCCTTGGCTCTGTCTGGGCTCTCGGCTCTCTCTCCTTCTACTTCCTGCCCGGTGGTGAGGTAGCAGGGACGGCCATTGTCGGCTGACTCCACGTGGCCTGAGCCACCCCCCTCCCTGATCCTATAATAAAGATTTGTGTACCCCATTTGTTCCGGACCTCCTCCCTCTCTCTCTCTTCTCCGCGTCGCAACCCAACACCTGGCTCCAACCGACAGTCTTCTTCTTTTCTGAACTGAAACTTACCTTCTGATTTCCACCCCATGTTGGCTATCAAGGAAAATAATGAAAGATATAAGAGTTTTGACATTTTTATTTTATCTCCTTGAGGTGAAACCTGAAAAAGGTTGAAAGGTGATGGTGTAGGGTGTGAGTGCCAAGGTGGATAGGGAGACATCTTGGTTTCTTTTGGCATTGAAAGGATCGCTCATGGAATTTGTCACTTCTCACCTGTAACTTTTCACTCATTTTACCAAACCATATTTAGTCTATTTTATCTAATAGAACAATCTTCCTCCTTTCTACTTGCATTCTACATTGAATAAATTCACTTATCCCTTGTTCCCAATTCTTATTTTTTATTTTTTTTAAAAAACTTAAAAAAACTTTATTTATTGGATAGAGATAGCCGGGAATTGAGAGGGAAGGGAGTGATAGAGATGGAGAGAGACAGAGAGATCCCTGCAACATTGCTTCACCACTCTCAAAGCTTTCCCCCTGCAAGTGGGAACTGGGGGTTTGAATCCCGGTCCTTGCACATTATAATATGTATGCTCAACCAGATGTGCTGCCACTATCCAGCCCCTATGTTCCCAATTTGCAAATCTAAGGAAACCTTGCCCTTATTTCCAATCCCCTCTTTCTATATCAGTCTGGTAGACGCTATAGTCTGTTAAAAGTGAAATAAAGCACTTAATAGTAGGGGATAATAATATTATCTCCAGAAATCCTTCCTTTCTTTCTCCATGCATAGGGATTAGGTAATTGCTAATCAACACACCCACTCACACACCCCACCTCACTACCCATCCCCCACAAGAGAGATAGCTCATCCATTGTACTTCCCCTTGTGTATGTGCCAGGGTTGAGCCTTTGAGCCCTTGCACCACACAAGAAGCAGGAATTCCCAGTGCTCTGATGTCTAGCCCCTTGGCCCCAACCTCATAGAAAGGCACTCAGGGAATGGCGAAATCATGTATGCAAGAGACTAGAGAGATAGCTCACTGAGTAGAATGAGTAGAATGTATGCTTTGCCATGTGTGTGGCCCTGGTTCAAACCCCTGTACTCTATGTATGATACCAAGCACCAGGGAAAGCTCTAGTGCTATGGTGCCTCTCCACTTTATGCCTTTCCTTGTCTTTCATATAAATGTGAAAGTCTGCTGGAGATGGATGGGGTAGGGGCTACATGTGTGTCAGGGGGTGAAATTGCACAAGCATGCACACATGCACATGGCTTCAGCTTTACAAACAATAAACTAAAAAACGAAAACAAAAAGCCCAGCAAGAACAAAAACAAAAACCCAGTGTTCAGTGTCCTTAGCTCAAAATTCTTTTGAAGAACAGCTCAGCTTCATATAAAAAATAACAATTTTGAGGGTGGGGGGTAAATAGCATAATGATTATGCAAAGAGACTCTATTCTTTTTTAAAATTTTTTTTATTTAAGAAAGTATTAATTAACAAAACCATAGGGTAGGAGGGGTACAATTCCACACAATTCCTACCACCCAATCTCCATATCCCACCCCCTCCCCTGATAGCTTTCCCATTCTCTATCCCTCTGGGAGCATGGACCCAGGGTCACTGTGGGTTGCAGAAGGTAGAAGGTCTGGCTTCTGTAATTGCTTCCCCGCTGAACATGGGCGTTGACTGGTCGGTCCATACTCCCAGTCTGCCTCTCTCTTTCCCTAGTAGGGTGGGTCTCTGGGGAAGCAGAGCTCCAGGACATATTGGTGGGGTCTTCAGTCTAGGGAAGCCTGGCCGGCATCCTGATGACATCTGGAACCTGGTGACTGAAAAGAGAGTTAACATACGAAGCCAAACAAATTGTTGAGCAATCATGGACCCAAAGCTTGGAATAGTTGAGAGGAAGTGTTAGGGGGGTACTCACTGCAAACTCTAGTGCACTTCTGCTTTCAGGCATATATTTTGCAGTAGTTTACGGATACGTGTGAACATATGCTCTCTCTCACAGAAACTGGTGTATATCTAGGTTTTGGGACTTTGTTAGAAAGTGAACCACCTGAGATGGAATTAGAGTATACTATGAAAGGAAAGGTCTGACCCGAGTAATGAAGCTGAAGGGTTGTCATTCCACACGTGAAGTCTCTGGACACAGTCTGAAATGAAGCATGTTGAGGTGGCAATGGTTGTGTTGTTTAGGTTGTGATCGACAGATGCAATATTATTTGATATGGATTGGGAGAGGCATACGGGAAAGTGGGCCCTATCCAAGGGTTCCAGGACTGGGGGAAGTAGAGGCTCTATAGTGGAGATGTGAGGTTCCTGCTGTCTTAGGGTTCAAAAAGACAATCGATAGTTAACGTTATCATCACATTATTTGGTAATTGGGTTAACTCTGAAAAGTCCTTTTGTTAGGGTTTGCTGTACAGTACCCAGTATCTTGTATATAGCTGTGCTATTGGTTGCTTCTGATCTACTTGGTCTAGGCTTTTGAGAGAGTCTGCATATCAATTACACAGCCTATATATTGAAAAGATTCAGTTTGTGTTTTGAAAAACTTCGAGACATACAATTAATTTTCCCCCTCTCGTATTAATTAACTAGTGATTTATATGACTACATTTTACTAGGAGTGTACATAAACACCATTCCCACCACCAAAAGACTGTGACCCATCCCTCCCACCCACTCCCACCCCCCACTGGCCCAGGAAACTGCATGTCTACCCCTCACCACTGGGTTTTTACTTTGGTGCCCTACTTACAATATGGTCAGGTCCTGCTTTTAGTTTCCCTTTCAGATCTTCGTACTCAACTTCTGTTGATGTGTGGGATCGTCCCATACTCATCTTTATCTTTCTGACTTAGCTCACTTAACATAATTCCTTCTAGCTCTGTCCAAGATGGGTCAGAGAAGGTGGGTTCATTGTTTTTGATAGCTGCATAGTATTCCATTGTGTATATATACCACAGCTTTCTCAGCCACTCATCTGTTGTTGGGCACCTGGGTTGCTTCCAGGTTTTAGCTATAGTGAATTGTGCGGCTATGAACATAGGAGTACACACCTCTTTTTGGTTGGGTGTTATGGAGTCCTTGGGGTATAACCCCAGAAGAGGAATTACTGGATCATATGGAAGGTCCATGTCTAGCCTTCTGAGAGTTTTCCAGACTGCTCTCCACAGAGGCTGGACCAATTTACATTCCCACCAGCAATGTAAAAGGGTTCCTCTGTCCCCACAACCTCTCCCGCATTTGTTGCTGCTGTCCTTTTTGATGTATGCCATTCTTACAGGAGTGAGGTGGTATCTTAATGTTGTCTTAATTTGCATTTCTCTGACAATCAGTGACCTAGAGCAGTTTTTCATATGTTTGTTAGCCTTTTGGATCTCTTCTGAGGTGAATGTTTTGTTCATATCCTCTGCCCATTTTTGGATGGGGTCATTTGCTTTTTTGGTGCTAAAGGAGACTCTATTCCTGAGGCTCCAAAGTCCCAGGTTCAATTCCCTGCACCACCACAAGGCAGACCTGAGCAGTGCTCTGGTAAAAAAAAAAAGGGGGGGGGTCTAGTGTAATGGTTATGTCAAAAAGACTGTTATGATAGAGGCACCAGAGGTCTCAGGTTTAATCCCCTACACCAGCATAAGCCAGAGCTCAACAGTGCTCTGGTAAAAATAAATAAATACATAAACAAAACAAAAAGTTTTGCTATGTTCAGGTAATACATCTAATGTAAAGCATTACTAGTAGGTATTGTTTTATAGATATTACAACTTATATTTTCTTATATATGAATTTTTTTTCTAACAACTCTGAAGAGTAGAAAGGACAGAGATCATTGACCTCATTTGAATCCCAAGGGACCTGAGGCATAGAGAATACTACTCCTTACAGTTTTTTAGCTGACGAAGGTGAACTTTTTAAAAAATATATTTATTTATTCCCTTTTGTTGCCCTTGTTGTTTTATTGTTGTAGTTATTATTGTTGTTGTTATTGATGTCGTTATTGTTGGATAAGACAGAGAAAAATGGAGAGAGGAGGGGAAGACAGAGAGGAGGAGAGAAAGATAGACACCTGCAGACCTGCTTCACTGCTTGTGAAGCAACCCCCCCCCCGCAGGTGGGGAGTGGGGGGCTCCAATGGGGATCCTGGTGCCGGTCCTTGCACTTTGCTCCATGTGAGCTTAACCCACTGCATTATAGCCCTACTCCCTTAGGTGAACTTTAACAGAAGTTGAAAGAAGCAGGAGAGTCAGGCATTGCAGCCAGATATAGCAGTGTGCCTGTAGGAAGATTGACTTCCATGGGCTCCACTCTCAATCTTCTTTGGAGGCAGGTAGCAGATGAGTTTGCTTGGTACAGTGAAGACTTTCTTCTAATTCATGACAGAAGGAAAAAAAAAAAAAGTATTTCAGTTCAACAAAAGTGGAATCTGAGAGAGAAACCTGACTTACATGGGGGGTGGGGTAGGGGAGGGAAGGAGCAGGATTATAACCTGAGGGGAAATGGACAGACAAAAGTGGGAGGGAAAGGAGAATGAGTGACAGGGGAGGAAAAAGGTGTGAAGTAATTTGCTCCTAACTTGTGGTTATGAAAATTCTCTCTTGAAAATGAGATAAATAAAGAGGTAATTATTTGCATTACAAATTAATTCTTCACTTCAAAAGAGTATTTTACCACAGGTGTGATTCTGTGATGTGAGACTTTAGAAAGGAATATGACTTAGGGGAGGTGGGAGATTTAAACAATAAAGTCCTGATTATAAAATAATAGGAAATAATCCAGTGATAAAGGGAAGACATCTGAAGAAGGAGGTGGTTGTACAGGGAGCTTGCTGCAGGGCTCAGGTTTGTAAAAAGAGGTGAACAAAAGACAAGGAGAAGGGATTATAGATAAGCTTAACACAAAAGATTGTCATGAGCCTTCAAGAACAGAATAATGGAGACTAAAGTCAGAAATAAACCCAACTTTACAAAAAGTGCCTAAGGCTTCTGTAAGGACTATAAATGACTTCTTAGTGTAAGGAATACAAACATGGGACTACTTGCTCTTTGTGTAAGGTGGCATCATTTTAGCAGAGATGGAATGGTTCTTGCTTTGTTGTTGTTTATTTTGTTTCTGTCTTCCTCAAGATACAAAACTATAGAGAAGACAGTATATCTCTTAGATATCATGTAGAACAAGCTTCTTGATATTCATCCACTTGGACAAGGAATGGAGATTCCTAGGGTCTGGAAGACTTGGAAGCACCCAGTCCAAATATGGGAGAAAGGCAGTAAGAAGATATATAGACATAAGGCTAGAAAGTGATGATCTAGCCTATTTTTCCTTCTCTATTCTGCTCATATCATGGGTAAATTCCAGTAAAATTTATTAGTTGCTTAGTCTGAGTTGATTTCTCATGAAAACAGAAGATGGAATCTAGCTTGACTCCCTAGGGAGCCTGGGGAAATGAAGACAATCTTCCAAGGCAGGAACCAAAGGAAAGGGACTTCAGGATACACCACCTTTCAACTTTGAAAAGAAGGTGAAATGAGAATTGAAGTCTCACCTAGGTGA
The DNA here is from genome assembly GCF_950295315.1 of Erinaceus europaeus. Classification (NCBI taxonomy): domain Eukaryota; kingdom Metazoa; phylum Chordata; class Mammalia; order Eulipotyphla; family Erinaceidae; genus Erinaceus; species Erinaceus europaeus. The sequence continues at coordinate 88,836,592 of NC_080170.1, read as the reverse complement.
ACAGGTAAGAAAACATAGGGCTTCTCAAAATGAATTTAAATTTCCAAAGTTAGAGGGATTAAGTACCAGGGAATTAAAATAAAGTGCTATACAGACAGGTTCTCCCACGTCTACTAGTAACCCACACAGGATTACGGTTAATGGGAGAGGTGTCTGGAAGTTGAAGGGTTTTCACAAAAATGAACAGGTTAGATTTTACCCACTATACATCAATAATCTCTATCTATTTCTCTTCAAAAAATTAGTCTAAGACTAATCCAATCACAGTATTCCATTTTTCTAGCCAGGATGGCACTGAAATACAGGTTCCCAGTTGATATGATTACCACCACTATTCACTATATATACTGTGAACAACAGACACCAGCAATAAGCTCCCAATTTGCCCAATTCTTGAGGATAAAAATCAGCTTCTTAAAGGCAAGTTTATTATAACAGACTCTTAACATCTTGTGGCTCATCTTGATAGGAATTGACACTCTGTAATGACTTAAGCATCACTTCAGACTCACATAGTTGCTGCTTCTATCATATATCATACCTGCTAGAAGCTGCTAGCTAATGAAATGTACCAAAACCTTTCTGTTTCATATAAACAAAATTATACAATTTTCTGTCTGGGATTTTCTGTCTGGATTCTTTTTCTTTCGCAAGGGCCGGTGTAAGGATCCCGGTTCGAGCCCCCGGCTCCCCACCTGCAGGGGGTTGCTTCACAAGTGGTGAAGCAGGTCTGTAGGTGTTTATCATTCTCTCCCCCTTTCTGTCTTCCCCTCCTCTCTCGATTTTTCTCTGTCTTATCCAGAGAACAGCAACAACAACAGCAATGACAATAATAATAATGACAACAACAAAGGTAACAACAGCTATGACAACAATAACAAGCACAACAACAAGGTCAACAAAATGGGAAAAATGGCATCCAGGAGCAGTGGATTCATAATACAGGCACTAAGCCCCAGCGATAACCCTGGAAGCAAAAAAACCCACAATTATTTGTATATTCATTTATTTTAACTTTTTTTTTTTTTTTGGCACTGCTCTACTCTGGTTGATAGTAGTGCCAGGGATTAAACCTGCGATCTCAGCCGCAGGAGTGAAAGCCTTTTGCATAGCCACTCTGCTATCTCCCCTAGCCCTTGCCTTTTTTTTCACTTAGTATAAGTTCATAAACAATAAAGTATATATCAAGCACTTCATTCATTTCTGTAGTTGATAATATTTCATTGTATGTCTATGCCACAATTTTCTTATCTAGTCACCTTTCTAAACTTTTTGGCTACTGTCATTAAATTGTTATAAATATTTATGTGTACATATTTGCTTGAATACTGCTTTTCAATTCTTGGGATTATATGCATAAGAGTGGAATTACTGTATGATTGATATTGTGATGTTATATTTAACTTTTTGAATACAAAATTCTTTCTTGGGAGTTGGGTGGTAGCTCAGCGCGTTAAGCACACATGGCGCAAAGCGCAAGGACTGCAGGTTCGAGTCCCTGGCTCCCCACCTGCAGGGGAGTCGCTTCACAGGCTATGAAGCAGGTCTGCAGGTGTCTATCTTTCTCTCCTCCTCTCTGTCTTCCCCTCCTCTCCCCATTTCTCTCTGTCTTATCCAACAACAACGACACCAATAACAACAATAATAACTACAACCATAAAACAGCAAGGGCAATAAAAGGGGATAAATAAATAAATATTTAAAAATATTCTTTCTTTTTTTATTTTTATTTTTTTTTACTTTTCTCTTTTTCTTTACCAGAGCACTGCATAGCTCTGGTTTATGGTGGTGCAGGGGATTGAACCTGGGACTGAGGAGCCTCAGGCATGAAAGTCTGTTTGCATAACCATTATGCTGTCTCCCCCACCCAGTAAAATTTTATTATTGTTAAAAGAGGACTGACTGTGTTGCTTAAATTAAATAAGATTTATTTTAGCTTTAAGTTATGAATTTTACCTAATAATTTGGAGGTTGTTTTTTTTTGCCAGGAAACCAACAGGCAACCTTGCATCCTAGCAAGGTTAATGGAGTCTTATTCATTCGGAGAAATTATTCTATAGTGAGTACCAGAAAGGATACATTTAGTTCTTGGTGATTTACTAAGGTGTCTCTTTGTATCCCCTTGTTTAATTTTATTTTGAAGGTACATGGATAAGTAGTTACGACCTGAGAAAGTGACTGTGTCCCTCAGACTCACCCTACCAGGTAAGTCATCAAGATTTTTTTTTTTTGCCTTACCCTTCTCATCATAGTTTATGGATTTATTTGTGTGCTCTTACCAAAAGGTATATTGAAGACTTGCCTTCCAGTATCTGTACAAATGACTTATTTTGAAATGAGGATTATGTAGATATAATCAAATAAATGTGATCATATTGGATTGAGGTAGACTAATTCAATGATCTATATGAAGAAGGAAATTTGAATATGCACACACAGGGAGGAATGCCATGTGAAGATAGAGGCAGAGATTACAATTATGCTACCATGAGCTAAGAAACACCAAGAATTTCTAGTAACCACCAGAAGCTAGAAAGAAACAAGGAAGGATCTTTCCCTGCTGCTTTCAGAGGGAACATGTCAAAATTTTGACTAGGGACCTTTAGTTCCTAAAACTATCAGAGAATCTTTCTGCTGCTTTGAATCAGTGTGTGGTAATTTGTTATGTCAATGCTAGAAAATGAATCTACCTTATGTAGTGCACTTCATACAGGCAGGATGCAAAGAGATAAAGAGCTATTAGGCTTGCACGAGTCTAGGAACAGAGAATCTTGAGAAATGGAAATAGTTTTCTGCTCCTCATTCTAAGCCAGGAGAGCAACAGAGGACCCACATCACCTTTAGCAAGTAAGTATCTGTTGCCAGCCTGGTGTGTGATCATATCTTACTTGGGTACTTGGCTGTTTGAGCAGGGAAATTGTTCACTGCTAGAGGTAACCAATTTGCCAAGCAATACGATTACAGATTCAGCTAAGTATGTCTGGAACATTTAAAGAACAAAAGAGAAAAGAAAAATTAAATTTTGTGGAGGAGGCTGAATAGACTGTGCCTAGTAACTTGAGACTTGCTGAGAATCAGTGAAGAGAAAGAAAGGTGAACTATGAACCAAGGTGGTGTGATAGAAGCAGACATTTGCAGGGGAAATAATGATCATAGTGTTTTCTCACAATTATTAGAGTTTCAGTTGATGAAACACTTCTAATACATGGTGTTATCTAATTTATAAGGGAGGGCAGATCTCTAAGTCCCTCATTTTAATGAGGAAACTGAGGCTCACAGAATTGTATCTGGAATTCTGTGACTTTTTTGCGTGGGGCATATACATTTCTTTTTTTTTTATTAGTAATTTAGAGGGTTTCATAAAAGTATAAGGTTCCAGGGGGTGTAATCACACAACCATACCTACTTTATGTAAATTACCACACCCCTATGACTCCTTTCTGCCCATTGTCTTTCCCATTAGGCGGTTAGAGCCACTTTGCAGTCAGCTCAGTCTCCTCTCTGGGGGATTTCTGTGTTCAGAGGCCTGGTGTCACCTCTCTTTTCCCTTCCTGCACTAACAGACTCTGCAATACTGCAGGACTTGATGCACAGTGGTGGAAACTAGGTGATTAATTGAGGTGAGGGTGGGTGGAGCAAGAGTTCCCGGCCTTGTGCTTGGCACAGACTTGGTTCTGCCTCTGCCAGTGTGTGCTACAGAGCTGAGCTGACACTGACATCACCCTTTACCAAGTCTCCATGTCAGGAGGTAGTCATGGAAACTCACTCCCTTTGTAAGCTGATGAGGAGAGAATTAGGTAGAAAGGAGGAATCAAGTTAATTGCCTGTCATCCTCTTTCTGCTTGCTGTGTGTTGATTCAAATTAGGCTCCCTCCCCCCACCCCCCTTCAGTTTTCTGATGTCAGCAGTTAACAAATAAATGTGGAACACTGGCCTGGGAGTCAGGACCTCCAGGAAATAGCCAGTTGTGAATGAATCCTTTAGCCTTTCTACTTCTTTGTTTGGTTCTGACCCAGGTATTCAGGAAAACAAATCTCTTTGTTTGACCTCCCTTAGTTTCTCACACAACTCTCTAGACTGCTTTAGTTTTAACCATCTGACTCCACAACCATTCAACTAGCCATTTACTCTCTAGTAGAGAGGAACAAAGAATTTCCATTGAATTCTGCATTTGGCACAATTCATTAGTAGCTCAGAATAGGTAAGTAAGCCACGAATGGATGCTGTTGTGTTATCTGTGAGGTGGGATGTTTTCTGTGACAGTCACTGCCAACTGAGCAGAGACAGAGGAGACTGTTATGATGTTTTTTCTTTTCCTGATCTGAGTCTAGGGTCTTTTCTCCACAGCCTGATGGAAAATTAACATTTTTATTTTATTATTTTTTCTTTTTAAAAATTATTATTATTATTATATTTTTTAGATAAAGGAAGCCAGAAATCAAGAGGGTAGGAGGGAGAGAGAAAGATAGACACCTGCAGACCTGCTTCACTGCTGGTGAATTGACCCTCTTGCAGCTGCTTGAACTCCTTGTGCAGTTCCCTGAACTTCCTAGTATATGCACTTAACCCGGTGCACCGCCTGACCCCGTATTTTAATTTTTTTTGAAAAATTATTTATTTATGAAAGTGGGTAAGAGAGACAGTGCATTACTCTGGAACATAAAATGCTGGGGATTTAACTTGGGACCTTAGAATTGAGAGTCCAATGCCCCTACCTATTTTCTGTTTAAATTTATTTATTTATTTATTTTTAATTTGAATTTGTATTTATTCATTATTTTTATGTAACAGGACAGAGAGAAATTGAGAGGGAAGAGATACAGAGAGGAAATGACAGAGAGAGACACCTGCAGTAATGCTTCTGTGGACTGGGGACTGGGGACTTGAACCTGGGTCCTTGAGCATGGTAATATGTGTACTCAACCAAATGCACCACCACTAGCCCCCCCCCAACTATTTTTAAATGATGTCTCAACCCTGACAATACTTGTCTTGGAGTTTTCAATACTAAGTATTAGACTTCTAGACAACAAGATTTCTTTTACTATAGAAAACAGCTGGTTGGGGGGGGTAGATAGCATAATGGTCATGCAAAGAGACTCTCAGGCCTGAGGCTCCAAAGTCCCAGGTTCAATCCCCTGCTCCACCATAAGCCAGAGCTGAGTAATGCTCTGGTAAAACACACACACACACATACACACACACACACACACACACACACACACACACACACACACACACACACACAGCCTGGTCACCACTGTTTACATAAACTCTGCTACTAGACTATAGGTCTTGTACTTGACATAGATGTTGACCTTATGCTTTTTAGGGTAGAGACCACTTCATCCTTATTTATGTTTCCTAGCCTAAGTGTCATGCCTAACACATAGAAGGTGATCGATGAATATCAGTGGATTACTGGTTCAGTAAATGAGTAATAAATGGGGTTTTAAAGGATGATGCCCTGAAAGAAGGAAGTGTTTACTTCAGGTTTGCAGTTGAATTTTGGTTGTAATCTATTTGGATTTCCAAAGTTTATTATATTCCATACAAATATGAGCAGCAGTGAGGCTTCTTTAGGTTCTAGAACTGGTTTGTCCCCCAAGAGTCATGTTCTGCTTCACTTAGGTCAACATTTCTACTGGAATTTTGGGTCATGTTGAAAACAAAGTTGTGAGCCTTGAAATTAAATGTGCTGGTTTATGGTGGGAACTTCATCAATGGAAGAGGTAGAATGGATGAAGAAATAAAAATGAGAGATTAAAGTCTCTTTCCAGTAAGAGACTTTTCCTGGATCAGAAAAATATTCTGGGAAGGAGATGTTGTCTGAGATTAAGATAATAGACACTGTCTAAGGGAAAGGAATTTCTCAACTTAATGGTGGAGATGACAAAGATTTTCTCTTTCCATGTGTATGACATTTTTTAAAAAAATTTTATTTATAAAAAGGAAACACTGACAAAAACCATATGATAAGAGGGGTACAACTCCACGCAATTCCTACCACCAGAACTCCATATCCCATCCCCTTACTTGATAGCTCTCCTTTTTTTTTTTTAATATTTATTTATTTCCCCTTTTGTTGCCCTTGTTGTTTTATTGTTGTAGTTATTATTGTCGTTTCGGCTAGGACAGAGAAAAACGGAGAGGAGGGGAAGACAGAGAGGAGGAGAGAAAGACAGATACCTGCAAACCTGCTTCACGCCAGTGAAGTGATGCCCCTGCAGGTGAGGAGCTGGGGGCTAGAACCGGGATCCTTACTCTTGATGGTTGCGCTTTGGGCCACCTATGCTTAACCCGCTGTGCTACCGTCTGACTCCCCCTTGATAGCTTTCCTGTTCTTTATCCCTCTGAGAATATGGACCCAGGGTCATTATGGAGTGCAGAAGGTAGAAGGTCTGGCTTCTGTAATTGCTTCCCCACGGAACATGGGTGTTGACAGTCGATCCATGCTCCCAGCCTGCCTCTTTTGCTCCTATTCAACTTTCATAAGCAAGAAAGATCCATACTCCCAGTCTGTCTCTCTCTTTCCCTAGTGGGGCGGGGCTCTGGGGAAGCAGGGCTCCAGGATTCATTGGTGACTTAGTTTTTATAGGCTTCTCTGGGAGATTAGTAAAGTAGAAATAGCCCAAATGTAGGATTCAGCATACTTGAGTGCTTGCTTGTCATTAATCAAGTACAGGGCAGTTCTGGGCCTTGGTTGGTTTCCTCTTTTGCAAATATAGGAGAACAAAATACTCTTTAATGACTATTTTAGGATTACAATATAGATTACAAATATGCCAGGCAGGAAAGATAACATAAAGGTTTGCAAAAAGATTTGCAGGCCTGAGGCTCCAAAGTCCTAGATTCAACCCCTTATATCACCATAAGCCAGAGCTAAGCTGCGCTCTGCTAAAAAGTGAGTAAATAAATAAACAAATAAATAAACATTCTACTTTAACTAGACTGGGGAGATAGCATGGTTATGTAGAGGGACCTTTGTGCCTGAGGCACCAAAGGTTCCAGGTTCAATCCACAGCTCTACCTAAAGTCAGAGGTTAGCCATGCTCTGGTAAAAATAAAAACAGTAAAATAAAATGAAATTTTACTTTAGGGGCTGGGTTGTGGCAGCTCACGTAGTAGCATGCACAAGGACCAGATTTCAAGCCCGATACCCACCTACAGGGAGAAGCTTCATTAGCCTTGAAGCAGGACTGCAGGTATCTTTGTTTCCCTCTCTATTTTCCCCTTCCCTCTCAGCTTCTCTCACTGTCTATCCAAAAAATAGAATATTTTAAAAAGGAAATTGATTATAAATTTCCCATGAGACTTTCAGAAGTTGAATATGATGAGAGACTGGGAGTAATGGCTTGGTTGGGTCCGTAGGAAGTCTAAGGGTAGAAGTGTGTGGGAAAAAGAGAAGTTCTCCCAGGGATTGTATGTATTTTTCTCTCTTCACCGGGGCTTCACCACTTCAGGTCAACTGTTTCAAGTAGAAAGATACAGAGATGGAGAGGCAGAGACAGGCATCACAGCACTGAAGCTTCCATCAGTGAGGTACAGCCCTTGCTCAAACCTGGGTCATGCCCATGACAAATCACACTCACTATCTAAGTGAGTTATCACCTCAGAAACTATGGTTTTGGTTCATTCTTTTCTCCCCCAATCCTTTGCCCCTCTAATGAGAGGCAATATTTCATAATGATTAACTGCATGGACATTTGAATGTACATTTGAATCTAAGCTCTGCCACATATGGTATATGACTTGGCAGCAATTTCCTTTTTTACTTTCTTATTAGCTGTCATAGGTATTATTGTGTTGTTGGAAAAGTCACAACATATTTTATATGCAAAAATGCGTTTATGACTTTTTTGACAACCCAATATTTCAGAGCTTTGGGATAACCATTCCTTTTTTTTTTTCTTTTTGGGTGGGACAAATTTTAATTCTTTTATTTCAGAAATATATATATATATATATATATATATATCATGATATATATATATATCATGGTGCCAGTTTGTCCAGGTGCTGTGGTATTCCCATGTGCTACCAGGACTTGAATCTGGCAAATCTCTTAACCTCTTTCTGCCTGAGTTTCTTCATTTATAGACTTGAGTTTATTGTGGATCAGGAGGTGCCACAGTGAATAAAATATTAGGTCCTCAAGCATGAGTTCAATATCAGGCATTCCTTATGACAAAGTGACCCTCTGTTTCTCTCTCCCTCTCTGTCATTAATACATAAATATTTTTTTTAATTGAATCTATTTTACTAAGGCTATTCTAAAGCTTGAGTGATTTGAGGTAAAGAAAAGAGAAGATATTTACCCCCACTGCTCACAAATTCATTAATGTAGATGCTGTTTATGTTTCTATTTTTAGGACTCTGATTTTGATATGGAAATCCATACGTTTTAAAAACCTTACTGTAGTACCTGTTTGCTATGTATTTTTCATGAAAAAAAATCTAGTAATCATGCACCTTTACTTCTTCAGATATTTAATTGTACCCTGCCCCATAAACCCACTGAGCTAGATTTCACAAAGTTAAGAACTACCTAGTAGGCAGGCAGAATTTTCCTACCAAGTTATAATATAAACATTGTTATAGACAATAACATTTGAAATTCTGGCAATAAAAGCATTTAGGAGTAACAAGTAAGTGAGTCACTGAGGGTATATATTTTCTTCTTGAACAATGTTTAGAAGAATAAAAATGGGAAAGCCTTAGATGGGAAGCCTTAGATTTCTTATAAAGTTCTTGTGTACTTCCAAGTTGTAACAACATTGCAACAAGTATCTGCATGTCTATATACTAACAACACTTCACAGGAAATGTATGGAAGTTCAAGGTGGTCATGCTTCATAAACTATTCATAAATTGTATCTTGATTCTCTAATCAATAAAAACAGCTTCTGTGGGCAGAAAGGTGAGACTCTTAGAATCCTTCTAAATGCAATTTTTAATGACATTTACAAATTGTTTCTATTATACTTTTAATTTTAGTTGTGGGAGTGGAAAAGCTTAGGAGTTACACTAGAGTTTTACAAAGATGTCCATGGAATGGCTTATGACAGTTACTTTGCCTGGTGTCCTTGGTCTTAAGGTCCTCTGGCAGTATAGGTAAGTCCCTACCACTTTTCAACAAGTGACAGCCAGACAGTGGTGGGCTTATTGAGAGTAGGAACTGTCATATTCTCAATATATATATATATGCATATCTGGAATCTGGAAGGTCATTCGTTTGTTTTTGCTTTTACCAAAGCTCTAGCTTATGGTATTTCCCCAGGTTTGGTGTTGTGGATTGAACCTGGAATTTTGGAGCCTCAGGCATAAAAGTCTTTTTGCATAACCATTCTGCTGTTTCCCCTCCCTGACTAGCACTGTATATACACTACTCACTGAGTTTCAGAGACTGAAAGTACGGGGTCTCTCTTCAGCAGAAGATGGAAATGACCAAGATAGGGAAAAATTTATAGTATTATGAAAACCACAGCTAAGGCATGTTCTGAACCACAGTGTTCATAAATTGATCCTGCAGTGGGAATTATTATCTCTTCTTTCTCACATCACATCCCCATCTTAGATTTTTCTGGAGTTGATTATCTGTCTGTCATCAAGAGTGTCAACTGATACTCTCAGTATCTGAGAGTAATGGAATAGAATCAAAGAGCTTTTTAGCTAGAGCTAAAAGACAGAACTGGCAAGGTTTGGAAAATGAAACCCAGGTCCCAATGTGGGACAATGCATATGTTAGTGTGAGGATTTTCTCTCACCAAATGTAGCCATCCAGATTCTACAAAGAGGTAGAAGCACTGCCATCTCAATTCTATTTAAGGATACAATGAAGGAGAAATGAATGGCCAAAAGAGAATGCACCCATACAAATACAAGGCTATCCTGACAGTTAATTAGAGGTTTGAGGGAAGAAACAGTGACTGCTCTGCAGGATGGCTTACTGGCTGAGATTTCCAGGACCCCTGGCAAGTTGAGAATTAGGAGATCTGTTCATTTTTCCTTTCATGCATTAGCATTTCATGAATCATGCTTCTGATGACAACTGTGTGTGTGGTGTGTGTGTGTGTGTGTGTGTGGTGAGAGAGAGAGAGAGAGAGAGATGTTTCACCAGCTTCCTTTTGAATTATTGCTTATCACTTAAAGTCTGTCAGAATGAAGAATGAAGTCAGATTTTAGCAGGGGAGGTAGAACATTCTATTTTGGAGGACAGTTGGGTTATGCATGCCACTCAAGTATGCCTTAGCTGTAAGAATCTTCTTCCTAGTAGAAGGAAGGGCTATGCACAGTCTGTCTGAGCAGGTTGTGGCCAGCTGCCCAACAACCTGGTGACTAGAGGTGGACACAGAAAGTAGTTCTTCCTTTCCTCTTTCAACAAGACAGGATCTTGAGGAAGGCTTTGCGGAACTCGACATTGAAGGTGGTGTAGATCACTGGATTGAGGGCACTGTTCATGTAGCCCAGCCATGTTGTGGCACTGTAAAGTTGTGGAGACACATGACATGCTTGGCAGTGGGTATTGAGAACGTGGGTCAAGAAGAATGGCAGCCAACAGACAATGAAGGTCCCTAAGTTTCAAAGGAAGAAAGAAACTGAGTAAGAAGTTTGCTTAATTCTTTTCCTGCAACCTGAAAATGATTCACGGTTGTCTATTGCTGAAGTTTTACGTACTCATTTAATTTTATACCAAACCCCATGAAGCAGATTTGATAAGCCACATTTTTATCTTATTTGTTTTTATTGATGTATTTTTGGATAGAGACAGAGAGAAGGGGGAAGAAAGAAATGGGCAGCAGGTGGGGGGGAGGGTTAGGAGTGCGGAGACACTTGCAGCACTGTTCTACTGCTTGTGAAGCTTCCCCCTTCGAGTGGGGACTAAGGGCTTGAATCCAGTCCTTGAGCATGGTAGTGTATGTCCTCAACTGTTTGCATCACTACCCAGCATTACCTTATTTATTTTTAAATACAGTCACATACAAACATTTTGGATTCATTCTGTTTTTTTTTTTTTCCTAAGTAAGCTTTCTAATTTGATATTTGGGTAGTTCTTTGCTAATACGTTATACCTCTAATTCATTAAAATATTTATTAGTAAATATTTAATAACCAAGTTGTTTTATTATTGTTTTTGTTTTTAACAAGAGCAACGCTCAACTCTGATTTATGGTGGCTTGGGGGATTGAACCGGCTACTTTGGAGCCTTAGGCATTAAAATTTTTTTCTTTTTTTTTTTTTTTTAAATATATTTTATTTATTTATGAGAAAGATAGAGGGAGAGAGAAAGAACCAGACATCAGTCTGGCACATGTGCTGCCGGGGATCGAACTCGGGACCTCATGCTTGAGAGTCCAAAGCTTTACCACTGCGCCACCTCCCGGACCACTAAAATTTTTTTCATAATCATTATGCTATCTTCCTCATCCTCTACTTCCAGTTCAATGCAGTAGTCTATCCATGTACATGGCATGATCGTAAGTGCAGATAGGGAAGAAAACCTTGAGGATGTAGTTAATATACTGCCTGTTGTTGAGGAGATGAACTCTAGGCATTCTGATAAAGTCCTTAAGGGGAGAAGGTTGAGAATTGTCCCAACAAATGACTAAAAAAAAGTACAAATTGCCTTCATTAATCCTACATGGTATTGTGATTTATCAATATTTAATTTAATCACTTAAATATTTTATACTGTAAAAACTAGCCCTGATTTTATTTTGAAATCTTATGTAGAAATTAAAATTATGTAGAAATCTTAGCATATAAAGAAAAACAGAAGAAATAACTGGCCACCACCCAAAAGACAGTCTCTTCTGACACCTAGGATAATCTTTTTAGTTTTTCCATCGTAATTAAAAATTATTTATATGTTATCATTCCATATTAACTGTTCTTCTTGCACCCTTAATTTTTCATTTAACATTTCTTTTATTTAAAGATTTACTTATTCTAGGGAAGAGAGAGGGAAAGGATGCAGAACATGTTCTGGCATATTCAGGGGCTGAACCTGTAGCCTCATGCATGCAAGTCCATGCTCTCCCCAGTCACTCACTTAATATTTAAAATTAGTAAGCATTTACTAAGTACTCATCGTGTGCCATACATTTTCATTAAATCATTATTTTCCTGTTCATCGCATGATTTACCCTTTATAATAATAAAATATACCAATATATTATCTACATTATTGGCAACACAATATACACAGCTGAATTAGGTGACTTGTTCAACTTAAAAAATTTTGGTTTACTCATTTTTTCAACCAGAATTGCCATTACGCATAAACCCTTCTCAGTGACACTATATAACAGTTACAAATATTATAGCCATTGGATTTTCAGTTTCTGTTAAATGTAGTTATCTTAGTAATTAAACAGTAGCAGGTTCTTAGTATCTTCCTTTCTTTTTAAAATTATTTATTTACTTATTTATTAATGAGAGAGATAGGAAGAGAGAGAAAGAACCAGATATCACTCTGGTACATGTGCTGCCAGGGATTGAACTCAGGACCTCATGCTTGAGAGTCCAATGCCTTATCCACTGTATCACCTCCCGGACCACAAGTATCTTCCTTTCTTAGTACCATTTCTGCTGAACTCAATCTAGCCTAACCTAACCTAACCCAACTCAACCCAACTTGCATGACCCAAACTCACCAAGCACAATGACTAACATCTGGGTTGCCTTCTTCTCCCGTAGAGGTACTGCCCGAGGTTGCAGGGGGCCCAGCTTCAGGGACGTAGACATTCTGCCGTTACTGAGTTTCCGAACCTCTAAACTGAGTTTGGGAGCCAAGGTAGGGCTGAGGGAGTTACGAGTCCTCTCTTCTTTTTGCAATTCTCCTTCCCCATCTTGGAAGCCTGGTCGCCTCAGGGCCGAATCTTGACAGATGCTGTAGTAGCGCTTTAGCTCCATGTGTGCCCGGCTAGGGGAGAGAGGCTGAAGCTGTGACAGGAGAGGATCCTGGCATTTTTGGGGATATTGCTTATCTTCAGAGTGTTCCTATAAGGAATAGAAAGAGAATGCAGGGGCCTGGATGGTAGCGCAGCTGGTTAAGCGCACACGGTGCAAAGCACAAGGACGGGAGTAAGGATCCGGGTTCGAGTCCCTGGCTCCCCACCGGCAGGGGGGTCACCTCACAAGCGGTGAAGCAGGCCTTCAGGTGTCTTTCTTCCTCTCTGTCTTCCCCTCCTCTATCAACTTCTCTGTTCTATCCAACAGCTATAACAACTACAACAAGGACAACAACAAGGGCGAGAAAGTGGGAAAAATGGCCTCCAGGAGCAGTGGGTTCGAAGACCCAGGGATAACCCTGGAGACAAAATAACAAAAATAGAAAAGAAAGAAAGAAAGGGATTTGGCAGTAGCACAGTGGGTTAAGCACATGTGGTGCAAAGCACAAGAATTGGCCTTAGAAACCCAGTTCGAGCCCCTGGCTTCCCACCTGCCTGGGAGTTGCTTCACAGGTGGTGAAGCAGGTTTGTAGGTATCTGTCTTTCTCTCCTCATCTTTGTCTTCCCCTCCTCTCTCCATTTCTCTATGTCCTATCCAACAATGATGACATCAGTAACAATAACAATAATAACTACAACAATTAAAAAAAGAGAGAGAATGCAAGAAGAAGGAAAAGGAAATCACTGTTGTGTGAAACTCACAGAGGATACAGATGGTAGAACCAAAGGAAATCAAGGCAAATGAGATTTTTCTTAGGACTCTATAGTTAACAAAAAACAAAAACAAAAACAAAACAAAACAAACAAAAAACCACTACTACACACAGAACATTGAAGAATCACAATAGTCCCTTGAGGAGGGTATTATAATATTGTAGTCTGACCTTTTTCAGTTAGAACTGGATATATGGGAAAAGACACTAAATAATACCACTGTAAATAAGCAGCAAAATCTGGAATGTGGAAAACTAGGATAATTGACTTAGTTTCTTCAATAAATAAATTCAGTGATGGGTAGGGGAGACAGCACAATGATTATGCAAAAAGACCTTCATAGCCAAGGCTCCAAAGACCCACGTTTTATCCCCAGCACCACCATAAGCCAGAACTGAGGAGTGTTTTGTTAAAAAACAAAACAAAACAAATAAAGGCATAAAATCAAGTAAACACAATGACAATGCAACCACCACTACTACTTATCAATTTCAGAACTGAGGGTCCCCCCCCCCCCCACCAAGTTTATCTTTGGGGCTACATGACTTTACTGCTCCCTATGGCCAATTTTAAAAAAATAAAATATATATTTTTCAAAGTTGAAGCACTGGACACTCAAGCATGAGATCCCCAAATAGAGCAATATGTCAACTTCTTTTCTTTCTCTCTCCTCAATCTTAAATAAATCTTAGAAAAAGAAAAAGAAAAAAAACCCTCCACTTTATTCACTGTGCTATCATCCTGGGTGGCAAGGTTTTATTTCAATTTTGATTTAAATAAGCTGATTATAAGGAGTTTATGGGGCTTGGGAGATATATCAGTGTTAGAAGACAGGATTTGTACACTAGATACCCTGGAGGATCCAGGTTCATTCTCTGGCATCTCCATATACCATACTTGAGTGGTTGTCTGGCTCTCTCATTATCTCTCATAAAAGTGAATACATCTTGAAGAATCTAAGACATTTGGGGAAAATATGCATACTGGGTGGATATTTCATGATACTAATGGATGATCATTAATTTTGTTTAGTGTGATATGATGCCGTGGTTATGTGTTTTATAAAAGAGTCTGTAAGCTTCAGAGAGTCTTATTGAAATATTTTCAGTTGAAATGCAATTTAGGATTTGCTTCATGAAAATTCAGCAGAGAGTGTGTGAATGTAGGTGGGAGTGCAGATGAAATAAGATTGGCCATGAATTGCTAATTGCTGAAGTTGACTGATGGGTACTGAAGGATTTGTTATGCTTGTCTATCTAGCTTTTTATTTAGGAAAAAAATCACAATAAAAAGTAAAAGAAAATGGAAAGAAAAGAAAATCCAGTGTTTTCATCTCAGCTTTCCTACTTGGTAGACATATGCTTGAACAAGTCAAATATCTCTGAGTCTCATTCATCTGACTGATACGAAATAGAGGGAGATGGGTTTAGGATAAGTAGACCTTGACAATAGAAAGATATATGTAGATGTATCTGGTATTTGGGGAAAATGTGTGTGTGTATGTCTGAACTTCTTTTCATGTTTGAAGAATCAGATGCTATACAATGCTGTGTATGTGTAGGATGTCTCAATGCCCATTACTGAAGACATGAAAACTATTATAGATACTTAGTGCCTTCCTTCTCCCCTCCCCCTGTTTCTTACTGGAAAGCTGAAAGGTTAGCATCTGAAGCATGGCCAGCCAATTGGAGATTCTTACCTAAGACCCTCATATGGGGCTGGAGAAGTAAGGAGACCAGAACTCCTCTGGAAGTAGCAACAGTCAATGTCCAGTGCTCTGGGTTTTCTAATCATATGCTTTCTTAGGTTAGAACAGAATCTCATAAAGCTGTGCTTAGGCTTTCTTATTAAATTGGTAAGCTAATGGACATCTTTTAATTTAATTATTTTTCTGTATGTTTCTCAGTGCCAGCAAGCAAGGACCTTCATTATTCTTTCTTTAGTGTAAGGAGTTTCCCCTGATACCCAGATACTATACACAGAGATATTATTGAATAAATGAATGTAAAGTGATGAATGAATTTAACGTGAAATAGTATTGTTAACACTATAGTTTACAGATATATTTTATGGTTTACAGCAAGATATATTTAAAAACTTTTGTATCTCATTTTGATGGAAGTTTATAAAAATTAATACAAGCATTTGTAGCTTATCTGAGTAACCACTGATAGCCAAGACTACATTTATGATTGCGCTGGCGTCTAGTGATCTTATAAAAGTGACAATGTGTAATGTGTAAAGTATAACTTCTTAAATTAGGTGGTGGGGGGACAAATTCTCGAGAGTGCTTATGAAATCTCAGATTTGAGAACACAGATTGTAGTGTACTATGTTTTCATTTTAGAGATGCAGAAATTTAGTCTGTAGAAGGAAAATGGTTCTTCCAAGATTATTTGTTAATGAGTGTGTTTTTAAGCTCTCTCTGTATAACCCTCATCACTACCCTATGACTAGCATACAGAAATATTGGACTCCTGTGGGTCTGGCTGGCAGAGTCCTCCACTCGCAGATGGTACACAGAACCTACTTCTTACTCCTGCCAATGCCAGTCTCTCAGTTCTCCAATGTCTCTTTTATTTTTTGTTTAATTTAACTTTTTTTTTATTGCTATCAGGGTTATCACTGGGGTTTGGTGCCTGCATGATGATTCTACCACTCCAGGTGGCCATTTAAAAAATAAATAATTTTATTTTAACAAGTCAGAGAGAAATTGAGAGGGAAAAGGGAGTTAGAGAGGGAGAAAGAGAGACATTTGCATCACTGCTTCACCACTTGTGATGTTTTCCCTTTGCAGCTGGGGATCTGGGCTTTGAACCTAGGTCTTTGTGCTTGACAATGTGTGTGCTCAAAAGAGTGCATCCTGGCTTGTCCCTAGCCCCCACATCTCCTTTCTAGTCACTGATTTTTTTCCTTTTGGCCTTGAAACTGTCTTAGACCTTGAATCTGCTGCAATTAAAAACCTCATATACATATCGTGTTTAGCAAGAGACCTGCATGATGAGTAAGTAATTAACTATATGCAAAGATTGGACACGATTCATCACTATAGGTTTTCAAAGCCTTTTTTTTTTTTTTTGCAGAGTCACATGTACAGTTTCAGTTTTCCCAGAGAGAGAAAGAAACACCATATTGCTGGGTTTTGAACATAGTGAGCTGTCTTCATCTCTGGTTCCTGGCTTTCTTAAAAAGGCCTGTTATTAATATTTAATTGACTGAAAATTTCAGGGGGAGGAATACTGATCTTATATTTAAGACCCTTGTCTTAGACTTACTTGGGGAGGCAAAGTTGCCTTAGATTAAAAAGGCAAGAATCACAGCCACCATGAAATTGTCTACGTTTTCTCACATTCAACAACCTGAATCAGGTAGGATCTGATATGTGTCATATGTTATATATACAAATATGGAGTTAGGGATAGATTCAGTTTTGGGGTGGAAGTGGAATCAAGTCAAGGCAGCATCTTGAGAAAAAGGTCTCATTCTTTTCCAACATCAAAAGCATAGGCTACTTACCATTTTTCCTGTGTCATCTGATGAGAATCTGGCTCTGATTGAAAACTGGCGAATAGGATGTAGTCTCAGACAGGAAGACTAAGATGGGCAAGGGAGAAACAGATGTGGGTTAGCTCTACATAGTTAGAATACTCAAAATTCCTTGAACACAATATGTTTATAGTCCACCTTCAAGTCCTGACTTCTTATTTCATGAGACCCAAAATTTGTGTTCTACTCAAACTTGGGACATCAACTTTGAGAGTCTGACTCTCACTTGGTCATCTTCCACTGATTGATCCGAATTGGAATGTCATTAAGATCAAATTCAGGCAGTCTGGGAGGTGGCACAGCTTACTTCTCGATTTCATATGGACCAGAGTGATGCTCTCTTAAACAAACAAACAAATAAATAAATATTAAAAAATCAAATTTAGTTTTTACTCCATCTATAATGTCCTTTTCTGAGAAACTTGACTTCTCTCTTTTTAATTTTTTAATACTTATTTATTCATTTTCCCTTTTTGTTGCCCTTGTTGTTTTATTGTTGTAGTTATTATTGTTGTTATTGATGTCGCTCTTTGTTGGATAGGACAGAGAGAAATGGAGAGAGGAGGAGAAAACAGAGAGGGGGAGAGAAAGACAGACACCTGCACACCTGCTTCACCACCTGTGAAGCGACTCCCCTGCAGGTGGGGAGCCAGGGGCTCGAACGGGGATCCTTACGCCGGTCCTTGCACTTTGCACCAGGTGCGCTTAGCCCACTGTGCTACCTACCGCCTGACTCCCAACTTCTCTCTTTTTATCAACTCCACAGCATTTAGTACTTTGATGTTTAATTATCTTCAATTCACATTTGACAAATACCCCATTCAATTATAGTCTATTTATGTATGTATTTATTGTAAGTATTGTATTTATTTTATTTGATAGGGCAGGGTGAAATTGAGAGGGGAAGATGAGATAAAAAGAGAGAGAGAGAGAGAAAGAGAGACACCTGTAGCACTGCTTCACTACTCATGAAGCAGGTGGGGCCTGGAAAATTGAATGTGGGTCTCTGCGCATGGTAGCTTGTGTGCCCAACTGGGTGCACTGCTGCCTGGCCCCAGTTTTAGGCTATTTATTAACTTTCAGGTGAGTGGGAGTATGCTTGATTTGCTTTTCCAGGTTCTAAACTCTATGAAAGCAAACATTGTATGACATTCTTGCAGTTCTCCCTTAGCAAGTGTTTAGCATTCCTCCACTTAGGCTTCAACTACATCTTGAAGCATGTACCAGGCACTGGGATAAGCAGTGTTTACAGCTCAGACAAC
Source organism: Erinaceus europaeus (assembly GCF_950295315.1). Lineage (NCBI taxonomy): Eukaryota > Metazoa > Chordata > Mammalia > Eulipotyphla > Erinaceidae > Erinaceus > Erinaceus europaeus. The sequence goes on along the minus strand of NC_080170.1, from coordinate 88,818,117 downwards.
TGGGAGATTGCTGAGGCAAGTGACCTTCATTCTTAGAACGTAGGAAGAGCTAAAAATATGTATCACCAATATCCTCTTCACAAGCTGGCCAGCTTGGGTCCAGAGGTAGGCCTACTAAGGTGAAGAGATTTTGATGGATCCCCATATAATTATTGATGTGAGTAGCTTGACCAAGAACTCAGTTCCTGGGGACCTACTGGCTGTGCATGGTACATCTGCCACACTGAAACTTCAAACCCTGTGCACCTCTCAATAGCTGGCTGTCTTAGGGGTGGGGCAATGAAAGGCTTTGAAGGAAGGGAACAAAACTCAGAAATGATTCATCATCTTGTCAAGTCATGTGGAACTGAGATAAGTTGATGAGTGAGTGCCCTTTTGAGCTTGGATTTCCTAACTTTAAAGCATAGCCAATACCAGTGGAGTAGAAGGTGGGTGTCAGGTGAGTGTCCTTGGTGTGGCCGTACAGGCAGAAACATGCATTGCTAGACATGTGGCTGGGAAGATACAGGGCTGGGCTTGGTGTCCCTTCTGCCCCTCCAGGACACTTACTTGTTGAGGAAAACCAGGCCGGACACTGATGCATTGACTGTTCTGCCTAGTGAGGATCCGTTTTCGTCTTCTCTGTCTCAACACCACATAGATTCTGGCGTAGACGAGGACAGTAACTCCAAAGGGCAAGTAGAAGGACACTACTGAAGAATAGATGACGAAGTCAGGGTTGGAGATGGAGCAGACACTGGGGTCCCCTGTGAGTGAAAGGGAGAGGGGGAGAAAACCAAGCAGTTTGTCAAGTGTAAGACTTGTGTGGGGAGCACAAAAAAGTGATTTATTTACTAATTGTAGCTCTGAAAAATGGTTTCCAGGGGCTGGGTGATGGTGCACTCAGTTAAGTGCACATAGTACTAAGCGCAAGGACCTCTGTGCAAGGACCGGGGTTGGAGCACCCGCTCTCCACTTGGTGTGGGGACCCTTCTCAGGTGGTGAAGTAGGTCTGTAGGTGTCTATCTTTTCTCTCACTTTCTACTTCCCTCTCCCCTCTCAATTTCTCTCTGTACCATTGAAGAGAGAGAAGAGAGAGAGAGAGAGAGAGAAATGGGTTCCTGGTTCCACCCATCCCCTCATCCTATCCCAGTTCAAGTGCTCCCTCATCCTGGAGACTTCCTCAAGTTCTCTGTCAGAATCCCTCTTATTTTTGACTTTTGTGTGCTAGCACACATGCCCAAATGCTAAACTGTGTGTGTGAAGGATGTGGTCCTAGATAGCTGCACCACCAGCTCCCTGTAGGTAGGAGATATAATTCATCTTTGGAGTACTCATAGTTCACGTGAATACAGGATTAAGTGGAGAGTGAACTTTAGTCTTACAAATAAATTTAAAGAGTACAATGAGAGTAGCCCAGGAGTTGGCACAGTGGGTAAAGTGTTGAACTTGTGGTCCTGAGTTCAATCCCTGGCATTGTACACACCAAAGTGATGTTCTAGTTCTCTCTCTTTCTCTCTCATCAATAAAAATAAAACTTAAAAAAAGAAAGAAAGAAAAAAGAGTTTACATCCTAAGTCATGTGTGCTTTTTTTTTTCTTCTTAATTCAATTTTTAAAGTCCTTTTGGAAAAATTTTTATAAGTTTTGTTTCTGGAACAATAATGATCTTAATGGTGGCAGTAACACTGTAATTAGCTCATCATTCTTCTTCACTTTAGATGTTGACATTAACCGGGAACTCTGTCTAATATCAGATTTTGAGACTATTATAACTATTACCAGGGTGTAGGAGTGTGTCTGTGTCTGACAGTGAGTAAGATCGCCCCCGCCAGCCTTCAAGAATGAGTAAGAGGAACCACTCAGCCCAGCAGATGCTGGTGGGGATTCTTTGTTGCTTAGGGGGAAACAGTGCCTTGTAGCAGTGGTAGCAAGTTTTCCCATACTAAAAATTCAACTTAGAATGCAGTTGTCATATAGAAACTAAGATAGAGAAAGTGGTGTAACTATCAGATCAAACTGAGAAGCACATTTAACAGTCATCAAAAAAAATAAATTAGTTTAGTTCCAGAGTTAGTCTCTACAGTCATGTAAAAAAAAAATGCTGCTTTGGTATATGTGTGTGTATACACTCTCACTGACTATAACAAAGTAACCAGTGATAAAGAGTACTGCAAAGATGAAAATAGCATAATATTTTAGAAACATCCAGAATTAATGAGGCAAACACTTGTTGGATAACTTGGCTAATTAACCTTTGATATGGCGGGGAAACCTGACCTTGAGCAGGGGGTATGCGCTTGGCAATTCTACATATGTTAATTGCCTCGTCATCCATGTATTTCCATGTGGTGCCAGGGCTCCTCCTGGTCCTCTGTTACCCTAGTTTAATCTTTACTTAATTGAAAAAAAAAATTCCATGAAGGTGGATGATTAGAATTACATTATAAATAGGGTTAAAATTTAAAATCCGTGAATACCAAGACAATTATGTAAAGTCAAAATTTGTTTTAAAAAATCTCCCAAGTAATAAAAGGTATTCATAGTTTCATGAAGGTCATGTATAGTGCTTGGACTGGGGAGACAGCCTAGTGATTATGTAAATAATTTTCATGCTGGAGGTTTTCAGTTTTCAGTTTCAATCCTTGGAACCACTATAAGCCAGAATTGAGCAGTAGTCTGATGTCTCTCTGTATCTCTCATTAAAAATGATGAAGATCTTTAAGAAAAAGATGTATAATGTCTATGTCATATATTGCACATGTTATTTATTGCATAAAAATCCAAAAGTAACATGAAACACAGCTCATTTGCAAGCAGGCACATATAAAAAATATATATATATAAGACTAAATATGTAGTCTACATCTACATATTTGAATTTGTCCAAGTTTACATTCCACTATATTATTATCTTAATGAATTAATTATTATTAATTTTTTTTTACCAGAGCACTGCTCAGCTTTGGCTTATGATGGTACTGGGGATTAAATCTGGGACCTTTGGTCCCTCAGGCATGAAAGTCCTTTGCATAGCTATTATGATATCTCCCCAGCTCATAGTGTCCAAACTTTATTAATAAGGAACCTTACTTCAGAGCAGTTAGCTTCAAGGAGACACTGTTCAAGGAGACAGTGGCGGAACAGGAGTTTGAATCTAGGTATTCTGACTCCAAAGCTTCTATTTTTCTTTCTAAATGTGTCTTGATTTAAAATCAGTGTCCTGAAAATGACCCTTTGAAGACTATAAATTAGATTTGCCTGTTTTCAGTGTAGTACATTATATTGGGTTGTCAGAAAAGTAATAATGCATTTTTGCATAGGAAAACATAGAACAATCCGTTGTGACTTTTCCAAACAGTTCAATAATATCTATATATACAAACACAGCACTGTGCGAGTAGTGTATATGTATGTATATAGTGGAAACTCATGAACCTGTAGGGTAGTAGAATTTGAAAAGATTAACCCAATTGGACAAAGTGGGAACTCCAGATGCACACTAGAACATGAGTCTGTTTTCTTTTAGCAAACATTCCATGTTTATTGTCAGTAAAGCAGGTCTTTGAATAATGTCATTTCATTCAACTCACTGCATGATAATGTTGATGAAAACAACAACAACAACAAAAACAACTTCCTGGCCAGGACATTGTCTTTGTGGAGAATTCATAGGTTTTTCCCAGGTCTGTGTAGTTTCTTTCTGTAACTTTGGTTTCTTCCCACACCGCAAAGGTGTGCATGCTAGGTTCATCAGCTTGTTTCAATTATTTCAACCTTTGAGAGTGTGTGTGTTTGTGTGTTAGGGTGTATGTGCACCCTGCAACAGAAGGGCATCCTGTTAAAAGTTGGGCATCACACAGCACCCTGAGCTTCTGGTACAGGCTCTGGTCACTTGTGACCTTGAACTGAAACACATAGGTGGAAAAGTGAATGAGTGGGGGTCAGGCAGTGGCACACTTGGTTGAGCTCAGATGCTACAATGCTTAGGGACCTGGGTTCAAGCCCCCAGCCCCTAACTGCTTGGGGAAAGCTTTGTGAGCAGTGAAGCAATGCTATAGGTGCATCACTGTCTCTCTCCCTCTATACCTATCCCTTCCCTCTCAGTTTCTCTCGGTCTCTAGCCAAAAAATAAATAAAAATGTAAAAATGCAAAGAAAAATGAATGAATGATCAACTGTAAATTACCATTTAATATTAGAAATATTTTGGGTCTTTATAAAAAACTACAAGTTTGATGATATTTTTTTTTTTGTGGCTTGAAATATGCCATAAGAACTTAACTCTTATTTATGTCAAATAATCTCTTCTGATTCTGTTTTTCATTTTCTGCATGACAGCATTCCCTATTCATCATTCTGTTTCTGACTTATTTCACTTCATATGATTTCTTCAAGCTCCATTCAAGGTGGGCTGAAAACAGTGAAATCACCATTTTAAAATATTTTTTTAAACTTATTTTTTCCTTTACTGGGGAATTAATATATTTTAAAATTATTTATTTATATTCCCCTTTTGTTGCCCTTGTTTTTTATTGTTGTTGTAGCTATTATTGTTGTTGTTATTGATGTCGTTGTTGTTAGGACAGAGAGAAATGGAGAGAGAAGGGGAAGACAAGATGGAGATGGGGAGAGAAGGACACCTGCAGACCTGCTTCATCATCTGTGAAGCCATTCCCCTGCAGGTGGGGAGCCGGGGGCTCGAACTGGGATCCTTATGCTGATCCTGGCGCTCTGCGCCCATGTCTGCTTAACCTGCTGCTCTACCGCCAGACTCCTGGGGGATTAATGTTTTACAGTTGACAGTGAATACAATAGTTTGTACGTGCATAACATTTCTCAGTTTTCCACATAACAATACAACCCCCACTAGGTCCTCTGTTATCCTTTTCTAGGACCTGTACTCTCCCCCACCCCACCCCCACCCCAGAAACTTGTTCCTTTGGTGCAATACACCAACTCCAGTCCAGGTTCTGCTTAGTATTTTCTCTTCTGATCTTGTTGTTCAACTGCCTGTGAATGAGATGATCCCATATTCATCTGTCGGGCTAGCTTCGTGGGTGGGAGAGAGACGACCAGGGACTCATGGCTGAGTGGTACGCAGTTCAGTCTTTATTCATGTGGAACGCAGCACAATCTAAACTATCTCTAATCACAATCTTGTCCTTATACCTCCTGAGGTGGAAGAGTTAGGTCCAAAGAGGATGTATGTAGGATAGGGGGTGGGGAGAAGGAAAAAGCGTGCAAAACAGTGGGGATTAAACCAATGCCCTGGAGGCAAGGTGGTGCTTAGTTAACAGAGGTTATGTAAATAGAATACAGTGTTAAGCAGGGGGGAATTAAACCAATGAAACAGAAGGGGTCTTAGAAGCAGAATTTAGAAGCATACCAACATTCATCCTTCTGTTTCTGACTTATTTCTCTTGACATGATTTCTTCAAGTTCAATCTAAAATGGGCTGAAAACAGTGAAATCACTTTTTTTTTTTTTTTTTTGCCTCCAGGGTTGTTGCTGGGGCTAGGTGCCTGCACCATGAATTGACTGCTCCTGGAGGCTTTTTTCTTTTTCCCTTTTGTTGCCCTTGTTGTTTTATCATTGTTGTGGTTATTATTATTGTTGTTGATGTCATTGTTGGATAGGACAGAGAGAAATGGAGAGAGGAGGGGAACACAGAGAAGGGGAGAGAAAGATAGACACCTGCAGACCTGCTTCACCGTTTGTGAAGTGACTCCCCTGCAGGTGGGGAGCAGGGCGCTGGAAACGTGATCCTTATGCCAGTCCTTGCGCTTTGAGCCACGTGCGCTTAACCCATTGTGCTACTGCCCCAACTCAGAAACTACCATTTTTAATTCCCGAGTAATATTCCATTGTTTATATATGCCACAACTTACTAAGCCACCCATCTGTTGTTAAGATACCTGGGTTGCTTCCAGGTTTTGGCTATTGCAAATTGTGCTGCTAAGAACATATGTATACACAGATCTTTTTGGATGGGTGTGTTGGCTTCCTTAGGATATATTCCCAGAAGAGGAATTGCAGGATCATAGGGTAGGTCCATTTCTAGCCTTCTGAGAGTTCTCCAGACAGTTCTCCATAGATATTGGACCAATTTACATTCCCACCAGCAGTGTAGGAGGGTTTCTTTGACCCCACAACCTCTCCAGCATTTGCTGCTGTTACCTTTTCTGATGTATGACATTCTGACAGGAGTGAAGTGGTATGTCATTGTTGTCTTTATTTGCATTTCTCTGACAATCAATGACTTGGAGCATTTTTTTCACCTTTTGGATCTCTTCTGTGGTGAATTTTTTTTCATATCCTCTATTTTTGGATGGGGTCATTTGTTTTCTTGTTGTTGAATTTGGCAAGCTCTTTATATATTTTGGTTATTAAACTCTTGTCTGACATATGGCATATAAAGATCTCCCATTTTGTGAAGGGTCTTTTTGTTTGAGTATTGTTTTCTTTTGCCATGAAGAAACTTTTTAATTTGATGTAGTCCCATAGGCTTATGCTTGTCTTAATCTTCTTTGTAATTGGATTTGTTTCATTGAAAATATCTTTAAAATTTATGTGGAAAAGAGTTCTGCTAATATATTTCTCTAAGTATCTTACATTTTCTGGTCTAACATCCAAGTCCTTGATCCACTTGGAATTTATTTTTGTGTTTGGTGAAATATAGTGGTTCAGTTTCATTCTTCTGCATGTTTCAATCAAATGTTTCCAACACGATTTGTTAAAGAGACTCCCCTTTCCCCATTTAGTAGTCTGGGCACCTTTGTCAAAGATTAAATGTCCATAGGTGAGGGGGCTTTTTTCTGGGCTCTCAATTCTATTCCATTTGTCAGTGTGTCTATTCATGTTCCAGTACCAATACGTCAATTAATCTAAGGCAAAATTGGTTTCATTATATATCTTTTATTTAAAGGTCAGTTCCTGAGAACCTATCTGTAACCTTAACTGAGGATTTATTGTACCTATGGTTTTTCTGTATGTGCTAACAGTTTTCATTAAACACCCAGAATTCCTGGGGCTGAATAACGGACACAGAAGAGGTACCATATAAGGTGTAAGTCTGAATCAATGTCAAGCATTAAAGCAACTGCCATCTCAGATATACATGCTATCCACCTGCCTCTCAACTTAATCAAAGGTGTGTCACCAACCAGCAATCACAACCCAAACTTTGTGTGCACAAATCTAAACAATACACCCTCTAATAGTTTAGGAATCTATATTAGTTCCCAAATGCCTAAATGATTCTTCTTCTTTATGCAATACCAGGGAACGAACCAAGGATCTGGCAATTTTGCTGAGAAATTTCTCTGGACTCCAATATTTCTTCTTGTTGGTTTAACCATTTTATATAGTATATTATGAGGTCCCTCTCTCAGTACTTTTCAAATTACTGATCACTTTTGCCTGGATTGACTTGTGTCTAAGTAAGGCAATTAAAGGATTCACAGTTGTGGAAATTGTTGTTTCAATATTATTTAACATATAATATGACAGTTGTTTCAATATTATTTTAATCCCTGATTGGAGCACAGTGGCTTAAAAACCTTTTGTTCTTTTTCTTCCCTGTAGGCTATTGGAGCCAAAGGGCTTTTAGACTATAAGTAGGCTTCTTAGCTTAATCACTGACTCCTGAACAAGAGATAAAGCAGGGTGGGGCAGAGATAATCCAGTGGTTATGCAAAGAGACTCTCACAGCCCCACCACTAGGCCACGGAGCTATAGATCTTCTCCTGAGTTTCCTGGTTAGTTCTCTGTCCCCTGGTGTCAACACAGGGCCTTCCCCCCACTGCTCCAGATTCTGAGGGCTGTAGCAATGGAGACTCACAGTTGCATTTGGCGAGTCTTAGGGGAGTTCTCTCCTTCCTTCAGCTGTCTTTTTGTTGGTGAAACAGACTGGAGGTGGCATCTCAACTGGTAAACTGCCGGACTGTTACCAGCCACTTAATCTCCCCCTAGGCTCCTCTCTGTTCACTAGCCACACGTATTTGCACTCACTGGTAATTTGGTGGGTTCCTGAAATCATTCTAGTCCTGTCTTGTTGCAGTCCTTTGGTATTCCTAGTTGACCAGGGAGAGGAGAGTAGAGAAACACAGCTGCTGCTGCTCTGTTGCTACACCTCCTGAGAAATTTCTCTGGATTACTTTAACATCTTACATACTTAGGCAATGAAAGAAAGAGGGTGCGAGAAGAGAGACAGAGAAATGGAAGGACAAGGGAGAAATACCAGAGTGCTGCTGCTTTACCCTTCAAGGAGTTCCCTTTGGTGTTGACTCTTGTGCTCCCATATACTGCTGGGTATTGAATCCAGGGCCTCATACATTGCAAAATGTAAGCTTTACCCACTGAGCCATCTTTCAGCCCCTAGAATGATTTTTAAAAATTATTCTTTTTTCTCCTGGGTTATTACTGTGGCTTGGTGCCTGCACTATAAATCCATTGCTCCTGGAGGCTATTCTTTCCCTTCTTTTGTTTATCATTGTTGTTATTATTATTGTTGTTGTCATTATTGTTGGATAGGACAGAGAGAAATCAAGAGAGGAGAGGAAGACAGAGAGGGGGAGAGAAAGATTGATACCTGCAGACCAGCTTCATGGCTTGTGAAGAGACCCCCCTACAGTTGGGAACCGGGTTCTGGAATTGGGATCATTAGCCAGTCCTCCTTGGGCTTCTCACCATATGCGCTCAACCCGCTGCACTACCACTCGGCACCCACAATGATTTTAAAAAAATATTTATTTATTTATTCCCTTTTGTTGCCCTTGTTGTTTTATTGTTGTAGTTATTATTATTGTTGTTGTCGTCGTTGTCTTTGTTATCAATAGAGAGAAATGGAAAGAGGAAGGGGAAACAAACAGGGAGAGAAAGATAGACACCTAAAGACCTGCTTCACTGCTTGTGAAGCAACTCCTCTGCAGGTGGGGAGCCACGGGCTCGAACCCAGATCCTTAAGCTAGTCCTTGTGCTTTGCCCCACCTGCACCTAACCCGCTGCGCTACCGTCCGACTCCCACCCAAAGTGATTTTTAATGAGTAAAAACTTGGAAGCATATATACTACTTAATGGCTTTTATGATTTTTCTTTTTTGCATTGCAAGTCCAATGTGAATTGTCATCTTTTCATTACCAAACCTCACCTGAATTATTAGTATTTTTTCCTTTTGTTTTTAAACTGGCATACTTCTTTAAATTAAAACAATGATATTTCTTTCAAAAGAAGCCAGACTTTTCACTAATTGGGACGTATTTTTACTCCTGTTTTGTTTTACATTTCATTTATAATCGACAAAGGACAAAACTTTGCCATCTGTGGTATCCTCATTTCACACAGTTTACTGACCAGGTGCTGGAAAATTTCAATCTTGAACACCTCCCAACCATTCAGGTGTGCTGTGAATCTCATGGGCAGGTGACTAGAAGTTGGTCCCTCACTGTTACCTGTGGTATTGAAGCCAAAGAGGAGAGGACAGGACACGGCAAAGGCCAGTACCCAGACAGCTGTAATCATGAAGGCCACGCGACGACAGGAGCTCTGTCCTGTGCCATGTTGGTAGTGAACTGGCATGACTACTGCTGTGTACCTGCAAAAAGAAGGGGAAAAGAAGAGACAGGGTGAGAAGGAATGAAGAGGAGGACTGTGCCTTCACTCTCCTCTGTGGTTTTTCAGATACTGATAGAATTAATTAATTTTCACCAGAGTAGTGCTCAGCTCTGGCCTATGGTGGTACTGGGAATTGAACCTGAGACCTTTGGTACCTCAGGCATGAAAGTCTTTTTGCATAATAATTCTGTTTTCTTCCTCAGCCCATATATACTTGTAGAATTGTGCCCCCAAAGGTGTTTACCTTGTTTGTCTTCAACTATAAATTTTAACCCTCATAATGACAGCTATTCCAGGTAGCAAAGCTGAGTAGTATCCAAGGAAAGCTTACTTTAAAATCCAGTTTTAAATAATGTTTTAATTTTATATATTTATTTTTGAATAGAGACAGAGAAATTATGAGGGAAGGGGGAGTTAGAAAGGGAGAGAAAAAGAGAGATGCTTGTAGCACTGCTTCAAGCAGTGCTTGTGAAGCTTTTCCCCTGCAGGTGGGGATAAAGGGAGTGAAGCTGGGTCCTTGAGCATTGGAACATGTGTGCTCTGTGAGTGAGCCACTGCCCAGACCCTTAAAGTCTAGTTTTCATGCTGTATTGCTTCATTAAGACTACTATATATATATATAAAAAAGTACCATAGATGGGGTGACTTAAGCACGCATTTATTTTTCACAGTTTAGGAGACTGGAAAGTCTAAGAGAAAGACCCTGGCAGTTAGCTATACGATGTCTGGTGAGGAATGTCCATTTTTTGGCATCAGGAGGGCTGTTTTTATGTTATATCCTCACATGGCAGTAGACAACAGAACAACTTTGGATCTTTTTTTCCCCACAGTAGTACTAATATCACTCATCAGAGCACTACTTTCAATACCCAATCAATACCCATAGCTCTCCCCCCACCTTTTTTTTTTTTGACTCCAGGGTTATCACTGGGGCTCAGTGCCTACACTACAAATCCGCTGCTCCTGGAGGCCGTTTTTCCCATTTTGTTGCCCTTGTTTTTATTGTTGTTGTTGCTGTTGGACAGGACAGAGAGAAATCAAGAGAAGAGAGGAAGACAGAGAGGGGGACAGACAGGTACACCTGCAGACCTACTTCACCGCCTGTGAAGCACCCCCCTTGCAGGCGGAGAGCCTGGAGCTGGAACTTGGATTCTTACTCCTGTCCTTGTGCTTTGTGCCATGTGTGCTTAACCCGCTGCACTACTGCCTGGCCTCCAGCTCCCATTTTTTAATGCCATCACTTTGGGGGTTAATTTTTCAACATATAGATTTGGGGGGGCACAAATATTCAGTCTAGGGTCAGGGAGAAAGCATAATGGTTTTATCGTGATTGAGGCTCCAGGTTCAACTTCCAGGACAACTATAAGCTACAGCTAAGCAATACTTTGGACACACACACACACACACACACACACACACACACACTTGCCAGGAGCAGTGGAGTCATGTATGCACTGAGTCCAAGTGATAACCCTGGTGACAAACACATCTAACTTAAAAAAAAAAAAACCCATTCAACCTACTGTACATGTTTTAACCTGGTAAACTCATAGTTTCTTATCTGAGTGGACATTATTGTTTATATGTTACAACTCCTCACACACATTTCCATCTGCCTGTTGAACTTACCTGGACAACTGTTGTCAAACTCAAGCTATCTAAAATAGGTGTCCCTAATGCCACTCTTAATCTGGTTCTGTGTCCTGTCTTTCTTCAAGACACCCATACAATACTTGGGTTTTGACTCTACGCTTACCCCTTTACAACATTTGTTCACTCATTCATTTAAGCATTGACTGACTAACTCAATATTTATTGGGTCCCTACTATATGCCACATCATATTTTGGAAATATGAAGATGTTCAAATTGGAAATTACCCCTGCCTTATTTGACTGGGGTTGACTGGAGAAGATAGATAGCAATGAGTATAGCTTAACAGGGCTGGCAAAATAACTCATTTGGATAGTGGATTCCTATGCCATGCCGTGAGTGTGACTCAGATTCAATTTCAGTTTCTACCACATTGTAGGAAGCTTTGATATTGTGGTTTCTTTCCCTCTTTTTCTCTGTCTCTATCTGAAAAAGTCAGCCTGGAGCAGTTAAGTCCCAGAGATGAAAGAAAAAAAAAAGGAGTGGGGGGGGAGTGGGAGGGAAGAAAGAAAGAAAAAAGAAACATATTATAAAAGAAATAAACTGAGTGACATGGCATAGAATAATGGAGGCTATGAAGAGAGGTAAACATACAGAGCAGGCAGGGAAATAAGTGCAGTTAAGTGTGTGTCAACTATAAAACGGGGGGGGGGGGGGAAGAACACTAGTAGATGGATGGCAGGTTCTGTACATTTGTCCAGAATATTGTCTTCTTCAATTATCCACACGTCTCTTTCCTAACTATTCTCTGTGATGACCATAGTCTCTTCTCTGGACTCCTGCTGCCAGATTCCTAAAACAGATTTTATTATGCTGCCCTCCAGTCCCAGCTAAAAGCTCTCTGATAGGCAGGATTTTGATTTTCTCAAGATTTCTGCCCTGTGCTACCCCCTCCCACTGAATGCAGGCTGACTATGATATAATAACAATTTTGTGATTAGTTTACTAACCAATTTGAGTTAACTAAAAGGAAGATTATTCTGGATGGGTGGGCCTAACCTAATTAAATATGTTAAATACGGTTTTGCTGAATGCAGGGAGATTCCAAGCATAGGAAACTTAACCTGCTGGTCTTGAAGAAAAAAATTTCTACTTTTGGGGAAAGAGCCTATGTCCAGAGGTGGCAAGAGGCTTACAGGAATTGAAAATAGTCCCTGGTTAACAACCAAGAAATTAGACACTTGAGTCTTACAATCATAAAGGAAATGAGCGGGGGCTGGTGATGGCGTGCCTGGTTGAGTGCTCACATTACAGTGCTCAAAAACCTGGGTTCAAGCCCCCAATCCCCACCTGCCAGGAGAAAGCTTTGCAAGTGGTGAAGCAGGACTGCCCATGCCTCTCTCCCTCTATCTTCCCCTTTCCCTCTCAATTTCTGGGTATGTATGTCAAATAAATAAGTAAATAAATAAATAAACAAATAAATAAAAGAAGGAAGGAAGTGAGCTCCAAGTCCCTGATGAGAACACAACCTAGATTACACTTTGGTTTTAGCTTTGAGAATCCCTGAACAGAAAACCTCTGATCTGCAGAAAATGTGTGTGTGTGTGTGTGTGTGTGTGGTTGGGGGGGGGGGCGGGAGGAGAGCGTGGAGGGAGGAAGATGGATATAGCATGAGTATGTAAGATTACTATAACATTTGTGGTAACTTATTATACAGTTACAGAAAACAAATACATTGTCAGTGGTTCCCTACACTACTAGGTCAAACACAGCCTTTCCCCAACACGCCTTCGATGTACCTTGCCAGCCTGATCTCCTATTGGTCCCTGTCACTTGTTTGTAACTCTAGTCAAACTCATCTGCTGTCTTTGTTCAATCCATTCTTGCTTTTCCTTCCCCGTGTAGTTCAGTTTGGCCTTCCATTATTACCGAATCATCTTTCTTATAACCTTCCCAATTCTACCTCACAGAGATATCTGGCTCTGGATGTTTAACACTACCATGCCAATCAATCATTTTGCTGTTCTGTTTGTTGTCTTGCCTTAAAATTGAATTACCCTTGTAGCTGAGGGAAGACAGCCCCTATATGATTTAATGTATTTGGTGGTGCAAATCATCACACTGTTGTATTCCAGATAGGCCCTTGCACAAAGCAAGTAATAAGAAGCTGCTCATTAATTATACTGTGGACTCCAAAGGCCTCCTTTGCCATTAGAATACAATGATAATCTCAACCAGGCTCAAGAAATTTAATGTGTAGACCTTGATCTACAAGAGTTCAGTTTTCTTTTGCTTTCTCAGTGACTAGGGAACCTTGAGCCTAAACTCAAAGCAGGAGACACCATAGCCCCTCAGTGGGTTATGCCCCTCTGCATGGGGCTGAAGAAGGAGAGGATAGATCCTGGGCCAAGCAGAATGGAATAGTGCTCCCTGATGCTCTGCCTGTATGTGTCAGCCCTGTCTGAATCATCTCTGCTCCCTGCGCTTCTAGCCTTACAGTTCACTTGTTCACATTTGTATCCCCAAGGGAGCATCTGAGCATTTGTTCTGAGAGCAGGCACTGCACTTCTTGACTTTGGCACCATAATGTGTGACAGAGGTGTCTTCGTTCTCCAGATGGAGAAGCAGAGCTATTTAGTTAATAAAAATCAAATCCAAACCCTATTTAGTTAGGGTCAAATCCAAACCCTATTTAGTTAATAAAAATCAAAATCAAAACCAAGAACCCCTAAGGAGGTCCATGACAGCCCAGATCTTTTCTCCTGATGCACATCCATTGCAAATCGTCGCTTGAACCCCTGCCTTGTCATTAAAAGAGCAGGGCAAGCTGCACCTGGCATTCCTCCATACTTCTTACATTCTCAGGATTTTAGTTTCCTTAGGCCAGTGAACTGGAGCTTCCAGTCAAGTATACAACCAGGACCTGGTCCTCGGCAGTATCCCCTGAGACTGTGGAGGACAGGGTGAGTCTCCAGTGGCAGAAGAGCTAATGAGGACCAGGGAGGAACAGTAGAACCCTCCCTCCTGTCCAGAGCTGCATTTGGGTTCAATCCTGTCCTTCATTGTCAAAGACCCCAGCGTTCCTATTCATTCTGTCCTGTGCTGATAAATAGCGAACAATCAGCTCCCTCAGTAAAATAAGCCCCTATTTATGTTATACATCACTTTCGGATATAAATTTTCCCATCATTGTTCATTCAAAGCCACCATCAGACTTCAAAATGGGTTTCAAACATCCCCCAAATTTTGCCAGCCATTTCTTGCTAGGCACCATGAGCTGATTTCAGATACATCATGGAGAGTTACATACTTTCCTAAATATACTTCAAGGCTCAACAACTTTTTGGAAGCTGCCTCCAGTACAATGATGCTCATTCCATTACTATAAAGGAATTATATTATTATAAAGGAATTAGAGACAGAGAGAGGTTACATGATGAATCCAAGATGCCACCACATACAGTTGTGACACTGCCAGGCCTCCTATCCTTGAGGCCAATATCTCGGTGGGATGCCTGCTCCCTCCTGGGGTGGGGTAGTGGCAAGGCTCTGAGATCATGTGTGCATAAGGAGTGTTCTCAGGAAAGAGACCATAGGAAGGTGGTTTGTACTTGGAGAGCAGGTGCACAGAACTGATTTTCCCCAATTAAACCTGGTTCTATTAACTACCTGGAGGTCTTGTTAAAACACATATTCCCAGTCCACATTCCCGGATATTTTCAGTGAGCACTTCTAGAGTGGAAACCAGAGGCATGTATTTTTAACAGGCAAGTGCATTTTAAGACTAGACAAGTTTGAGAAAGTATGCAGTAGTAAATCTTTCTGTGTCAAGGGCTGGAGATACAGTCAGCTCAGTAGTGTTCTGCTTTGCCATGTGTAAGACCCAAGTTCCAGTTCCAACCCCAATTAGGCAAAATTTGGTGCTGTGGTCTCTTTCAATTTCTCTCTGCCTCTAAAAGTAAAAATAAATTTATTTCTTTGTCAAAAATTCTTGTAGACTTAGGTAAGAAGTGAGACAACACTACATTGTTACATTATTATTTTTTCTTTCTATTATCTTTAAACATCATTAAAAATTTAGAACAAATCAGGACTCCTGGTTTGCTTCCAGGGTCTTCCCCCTAGGAAGCATGTAAGCTTTGGCAGGTAGAAACAGAGAGGCTGTTCTGAAATTTGCCACCGGAGGGCACCCTAATGCAGCAAGAACTCTGTCATCTCTGCGGGGTGAGAAGTTCACTGCTCACCTGGAGGCTGGCCAGGCCCTGATGTGGAGGCAGGGAGAGTAAACTAGGTGCTCCCAGGTTCCTGGAATCCAGCAGAGGTCCTAGTTTCCCAATCAAACTGGCTACCTTAGCCTCTGGTCTCTGGCTTAATTGGTCTGAGAAACTCAGGTGACTCCGGAGAGAGTGGGATTGAGCTTGTTGTTCAGCAGGAAACTGACCCAGGGACATTTCTGCTCTTTGCCTCCTGCCCCAGTGCTGTCCCCACTGGCTATTCCATGTGTGCCCAGCTGACCTGTGGACATTGCACGCTGCCATTGCTGGCAAGTCTGGCATACTATGCAAGATAGGGAAGTCCCAAACTGATTAGTTCCTGAATCTGAGCTCTGTACCCAACTATGTGGCAGTGGGCCAGAGATTTGTCTTCTCTAGACTCAGTTACCACATCTGTGCAGTGGGGATGATGACAGCCAATAGGGCTGTTAGGGATATTATGTGAGATTATCTCTGTGTGAACTTTTTTTTAGTACAATGCATGGTACCTATTAAACATTCAAAGACAATTATTGCTTTTATTTATCAAACAAGTACATTTTATAAGAATCAAGTGTACATGAGGTACTTTACAAATATTAACTCAGTCCTCATAGCAATTAGTATGGTATTATTTTCATTAAACAGCTAAGGGAACCAAGGTCCAGAGGAGATAAGCTTAAGGTAACATTGGTGTTATCTGATAAGGCCAAGATTTTAGCCAGGCAGTGCCCAAGCATCTCTATAAAATACAGTGTGTTGTGGAAAGTCACTGACTGAATCTTCATTTTCTCCATACCAGTCTAGCCTTAAAATCTTGATTAAAAAAATTATTTATTTATTTTCCCTTTTGTTGCCCTTTTTATTGTTTTTGTAGTTATTATTGTTGTTGTTATTGATGTCATCTTTGTTAGATAAGACAGAGAGAAATGGAGAGAGGAGGGGAAGACAGAGAGGGGGAGAGAAAGATAGACACCTATAGACCTGCTTCACTACCTGTGAAGCAATTCCCCTGCAGGTGGGGAGCCTGGGGCTCGAACCAGGATCCTTATGCTGGTCCTTGTGCTTCGCACCATGTCCACTTAACCTGCTGCGCTACTGCCCAACTCCCCGCCTCAGAGTCTTTACTTCTCAAGGAGAGTTTGACATCCTCGAGGAAACACTCACGAAAGATATGTCTCTGATATCTGATTACTGTAAAAAATGGCGACTAATCCCTAGCACTGCAAAAACGGTATCATCTGTTTTCCATCTACACCATGCCTCGGCCTCGCGTGAGCTTAATGTGCAGCTTGGCGATACGAGAATCCGGCATGAAGCCCAGCCAGTCTATCTTGGCGTTACTCTCGATCGCACTCTGTCATTTCACGAACATCTCATAAAAACTGCAGCAAAGGTGGGCGCGAGGAATAACATCATTGCAAGACTGGCCAGCTCCTCATGGGGCGCGAGCGCTTCCACACTATGATCATCGTCTCTGGCATTATGCTATTCCACTGCAGAATACTGTGCCCCAGTATGGTTCCGTAGCCCCCATGTCCACTTGGTCGATTCCAAATTATATTCCTCCATGAGGATAATTTCTGGAACCATCCGTTCCACCCCGGTTCCATGGCTGCCAGTTCTTAGCAACATCGCCCCGCCAGATATTCGTCGGGATGCGGCATCATCTAAGTTCATTTCCCACGTCTACGCTCCACCGGACCTGCCAATATACGCGGATATCTTCACCCACCCTGTCCAACGCTTGACGTCTCGTCACCCAATCTGGTCCCCTACGCCTACACTGAACTTCTCTGTTCCAGACTCTTGGAAACAGAGCTGGCAGTCAGCTGAGGTAAAAAACAAACACCTCATCACAGACCCCTGCAAGCATCAACCCGGCTTTGACCTGGCACGTTATGATTGGGCTCTCCTCAATCGCTATCGAACAGGCCATGGCCGGTGCGCCGCTATGTTCCATCGCTGGGGAGCCAGAGACGACCTGAACTGCCCCTGCGGCTCCAGACAGACTATGACCCACATAGTCAACGACTGCCACCTCTCCAGATTCAAAGGAGGTCTCGAAACTTTACATCAGGCTCAACCTGATGCTGTTGACTGGCTACGGAAGAAGGGCACACTAGAAGAAGAAGGAGAGAGAATACACCTACCTTGCTGGGGTGTCATGAGGTTAGCGGTAATGAAAAGTTCTTGGTGCCTGGCACCTAGTGCATGCTATATCAATGGCAGCCATTTTCATTGTGTTGTTTTTAGACTCAAGCAAGTGTGTGGTGGGGTTGGGGGGGGTTAACAACTAGGTATCCAGGGCATTGAAGACACAGGAAATGTACCCTATTTATCCCAAATAAACTGGTACCCAAAGAGGTGGGCTTCTGATCTGACCAGAGGCCCCTCCATCTCTGACTCACCCCCACCTTCTCCCAGGAAGGACTGCTCACCGCAACTGATCAAAGAGTGGGGGAGGAATGTAGAAGCTAGAGGCCTAGCCCAAGCCTACCTGCCCCCGAGGCTACAGGACCCAGTGCAACCCATATAATATTTCTGTACAAATGAGTTAACCCCTCCCTCTCACTCCCCACTCTTGACTCCCAAGTCTGTGACTGGGGTTTGTAGACTGTTATTCTACCAGATAGATCAGGACCGCTGCAGAATTCAGCTTTCACCTACAGCCCTGCTCCAGAATGGAAGGTGTGTGGGTGGGAACGAGGTGCAGGAAGCTGAGTCTGGAGGGTAGAGGCTGGGCTGGGTAGGAGGGCCAGAGTCTAACTCCCTGCCTGGGTTTAATGAGCCCCAGAGCTCTGTGAGGGCTGCTTTTCACCACCTTTTATTTGGTCAGACAGGGGCTCAATAAATCTTTAGTTCCGTGGACTCCCCTTGTGGAATTGTTGCTGAAGAAAGCTTTTTGCAAATGGCTGGAAAGCCCTTTGCAAATATAAAGTGCTTATTTAGATGCAAACTAAAAATCCAAGGTGCCTGTGACTCATCTGGTACCTATTGTGCTCTCTGCAAAGACGCGGAGGCTTGCCTGTGTGATGGGTGCCATTTGAGAGCCACTTAAAGAACTCCCTGGTGAATGAATTTGGTTGCATTATTCCCAGGCTCCTAGGGAGGACTCTAATTCTCAGTTGTGTCCTCCTCCTCTGACACTTTCTCAACCCTCTCCCTAAGTTAGCTCTGACCTTGGATGTGGTGGGAGGGGGCTGGCCTGTGGGGAGGCAAGGAGCCAAGAGCATGGGGGGCTTTCGCTCACCCACTCTGCTTTTTAAAAAAGAAAAGAAGGCATTAATCCAAGCATCCAGGGCTATGCCTAAGAATCTAATGACAATAGTATTACTTGCTTTCAAAATCCCTTTTATCATTTCCTTTTCTTTCCTATCTCTCACTACCCTGTTATTATAGACCAGGGCTTCATGACCAAAAAATGCTGAATCCATTTGGTCAAGTTTGTCAGGCTGGTGAGTGGCATTGTGTGAAGACCAAAGGTCTGCATGAATGACTGCATTTTTAATGAATTGATCAGTTATTTGGCATTACATGAACAGAATTTAATGCTGTGTACAGCACACTGCTGTGAGGAATAATGGAGACAGATTTTCCAATGCTTATTTTCATTCCTAAAATAGGGAGGAGGCTCCATTTTGAGGTTTGGTGAGGAGTGGTTCATACAGAAATGCAGGCTGGGAAGAGAGCTTCCTTCTCCATGGGAGTCTGAAGCCACGCTTCTCCTCTCTCTCTCTCTCTCTCTCTCTCTCTCTCTCTCTCTCTCTCTCGGGTTTCAGGTAGGTGTGTGTTGTGTGTCCTGGGAGTTTCTTAAGTTGGACGGAAAAGTCAACTCCAGGTTTATTTTTATGGGTTGTCTTTGAATAGATGGAAATAGAAGTGTGTGATAAGCATGGCTACTGCTAGCATAATTGTGTTCTTGCAAAAATTAGAAAAAGGGACCCTGAAGAAAAAAAAGAAAGAAAGAAAGAAAAAGAAAAGAACCCTCTCATGACTGGTAAATTTGCATAGAAGCACCTTCTTGAGGCCAACACAAGGGTAGAAGGATGGGCTGGATTTGGTTTCTACACCCTTGTGTGAGGTACTATAAAAAATACCCACTCCAGACCCGTGTGCGGAAGTGGGCATGTGCATAGAGCATATAGGCTGAGCATATACTGAGAGTAGAGTAGGCTGGCACCTATGAAACTGGGAGGGGCCTAATTCTCTGGCACCTCCCAAGGCTGACCTTTCCTCATCCTCCTTTCCAAAAGCACATAGATGTGGTATAAACTTCAGCTACTCCCAGGTAGGGGGTCACTCAATTCACTTTCATAGTCTTTAATCAAATGTAATGGTCACAGCAGGGAGATACATAGGTAATAAGGAGCCAGCCCTAGAACAAGAGTCTGAGGTAGGACCTGGATGTGGCTCTGTGGATAAAGCACTGGGCTCCCAAACATGAAGTCCCAGTTTGATTCCCAGAATCCCTTGTGCTAGAGTGATTCTCTGGTCTCTTTTCTCTCTCTCTCTCTAATAAAAACACCTTTAAATCAGAAAATATTCTGGGGTGGGCTGGTGGAAGTAACAGTAAGACAAACCAGATGTACTTCACTACTTCTGTAAATAATGTATTCATTATTTGCATTGCATTCATTCCTAATGTATAAAAAACATGTAGTGGCCTGGGAGGTGGCATAGTGAATAAGATGTTGGATCCTCAGGCATGAAGTCCTGAGTTCAGTCCTTGGCATCACATATGCCAGACCACTACTGTGGCGCTCTCTCTCTCTCTCTTTCTTCCTTCCTCTTTATCATAAATAAATAAATCTTAAAAAAAAAAGAAAGAAAACATGTACATTTATGTTTAGAAATTTAAATATTGTAAAAGGAGTTCTGTTCCAGAGAAGCTAAAATTATTATAAAGTCCACTTTTTTTGGTGGCTTCATTGAGATATAATTTCCATACCACATAATTCATCCATTTAAAGTGTGCAATTAACTCTTTTTTCACATATTTACAGAATTATGCAATCATACTTACATGTATCTAAATACATCTTTCTCTCCCTCCCTCCTTCCAATATATATATATTGCCCACCAGAGCACTGCTCAGCTCTCGTTGTAGGGTGTCTTGGACCCCTATAGCCTCAGGCATGAAAGTCTTTCACATAACCGTTGTGTTATCTCCCTTTTCTACATACTTGTATTTTAAAACACGTACTCTAATGGTGTTAATTCCAGCATCGTGGGCACATTCTCTCTCTCTCTCTTATTTATTTATTTGATAGAAACAGAGAAATCAAGAGGAAAGGGGGAAGATAGAGAGAAAGAGAGACACCTGCAACACTATTTCACCACTAGCAAAACCTTCCCCCTGCAGGTGGGAACTAGGGCTTGAACTTAGTTGCTTGTGCATTGTAACATGTGTGCTCAACCAGGTGTAGGCCCCAACCCCCCCCCCCCCCGGCTCAACATGGACTAGTTAGAAGACTGTACCAGAAATTCAGAGCAGAGTTAATAAGAACATAAAATCTTCTTGTAGGCATAAGAAGAAAGGAAAGATAGGCTAAACTATTTTTTCTGGGGTGGGGGTGGGGAAGTTTATAAGCGTTGACTGCTTAGATGTAGCGCTGAGGAAGAAAGAGGAGTCAAAGCCCTACATTTCATAGAAGGATGATGTTAGCAATAAAAGATGATCCACAAAGGATGGTCAAAAGCTCTTGATAGTTTGTGTTTTAAAACATTTTGCGGGAATGGGGTGGTAGCACAGTGGGTTAAGCATACATGGTGCAAAGCGCAAGGACAGGCCTAAGGATCCTGGTTCGATCCCTGGCTGTCACTTCGCAAGCAGTGAAGCAGGTCTGCAGGTGGCTATCTTTCTCTCCCCCCCCTCTGTCTTCCCCTCCTCTCTCCATTTCCCTCTGTCTTATCCAACAACAACGACATCAAATAACAACAACAATAATAACCACAACAATAAAAAAACAAGGGCAACAAAAGGGAATAAATAAAATATTTTTTTTAAAAAACAACATATTGTATTCTTGAGATAATGGGATATTAAGGCAGTAATGTGGTCTGGAAGTCAGGAGAAAAATGAGAGGTTTAGCCCAAAGTCGAAGGTCATTGGCTTGGAGTAAGAGAGACAAGGGTTCAAATCTTGACAGTGTCCCATACTTACTGACAGCCTTTGGGTAAATTAGTTCATTAAGAAGCTAGAATGGAAGATAATAATAATACCTAATGAAGTAGGCTAAGACATCTTAATACAATGTGATAGATTTTCGATAATAGGTAGAGCTCATTTGCGGTTGTGCCTTAGAGTTATGGAATGAATAAATGCTATCACTGGGAGAAAGAATGTAAAAATAGAAGGGATTGATGAGGAGTTAAGTGGGAGAGTTTTCAAAAAGGGGAGGGTGGAGACTCTTGATTAGCAGCACAGGCTACAGACTTGACAGAGATCTTCTTTCCCCAGGGTTCTTCATGTGTGTGATGATGTAGCAAATCTAAGTCTCTTGTTAGGAAAAGGCAGGAGGAGAGAGGAGCATAACACCAGGGCGTTGCACTCTCACATAGAGAAAATGAAGTTACAGGTGAAGAATAGACTCCAGATCACAGAAACCCCCTCCAGCACCAAAAAGTAATTGTAAATTAATAAAAAAATACATATATATATATACACATATATATATCATTATTGTTGAGAAATAAGAATGGAAAAAGGAAACACAAAGTAGAACTTGGACTGGGTTTGATATATTGCACCAAAATAAAGGACTCTGGGGGTAGATGGGTGTGGAACTTTCAGGTCCTGGTGCATGATGATGGAGGAAGACTTAGCCTGAGGGTGAAAGTGTATTGCAGAAAACTGATACATATTACACATGTACCAAACAACTGTGTTTACTATAAACCATTAATCCCCACCAATAAAAAGATATCATCCTCTACTTATTTTCCTAAAATGTTATGAAAGGAAAAAATAAATCATAGCCATACTTTCTTAAATGGCCTTCCCCTTTCTACTTCTCTTATTTCTCCTTTTACTAAACAGTCTCATGTTTTCTCCTGCTCTCTCTTGCTTCTCTTACTTACTTTCTCCTTTTCTTCACAAGAACCAAACACAATACTAACAAGAGAAAATTTCTCCTATGCAGTCCACCTTTCATTCACACTCCTGCCTGCTTCTTTCCCATTAGGAATCACAAAACTATAAAGAATTGTGGAAAAGCAAAACCAGAATCCTCTTTAGGGACCTGGGTGAGGAGATGGGGAAAAAAGACTGGGAAATCTTATGGTATAATTCTTATCTCCTATTATAGGGCTGTCTTTTCATTTGAAAAGTGTAATTTAAATGAAAAAGAGAGGAGAAAAAGAAAGAAGGAAAGAAAGGAAGGAAGGAAGGAAGAAAGAAAGAAAGAAAGAAAAAAAAGAAAGAAAGAAGCAAAGAAAGAGAAAAGAGAAAAAAACGTGCGAGTGGTAAATTTCACTTGGCAATGACCCCCTTTCCATGTCTTCAGTCAATGCCTTTGCTTCAAATATGGCAAAAGCAGCTCCTTATGTGGTTTCTCTTGAGCACATGATTTAGACTCCTCTCTCCTAAGCCTGAAAGGGGAATCCTAGACCTACCTGTCAATGCTGATGGCACAGAGGTTCAGGATACTAGCAGTACACATCATGACATCCAGAGTGACAAAAACATCACAGCAAACACGGCTGAAGTTCCAGACTCCACCTGTTACCTGGACATCAGAGGTTAAGATGTTAGTGTTTCCTCAGCAGAGGGACAACCCAATGAAATCTACTACCTTCCTAGGTTGCCTTGTACAGATGCTGACATACTTTCCCTGTTAGTGAATGCTTCATTACTGCGGGAAGAGATGTGGAGGGAACACCATGCTACCTGACTATGTATTTTTAGAGTATTAGAATGTTAGTGGTCTTAAAAACCATCCACTGACATTCAAGGTGTGGTCCACAGTGGGGTGGTCGGTCTTCAAAGATGAATATTTCAAAACCCTTCTGCAAAGACCCATCTCTGAATCTGGGGTGCGTGAATCTTTATTTTAAAATAAATGGTTTCATCTGACCAAGGTTTGGGAATGACTGATCTAGTTCATACTCAAGAGGCAAGGGAAACTCATTGTGTGTAAGACAGATGTGCAGTTAGAATAACTAAAGTGACTGCCAAGCATGAACACTGTGCCAAAACTACTCTCAAAGGCCCCCCACCCAGTAGAGAACTCACCAGGTTCCCAAGAAATAAGTCCAGAGCATGTTTTTCATAAAAATATCTGATTTCTGGGTGACAGTACAGTGTATAAAATGTTGGATTCTAAAGCATGAAGTCTCAAGTTTAATCTTGGGTCCTAGTTCCATAGAATTGAATGGAGAGACTGGGTCTAGAGGACGGAGCCCAGCTATACTGTAACACTCACAGGGTTAGTGGGAATGGTTTTGACCTTATAAATTTACATCTTCATTCTGAGTTCCATACTTTCCTTTGAGGGACACTTATGAAAAGTCAAGGATGTAGGTACTTTAAATTACTGTCTAGCACTTGCCCATCTTATACTCTTTCTCTCAGCCAAGTTAAAAAAATATTTTATGTATTTACTAATAAAATTAAAATACAGAGAGAAGGATACACAGTGATACCAGAGCACTGCACAGCTCTGGTGATGGGGATTGAACCTGAGATCTCAGAGCCGGATGTGAGTTGGACGTGAGGGCGATCTGGCTGTGACATCTGTCACCCCATTGATCGCCAGGGTTGAGACCTCTGAGCCTTAGTCATGAAAATCTTTTGCATAATAGCCCCCAGTGAACATTTTCACATAGAAAGGGGGCAGAGGTAGAGAGAAGAGGTAAGGGAGAGACAGCATAACAGCAAAGCTTCTCCCATTGCAACGTGGTTCAGACTTGAACCTGAATTGCTCCTGAGGCAAAGCAGACACCACCTCAGGTGAGCTATCTTTCTGGCCCCATTTCCATCTTATTAATATTATCTTTACATAATTCAATTGGATGAAAGACATGTTTCAAGGAAATTTTAATTTCCAGGATGACCACAAAAGCCATTCTTAGACCCTGAGACTTTTGTGCATTTGCCAAATTCTTGTGCCTGGAACTGCAATTCTTGATTGAGGGCCATGAGGCTAGAGGAGAAACCTATTATGCCTGGTGCCTGGCTTAAGTGGTATTCATGATACCCCCACCGGAAAGGCCTAATGGCTATTGAAAAGAAAAGAAGGCAAAGCAGGTAAAGGGAAAGACAGACATAGTTCAAATATGTTGTTCCTTTATCTAGTTTTCATCATTCCAAAACCATGTTGGGTGACCTTGTTACTTTACTGTTTGTCTTTACTGTATCTCACTAAAGTTGGGTTCTGACAAGTTTCCTGTTCTTCCTCGTCTCTGAGAATTTTCTGTGTCAATTCTTTTTAAGCCTTCAGTTTTACTCCTATATTTGGTCATCTCTAACTTGTGTTTTGAAAAACTCTGACCAAAGATATTTTGTTTAAAAGCAACAATGAAAAGCACTAACCAGTGATGAAGTCATCACTTTATGGTCACTTGGTTGCGGATTTATTTTCTCTCTTTTAGTTCAAATATTTAGTTCTAGATAAACAAAGGCCTAATATGAACTATAGGAATTCTAAAAATGAAAATATTTTTAAAAGGGAGATATATAGCTATAATAACAGTGACTTAAGGGAGGTTGAGAATAAAACATGGTTTTGCTCAGTATACAGGAGAGTTGTATGCTATAAAAACTTACAAAAGTTGCATTTTCTGCTTTAAATCTCATTAAAATATATTTATTATGCAACTTGTGTCTTAAATTTACAGAAGAATCACTCCTCTCACTTCCCAAATTGTCAAGTTCCGTAGTATGTTGAGAAGGAAGGATAGGTGAGACATTATTGTTAGAGCAGTTAGAAACTGGGGTCTAGGTGGTGATGCACGCACACATTATAGTGTACAATGACCCAGGTTCAAACCCCTGGACCCCACCTGTATGGGAGGCACTTCATGAGTGGTGAAGCAGTGCTGCAGTTGTTTTCTCTCTCCCTCTCTATCTTCCCCTTCCCTCTCACTTTCTGTCTCTATCCAAAATAAATAAAAAATATTTTAAAATAAAAAAATGCAAAAACAATAGAAAAAAAAGAGAAATTCTAGTGCTTTCTGTGGACTCATTTGTTCACTCTTTCATTCTCTCATAAAACAAGTACTTATGAAACTCTTAGCAGTTCAAGAAGGAGGGCATTTTATGTGTTTTCAGAAGTTTTAAAAATGCTCTTCAGATTCTGTCCTTGAACAACTCAAAAGATAACTAGAGAATTAAGGCATTCTTAATAAAATAACTAGATCCCATGAGATTTTAGTATTGCTAATACAGTTCAAGACTTATGAAGAATTTGCTCTACATGGGTAACAAACCCACATGACCCATTCCAGGAATTTCTATAACTCTGAAACTTTTGCTTATTAAAAATTAATTTTTCTATGTGTCATAATTTTAAAGATGATTTATATGTCTGTCTAACTCTGAGAGAAAAGAGGAGAGAAAGGGAGAACTAGAGTACTGTTTTAGTACATGATATGTCAGGGACTGAACTCAGGATATCACACATGAGAGGCTATTACTTTATCAATTGTACCACCTCCAGGGCCACTTTGTGCTCTTAAAAGCTTTTTTATTTTTTTAAATATTTATTTATTTTCCCTTCTTTTATTGTTGTAGTTATTATTATTGTTGTTATTGATGTCTTCGTTGATGGATAGGACAGAAAGAAATGGAGAGAGGAGGGGAAGACAGAGAGGGGGAGAGAAAGGCACCTGCAGACCTGCTTCACTGCCTGTGAAGCAACTCCCCTGCAGGTGGGGAGCCAGGGGCTTGAACTGGGATCCTTACACAGGTCCGTGTTCTTTACGCCACCAGTGCTTAACCGCTGTGCTACCGCCCAACTCCCTCTTAAAAGCTTTTGAAGACCAATTAAACACTTAGATTGTAGGAGATTAAGTGACTGTTAGTCAGAATTGTAAGAATGAGAGCTTTTACTTGTTTGCTGCTGAATCCATGACATACAAATGTATCACAAAAGAATGAGTAGTCTTGTCTCCGGCCATGCCACCCTGAACACGCCCGATCTCGTCTCATCTCGGAAGAATGAATAGTCTCTGATGTCTTAATAGTAGTAGTAGTAGTAGTAGTAGTAGTAGTAGTAGTAGTAGTAGTAGTAGTAATAATAATAATGAAAAATATTTGTTGAGTGTTCATTAAATGCCTGGTGTTATACAAAGCACTTCACAGACATTCTATTACTGATTTAGAGTGGTTTAGTACTTTGCCCAAGGAGGCATGGCTAGTAAAAGCAGACAGAACATTGGAAGGTAGACTATTAACAGACCCTGCTAGAATAGAGCAAGCCGGTTGTTGGAAGGAGATGTAAATGGGTACACATGAGGGGAAAGGAGAAAACCACATACTCATCAGCTATTTTGTATTACAGACTGCATTACTTCCCCACTAGGGAAAGAGACGCCATCTTCTGATTGTCTCCATCACAGGACTGCAAAAACCGAAATAAAATTAAAATCAACAATAATAAAAAACAGTGCAAAAGAAACTGGTGGCTGCTGACTTTAGGCCTCAAGAAACTATACTCCTGGGAAATTTCTTTAGTATTTGCCTTCTTTTAGCTCTTACTGGCCAAAGCCCTCAAGCAGTCCTCTGGCTTCCAGACCCCTACTGCTCCACCCCATTCTGACTCTCTTTTCCAGTTTCAGATTCTGCCATCAAAATTCCCATTCTCTCTTTGATCTCAGCTATGTGTCAAGAAAAAAAAAAAAGAAAAACAAACAAACAAAAAAACCCAATCTGTCTAGCTGATTAAAGTTACTCCCACTAAGGTGCCATCACTTTACCTTCCCTGGAGTTTACTCATTAAAATGAGTCTTTAATTGGTGGAGTATATAGTGGAAATACTGTTTTTGGGTTTTTTAAGTGAAGCCCCCCCACATCAAATAAAAGTAAGTGGTTAATAATAATAATAATAATAATAACAGTGATAAGTGACAGAGAGTATTGGACTTAAAAAAACATAAAGGCCCAAGTTTGATCACCAGTATTGCATGTGCTTTGGTTCTTTCTACTCTCTTTCCTTCAAGTTAGTAAATAAATAAGCTGTTAAGAAAAAACAAGAAGTCAAGAACATGCTAAACTTTCTTTCACATTATCTCATAGCAATCCAGTGAGATAAATATTATTTACAACTTATTAATAAAGAAATGGAGACTCAGAGGGATAGTTAATGTGCTTACGAATGCATAGCTAGTAAAAAGAGCTAGACTATCAAATCCTTGATTTTAACTATTGCTCTATTTTTCCTCTCAAAGTTCAGCACTTTGATAAATTGCTTCTGAGACATATACAGTTTAGCTCAAGTCTAGCAGGCTGGCTAGCTAGCTAGGGGAAGAGGAAGGAAGAATGTTGACATTAGTGTTAGACATACTGAATATCACCAGTAAGGAATTAAGGACCAAGGTGACATTTCTGAGAGAATATACAGTCATTATTAATTGTTTTCCATATACACACACACACATATATATATATATATATATATATTTCATACACATGCATATATACATATACTTTTCTTTTTAAGTTTTTTATTATTTTGTTTATAATTTTTTATCTTTTAAAAAATTTCCTTATTGGGGGATTAATGGTTTACAGTCAACAGTAAAATATAATAGTTTGTACATGCATAAAATTTCCACATAACAATATAACCCCCACTAGGTCCTCCTCTGCCATCATGTTCCAGGACCTGAACCCTCCCTTCACCCCAGAGTCTTTTACTTTGATGCCATACACCAACTCCAGTCCAAGTTCTACATAGTGTTTTCCCTTCTGATCTTGTTTTTCAACTTCTGTCTATGAGTGACATAATCCCATATTCATCCTCTTGCTTCTGATTATCTCACTTAACATGATTTCTTCAAGCTCCATCCAAGATGGCTTAAAGAAGGTGAATTCACCACTTTTGATAGCTGAGTAGTATTCCATTGTGTATATGCATATATTTTTCAATGGATAGAGACAGAGAAATTGAGAGGGAAAGGGAAGATAGAGAAGAGGAGGTGCCAGGCGGTGGCACACCCAGTTAAGTGCACATAGCAAGAAGTGCAAGGACCCACGCAAGGATCCAGGTTTGAGCCCCCACTCCCCACCTGCAAGGGCTCTGATTCACAAATAATGAAACAGGTCTGTATGTGTTTTTCTCTCTCCCTCTCTGTCTCTGACTCCTCTCTCAATTTCCACCAGGGGCACTGGATTTGTAGTGCCAGTACTGAGCCCCAGCAACAACCCTGGAGGCGAGAGAGAGAGAGAGAGAGAGAGAGATTGACTGAGATTGAGACTTGCAGCACCATTTCACTACTTGTGAAGCTTTCCTCCTACAGGTAGGAACTGGGGACTTGAACCTAGGTCCTTGTGCATGGAAATGTGTAATGTGTGTACTCAACCAAATGTGCCACTGCCCAGCCCCCATCAATTGCTTTACTTTGTCTGGGTCTGTAACAAAGCAGTTTCTCAAGTCACTGCATTCAAGCACTACTAACATAAAAATGCTTAAAGTGCATTGCTCTAAGGCATGCTGAAGCAGATTACTTCCTTACTAGTTCTAAGAGCTGTAAACAAGCAAGTAATCACCTCTCCTCCTTCCTCAGATCCACCCATCTTAGAGGCAGCAGTTTATTATTATTATTATTTTGTATAGGCAGCAGTCTTAATTTACTGTTTATGTGTCTATCACATAACCAAGAAGATGGAGAATTAAGCCTTGAGTCAGCATGAAGACAAGATGGCTGATGAGACCAATGACCTGTGACCTGACACGGTGCCCACTTACCTTCACCTGTGCAAAGCACAAGGGCTGAGCCAAACTGCACAAAGTATCGGTTGACAGTCATGGACAAGGGGGATTCAAGCAAGAATTTGAATATATCCAGAAGCCCTTCACCTCCATACAGACTTCTAGCCTGCCCTTCCTTTCTTGAGGGTGTACTATCTCCTCAAGTCTTTATTCCTTTTTTTTTTTTTTCTTTCTTTCCCTAACTACATACATTTTCTATTTATGGAACTTTCAGTGAGGCCTTTTCTCATTTTCTGAGGTCAAGCCCATATTCCATTTTATTGGGTGCCTTTTCTAAATAAATACTATGCCCAAACCTGGTTGCTTTCTTCTCTTTTCTTTCTTCCTTTCTTCTTCTTCTTTTTTTAAATGTCTTTATTGGGAGATTAATGGGTAACAGTCAACATAAAATGCAATATTTTTGGGGGGGCGGGATGTGGTGCACCTGGTTGGGCGCACATGTTACAGTGCACAAGGTCCTCGGTTTGAGCCCCCAGTGCCCACCTGCAGGGGGAAAGCTTTGTGAGTGGTGAAGCAGTGCTGTAGGTGTCTCTCTGTCTTTCTTCTTCTCTATCACCCCTTTCCCTCTTGATTTCTGCCTCTCTTTATCCAATAAATAAAAATAATTAAAAATATAAAAAAATACAATAGTTTGTACATGTGTAACATTTCTGCTTTCCACACAACAATTCAACTGTTTCTTCTTTCTTTTTTTTTAATATTTATTTTATTTATTTATTCCCTTTTGTTGCCCTTGTTGTTTTATTGTTGTTGTTGTTGGATAGGACAGAGAGAAATGGAGAGAGGACGGGAAGACAGAGAGGAGGAGAGAAAGATAGACACCTACAGACCTGCTTCACCGCCTGTGAAGCGACTCCCCTGCAGGTGGGGAGCCAGGGTTCGAATCGGGATCCTTATGCCGGTCCTTGTGCTTTGCGCCACCTGCGCTTAACCCGCTGCTCTACAGCCCAATTCCCTGTTTCTTCTTTCTTAGTGTGACACAGAACTCCTCAAGCTAACAGGTTTCATAATGTCACAGAAGGACATTTATCCATCTATCAATCCAAATATTTCACATTTTTAAAATATTTATTTTTTTGAGAGAGAGAGACTATCAGCTCTGGTGTGTGACAGTACCTCGATCAAGTTTTGGGCCTCAGGCTGAAAGTCCTGTGCTCCAAAGATGAGTTATCCCCCTGGCTTATTAACTGAGTCCCCATTATTTTGCTGGGTGGATGTATTACAATGAAACAAACCTGTTTCTGTCCCCGGAGTCTCAGAATATAAAGTGTGTGCATGTTAGAGGAAGAAGTGGGTGAATGGATATGGGTGTAGGAGATAGACACTAATAAATAAATAAATAAATATTATACAATGTGATAAATGCTGACAGTAAGATAAGTACAAAGTGTTGGGATAACATAAAAGGTAAAGCGATTTTTTAAAATTAAAGTAGGGAAAAAAACACTTGATTGACTTAAGGCTCTTTAGAGACATAATTCTAAATTTCTTTTAAATTCTAATGAATAACTCACTTCAGAATTAAACAGCAGCCAGGTGGTGTTACTCTCACTTGCTAATGAATGTCACTAATTCCCCTTGGCAATACAGAAGGTGGCAGTGAGCAAGAGTATATCTTCAGGTACAGAAGTTGGCTATTGATTTTCAACAGACACAGCCCAAGGCAGCATTCCCCAAATTTACTGATTATAAGCAGCATTTCCCAAATCACCTAAGGCTCTTGTTAAACAAAATGATTCTTAGGCCCCACTCTGAATCATAAATCACTCTGATGATTCTTACTGTGTGGGAGGTTTTGGAAACACTGGTTGAGGTGGTGAAGGTAAAGGTGGAAACTGCCCTTGCCTTCAGAAATGATGGTCCCTAAAACAAGGTCCATAAGCATTCTTTGTTCCAGGAATCCTTTAATCTTAGGATCTTCTTCTCAAAAGATTGCTTTTAAGTACATGCAGTAAAATTCAATGGGTCACAGAAGATGCCAATTATACTGAAATATAGTTTGCAAAGTATTTTTTAAAAATATATATGCTTCTTTAATAATACATTAAATAACAAGACCTAGTGGCAGGCTCAAAATTCCTATAATTTCCATGTTTCTAATGAATGTAAGTGCTATTTCAAGTTGTCTATAACAACTATAATGTTATGTGAAAAAAAGAAAACTCAGTAATTTCCACTGGTGACTCTAAGGATTTCTTCTGCTATGAGTTGATGCATACATTAATAATTGAAGGAGGACCAGAGAGATAGCTCACTGGGTAGGGAGCCTACATTGCTATGCATGTGACCCAGGTTCAAGTCCCAGGTATCACTACAATGATCACTACCTGGTACTGTGGGATTTCTCACTTTCTCTTTACTCACTGTCCTTATCTCTCTACCTAAATGAAAAAAAAAATTTATATTGGTGAAATCATGCATGCATGAGACCCTATTTCCATAAAAAATGACAGAAATGTTATACATCTACTTAGTGAAAATAAAGAAGTAGTTTTTTTTTTTTTTTAAATCAATATATAGTGAAGAGCCACCTTCCAACACCTCAGGTTAGGAACTATTGTTCTGAGTGAGGCATTTTTAGTTATTTTGGGGAGATTCTCAAGGGAAAAGAATGGAATTGTTACTCTAATAACCTCATCATTTCACTTTTGTTTGCCATCTCTGGATTATTATTATTGTTATTACTGGGTGAGGTGCTATGGGGCAAGACAAGTTAGTAAAAACATGTTTTTCAAGGGCTGAGTAGTAGCACACCACATTAAGTGCACATAGTATGAAACGCAAGGACTGGTGCAGGGATCCTGGTTCTATCCCCCAGCTCCCCAACTGCAGGGGCATCGCTACAAAGCCGTGAAACAGGTCTGCAGGTGTCTCTCCCCTCTCTTAATTTCTCTCTGTCTTGTCTAACAACAATGGAAAAAAAGGCCACTAGGAGTTATGAATTTGTGAAAACCACAAAAAACAAACAAACAAACAAAAAAACAAACAAACCAGATTTTTCAATTTTCTGATTCCCAAGTCCATCATCTTTGAAATGG
The DNA here is from genome assembly GCF_950295315.1 of Erinaceus europaeus. NCBI lineage: Eukaryota > Metazoa > Chordata > Mammalia > Eulipotyphla > Erinaceidae > Erinaceus > Erinaceus europaeus. The sequence goes on along the minus strand of NC_080170.1, from coordinate 88,785,707 downwards.
GCATGCTTCAGATTGGTAGTTCCTATAACTTAATTTGTAGCAGAGACCCATGTATTTATATAACAATATATAACAAATTATCAGGCTGGGAGTGGGCTAAGAATTGGGGGGAAGGAGGGGGCGTTTGATTTCAGTTACTATGGAGCCACCCCTGATAATTCCTATTTGGTAGATCCAATGGTCTGTTTCTGTTGTTGTCCCTGGAGCTTCACTGCTCCAGGCTAACTTTTTCAAATAAAAAGACAGACACAGAGTCAGAAAGACAACATAGCACTGAAACTTCCTTTAGTATGTAGGGACCACACTACTCAAGTGAGCTATCTTTCTGGCCCAAGTTTGTGTTTATTATTATTATCCAAAAGTTTTAAAATTTATTTATGATAGAAGAGAAAGAACCAGAGCATCATTCTGGCACATGTGATGCCATGGATCAAATGCTAGTCTGTATTATTATTATTTTTTCATCCTTTTCTGGGACCTGTAATCTCCCCCCCCCCAAAGTCTTTCATTTTGCTGCAATACAAAAACTCCAGTCCAAGATCTGCTTAGTGTTTTCTCTTCTGATCTTGTTTTTCAGTTTCTGCCTTTGAATGAGATCATCCCATATTCATCCTTCTGTTTTTGACTTATTTCACTTAACATGATTTTTTCATCTGTATTTTTAGGAAGTAGTTTTCTGTCATGAAGTTAAGCTCAGAAGTGCTCCAAGTTCCAGTGCCCAGAAATCATGGCAGAGCCCATTTAAGTTGCAGATTCTGGTGCCCATCCCCAGAGAATTCCTTTAACTAAGATGTGGCCAGGAATTTCTTGTGGTTAGATCAGGCTTGAGAAATGACAGCATAAATCATCTCAAGCCTTTCCAGCTTTAGTAGTCTATGCTTGTTACAAAAATTCAAAATATAGTGAAGAAATGTTGAGAATCTCCTGGTTTGGCTTTCCAGTGGGGAGATCTCCAATTGCTTTCTCCTTCCTTTCCTTCCTTCCTTCCTTCCTTCCTTCCTTCCTTCCTTCCTTCCTTCCTCCCTCCCTCCCTCCCTCCCTCCCTTCCTTTCTTCTTTCTTTTCTTTTCTTTTCTTTCTTTCTTTCTTTCTTTCTTTCTTTCTTTCTTCCTTCCTTTCTTTTTCTTTCTTTCTTTCTTTCTTTCTTTCTTTCTTTCTTTCTTTCTCTCTTTCCCTCCCTTCCTTCCTTCCTTCCTTTTTTCTTTCTTTCCTTCCTTCCTTCCTTCCTTCCTTCCTTCCTTCCTTCCTTCCTTCCTTTCTTTTCTTCTTTCTCTCTCTTTTTAACTATGCGGAAACCCTCCTTTTAAAAAGCCCTGTCTTTCATTTTTGTTGTTGTTGTTGCCTACATACAGGGTTATTGCTGAGGCTCAGTGCCTACATTACGAATCCACTGCTCCTGGAGGCTATTTTTCCCATTTTTGTTGCTCTTGTTGTTACCCTTGTTGTCACTATTATTATTGTCATTGCTGTTATTGTTGTTGGATAGGACAGAGAGAAATTGAGAGAGGAGGAGAGAGAGAGGGGAGAGAGAAAGATAGACACCTGCAGACCTGCTTCACCACCGGTGAAGCAACTTCCCTGCAGGTGGGGAGCTGGGGGCTTGAACCAGGATCCTTCCGCCAGTCTGTGCACTTTGGGCCAACTGCACTTAACCCGCTGTGCTACCGCCCCACCCCCCATATCTTTCATTTTAACAGTATCATCGTAAGATCCAATAGCTCTTCACCTCCTCCTCCCCCCCCAAAAAAAAACCCAAAAACCAAAAAACAACTATTCTTTCCTGTCATCACTACTTGGCCTTGATAATTCTTTCTGTGGTAAGTTTCACTGCTTGAAACTGTCCTGGTCTTTCCGACCTATCTACATGATTAAAACTTTGAATCTTTTCCCCTATCCACACTGAAACCCAAGGACTCTTATTTTAGTATTCTAAATGTTTCCTTGGCTAGTTATACTGCATTTCAGTCCTGATATAAGTGCATCAAACATCATAAAATTGGTGCTGAACTGAGTGGAACAAAATGGGATGTTTGTGCTTGAAGAGGGAGCTCCAAACTGACTTCAGCTTCCAGAGCAGGAAATTAAAAACTTGAGAGGGAATCTGAGATTGAACTATTTGGTATGGCACAGAAAAAGTTTTCTAGAAAATGCTGCAAATTGAATTAAAGAGTTAGCCAGACCTAAACCCTCTGGAATATAACCTACTATGCGGCCATCTGCCTGATTTTTATCTTGAATTTGTCTGCTAGGTTAGGCTCGAGAACGTTTATGAGTTCATACAATGGATATACACATAAGAAAACTGAAGAGAGTCAGTGACTGGCCCTGCTAGCCTCTTGGTATGCAGTACTAAGGCTAGGGGCCTATGTACCTCAACAAAGAGACAAGGAGAATGTTACCAGCGAAAGCTCCCTCCCGACCCTTCCCAGTTTTTGTTTTTGTTTTTCATTCCTTTGGGAAACTATAAGATTCCCAAGCAGTTGATATATTACATGGGGGAAAAATACCTCAGAGCACACACTAAAGTAACTCTTGTGCCCAGTGATAAGAGGAAAAGCTCATACCATAAGCCAGTCTAGCCAAAGTACATCTTGATTCGTCTACTAAAAATTCTGAGACACAGATTTATTTCCTCCTGCTGTAAATGGTACAGTACTCACACTGGAGGTCTAGAGTTTTGCCTTTGCCTGTGGATAATGCTGCATATGGAAGAATCATTGACTAGGCCATATTAAGTTATAGTACTTAAAGTTGAACTCGCTCTTAAGAATATCATATGTACATATATATTTCTGACTCCTTATCAGTATCATTATTATTGGATGTGAAAAACAGTCATAATAGTAGATATAGCTGCAGATGGTATAAGCAGGAGCCGTCTGCCTACTGCATATACTGCAGAGTAGATCCATCTGATCATTCATATATCAGATATTTATGTTGCACATATTATGTGCCAGCTGTGTTTGGATTACAGTACAAAAGGACCAAGGCATAGCCTTTGATTTCAAAGATAGCTCAGCATAATCCGGTTGACAAAACATGAAGATAAATACAAGACTTTCATCACAATTAACCTGAGAAGAAAAAACATTTTACATACACACACACACACACATACACACATACACACACACACACACACACACACACACACACACACACACACTCCTTTTAAGTCTATCCCAATTAAGCTAGATGCTTTCCTTCTTTTCTTTTCTTCACTTTACTTTTCTGTTCTGTTTTCTTGATTCCCCCCCCTTTATGTGTCTCCATTGAGATGATAAGTCTAATTTTAGTTTCTCAGTCATTCTTTCATATGGATACCAGTATAGGCAGCAGTGTTCAAGGTTTTTGCTCTCCTGTGATATGTCATACTTAATTAACTGTCACCTTCACTATTAATATTAACTGAGATATTAATTTGATGAATTTTAATTTCTCTTAATCATAGCATCATTTTAATCTTTCATTGGATACCTCTTTAGAATTATGCAGAGTGCAGAGGAGAAGTATTAATAGTATATTAAGTGTTTAAAAAATCTCTCTAGTAATTGCATGTTTTCCTGATAAGAATACCAGGGTTGGAGTAGGGCACCAAAGTAAAAACCCTGGGTTGAGGGTGAGAGTGGATGTTTGGTAGGGGTGGGGAGGTAAGGGGGAATGGGATGGGATACAGTCTTTTGGTGGTGGGAATGGTGTTTATGTACACTCCTATTAGTTTCTAGTCATATAAATCACTATTTATATGAGAGGGGGAAATTAATTGAATGTCTCAAACTTTTTAATGCACAGACCATAGGCTGAGTCTTTGATATGTTGACTCTCTTAAAAGCTTAGACCAGGGAGAACAGAAGCAACCGGTGTCACAGCTATATACAAATAATGTCAAAGGACATAAATTATGGTGATGTTGTGTATGATACAGCAAATCCTAATAAAGGGATATTTCAAAGTTAACCCAATTGCCAAATAATGATTATAGCAATAACTATCTATTGCCTTCTTTTTGATTTTTTTATATTTATTTGTTTTCCCTTTTGTTGCCCTTGTTGTTTAACATTGTTGTGGTTATTGATGTAGTTGTTGGTGGATAGGACAGAGAGAAATGGAGAGAAGAGGGGAAGACAGAGAGGGGGAGAGAAAGATAGACACCTGCAGACCTGCTTCACTGCCTGTGAAGAGACTCCCCTGCAGGTGGGGATCTGGGGGCTTGAACTGGGATCCTTACACATCTATTGCCTTCTTAAGCCCTAAGACAGCAGGAACCTCCCACTTCCTCTATAGAGTCTATATTTCCCCAGTCCTAGAACCTCTAGGGTGGGGCTCATGCTTTTCTCAATTCATACCAAATGATATTTCATTTGCTGATCCCAACCTAATCAATGCAATGAGCGCCACCTTGGTATGCTTTACTTCAGACTGTGTCCAGAGACATCAGACATGAAATGTCAACCCTTCAACCTCATAACTCAGGTGAGACCTTTCCTTTCATAGGATTCTCAAATTCCATTCCAGGAGCTTCACTTCCTAACAAAGTTCCAAAACCTAGATATAGACCAGGTCCCGTGAGATAGAGCATATGTTCACATGTCTCCATAAATTAGGGCAAAATATATACCTGAAAGCAAAAGTGCACAATAGTCTGTAGTGAGTCAATATAAAGTTCATAATGAAATATAGTATCTACTTAGACTTAGATACCCTCCTTACCTACTTCCTATTATACTTCCCTCACTCACCCCAAAGCTAACCTTATCAAAGCAAGGACTGCAAAAGCTGAATAAGGGCAAGAGACTGGCATACTTTAATGATGACTCTTTAGTCACTATCAGGCCACCCCATCAGTTGGGGCCCTTATTCGGGGAGTCCTGAGATTACCAAACAGACATGATGGGCTTAGACCTCAAATAAATCCCTCTCTCCATTGTTACCAGTCATCTCTATCATAAACAACAAAACAGACCCCTCTGTGGGCCCCCAAAGGACCTTGTTCTCAACTTGGACCAACAATGGTAGAGAATGTTCCATCCTGAAGAAGATGGGTCCTGAAATCGGGGCAGTTTGGATTGTTCCTACTCATGACATCATCTCCCCAGACAATAACTTGGATCCACCTGTATATCAGATTTCAGGCTCAGGGAAAGAAAAAACTAGTATAGCCACAGGCCCTTTGGAATACAACTAAAATATGCCTATTAGCTATCTACAAAACGGAGACCCCCCAACTCTTCATCTGCTCTATTCTAGCTTTTAGGTTCATTATTAGTCAACAACTTGTTTGGGTTTATATGTTAACTCTCTTTTCAGTCACCAGGTTCCAGATGCTAGCATGATGCCATCCAGAATTCTCTGGACAGACGACCCCACCAACGTGTCCTGGAGCTCTGCTTCCCCAGAACCCTGCCCCACTAGGGAAAGAGAGAGACAGGCTGGGAGTATGGATCGACCTGTCAATGCCCATGTTCAGCAGGGAAGCAATTACAGAAGCCAGACCTTCCACCTTCTGCATCCCACAATGACCTTGAGTCCATACTCCCAGAGGGTTAAAGAATAGGAAAGCTCTCAGGAGAGGGGATGGGATACAGAGTTCTGGTGGTGGGAATTGTGTTGAGTTATATCCTCCTATCCTGTGGTTTTGTCATTGTTTCCTTTTCATAAATTAAAAAAAAAAGAGTATCAGGGTTTTGAGTAGGTGTAGGCACCCCATTTTCCTTGTTAGCAAGTGGATGTTTTGTCTTGATTACCTTCTGACTCTGTTTTGTACTTTAAAATGAAAAATACTTTCATTTTTGAGAAATGTTTCTCTTCTGGAGAATTCTCCAGGGCCTGCTTCATTATCTGACTCACAGGTTATATACTATTAATGGAGGCATCAAAAATACAAATCTGAAGGTTTTTTTTGTTCCCTCTTCCCTCGGTAGCAGAGTCTATGGAGAGTTGGTATTCAGGAGGAATGAACCAAGTCAAAGGGGAACTGCGCCATCACAAGAAATTTATCAATTTTGTGGACTGGTCTTACTGTCATTTCCTATAATTCATAATATATATATATATATATATATATATTTACTAACAGATTCTTTACCCTCCCCACACCTGAGAGTGTGCTGTCCTCTTGTCCCTCCTATATGCCCCCCACCCCTACTTTAATAGAAAATACTGAGGGAGATGGCCACTAGACTGTTTCTCCCAATCTTCCAAATCTTTGAGGCATGACTGACATGGAAAGTAAGCCTGGAGGGGGTCAGGCGATGGTGCACCCAGCTAAACCCACATAGTACAAAGCAGAAGGGTCCCGGTTTGGGCCCCTGCTCTCCACCTGCAGAAAGGTCACTTCACAGGAAGTGAAGCGGGTCTGCAGATGTCTATCTTTCTCTCCTCCTCTCATTCTTCCCCTTCCCCCTCAATTTCTCTCTGTCCTATCCAATAAAACACAAAAATGATGGAGCAATGATTTGTAGTGCTGGCACTAAGCCCCAGAAATAACCCTGGAGGCAAAAAATAAAAATAAAATAATAAAAAAATGAGTAAATCTGGCCCACTTTTGGGCAAATCCCTATTAGATCAATAACTCTCACTCAAATCTAGCCACCTGGATGCTGGAGACCAGGGAACAGAATCATTCCTAGTTTCCCAGTTTTGATGTAGACAAGGGATGCTGGATGCCTTTGTAAAATGAAGAATGACAGGGATATCCCACCCTTCCCTCATCTCTGGGTCACAGTAGGGAGCATCTGAGCCTAGAAAGCTAGCAGCTCAGGGGAGAAAGATACAAGCATGACTACATGGAGAGGCCATAACTGGAGTCCACTCACCTCCAGGTACACTACCCAGGGCATCACCAAGGTAGCCACTAGTAGGTCTGCCACGGCCAGGCTTACCACCAGGTAGTTGGTGGTGGTCTGCAGGGCCCGTTCTTTCAGTACAGCCACGCACACCAGACCATTGCCAAAGATGATGGCCAAGATGAGAGTGCAGTAGAAGAGAGCATAGTAGGCATGAGGGCGGGCACGGCTCGGGGCTGTGGAGTTCTCTGCCTCACATGTGGAGTTGATGTGGCCACTCAGTTGGCTCAGAGGAGCCATATCCTAGAGGGAGAATTGTGACCCTAAGATGTTTCCTGGGAGGAGAGATAACAGTGTCAGTAAGTCAGATTTTTTGGAGTTTGGCGGCTTGGACATATCTTTTACTTATTGCTTCAGTATAAACATACTGATTTCTTCTAATATACCAGGTAATATTCTAAACACTGGAAATAAAGCAATGAATGAAAGAGATAGCAGCCCTGAAGACTGGATGGTGGCACAGCTGGTTGAGTGCACATATTGCAAATATGCAAGGATCAGGGTTCAAGTCCCCTGTCCTCAACCTGCTGGAGGAAAGTTTTGCAAGAGGTGAAGCAGGGCTGCAGGTGTCTCTCTGTCTCCCTCTCTATCTTGCCCTTCTTCTAAATTTCTGGATGTTTCTATCCAATAAATAAAGATAATTAAAAAAAGAGAGAGCTAGATAGAAGTCCTTGCTCTCATAAAGCTGTTTGTTCTAGAACAGAAAATGAATAAGATACATGGGAAATATACTATGTTCAATGATAATGTTTATTTTAGAGAAAAATAAATCAATGAAGGGGGTAAGGAAAGGGAAAATATTGTATCTGTCAATATGTTAGTAGTGTGTTCAGTATAGTTTTTAAATTGAAGACAATCAGGCAGCCCTTATGGAGAAGATGGCAATTGAATCAACAGGAGGACATGAGGAAGGTCTGGGGGGTGGGGGTGGAGGTGGGGATGGTTTGAACATCTGGTATCGGATACAAAGGCAGATAAGGCTTGACTCTGAAAGGGAAACAGAGAGGTTAGTTTGGTTGGAGGAAGTCAATCAGGGGAAGAATGATTCTTCTGATGGTTCTCACATCTCTTGATATCAATCTCTTCCATTCTGCTCCTGCTTTATTTGGCTCCAGTAAGCTATCTTTCTGAGCATAGGTAGAGTAATCTTGAAAAAAAAAGGAGGAGAAAAAGAAAAATAGAAACATCCTGTTACTTGACTTCAAATTATATTGTAAAGTGACACTCATAAAAATAGTATGATATCAAAGTAAAAACAGAAACACAGGTCAATGGGATAGAGTTGGGAGTACAGAAATAAATTCATACATACACTGACATTTAATTTGTAACAAAAAAGACATAAAAGAAAGAGAAGGAGTGACAATAAATACAATGGAGAAAAATCTCTTTCAACAAGTGGTGGATAGAAAACTGGAGAGATATATACCAAATCAAAGAAGTTGGATTACTCTTTAGCTCTATACACAAATATGAATTAAAAGTAGATAAAATGCATGAATCTTTTCTTGAAGACTTGAAAACATACAATATGCAGAATAAAATATAGGTGGTGGTGGTGCTGTGGAGATAGTATAATAGTTATGCAAAAAAGATTTTTATGCCTGAGGCAGCAGAGGTCTCAGGTTCTTTTCTTCTTTAATTATTATATAGAAACAGAGAAATTGAGAGGTGAGGGGGAGATAAAAGAAGAGACAGAGAGCTACCTGCAGCCTTGCTTCACTACTCATGAAGCTTTCCCCCTGCAGGTGGGGACCAGGGGCTTGAACCAGGGTCCTTGTGAACTGTAATGTGAGCACCTTACCAAGTGTGTCACCTCCTGGTCCTGGTCTCAGGTTCTATTCCCAGTGCCACCATAAACCAGAGGTGAGCAGTATTCTGGTAAAAAACCAACAAGTCAAACACAAAACAAAAAGCCCCAAAACACAGGTGCTATGGTCTATGATATTAACATTAGAGATGCCTTTGATATTTGACCCCAACAACAAGAGAAACAATTGGGACTACATCAAATTAAGAAGATTCTGTGTAGTGAAAGAACATAAAAGACAACCACTTCATCTAGGGCTGGATGGTGGCTCACCCGGTAAAGTGCACCTATCACCATGCATAAGGACCCGATTTGGAGTCCCCAGTCCCTATGTGAAGGGAGCAAGTGCTGCAGGTGTCTCATCTTATGTCTGTCTTTATCTCCCTCTCTATCTCTGTATCTCACTTTCCATTGAAAGATGGCTGCTGGTTACAGTGTAATGATATAGACACACCATAACTCTGGTAGTAAAAAGAAGACAGCGTGGTGAATGAGAGGAGAGTTACACACCATACACCCAGTCAGGGGTTACTATTCAAGTTATAAAGGGGCCATGCAACTCAACAACAACAATAAGTAAATAAACAAAAATAAATGGACATAGGAACTGAACACACACTTCTCCTGAAAGGAAATGTAGACAGCCAACAAGCATATGAAAAAATGCTCATCATCATTTATCATTAGGTTAATCCAACTCAAAACCACAAGGAGATATTATCACAAATCTGTGAAAATGCCTTACATTAAGAAGATATTGGCAAGAACAGAGAAAAAGGAGCTTTTGCATACTGTTGGTAGGAATATAAATTGGTGTAATTATTTTGGAAAACAGCATGGAGCTTGCTCAAAAAATTAAAAATTGTGTATCATGATCTAGAAATCCCACTTTTGGGTATCTATCTGAAGAATATGAAATCATTGACTCAAAGATTTAGATGTGTGGCTGGAAAGATAGCTCAAGTGGAAGTCTAGGACTCACATGTCTGAGATTTCTGAGATGCCTGGCATCACATGTACAGAGTGGTGCTCTGATTTTTCTCTCATGGGAAACTCTCTGCCTATTTAATGTGAAATAAATTAGGTAAATCTTAAAAAAAAGACTTATATCCATAGAATTATTTATCATAGCTAAGATGTGGAAACAAGTGCCCATTGTAGTGATCAAATATTATACTAAAGATGTGTATAAATACATATCTTATTTATATAAAAGACAAAAGTTTGTGATCCAGGAGGTAGCACAGTGGATAAAGCACTGAACTCTCAAGTAGGAGGTTCATAGTTTAATCCCTGGCACTGCATATGCCAAAGTGACTCTTTGGTTCTCTCTCATAAATAAATAACTTTTAAAAATTATAAAAATAGAGTGGGGGATATCATAATGGTTATGCAAAATTCTTTCATGCCTGAGACTTTGTAGTCCCGGGTCCAATATCCTACATCATGGTAAACTGAAGCTGTGTAGTGCTTTGGTTTAAAAAAAATTAAAAAGATAAAATTTGGGCATCAGGTGATTGAATACACACACATTGCAATGCACAAAGACCTGAGTTTAAGCTCCTAGTCCCCACTTGTAGGGACAAGCTTCATTAGTGGTGAAGTAGTTCTGCAGATGTCTCTCTGTCTCCCTCTCTCCCGTTTCAATTTCTCTGCCCTATTAAATGTAAAAAAAAATAATAAAAAAGGCAACAATTTACTGCAAAATGAGGATTAAGGCTGTTGGAAAAGTTAATTTAGTGCCTTCACATTTCTACTTGTTTCTGTTATTGACACATGCATGTGTATTGTTTTTATACTGAATGAACTCCTTTGTAAACAATTTAAAAAATAAAATATTTAGACATGGAACATGTGGGCCTCCATGAAAACTCTCTCTCAGTGCCTGGCAGAGAGACAGAGGCTGATTTGGTGCAGGACTTGGTTTCAGTCCTGGTTTATGCAGCTCTCCTTTGATTAGGATATTCGCCTAATTGTGGCGATTATTATGATTAATCAGCTTTCAGCCAGAACATGAAAGTGTTAAAATGAACAAATGATTACAAGGGGCGACCAACTTGGAATGAATTCAGAGAAGTGTTTTAAAAAATTGTTCTTTATCTTGGCACACCATTTGAATTCAATTTATTTTAAAACATAATAATAATTTTTGATAATAATTATAATTTTATCATTATACGAAGAAGGGCAGCCGCTACCCTGGAGATACCACTGCTGCTGCCAAGAGCTTTTGAAATAATACAATGCTTTCTGATTATTCAAGGATATTTGCACCTTTGAGGCAGGTTCAGGCCCAGAATGCCTTTCCCTCTGCATTGGGCCTCTTTGGAAAGCAGAGGCCAGAAATTACTCTTTCCTTGGGTTGGCAAATGGAGTCTTAGTTTCTTGTCACCTGTATATTAGGAGGGAAACACGATATCTTGAGAAATACTAGTTATCATCTTATTGGACTTCTAACTCTGCTGACAGTTGACAACTTCTTAAAAATAGTGTAGCTCTGTGTCAGTGACTAATTATGTGAAGGGAAAAATCTCAACGCTAAAAATCAATTCTTAGCCTGACGTTAGAATCACACATTTTTGCACTGTACTTCTGGTCTTTTGCAGTAGTTTGGGATAAATTTAATATTGAGAGACTATAGGCATAGGCAGTTCCTGATGAGCTGTGGGTGTGGGAGATGAAAGCAGAAAAGGATGTTAGATTATTTTCCACCTCTCAGCTAATTGCTTCAACTTTCTCTTTTATTGGATTTCTTTTTCTTTTTTCTTTCTTTCTTTTTTTTTTTTTTACAACCTGCCATACTTATGTAACAGATTGTTGAGCAAAGCTTTTCTCTTTTCTTTATCCCTTTCCCAGAAATATTAACAGATATCAAACTGGTTTCAGACAGGGAAAAGCAAAGAACCAGTGGAAGTCATTAACGTAATAACCACTCTAAGTAATTATAATAAAGGTAGTCTAGTTTCCTCATTAACAAAATGGTCATACCCACTCCCTAGGGTTACTGTGAAGATCAAATACAATTTTATATGTAAAGACCTGAAACTGTTGGGCTGGATAATTCTTTGTTGCGGGATTAGTCCTGTACATTGCAGGGTATTTGGGAACACCTCTGACATCTCCCTGCTCAAGTCCGAAGCACACATCTCTTCATAGATTGTGACAACCAAGAAGCCGTCAGACATTGTTAGATGTTTTTTGGGGGATGAGATTGTTCTCATTGAGAATCAGAAAGTATAATGTCCGGCATAGATCATTTGAAGTATTATTATAACTTACTTTTAAAAATTATTTTAAAAATTATCTTTATTTATTAGACAGCAAGAAATTGAGGTGGGGGTAGAGAGGAAGAGAGACAGAGAGACACATTGCGGCCCTATTTCACCACTTGCAAAACTTTCCCTCTGCTGGTGGGGGTGGGGGACTCAAACCCAAGTCCTTGCCCATTGTAACATGTGCACTCAACCAGGTGCGCCACCACCTGGCCCCATAGCTTATATTTAAAGGCTCAATAAATTTTATTTGAATGAATGGATGGTAGAATAATGCAGGGATCCTGAGTTTTCTGTTGGCATACAGGTATCAGTAACTCTATTTTCTTTTAAGAATATAAGAAAATGGGGGCTGGGTGGTGGCACAGCGATTAAGTGCATGGGGCGCTAAGCTCAAGGACTGCCATAAGGATCCCATTTTGAGTCCTTGGGCTCCCCACCTGCTGGGGGTCTTCACAAGCGGTGAAGCAGGTCTGCAGGTGTCTATCTTTCTCTCCCCCTCTTTGCTTCCTCTCTTCTCTCGATTTTTCTCTGTCCTATCCAACAATAACAGCAATAAGAGCAACAATAATAACTACAACAATAATGAACAACAAAAAGAAAAAAATAGCTTCCAGGAGCAGTGAATTTGTAGTGCAGGCACTGAGCCCCAGCAATAACCCTGGAGAAAAAAAAGAAAGAATAGAAGAAAATGTATTGATTCAGGTATCTGGGAAGATCAAAGGATCCTACTCCTGGTTTTAGACATGGTTATTTCCAGGGAATCAAATTCTATCATCTTCCTCCTATTCAATATACATTGGTTCTGTTGTCATTCAGATTTGTCTTATTCTCACAATAGCTCGTTTCATAGCGTATCAATAAACACATGTGAAAATATAAACATAAAAAATCATGACGTTACCAGCCTAGAGTTTCAGTGTGGGTGCTGTTGATAGTTTAGAATGAGTAGTTCTTTGTTGTATGGAACTGTCCCATACATTGCAGGACATTTAACATCTTTGGCATATAGACATCAAAGGCCAATAGCACTTCCATACATTGTGATAACTAAATATGGCCATATAGTCCTAATACACTTGAGGGAGGCAGAATAACCTTGAGTGAAACCCATAGCTCCAGGTTCACTTTGTTAATTAATTTTTTTAGTGATTTAATATTCACTTACAAAATTACAAGATAATAGGAGTGTAATTCCACACCATTCCCACCACCAGAGTTCTGTGTCCCCATCCCCTCCACTGGAAATTGCAGTTGTTCTCCCAAGATCACAGATATGGGTTGACTAGTGAAATATTACAGCTTTTATAGTTAAAGGAATGTGCAGATAGGTAAAAGGGTCAACTAAGCTATAATGTTAGAGTATCTAATGGACTTGCAAAGTAGGGGATACTAATGACTTCACAAAGAATGTTGGTGATTTAGAGTGAATAGGAAGTGAAAGTGGAGACGGTAAGTGCTAGATTACTGCTGGTCTTAGTTTTAAGATTCATTATATATAACACTACTGAAATATCTTAATGAGCCTTTGGATTCCTTACAATGATTTCTTACAGTGATTTAGTCACTCTCTATACTTTATTCTAGCATCCTCTTTAAAAAGCAGAGGAGCAGAATGGTTAGGGCTCTATCAACTAAGGCATGTGTTCTGCTTTACTGTTATTCGATCTTTCTGTGCCGAGCTATGTAGTTTGCCTGAGTGTTTGTGAAGTGCCTTTTTGGTACCTGGTTCCACACCAGGTCCCTATTGAGTTTGTTAGGAAGATACATATTAGGATTTACAGGGTTTTAATGGAAAAAAAAAGAAAAAGAAAAGAAGGAGGAGGAGAAGGGGGAGAAGAAGAAAACAAATGCAACACAAATAAAAGTATCTTGAGTTCTCAACCTTCTGAAGACAATGGTTGTTACTTCCCCTTGGCTATGGCTGTGTGCCTGGCACTCACATGTATTGTCTCATTTTAACATTTTTAAATAGATTTAAAAAAATATTTATTTATTTATTTTCTTTTGTTGCCCTTGTTGTTTTATTGTTGTTGTTGTTGTTGGATAGGACAGAGAGAAATGGAGAGAGGAGGGGAAGACAGAGAGAGGGAGAGAATGATAGACACTTGCAGACCTGCTTCACCGCTTGTGAAGTGACTCCTCGCAGTTGGGGAGCCGGGGCTCGAACCGGGATCCTCATGCCCGGTCCTTGCACTTTTCACCACCTGCGCTTACCCTACTGTGCTACAGCCCGACTCCCTCATTTTAACACTTATATTATCCCTGATGATAGATATTGATGCCCAGTATGTGGAGAGCCCAGTTTTAATCTAGGGCTCTCTAAATCCCAAATCCATGACTTCTATGTGTCTGTGATGGGTGTGGAAGTTGATATGAAACTAATTTCAAGGTAGAGATGAATATTCTTATTCCCAAAACAAAATACCCCAATAACATGATAGTGTCATTGTAAAATATTATTTTGTGTCTTTGATACTTGTCTTTTGCTGCCTCTTAATTTTTTACTCAGTTACATTCTGACTTCAAGTCTCGAGAGTTTTTCTAGTTCTGAGCTTCACTGAAGAATTGCTATCTGAAAATTAGGGATTACAGCTAAATTCACAAGCGTTATCATATTTAAATCTTATAACAACCTGATGAAATGCTATTATCCTGATTCTTACAGATGAAGGAAGTAAGTAACAGGGGCAGGGAAGAACTTTCATGCCTGATGCTGCGAAGTCCTGGGTTCAATCCCCGACACTGTTAGCCAGAGATGAGTAGCACATTGATGGAAAAAAAAAAAAGTGTGTGTGTGTGTGTGTGTGTGATTTGGTGAAATATTTCACTTGTTCCTGGTGTTGGAAGGTGCGCTACTTTGCCTTGTTCACAACCCAGGTTTGAGCATGGCCTCCAATAATGAAGGAAGCTGTGATGCTATAGTCTCTTTCACTTTCTGTCTCTGCCTCTTTCTACAGTTAAAAAAAAAGTAACATAAAGGTTAAGTATCTTGTGAAGTGAAAAACCAGTAAATGGCCTGGCTTCAACTCAAGATCTGGTTCAAGAACTCATGTTCTTTTAAGAGAGAGAGAGAGAGAGAGAGAAAGGGAGCGAGGTAACCAGAGAGTTGCTTCAGTTTATGTGGCATTGAGGGGCAAGCCCAGGACCTTACCCATCTTGAGTTCAGACACCGAATTCTCTCTCCAGTTCTTGTTAAGAACAGAAGTTATGTTCTTAACTACTACACACTTTATGATTAGGGTAAGGGAGACATATCTGAGTTGGGATTAATTTTAAAGCCTTGCTTGTTCAGAGAATCTTATACACATCACCCAACCATGCTCAGTGAAGTCAATGCAGGTGCATACTGCACAAAGAACCAGTGGGAGTTACATTGTCATCATTATAAAAGATAATCTTTAGCATTTCTATGGCACTTTATTCTTTCAAATCGCTGTCTAGTTTATTTTTCCTGATGAAGATTCACACATGTACTGAGATACATAGCATATTTAAGTATGTGAGTACATTTACATGGTTGACAAATGTACAAGGGAAAATATCTGCTTCCTTTGGTACCTAAAGTAGCTAAGATAATGTAGATTTTCCATAATTAAACCTTTCCCATAATACAGAGCACCCCTGTTTTCCATCTCAATTTCTAGGAACTAAGCATCCTACCACTGCAATTAGAAATAAAATGGGAAGTGTCATAGCTCAGTTAATTAACTGTTAAGCACATACCAATCAATGGCAAACTTCAATGCATTAGATATTGAATTTAATATTGGGAAATTCTATTTGGTATTTTCTTTAGTTCATTTTTCATAATAGGTAGCCTTCTGACCAGATTCAATATCACATATTCATTTGATAGCAAGCATTTTTTCTTGCTTAATATTCCTGCTCATAAAGACCCTTGAAAATGTTCAGCTATAAATAAACACGTGTCTGAATAAGAATCTCATATCATATCTGCTTCTCTTTGACTTTAAGAGTTCTAATGATGTCAAGCAGTCATTTTTATTTTTTTTTTACTTTTACCAAAGGAAGACATCTTAGTGACCTTTTAATAACTATTAAACAAACGATTTCACAAAAAAATTCAAACAGGAGTGTGGAGTTTAGAATCTAAGTCTCACTTTTATGCTGCATTATTATTTATGCATGTATTTTGATAGTACTTGATTAAATTAAATTCATGAACTGGAACAAATACCTAATTGCAACAACTTTCACTGACCTGATAAGCTACAGTAAGTAATGAAAGCCCCACAATTAAACAGCAATACACTCAAAATCATATGCCATCATTAAAGAAAACATACACAATCATAATCTCAAGTACTGCATGTCTCTGTTGGGAATAATTGGATTCTGACTTGGAAACAGCCTGACTTTAAATAGATCATTGAAAACGGTACCTCTCCAAACCTTCAGCCCTAGATTACCAGGGTGCTGAGTTAGGGAGTTTAAATTGAGAAACCATTACAATTAAATAAAACCCTTAAGAGGAATACAATCAACTTTCATACCAATTCCAGGAATAGTATCAGCTTTTTATTTCCATCTTTCAATTTTGCTCTGATATAGCCTCTAGAACCCACGAGGATCAAATTTTTGGAAAAAATAGAATGAGAACAGGTTTATATTGTCCAGAAATGAGAAAAAAATTGAAAATGGTTTCTTCTGGATTTTAGGTTTTTATGCAAGAGTGGATATTGAGTTTTAATACATATCCTTATAAAACTACAGAACCCCAAACTGCTTAAATTACTCTTCAGGAAAACACTATGTACTAAATTAGAGATGAAAAAAAATACTTACCTTAATTTTTTTTTCTGAATTCTGTGAGTTCAGCACCTCAGCTCCTGCAGCCACCTACTGACAGCAACATGCCCAAGCAAAGCAAACTTTGCCTTTCCCAGGACATAGAAACTGTGAAAATGAATAGAAAGAAAAGCACCCATTTTTGCCTCTAAGGTGAAATCACTTATGTACTGTTCTTCCAGCTTCACTTCTAGACATCACTGCATGTTTCATTGCTGGTTTTGAGTGCATCTGCTTCTCCAGAGGATTTAGGAGGAACCTTGATCTGAATGTAGTTAGGGCCAACCCCTCAGAGGCTCTGTCCTTGGTGCTGAAAGAGAGGTGGAATAGGTAGAAGCAGAATCTGTTCCCTACCTCTCTTCTTTTCTGTGTCTCTATATGCTCTGTGCTTAGCTTTTTAGTGCATGTGTATTCCCCCCCCCACACTGTTCTTTTTAATCCTAGTTTTCTACTGCTTTTAGTTTTACCCTTTAATTTCTCTTCAATAACTCACCTTCCTCAATTTAATTGCCTTTCCAGCTTTTGGTAGGTGTCAAAATGATTGGTGCAGAAGGAGGAGCAGATCAACAAATTGATATCACAAGTAGCTAATAGAAATCAGTACAATTTAAAACATAATTGACAGACTAATTGAACTCGGAGGTGTAAGCTGTTTGGGTAAAAAAAGGTTAAAGAAAATATATTACAGTGGAAGCAAAGCTGAGGCATGGAATGTAGCTAGTGGTAAAGTAAGCCGAATACAGTGAGAAATGTTAAATGTTATGCTATGAAACACTCTTCATTTTTCAGAGAACTTTACAAATCCATTTGCCACTTCATTTTTTTCTCTTCCTCTCTGACGATAATGATATATATGTATATATATATATTTGATTTTTTAAGCAGTCAACATTAGAACTGGCTAAAATAATCTGAAACTAACTTTCATGTTTTTATAAGCAAAAGTTTCTGAAGAATCATTAAAACTTACAGAAGTTTAATTAATTACCACCTGTTCCTATAATAATTTACTATGGAATGCAAACTATTTTCTTTTTCTTTTTGTGCATTTTTAATGAGAGATATTGATAGGTAGATAGATAGATAGATAGATAGATAGATAGATAGATAGATAGATAGATAGACAGATAGGGAGACCAGAGCATTGCTCAACTCTGACTTAAGGTAGTAAGATTCAGTCCTCTGTAGAGGACTGAGTCTGGGGATTTGGAACCTCAGGCATGAGAATCTTTTTGTATAACTATTATGCTGTCTCTCCTGTTCTATTCCCTTTTTTTCTTGATTAAAAAAAATTCGACGGGGGGTTGGGGGTGGGGGATGGGGGTGGGTGGGGATGGGACACAGTCTTTTGGTGGTGGGAATGGTGTTTATATACATTCCTATTAAGTGCAAACATATAAACCACTAAATAAAAAAATTATTAAAAAATTCTCCCTCTAGGTAAGGTGGATGAGCTTGGTAGCTTCTACACTGATTGCTATGGGCAAGCTGGTCATAGCTTGACTATGATGAAGATCTCTCCTGGATGAGAGAGAAGCAATAGCATTATGGTTTAGATGCACTGTTATTAACAACAACATCATGGACTGTACATATACAATTAACCAGTCATTTTAATACATTCCCTCTTTCAACCCTTAGCAGCTCTTGTAAGCTAGATACTATTTTTCTGATGCTTAATTTATAGATAAGGCAATTGATACTTTGAGGAATTAAAATAATCCTTGTAGGTCACACAGCTAACAAGTAATGGAACCAGAATTTTGATGCTGACATCTTAATTCTGAAGCATGTTCTCTCTATGACTCTCTATCTCCCCTTCTCTCTCTCTGTGTATCTCTGGTGCTGGAGATCAAAACCAGGATCTCAAACTTATTAAGCATGTACTCTATCACTAAGCTACATACCCAGATAATTGGAGTATGTTTTCTTAACCATTTTGCCACAATTCTTCCAAAAATGAAATATTTAAATTTCATAGGAGACTGACCTAATATCATGCAATAATTATTGTAATGGTAAAAATGATGCTTGCTATCAGTGATATATTTGTATGGTGACATACAAATAAAGAAATTTTTAAATCTTGTTCTTGTCAACACCTTACATAAGTGTTTATGATGCTCATTTTTATAGAGCATTTTGGGACCCCAGATAACCCAGATTCAGTCCCTGACACTGATATACAAGAGCTGAGAAGTGCTTTGGTGTCTCTGGTCTGTCTCCAAATCATTTTTTGCCTTATAAATATTTTAAAAGGCATAATTAAAAAAGCATTTTGGGGATATGGCTATGGAAGAGCAGCCACTGAAAAACTACTCTTTTTTTTTTTTTTAATTTTTTTTTAAATTTATTATTTATTCCCTTTTGTTGCCCTTGTTTTTTTTTTTTTTTATTGATGTCGTTCTTGTTGGATAGGACAGAGAGAAATGGAGAGAGGAGGGGAAGACAGAGAGTGGAAGAGAAAGACAGACACCTGCAGACCTGCTTCACCACCTGTGAAGTGACTCCCCTGCAGGTGGGGAGCCGGGGGCTCGAACCGGGATCCTTATGCTGGTCCTTGTGCTTTGTGCCACCTGCGCTTAACCCGCTGCGCTACCGCCTGACTCCCCTGAAAAACTACTCTTACAATCAACTAGATAAGGCAACAAAAAGATACCTGGAACTTCTGAAGAAATTCAACTAGCCACAGGTGGGTGCAGACACACATAGAAAAGTGTGCAGGAGAAACTATCAAAACAAAAACAGCTTGACCTAAGAGCCAGCAGATGGCTCCTGGCATCATTTTGGTAGGCTTCTTTCCCAAAGAAGGCAGGGAATCTATCAGGATAGGGCATGATTGAAAATTGGAACTGGGGTGAGGTAGATAGCATAGTGGTTATTCAAAGGACTCTCATACCTGATACTGTGAAATTCCAGGTTCAACCCCCCCCCCCCATACCACTATAAGCCAGAGCTCCAGAACTAAGTGCTTTTGGAAAAAACAAGGAAACAAAACTAAAACTAAAACTGTGCAGCCTTCCCAGGCTGAGGTAGCAGGTTTCCAGAGGCCAGAGAACAGATCAAAACATAATAACAAGACCCTATTTTGTCATCACAGGTAATAAATCTGCCAAAAGGACATGCACAACTCCACTCCCATTATATAAACAACATAGTCACAGCACCACCTACTGGCTGAGCAGCAGAAACCATGCTTAACCAAAATTTGGGAAAAAAAATCAAAATGTTCAAACTCATAAAGTCCTGGAAAAATGTCAGTGTTTGAATTCAGAAAATCAATAGAGGCAAATAAAGAGTCTAACTATAACATACAGACACAAATTCAAGAACTATGAAATCATTTCACCAAAGAGCTACAAAATACCCAGAAAACTATGAACAGAGCTACAGGATGTGAAGGACACTTTGGATGGAATTAAGAATTATGTAAGAGGCATAGTAAGTAGAATAAATTGTGGGATGCTGACTCTGCAGTGAGGTCCAGCCCCTACAAGTGTACAAAGGAGGGGAGGGAAATGAAAACACTCAGAGGCAAGGTAATTTGGAACTATTCAAGGAATGCAACAGAACCATTCAAGGAAAGGTGCTTCAAACATTGTTTATTAGGGTCATATTTATACAGCAAATTTTGGCAAAATTTCTCATGAATTTGGATCCTTCACACAATTATGTAATTATTGTCTCATGGATTTGAGATATTTTTTTCATTCCCTAATCTAGACTGGGAAATGGTCAGAGACAGTGATATCCTTTACTGCACATACCCTCAGAGATTTTGTGAGCTTCAGCATGTAGCACATTGAAAGCTGTTTCAGCAGAACACCTTGCCACAGCATGTAGGACATAGAGGTTTTGCCTCTACAAGCTGCACAGCTGTATCTTGGGTGTTTTGCTTCTGAATAGCTGATTCACAGATTTTACTGTGAGGTTTGTATCTGAAAAGATTTTCCACTATCTCTCTCCTGACTTGGTCCCTGATAATAAATAATCTTGAGTGCCAGGCTAGCTTCGCCATAGAGAGAGAGATGAGGAACTCGTGGCAGCATGGTAATACAATTCTTTATTGATGCAGATGCCCCAGAGTTGGTGTGAGCACAGCGGGTTTAGGCCACATGGAGCTAGCAAAATGGCTGCCTCCAGGTCAGGATGTGGAAGAGAAAAAAGAGTGAAACCAGGAACAGCAGTGGGCTTTATAGGGCAAAAACCAGAAGTGGCAAGTTGGGAACAGGATTGGCTAGGAAAGAGGGTGGAGAGAGGCAAAAAGCATGCTGGGAAGGTGGAAGCGTCCTTAGCAACTGTTGTGATGGTTTTAACTGAATTAGCAATACCCTGAGGGGATAACGTGGTAGGAATCTTTCAGGCAAAACAATGATTATGTAAATAGACCATAGTGTCAGCAATGGAGCACGGAGCAGAGAGGGGGTGGGAGGGTGGCTTTAAGGCCCAACATCTTCCCCTTTCTTTTTATCTAATGGCCATAGTATCAGGAATGCGGGGTGCTTTGTGAGGCAGGGAGTCTGATAGGCCAAGGCACACCTTTGGGGTTACCACTGTCCCTCCTTGTTCAACCTCTCAGTAGAGAGAGAGATTAACAGGATTGACACACTCCTCAGGTTCAAGTCCTGCCAAGCTCAACCACATCCTCACAATTTCCCAACATCTCCCTCTTTCCAATGGCCATATTTAAATGGGTCAATGTCTGTAAAAGACTCCATCTCTGACAGAAGAATAGTAGTTTAGGGGTGAAACCTGTTGGGCAGAAACCTAAATGATATCGTGCAGGTGTTTTTTAAAAGAACTGGAATAAGACAGGGAGCGATAAGTAAGGGTAGCAAGGGACAGCATGAGACTGAAGAGAGGCCTGGTAGGCATAAAGGGGCTGCCTGATGGGCAGAACGGGGGTGCTGCCTGATAGGCAGAGGAGTGGGGACCTGATAGGCTGAGGGGCGAGAGGAGTGATCTGGCATTGCAGAGTCCCGAGACATCTGGCTGCAAAGTCCATGGACTGTTACATTCAGTAACAGTGTAAAGGGAGTGTCCAAAGGTGAGGCAGCAAGTCTGATAGAAGTGGCAGTCCAATGCCAACTATCAGGCAAAGAAATGCCAGGGGATGAAACGCTGCACATTTATCTCGATGGGGGAGGTCAGCCACCGGAATTTTGCTTCTCTGTAGAGAGTGAACTGGAACCGCCAAAACATGACAGGTGAAGCAGAAGCAGGAAGGGCAGACAGTGATGGGCGAAAGGCAGTAAGAAAGTTCTGTCCTTGGAGTCTGTGAATCAGGTTCTTTAGATCATGTCAGGTCACATTATTGGTTCCCGGGGGGGTGCTGTAGTCGTACCATCTAGTGGGCGATGTCAGAGTGTGCAGGGGTCCAGATGATTTTCCAGGGGTTCCTGTGAAAGAAACACAAACAAATCTGCTTCCCATGGTTAGCAGGGTGTCTGGTTCGAATTTTTATAGACTTAAGAGGGGTTTAATGTAGTTAGTGCATTAGCCAACTGAATATTGGGGGGATGTATCCCTCTTTTTTTCTTTACTTAATTGGGCCTAGGTGTTTGGTGGGCCTTCTCAACAACCATTTGCCTTTGGGGGTTGTAAGGGATGTCTGTGGCATGGGTGATGTTATAAAGGAAAAAAGTCTTTAAATTGTTGACTGACAAAGGCAGGCCTATAGTGGCAAAACGAGATACACCAGTTAAGTGTAGAAAAATACGTGAATGTCGTTATTAATTTATATAAGTTGTATATGGGGGAACTTCTTATATAGTTTAATATCTTACTATATGAGCAGATGCTTCTTCATGTGAAGGCTTTGACATAGTTGTAATCAATTACTTGTGAAGACAAAAACTTTTAACAAGTTAAAAGTTTACTATAATTGATAACTCGATGATTATAATTGGTTTAAGTATATTTATAATTTTGTTTAAAGGTCGTCTTATGTGACCTCATGTAGCAGTCTATGTACAGCAGGATCTTCAGATCAAATTTAGTTAAAATATATTGATTTTTAGCTATTTTTTACTTTGAACTTTAAACAAACTCAAGTTATTTAGAGAGTTAACACGTTAGTGACAATTTTTTTGAACATTTACAATATTTCCATTTATAAATAAATTTAAAAATAATAGAAAAACCTCCATATTCCATACTAAGTGCAAAGTTGTTGGAGAGGAATGGTTTATGAAAAATGAAGCAATTCTCTGTAAAATAGCATACTCCATCAGAAAAACAAATGTGAGAGTTGAGATAACTGAGGAAGAAGAGAGGGAGAGAAGAACAGAGAACATATTCAAGAAATCATAGCAGAAAAATATTTCCACAGCTGTAAAACATTCAAAAAAGATATCCAGAAAGCTGGATGAACACCCAAGTTCCTGAATCCAAAATGGCCCACAACATGACACATAACAGTAAAACTATCCAAAAGCAAGTACAAGGGAAAATACTACAGTTTGCTAGGGAAAGGAAAAATCAAACATACAGAGGTAGAGACATCATGCTTTCATCAGATTTCTTATCACAAATCATAGAGGCAAGAAGGGAGTGGAATGATATAAGAATGATTCAAAGTATTAAAAAAAAACTGACAGCCATGAATACTCTATCCTGCCAAATTATTCTTCAAGTATAAGGAACAGTAACAATCTCCCCAAACATAGGAAGGAATACACCCTCACCAATCCTGATTTGCAAGAATTTCCTAAGGGAGTCCTACATGAAAAGCAAAGGAATTCCAGCCTTAAATGAGATGATTAATGGTAGAATTGAACCAGGAACACAAAAAATAACAGAAGAAACAACAAAACATGGAAAAGGGCAGGCTAAAATTGACAGAACAATATGACCAATGTTGGTGAACCAAAGCCAACTTAAATAAAACGGTCATAAAATTTTAAGTTAGACACAATGCTCATGATAATGACATACTTCAAAGAAATTGAACAACTTGCCCAAAAATTTATGTGGAATCACAAGAGAACCACAGACTGCCATAGCAAACTGGGGTAAAAAGGAAGTAATTGGAGGTATCATGTTTTCCAACTTCAGTTTATATTACAAAGCAATAATGATTTACATAGCATGCTACTTGCATTATAAATGGATATTTGGATCAGTGAAACAATCAAAAACCCAGCTATGAGCCCATATGTGTCCTGACATCTAATATATGACAAAGGTACCAAAACCACTCAATGGGGAAAATGTTCCCTCAACAAATAGTGCTTAGAAATCTGGACATTTACATGTAGAAAAATGAAACCAGGCCACAACTTAACACCATGCACAAAAAACAGATAAAAATGCATCAAAGACTTGGAAATTAGAACTCAACTCTAAAATCCCAATCTCTGTCTCACCTTGGATAGAATTTGAAGGAATAGTGTTTGGTAGGATGAGTCAGAATGAGAGGGATGAATACTGGGTGATTTCACTTATAGGTGGAATACAGGAGACAGGGACAGAAAGGAAAAACACAGATTGACACTTAGATTGAGGGTGGTATACTACACTAAAGCTTTGGGGAAGGAATGGAATGGAAGCCTGGGGAGGAGGTGTTTGGGATCCTAAATTGAGGGTGAGAGTGTTTTGAAGTTGGGAGGTTGTATCCATGTATCCTATAAACCATTACTTCCCCAATAAAGTGAAGAAAAAAAGTAAATAAAACTGTTATAGATTGAATTGTATCTATCCCAGATTTATCTAAACCTTAATCTCAGAATGTGACTCTACTTGGAAATAAGAGTTTTAAAGAGTGATTAAGTTGAAAGTGCCTTAATCCACTTACTAGTGGTCTTATAAGAAGAAAGACAGCAGGGAGTCATGCATAGAGAAAAAGCCATGAGACAGCATATCAGGTAGGTGACCATTATCAAGCCAAGACCTCGGGAGACTAAATTTTCCCCAGATGTTGATTTTATTGTTTTTTAAATTTATTTATTTATAAAATGGAAACACTGACAAGACCATAAGATAAGAGAGGTACAATTCCTACCACCAGAACTCCATATCCCATCCCCTCCAATGATAGCATTCCTATTCTTTAACCCTCTAGGAGTATGGACTCAAGGTCATGGGGTGCAGAAGGTGGAAGGTCTGGCTTCTGTAGTTGCTTCCCTGCTGAACATGGGTGTTAGCAGGTTGATCCATACTCCCAGCCTGTCTCTCTTTCCCTAGTGGGACAGGGCTTTGGGGAAGTGGGGCTCCATGACACATTAGTGGGGTCATCATCTGTCCAGGGAAGTCTGGTTGGCATCATGGTAGCACCAGATGTTGATTTTGGACTTTTAGCTTTCAGAACTGTGAAAAACTTAACTTATTAATGCCCATTTTATAGTAATTTATTTTTTCATCCCTAAGAAATTAATAAAGAACCTTAGAGAATTTATGTGTTATATCTAAGATTGCTTATGACTTATAGGACTTAAATATCATGTGGCTTTACTGAACATGCTCTGAGGCTGTAATTACCTATTTTAGTGTGAACTTCCAACATCCTTTCCCCTTGGATTAGAGGCTCAAGAAATCATGTACTAGAAGGTTACCAAAATAATTCACTTGGATAGTTTACTGCTTTGCCATATATGTGATCCCAGTTTGAGCCTGGTCCCCACTGCCTTGAAAGAAACTTTACTATTCTGATCTCTCTCCCTTTCTTTGTCTCTACCCCTGCCTCTTTAAAGAGTGAGCAGAGAGAGAGAGAGAGAGAGATAAAGACAGACAGAGACACACACACACAGTAGAAAGAGATCAGGTACTATCAAGGTCAGGTATGTCTAGCATGAAAGAATAATAAGAAATGAGTGAACAGGGACATATCATTGTTCATTATCAGCTTCATAGTTTTATCTTTAAGTGTCCTGTGTTTATTTTACTTAACATTAAATATATTATACCTAATAATAATGCTTAACTAATAATGCACAAATTATGTAGGAAAGTTTTTTTCTATATTCTGTGTCAAGATCACATGCTGTATTTCTACCAGGCAACTATGAATGCTGTTGACAGGATTTTCCTCAGCACTTCTGTAATGTCTTACTTTGGTAAAGTAAGAGGAATGAAGAGTCTTATTAAAAGTCTATGTGAGGAACTTTCATGGTAGATGTGGTGTGGAACTATACTCCTGTAATTTTATAATCTCCTGAACCATTATTAAAACACTAACAAAAAAATAAATAAAAGTCTATGTGAGGGCTAGACAGTGGTTCCCTGGCTGAGAGAACATATTGCCATGACCAGCCCCCTGGTCACCACTTCTATGGGGGAAGCTTCATAAGTGGTGAAGCAGTGCAATAGGTGCCTTTCTTTCTCTCTCTTTCTCTATCTCCCCCTTCCCTCTCAGTTTTTCTCTATCCTACCAAAAATAATTTTTTGAGCCTATGCTGAGGGGCTAGGTGGTGGTACACCCTGGAGAATTTACATGTTACCATGTGCAAGGACCTGGTTTCATGTCTCCTCTTGCAGGAAGGAAGCTTCATGAGTGATCAATCAGTGTTGCAGGTGTCTCTCCCTCTCAATCTTTTCATTCCCTCTTAATTTCTCTCAGGAGTGGTGAATTTGTCATGAAAGCATTTTGTGGCACCTGGCGGTGGTAAAATAAATTATATAAATACAACAACAGCATCCCATCAAGTCTTCTGTAGAAACTAGAGGGAAATTAACATATCCAAAATCACATATCTAGGGAGTCAACTCTGTCTAGTCAGCTTAGATTCCCTGTCACTTGAGATGGAAAGGATTGGCAAAGGGAATGAGAAGAAAGGTGGTGTGTGTGTGTGTGTGTGTGTGTGTTGTGTGTTGTGTGTGTGTAAAGGAGGTGTTTCTTCCTCAGTATGTCAGTGTCTGTGAAGTCCAGCAATTGCTCCTTTGAACCTGGCACTTTCCATTTATCCTCTCAATACTGATCAAATTTCACTTTTATATATATTAAACTCATGTTCATGGTTGGCATTGAAGAATTTGAGATCTTCCTTCTGGGAAGAACTCCAGAACGCCCACAGAACAGACATGCTTAGGCAGAAATCAAGACAAATACATACCATTTTCTTCATCTTCCTCCCAAGATCCTATCTGAATAGCATGACTGTTGTTAAAATTCGGAGCTCCAGCAGGCCGGGCTAGCATCGCAGCGGTAGACAGAGACTCAAGGACACATGGCTGGGCAGGGAACCAATGTAAAGCATACAACAATATGCCTGTCGAGGCAAGTACGCCCCCCAGAGGCAAGAAATGTTTTTTTTTAAGCTGATAAAGTTTTGCCCACAGAGGCAAAAAATGGCTCCCTCAGGCCTTCCCTTGACAGCACACTGGTTCTTGTTACTCGCTTACATGTTTCTCCATGTTTGTGCCAGTTTCTTTTTTAAAAAATGCCTGTATGATATAGGTTTCTGTTCACCCCACACCCCTGATACTGTAGTCATTTAGTTAAAAAGAAAAGGGGGAATTGTTGTATGCTTTACATTGGTTTGTTCTAGCTCTCCCCCTGCCAAGAAAATTGGTTCAGTCCTGCTAGTTTTCGCGGGCCCGCTTGTCCCCGCCCCAAGGAACCCTGAGAGAGTTCCAGAGTAACAGAGTTGGAGAGTTGGAGAGTTCGAGAGTTGTTGGCGCCGCCACAGGGGAAGGAGGCAGCAGAGTTCTGTTTGGTGATTAGTTTGGTTTAGTTTATGAATCGTTGTTCCTGAATAAAGAAATACAGCTTCCCTGCCCAGCCGTGTGTCCTTGAGTCTCTGTCTACCGCCGTGACACTAGCCCGGCCTGCTGGAGCTCCGAATTTTAACAACACATGACTGGAACACTCATATACCAGCCACAGTGCTTTATCAGTGAAGTTTTTCTTTTGAATTTGAAGTGAAAAGTACAGAGAAAGAATTAAGAGGCATTGTTTTTTAGCATGCTCAGTGGTTTTGTCCGAAAAGCAGTGAGTGTAAGATTTTGGTGGAACTATTCCCTTCTAGTCTTTGAAACATTGGTCCAAGGTAGCAGTTTTTTGGTTTCATTGCAGGGCTCTTTCCTTCAGCAGGAGTTATTAAATGTAATTTATTCCACTTTAAATCTACCTAGAGCTCACACTCATGGGGCCAGTGTGGAAAAACTAAAGCAACGTGGGAAAAAAATTGTAATTCCTTCTGTGAACAGAGTACAATTTACTTTCATGTCTCTCTCCAAAACAAGCATTTCTTACTGTGAACTGGTAGATTTAATTACCATGATGATCTCAAATTACATGGACACCCATCTACTCTAAAGAGCAGTACCTCAATGTGTGTGTGTTTTAAACTAGAATTAGACCTCAAATTATAAAGTTAAATACAATTTGACAAATTTAGTAAGTGAATAAGGCTGTTTGACTGCTTCTTTTCAACTTTAGCCCTCTATTCATCTCCAAGGGCACTGTGGCTTTGACATAAATGGAAATTATCTGAAAAAGCCCTGTATTCTATACTAAGACATGTTGCCACAAATTTATTTAAAAGAAGACACTACTTATTATTAAATAATAATATCATTATCTAGTGTAGGATTTAAATCTTATCTTCCCTCCCTTTTTTTTAAACCAAAGAATGGCAGCAAGTAACACAACAAAGTATCTCATCAATTAGATTGGTATTCACTCTACTCAGTCATAGGTAGCAGTGTTAAGTATAAAAATAAACACATGATCTTTGTCTTCATAGTATACATTTGTTTTCTATAGCTCAGCAATTTTGTTACTGTGCTCAAATACTGTATTAGCTTGTTCAGATAGTTGTGCTCTTAGTTCAGCTATTTCAGCTTTCAGCTCTCTAATTACCTCGAGATAGTGTTTTCTTTCAGAGCCTCATTTGCTGTTTCCCCATTTCTGATGACATTACTTTCAAACTCTTTCCTCACTCCTGTGACTAATGCCTCAGTTAGTGTTTGGATCTTGTCCTCATTCTTATGTGCTTCTACCTTTGGGGGCTGGGTTATCTGGGTTTTTGTCCTGGTTCATTTCTTCTTGATTTCACCATTGTATATGGTGTGTTATGAGGTACTTCTCTCAGTACTACTCAATCCACTGATCACACTTGCCTGGATTGACATGTGTCTAAGTAAGGAACTTAAAGAGTTCACAGTTATGGAAATTAACTGTTACTTCAATGTTGTCTCAGTCCTTGTGGTGAAGCAGGTGGCTGTTAAACCCTCTTTTGTTATTTATCTTCCCTGTAGGCTATGGGAGCCTGTGGACTTTTTAACTACAAGTAGATTTTTTTTTTTAGCCTAATTACTCACTCCTAGCCTAAAGATAAAACAGAGTAGGGAGAGATAGCACAGTTGTTATGCAAAGAGACTCCCATGCCCCAAGGGTCCAAAGCCCCAGGCCCAATTCAGGTTTCTCTGATAGCAACAAGAGCCAAGCTGGGCAGCACTCCTTGGCCCTGGAGTTTCTAAAAAAAAAGAAAATCTTGTTTGTACTTTGTGGGTTCTGAGGCAATTATTCAATGCATCTCTGAATTTATGGGGAGAACAATGTGGAAAGGCTCCCACTTCCAGACCACTAGGAGTGTATGTCTTCTGAGTTGCCCGATCATGCCTCTGCTCCTAATTTCAGTAAAGAGCCTTCCCACTGCTGCTCCAGCCTCCAAGGGACAGTAGCAGTGGAGACCCACAGTTGCATTTGATAAACTTTAGGGGGATCCTCTCCTCCCATCGGCAGTTTATTTGTTGAGAAAACTCATGCCTGAGGTGGTGCCTCAACTGGCAAACTGTCAGACTGGTTACCAGTGGCTCTTAAGTACATATGGGATTTCAACCCCAGGTATCTCTCTTTAGGCCCCTCTCTGTCCACAAGGCACACACATCTGCATTCACCTGTGACTTGGTGGGTTCCCAAAGTATTCCCAGTCTTGTTTTGTGTTCTCAGGTGATCTTCTTTGTTATTCTTAATTGGGGGGTGAAGGGGAGACACAGATACTGCTACTCTGTAATCCTGCCTCTGAAAGTCATCATCAACTTCATTTTGAAAGTTGTTGTTATCAAGCAAAATCAGACCACCATCCACTGCAAGGAAGCAAAAGATGTTTATTTACGAATTCGAGATGGTGACTGGCAGCAGTCCACCAAGCTCGGCCCTGAACAAGGCTCAAACCACACAATTTATAGGAATTCAGACTACACTCAGGGAGGGGGAACACATCACCTTATCAGCCTACATCCAATCACATACCATAGAAAACGCGGTATCCAATCATTTCAAACTAAGCATGAAGCATGATCCATTCAAAGCAAAGCACGGGCTAAATTCAAACATTGCAAGACCACACAGCCAATAAAATTCAACCAGGTGGGGTCACCCCATCCCCCCCGCCATCAGCTGCCCCTTCCTAGAAAATAATTTCCTAGTGCAAAGGCCCTGATGAGCTCTGCCTGTTTGCAGGGTCTTGGTAAACAACCAGTGGCTTATTGATTAGGTCCTGTTCTTCAAGGGGGAAAGGGCAAGGAATTTTCCACTCCACTCAGCAAACAATTTAACTTCTAGAGAAGAAAAAGGGAACTTAAAACTTAAGGCTACATAATATAGACTAAGGGGATTTCTAAGTAACAGCCTGTCACAGTTGTTACAAAAGGAGTTCTTTTGGCCCCAACACAGACTTACTTACTTTAAAATCTATGTAAAATGCCCAGGTTGTTTCACTAAAGTTTCAGAAGTACTAGTATAAGGAACACACCCATAGAATAGATGCTGCTATAATACTAGCTAAATAGTTTATTTTTATTTTTAATTCTCTTAGACTGTCCCTCTGAAAGTCATGAGGCTGTATGTCAGGTACTAGAGAATGAGGGAGATGGAGAAGAAGTGTTACAGCAGGAGTAGGAATGGCTGGGAATGTGAGAGTCCTCCAGGGAACTATATTTTCTTGAGTGAGACAGGTTTCAGGGGACATTATGGATAATAGGATGTTCATATAGTAGATGTACTTTAACTTTTTCATAGTTGACAACATTCAATTACAGAATATACTGTACTCTGTGAAAATACCTAAATACACACATATGAATGTATATATATTTTGTGAGAAATCATTTCAAAGCCCCTTAGAGTTTCCTTGGGGGAAAAGCTCTCTAATATTAGTTGTAAACTTTTATTACTGTTGCTTTAAGTTGAGGTTTGAGTGTTCACACACCATGCCTCTGGCGTAAGTGCCTTTATAATGGTTTGATCCTTGCCCTAGAGCACAAAGGGACTCCTTTATCTTCAGATCTGTTTTTTTAAGATACTCAGCATGTATAAAGTATATCTGCTGTTCATTCTCTGCAGGTTACATTTTCTAATCCTAAGAAGTTCTGTTTTTCACAGCAGACACAGGACTTGTAGAACTTTGTATGTTAATGACAATAATCTTGTATTCAGTAGTAGTGTTTTTGCCCTCCACAACCCCTTTACAAACTTGTCATTGATGTCCAGATATCCTAC
The DNA here is from genome assembly GCF_950295315.1 of Erinaceus europaeus. Lineage (NCBI taxonomy): Eukaryota > Metazoa > Chordata > Mammalia > Eulipotyphla > Erinaceidae > Erinaceus > Erinaceus europaeus. The sequence goes on along the minus strand of NC_080170.1, from coordinate 88,754,523 downwards.
TGCACTGCCATAATTGAAATATGGTCACTTCCAGAGTGGAGAAAAATGACTAAGTATAACAAAATGACTGGTTTGAAACAAGATAAATACAGCCATCTATACAAAGACATTTGGTACTATTAGAATTTAATGATTCTTTAAAAAAAACCCCTCATATTTGGATGTTATTACTATAAGGAATCACATATTTCTCCCTCCTTCCTATTTGATTTTCTATTATGAGAGGATTAGTGGGACCAAGCAGTGGCGCACCTAGTTAAGTGTATACATTACAGTGCACAAGAACCTATGTTCAAGCTTTCAGGTGGAAAGCTTCATGAATGGTGAATCAGTACTATAGGTGTCTCTCTTCTTCCCTATTCCCCTTACCTCTCAATTTTTCTTTGTCCTATCAAATTAAAGTTAAAAAATTTAAGAAAAAGAGAGGATTTGAGAAGGAGACATGAGAGATAATTTACCTATTAGTGTGCACACTTCACCATGTGCAAAATCCAAATTTCAGCCCTAGCCACCATAGAGGCGCAATAGAAAATGAAAAGCTTTTTATGAGTGTTCCTGTGGCATCTCTGCTCCTTTTTGTCTCTCTTCCTCTACATAAGTCCAGCCATCAAGTCAGGCATCAAACAAACAAACAAAAACAGTCCTCTAGAAGTTGAAGCTCCGGTGAAAACCCTGACTGCAAAAGAGAGAGAGAGAGAGAGGGAGAGAGGCATGATTTTCCACTCAAATTAATTCAAGATCTTCTGTTTTAAAGGTGTCATATATGACTTCTGGTGGGATGGCTATGGAATAGTTGTAGCTGAATTTTGCTCTCCCCAATCAACTCAGAAAAGCAACAAAAAAATCACATGAAAACTCAACAAAATATGACCAGGAGCTCTTTGGAAACTTAGCAAGCCACAGGTAAGTACAGTCATGTGTGGATTGTGGACAGAAAAGGGGTGAGGGAGCTATTCCCAGAACTAAAGACTATAATTAGGGATGGCTGGCACCAGAATGGAAGTTTGACAAGTGAGGCTTACCCCTTCCAGGTCTGAGTTAAATAAACAATTGTTAAAAAAAAAAAGAAAGAAAAAAGAAAATCACCTAAGCCACAGATGAGTATAAGCAGCACATGTGGTTTGTGTATGGAAAGGGAGTGAGTGAACAATTCTCAAAACTAAGAATGAGTGCTCAAAGAAAGCTGGCACCAAATTAGGAGATTGGCAGCTGAGGCAAACCACTTCTAGGTCCAAGTTTTAGCAAAAAGAAACAAATGAAAAACAACAAAAAATTTAAGGAACCAAGCAAACAAATAAAAAACCTGTTAAAAATTACCTCAAAACTTACTAATCTACAATGACTTCTTGAGTTTCTAGTGCAATTGCCTCACAGAGGCTGGAGCAGCAGCAGGGAGACCCTATATTGACATCAAGGACACTGACCTGGCCTGGTGACTCAGGATAAAATCTCCCCTTCCCCACCAAGATATATAAACAATGAAATCAAACACTTTAGCCACAGTGCCTCCTGCAGGCGCACCAATGAAAGCCACAATAGATGAGGAAACTGAGAAATACACAGACAGCGATGACAGAAATGCCAATGACCAGAAAGACACAGATTTAAGAAAAATGACAGGGAGTTCAGAAAACTAATTATGAAACCAGTTTCAAGAACTCAGTGATCATTTTACCAAAGAATTACAAAGTACAGGGAAAAAAAATCCACAGAAATGCAGGGCCTAACAAACACTTTGAATGTTGTTAAGATTGAGGTAAGAGACTTCAGAAGTAGACTTAATCAGGTAGAGGAGAGAATATCAACATTAGAAGACACAACCACCACACTCTGTGAATTTAAAGCTCTTGGAGAGGAAAGGTTTAGAATAAATGAAGAACTTCTCTCAGAAATAGCAGACTTCATCAGAAAGACAAACATTAGAGTTATTGGAATCCCCAAGGAAGAAGAAGAAGAAGAAGAAGAAGAAGAAGAAGAAGAAGAAGAAGAAGAAGAAGAAAAAGAAGATAGAGAGAATAGAGAACATATTCAAAAAAATTCTAACAGAGAATTTTCCATACCTGAGCAATGTTCAAAATGTAGAAATCAAAGAAGGTAATATACCTAAATTCTTGAATCTAAAACACATTATTTAAAAAATATCCAAAACTAGGATAAGAAAAAAATATTGCAGGCTCCAAGAGAAAGGAAGAAAGTTATATACAAAGGCAGAACCATAAGTCTTTAATCAGATTTCTCATCACAAACCCTAGAAGCAAGGAAGGAGTGGAATAGCAAATTCAAAGTATTAAAAGATAAGAATTGCCAACCACAAATCCTGTATCCTGCAAATTATCCGTCAAATATGAGGTAGAAATAAAGCTCTTTTCAAACATTCAGAAACTGAAGGAATTTGCCACTATCAACCCTGAATTGCAAGAATTACTGAGAGAAGTCCCACATATAAAGATGAAGCAAAGGAATTCAAACTTATAATGAGATGATCAGTAGTAGAATAGAACTAGGAACACAAAAACAGGGAAAACCAGACACAGGAAAGGGGAGAGCAAAATAGAGCTACACAGTCTACTGTTGGTGAACCAAAGTCAACTTAAAAAGACTCTTGTAGATAATGTAAGGCAGATGTAATGTTCATGATAACTACAAAACAAAATATATCACAAAAATAATTAGGAAATATTTATCCAGTAGGCAAGACCGTTATAGAAAACCATTCTCATAAAATAACAAACATAAACAATCAGGAAAAAAAGTCAACAAGAACATAAAGCAACTTTGAAATAAAAACCAGAATGGCTATAAACAAACCACATTTATCAATAATCACCCTAAATGTGAATGGCTCAAATTCAATAGTCAAAAGATTCAAAGTGGCTGAATGGGTTAAAAAACAAGATCCATCTATTCTGTGTCTCTAGGAAACACACATCCAAGAGAAAGACAAACAGAAGCTCTGAGTGATAGGCTGGAACAAGTTATTCCAAGCCAACAATACAAACAAAAGGGCAAGAATAGCTATTCTAATATCAGATAAATTAGACTTACAGGCAAAGAAGAAGAAAAGTGACAGAGATGAATATTGCATATTGGTCAGAGGATCAGCACAACAGGAAGACATAACCATTGCCAATATATGTGCACAAAAAAATATAAAAATAATATTACTGACCCTAAGGGAGACATCAATAGCAGCACAAGTATTAGAGACCTCAACACATCATTCACAGCAAGAGACATATCATCTGAACAACAACAACAAAAAGAAATCAACAAGAAAATAGGGACCTTAAATGAAGTCAGAGATGAGATGAACTTAATAGATATAGATTCAGAACACTTGATTCCCCTAACCCCCAAAAGAGTATACATTCTTTTCAAGTGCACAGTGAACTTTCTCAAGGATCAACCATGTGTTGGGACACAAAGACAACCTTAATAAATACGGGAATATGGAAATCATAAGAAGTATCATTTCTGACCATGAGGTAGTGAGGTCACCAATGTGTTCTGGAACCCCACCTCCCTAGAGCCCCACTTGGAAAGATAGAAACAAGCTAGGAGTATGGATCAACCTGCCAATGCCCATATCTAGCAGAGAAACAATTACAGAAGTCAGACCTTCCACCATCTGTACTCCTTGATGATCCTGGCTCCATTCTTCTAGAGGGGTAAAGAATAGGAAAACTTTCAATGGAGGGAATGGGATGTGCAAATCTTATGGTGGGGGACTGTGTAGAATTGTACCCCTCATTATAGAAAAAAAACCCACAAAGAGAAACAAAGAAATATATCAAAACTATAGAGACTAAACAATACACTTCTGAATTATACCTGGGTCACTGAGAAGATCAAAAGAGAAACTGGAAATTACTTAGAGAAAATGAAAACAAAGAGACCAACTACCAGACTTTATTATCAGAGGAAGGGATGGGATACAAAGTTATGGTGGTGGGAATTGTGTGTAGTTGTACCCCTCTTATCCTATGGTTTTGTAAGTGTTTCCTTTTTATAAATAAAATAAAGAAAAAAAAGAATTATAATGGAAAACAAACAAACAAAAAAAGTCATCAGGAGGAAGAAGTTAAAATCAGAGCAGAAATTAATGAGATAGAATCCAGAGAGATGATCCAAAAGATTAACAAAACCAAGAGCACTTCTTTGAAAAGATAAGTAAAATAGATAAACCACTAGCTAGAGTCACAAAATGCCAAAGAGAGAAAGCTGTGATAAAATCAATCAGGAATGAGAGAGATAAAATTGCAACAAGATGTGTTGTTCATTACATCAGGTCTGCTGCATAGCTTGATGCTGTGGTCTATTTACATAATCACTGTTTTGCCTGAGACCCACCCTGCCTGCAGGGTATTGGTTTAATCCCTACTGGTTAAATGGAAGCTTTCTATGTTCTGTTCGTGCTCTTTTTTTGCTCTGCCCCCTCTCCTAATCATTTCTTTGCCCCTTGCCACTTCCAGTGAAGGGATACATAAAAGGCGATGTATCTGATCAATAAAGAAGGCATTGCATTCCCACTCAGCCATGAGTTCCTGGTCATCTCTCTCCTGCCTGTGAAGCTAGCCTGGCAAGGATGGGGAGATAACAAAGAATCACATGTAAACATTATGAACAAATTTATGGAAGTATACTGGACAACCTAGAAGATATGGATGCATTTCTAGAATCATACCACCTACCAGTATAATCCAAGAGGAAGTAAATAGTTTAATCAAGCCAATTTTAGAGAGTGAATTCGTAGTCAAAAATCTACCCAGGCCCAGACGGTTTACTGAAAAATTCTATAAGACTTTCAAAGAAATAGTACTTATTCTCTTTAAGCTATTCTAGAAAATTGGAAAAGGGCAAACATTACCAAATATATTCTATGGGGTGAAGATCACTTTGATACTCAAAAGCAGGAAGGATCTTTACCAGAAAAGAAAATTATAGACCTATATCCCTGATAAACATTGATGCAAAGATCCTGAACAGGATGTGGCAAATCAATTCCAACAACATCAAGAGAATAGTTCACTAAGACCAAGTGAGATTCATCCCTGGGAAACCAGGATGTTTCAATATCCACAAACCAATCAGTATGATTTATCACACCAACAAAAAAATACAGAAAAGCACATTTTATTATTTTTTTCTTTTAATTTATTTATAGAAAGGAAATACTGACAAAACCATAGGATAAGAGGGGTACAACTCCATACAACTCCCACTACAAGAACTCTGTATCACATCCCCTCCCCCGATAGCTCTCCCATTCTTTAACCCTCTGGAAGTATGGACCCAAGGTAATTATGGGATGCAGAAGGTGGAAGGTCTGGTTTCTGTAATTGCTTCCCCACTGAACATGAGTGTTGACAGGTCAATCCATACTCCCAGCCTGCCTCTCTCTTTCCCTAGTGGGGCAGGGTTCTGGGGAAGCAGAGCTCCAGGACACATTGGTGGGGTTGTCTGTCCAGGGAGGTCTGGTTGGCATCATGCTAGCATCTGGAACCTGGTGGCTGAAAAGAGAGTTAACATATAAAGCCAAACAAGTTGTTGACTAATCAAGAACCTAAAGGCTGGAGTAGTGCAGATGAAGAGTTGGGGGGAAGGGGTCTCCATTTTGTAGCTAGCTAGTAGGCATATTTTAGTTATATTCCAAAGGGCCTGTGCCTATACTAGTTTTTTTTTTTCCCTGAGCCTGAAATCTGATATGCAGGTGGATCCAAGTTATTGTCTGGGGAGATGATGTCATGGCTGCATGAAGGACTAGAAAGTTGGGTCAGGGAAGAGAGTAGCTCCCAAACATGGGAAAGGTGTATAAATATTGTTGACAGTAAACCCAATTGATTTGATTTAATCTGGGGTCCTTATTCAGCTTAGGAGCCTATGTGACCTCTGCATCCCTGTAGATCTGAGTTCACATTCTGTGCACATGAGTAGGAACATTCCAAGCTACCCCAATATCAGGACCCATCTTCTTCAGGTGTAGCATAGAGTATGCTGTCCAACCTCCCTTCAGAAGATGGAACATTTTCTACTGTTGTTGATCCAAGTTGAGGGCAAGTTCCTATGGGGACCCACAACGGGGTCTGTTTTGTTTATGATAGAGATGACCAATAACAATGGAGAGAGGGATTTACTTGATGTCTAGGCCCATCATGTCTGTTTGGTAATATCAGGACTTGTAGGAAAATTGTGAGGATGTGGTAGAGCCTGGCAGGGCTTGACCTTAGGGTCATATCAGACTCCCTGCCTCACAAAGCACCCTGAGTTTTTCTGCCTCCAGGAGCCCAGCATTCCTTGAAACATTAAGCCAGCTTCCCCTGATCCACCCTGCATTCCTTGATACTATGGCATGTCCTTTTATTATCTACATATCAATCTTATGCTTTTTCTAACAAATGACTTAAGGCATCCACCCTATTCCCCCACCCATTCTGCTCATTTAATATATTATTTTTCTACCTTCAAGCCTGGAGGGTATTATTAATCCTACCAGTTAAACCCCTAGCAACAGTTGATAAGGAAGCCCCTACCATTCCCACCCCCTTTCACATTTCTCCACCCATTTCCTAACCATGTATGGTATTGTCAAACCACTTCTGTTTCTGACTTTTCTCTTCCCTTGTCTGGTCTGGGGAAGTGCTTGAGGCAGACAGAAGGGGAGGCTGACTCAGGCCATTGTGGTTTGCGCCACGTGGTTTAACCAGGTGTGCTACCGCCTGACTCTGGGGTGTTCTGATGAATAAAAATTTGAATTGCCTTGCCGCCACAAGTTTGGTTCCTGGGTCGTCATATCAAAGACTCAGTCTATGGTTCGTGCATTAAAAAAATAGAGATATTCAATCAATTTTCCCCTCTCATATTAATTAAATAGTGATTTATATGACTAGAAATTAATAAAAGTGTACATAAATACCATTCCCACCACCAAAAGACTGTGTCCCATCCCATCCCATCCCACCCACTCCCCAGCCCCATGAAGCCAAACATCCATCCTCACCCTCAACACAGGGTTTTTACTTTGGTGCCCTACTCCAAAGTCAGTCAAATCCTGCTTTGAGTTTCCCTTTCTGTTATTCTTTCTCACCTTCTGTTTATGAGTGGGATCATCCCATACTAGTCTTTATCTTTCTGACTTAGCTCACTTAACATAATTCCTTCTAGCTCCATCTAAGATGGGTCAGAGAAGGTGGGTTCATTGTTCTTAACAGCTGTGTACTATTCCATTGTGTATATGTACCACAGCTTTCTCAGCCACTCATCTGTTGTTGGACACCTATTTTGCTTCCAAGTTTTAGCTATTACAAATTGTGCTGCTATGAACATAGGCATACACATATCTTTTTGGTTAGGTGTTACGGAATCCTTGGATTATATCCCTAGGAGAGGAATTACTGGGTCATATGGAAGGTCCATGTCTAGCCTTGTGAGAGTTCTTCAGACTGCTCTCCACAGAGGTTGAACCAATTTACATTCCCACCAGCAGTGCAGAAGAGTTCCTCTGTCCCCACAGCCTCTCAGCATTTGTTGCTGCTGTCCTTTTTGATGTATGCTATTCTCACAGGGGTGAGGTGGTATCTCAATGTTGTCTTAATTTGCATTTCTCTGACAATCAGTGACCTGCAGCAATTTTTCATGTGTTTGTTAGCCTTTTGGATCTCTTCTGTAGTGAATATTCTGTTCATATCCTCTGCCCATTTTTGGATGGGGTCATTTCCTTTTTTGTTGCTAAGTTTGCTGAGCTCTTTGTATATTTTGGTGATTAGTCACTTGTCTGATGTATGGCATGTGAAGATCTTCTCCCATTCTGTGAGGCGTCTCTTTGTTTGTGTGATAGTTTCTTTGGCTGTGCAGAAGCTTTTCAATTTGATGTAGTCACATTGATTTATTTCTGCTTTAGTCTTCCTTGCAATTTGAGGTTTAGGTGGGAAAATCTTCCACCAGTGTTTTCCTCTAAATATTTGATAGTTTCTGGTCTAACATCCTGGTCCTTGATCCATTTGGAGTTCATTTTTGTTTCTGGTGAGATAAATTGGTTCAGTTTCATTGTTCTGCATGTTTCAACCCAGTTTTCCCAGTATCATTTATTGAAGAGAGCCTTATTTCTTTAAAAAAATATTTATAAAAAGGAAACACTGACAAACCATAAGATAAGAGGGGTACAACTCCACATAATTCCCATTACCAGAACTCTGTATCACATCCCCTCCCCTGATAGCTTTCCTATTCTTTAGCCCTCTGGGAGTATGGACCTAAGATCATTGTGGGATGCAGAAGGTGGAAGGTCTGGCTTCTGTAATTGCTTCCCCACTGAACATGGGTGTTGACAGGTCAGTCCATACTCCCAGCCTGTCAGAGAGCCTCCTTCTTGCATTTAATATTTTGGGCCCCTTTACCAAAGATTAGATGTCTAAAAAAGCACATTTTTATATCAATTGATGATGAAAAGGCATTCAACAGGACTTAACTCCAATTTATGATAAAGGCCCTCTGGAAACTGGGAATAGAAGAGCCATTCCTCAACATAATGAAGGCCATTTATGACAAACCCACAGCTCACATCATTCTCAGTGGAGAAAAACTGAAAAATTTCCCCCCCAAAATGGAGAACCAGACAAGTATGTGCGCTATCTCCATAGTATATTACCACTATCAACTAGTTCGGGAGTTTCTTGCTGTTGCAATAAGACAAGAAAGAGATATGAAAGGCATACAGATTGGAAAAGAAGAAAATAAACTATCCATCTTTGCTGATGACATGATATTATACCTAGAAAACCCCAAAACTCCACCAAAACACTCTTGGAAATAATAAATTCAATAGAGTAGCAGGATACAAAATTAATACAAACAAATCAGTGGCATTTCTGTATACAAAAAAAGTAATCAGTGGAAAGAGAAATAAAAGACTCAATCCCATTTACAATTGAGACCAAAAAAGATAAAGAATTTCATGAAGGAGGTGAAGGACCTTTACAATGAAAACTATAGCATATTGCTAAAAGAAATTGAGGACACATGGAAGTGTAAGAACATTCTTTGTTCCTGAATTAGAAGAATAATCATTATTAAAATGGCCATTCTACCTAAAGCAATCTACAATTTCAATCCACATCGACATTACAATGGCATTTTTTCAAGCAAATTGAACAACTTGTCCAAAATTTTTGTGGATCCACAAAAGGCCATGAATTGCTAAAGCACTTTTGAGAATAAAAGGAAAATAAGGAGGTATCATGCTTTCCAATTTGAGTTTATATTGCAAAGCAATAGTAATCAAAACATCATGGTACTAGAATAAAAATGGACACTTGGATCAGTGGAGAAAAATCAAAAGCCCAGAATTTAGACCACACATATACTACCACCTAATATATGACAAAGGGAAGAAAAACCTCTCAATGGGGGTAAAGAAGGTATATTCAATAGATGGTACTGGGAAAGTTAGATAGCCACATACTTTAACGATGACTCTTTAGTCACTATCAGGCCATCCCATCAGCTGGGGCCCTATTTGGGGAGTCCTGAGACTCCCAAACAGACATGATGGGCCTAGACATCAAATAAATCCCTCTCTCCTTTGTTACTGGTCATCTCTATCATAAACAACAAAACAGACCCTGTTGTGGGTCCCCATAGCACCTTGCCCTCAACTGGATCAACAACAATAGAGAATGTTCCATCTTCTGAAGGGAGGTTGGACAGCATACTCTATGCTATACCTGAAGAAGATGGGTCCTGATATTGGGATAGCTTGAAATGTTCTCATGAACACAGAATGTGAACTCAGATCTACAGGGATGCAGAGGTCACATAGGCTCCTAAGCTGAATATGGACCCTAGATGACATCAAACAATTGGGTTTACTGTCAACAATATTTATACACCTTTACCGTATTTGCGAGCTACTCTCTTCCCTGACCCACCTTTCTGGTCCTTTATGCAGCCATGACATCATCTCCCCAGACAATAACTTGGATCCACCTGCATATCAGATTTCAGGCTCAGGGAAACAAACAAACAAACACACAAAAAACAAAACAAGTATAGCCACAGGTCCTTTGGAATATAACTAAAATATGTCTGTTAGCTATCTACAAAACGAGGAGCCCCCCTCCCCCCACTGCCAACTCTTCATCTGCACTACTCCAGCCTTTAGGTTCTTGATTAGTCAACAACTTGTTTGGCTTTATATGTTAACTCTCTTTTCAGCCACCAGGTTCCAGATGCTAGCATGATGCCAACCAGACCTCCCTGGACAGACAACCCTACCAATGTGTCCTGAAGCTCTGCTTCCCCAGAACCCTGCCCCACTAGGGAAAGAGAGAGGCAGGCTGAGAGTATGGATTGACCTGTCAACACTCATGTTCAGCGGGGAAGCAATTACAGAAACCAGACCTTCCACCTTCTGCATCCCATAATTACCTTGGGTCCATACTCCCAGAGGGTTAAAGAATGGGAGAGCTATTGAGGGAGGGGATGTGATACAGAGTTCTTGTAGTGGGAGTTGTATGGAGTTGTACCCCTCTTATCCTATGGTTTTGTCAGTATTTCCTTTCTATAAATAAACTAAAAGAAAAAAATTAGAAAAAAGCTAAAAATATTTAAAAAATTAGACAGTCACATGTAAAAAAGTGAATTTAGGCCACCACCTAACACCACATACCAAGGTCAAATCAAAATGGATTAAAGATCTAGATATTAGACCAGAAACTCTACAATTTTTTAGAAGAAAATGTTGGTGAAACTTTATAGGGCCTTCACATCAAAGATGTATTTGAAGACTTAACCCCCAGGTGTGGGAGATGAAGAGTAAATAAATGGGATTGCATGGAACTAAAAATCTTCTATACATCAAAAGCAAATTACACAAGGATAACCAGTCAACCAAACAAGTAAATGGGAAAATATATTTGTACAACATATCAAACAAGTGACTGATATGAAATATCTATACAGAGTTGGTGCATATCTACAAAAGAAGCAAAAATAACCCAATAAAAACTGGGCCACAGAACTAAACAGTTTTATTTTTTTATATTTATTCTTATTAAAATATTTTTTATTTATTAATTATAGGGATAGAAGGAGATAAAAAACCAGGCATCATGTGCTGCCAGGGATTGAACTCAGTACCTCATGCTTGAGAGTCCAATGCTTTATTCACTGTGTCACTTCCTAGACCACTTAATTTTTTAATTTTTTTTTCTTTATTTTTTTGGAGACAGCCAAAAAATAAATTGAGAGGGAAGGGGTGATAGAGAGGGAGAGACATTTGCAGTCTACCACTCACAAAGCTTTTCCTGTGCAGGAGGGGACCAGGGACTCAAACCAGGGTCCTTGTGCACTTTCTTAACACATGCACTCAAACAGGTGCACCACCACCCACTCCCTTACAGACAGTTTTCTAAAGAGATACACATGGCCCATAGACACATGAAGAAATCATCCGCTTCACTTATTATTAGAGAAATGCAAATTAAAACTACACTGAATGTCTTCCATCAACAAACCAGAAAATGGCAGGTGTTGGAGAGGTTGTGCAGAAAAGGGAGTTCTGCTCAGTGCTATGGGAATGCAAACTGGTGCAGCCCCTTTGAATGTCTGTATGGAGAGTCATTAAACAAATAAAGATGGAATTACCTCATGACCAAGCAATACCACTTTTGGGAATTTATCCAAAGGACACCGAAACACTAATTAGAAGGGACATATTCACCCCTATGTTCATAGCTTCATTATTCACAACAACCAAAGAGTGGAAGTAGGCTAAATGCCCATCATCGGACGACAGGCTAAATTAGTTATGGGATATATGTTCTATGGAATACTACTCTGCAATCAGCAAAGATATTGTGCCCTTTGGGAAAATGGATAGAACTGGAGGTGATTATGCTTAGTGATATCAGTAAAGAGCTGAAAGACAGCTACCAGATAGCTTCACTCATATGTGGAATCTAGATATCTGATTTACATGATCTTGCCAAAAAAAAAATCCAAACAAAACAGAAGCAAGCAAACTGTTTGTAAGACTTATGAGAACCAAGGTCAAATCAAAATGGATTAAAGATCTAGATATTAGACCAGAAACTCTACAAACAAACAAAAAAACCAAAAAGCAAAGACCTTATGAGAATAACTGTGGTTATCTTTGGGAGGTTGGAGGGTGGGGATATAGAACCTTGGTGATGTGTGGTGTCTTACAATTTTGTAACCAACTATTAATAACAAATAAAAATTATTTTAGAGGCCGGGTGGTGGCGCATCTAGTTAAATACACATGTTACAGTGTGCAAGGACCCGGGTTCAAGCACATAGTCCCTACCTTCAAGGGGAAAACTTTATAAGTGGTGAAGCAGGTCTGTAGGTGTCACTCTGTCTCTTTCCCTATCTCCTCTCCCCTTTCAATTTCTGTCTCTATCCAATAATAAATAAAGATATAAGATATGATTAAAAATAAAAATAAATAATAATTATTTTTAAAAAGATGTCATGTAAAAGTACACATGTTCACCAAGTTTCTTTCACATTGGGGTGTTTTTTGCGTAGGCAAATAGTGCTTATATCTATTCTGATTACGACCCTGAAGTGAGATACCAGCAAATTTCTCTCTTTCTGTTTCATATGAGGGTCTTACATGTGTACAACTTCACTGCAACTTGCTAATGTTTTTCAGAGAGAGAGAGAGAGAGAGAGAGAGGGAGAGAGATCATGGTACCAGAACATCCCCCAGTGCATTTGTAGTAAAAGCCATTGCAAGAAACTAAAAATTATTAGTTTGAGCTGGAGGTGAGTTTTAATCTTGATATTTTTTTACTATGTAGACTTTGACTATTTTATTGGTCTTTTGGGTATCAGTTCCCTACTGGAAAATATGAAGTTGACGTGAATACATTCCAGGATTATTTTTAGGTTCAGTTGTCCATAATTTTATAAATCCTTTAAAATATTTTATTTATTTATTTTAATCAGAGAGATATATAGAGAAAGATACAGTGAGACAGAGACCAGAGCACTACTCAACTCTGGCATATGGTGGTGCTGGGGACTGAACCTGTGGTTGCAGGGCCTTAGGCATGGAAATATTTTGCAGAAGCATTATGCTCTCTCTCCAGCCCATTTTCTGTTAATTTATTTATAAAATAAAAAATATCACAAGACCATAGGATAAGAGAGATATAATTCCACACAATTTCTTCCATCAGAACTCCATATCCCATCCCCTCCCTTGAAAGCTTTCCTGTTCTTTATCTCTCTGGGAGCATGGACCCAGGATCATTATGGAGTGCAGAAAGTAGAAGGTCTGGCTTCTGTAATTGCTTCTCCCCTGAACATGGGTGTTGGCAGGCTGATCCATACTCCCAGCCTGTTTCTATCTTTTCCTAGTAGGGTAGGGCTCTGGAGAGGTGGGGTTCCAGGACACATTGGTGAGGTTATCTGTCCAGGGAAGTCAGGTTGGCGTCATTGTAGCATCTGCAACTTAGTGTCTGAAAAGGCATTAAGATATAAAGCAGAATAAATTGTTTAATAGTCAGGAACCTAAAGGCAAGAATATAGCAGGTGACTTTTGGGGGTCTCCATTTTGGAAAAAGCTAGTAGGTCTATTTTAGGTATATTCCAAGGGGCCCACAACTTTACTAATTTTTGCTTGTGCCTGACAGCTAATATGTAGGTGGACCAAAAGTATTATCCAGAGGAGATGATGTCAGAGTTGGAAATAGGACTAGAAACTGGATCAAGAGAGAGAGTAGCTCCCAAATATGGGAAAAGTATATAAGTATCATTTTATAGTGTCTTTTTTTTTTTTTTTTAAGGCCTTTCCACTTTCTTGCTGTTTTGAGTCACTGCAAACTATTGTGCACTTTTGCTTTAAGGTGTATATTTCCCCCCTAACTTATGGGTACATGGGCACATATGTTCTGTCTCATGGGCCCTGATCTATATCTAGGTTCTGTGGCTTTGTTAGAAGTTGTACCACCCAATATGGAATTGAGGAGTCCTATGAGCTAGGAATGGTCTCACCAGAGTTCTCCAGACCAATTTTATGAATTCTATTATCCTTAGAGAAACATTAAGTGTTTGGGTCTAGACTTGACTAGATCATAGAGATTGAAAGTTGGTGGTCATCAGTATTCACCAGTTCTATTATGCTTGTAGAAAACTTGGATGTTAACATAAAATGAATGCAAGCACGTGCGAGAGAGAGATAGAGAGAGAGAGAGAGAGAGAGAGGGAGAGAGAGAATGCACTATCCATCTTGGCCACTGTTTACTCCATTTTCACACTAGAAAGGCCTTGAATTTGTGGCTCATGATAGATTAGACTGTAGTCATTGAATGAATCACCCACCTGAACCGATTACCTAGGTTACCATGGAAGTCTTCTTTAGGAATGTTGTTGAGAGACAGCCTTATTTGTTCACAGGATCTAGTGACGGCTTCTATGTTATACACATAAACACCTTGTCACGCATTAGAGACAGGTTGGAGAAGATGATTGATGGGAGTGGGCTTGTGAAATCACACCTGCTGTCACAGCAGATGGGGAAAAAAGCCGGAATAACCTGTGGAATTGCTGATCCCTTTTTGAAAATTCACTCTTAAAAACGTTATTTTAGCTCTTTTACATACTTTAGGAAAAGCCAGTATCATAAAACAAACTCTAGGGGAGCAACTACTATATGAGTTTTTTTTTCTTTTCATAATATCAATGAAACAGCAGGATGCATTCACCAAGCAGGTGACCTGGTGTTTGAGCTCTGGGGTGGTAAAGCAACTCTTTCTTTGCCAAGTAAGAAAATGTCATTCAAGCTGCAAGTCCTGGCTGGCTGCCCACTGGGCATATAAGCCTGTCCTCAGTGAATGCTGTCCCAATCTATGCATAGTATTGCCTTTGGAACACAGAATACATCCTAGAGTGGAAAACAGAGATGAAATATACTTTTAATAGTACAAACAAAGAATAGCAATGGGACATGGGTCATTTACATCAATAGAGAATTCATCTGAGCCTAGAGAAAGTCTTGATTCTGCTCTCATTTCCCTGTTGGCTCTAGCTTACACAGTGTAGCACCATGTTATCCTAATTTTACCTGATGTGCACTTAAAATTATTCAACAATTAATTATCGAGTTTCTACAGTGTTCACGGCACTGGAAAGTACAAAGAAGTGTGTTGGGGGATAGGCTGTGCATAAGTGTTACACTAAGAAGCCAAAGGAGAGCTTAAGAGGACTAGGCATCAGGCCACAAGAGAGGCCTCAAAGTAGTATATGATCATTCCCAAATGAATCCTTCAGCCAAAGCATGTATGAGAAAGAGCAATAGGCACATCATGTGAATAGAAAATGAAGACTTTCCAGAAAAGCTGGGAATTAATTTGGGCCTCACAGTACAGAGGTATTAGTTAACTAGAGGATGGTAAGGGAGAATAGTTTCTCCTTCAGAGTCCAAAATTTCAGACAAATCATTCATTCACCATTCACTCATTCACTCATTCACTTTCTTTCTTTCTCCCTTCCTTTCTTTCTTTTTTTCTTTCTTTCTTTTTTCTTCCTTCCTTCCTATCTTTCTTTCTTTCTTTTCTTTCTTTCTTCCTTTCTTCCTTTCTTTCCTCAGCAAATATTTATTGATCACTTGTTCTATACTAGGACTGTTTTAGGTATTGGGATAATATATAAAATAATCAAGACAGACAAAACCCTGCTCTTATGAAGTCAGAGGATACAATCAACTAACAAAAGAAAGTCTCAGGTAATGGCAAACATTATTCTGAGAGGTAGAATTAGTTAAGACAGTGATTGGGGTGGCTAGACAGAATAGGTGTTTACATTTACATTCAGATTTGAATGACAAAAAGCAGTCAGCTATGTAAAGGCCAGGGGAAGAGCATTCTTAGCAGAAGGAACAGCTGGTGCAGAGGTCTGAAAAAAGAACTTGTTTGGCACATTTGAGAAGACCAGGGTCACCAGAGTGTAGTATATGATAGGAGGGGTGGAACAAGGTGAAATCAGGAAGAGACTATACCAGATGCTATAGGAGCTTGGATTTTATTCTAAGTGGAATTGAAATCATTCAGCAGCTTAAAGAGAGCAATGATTATTTGATACACATATCCCTCTGATTGCTGTGTGACAGGGTAGGGAAACTTCCTTTCTTTTTTCTTTCTTTCTTTTGTCAAGGGTCTACTGAATTTTGAGTCCTGTCTGTGGTTGCCTTGGCTGGCAGGGCCAGACCCAGTGATATCATGGGCCACACATGATGTGTGTTCCTGATATTTCTCCACCCCTGCGGTATGAGAATAGGTCACTGTAGGAGGATAGGAAGCAGAGAACAGTGAAGAGGCCACTGTAGCAATTCAGAAGCAAATCTGGGCTCCTTGGACTCTAGTGGTGGTACAGCAGATGGGGGAGAAGTGACTACACTTAGATTATATTTTGGATCTAGATTTGACAGCTCTTACTGGTAGGCTGGTGGTAGACCAAAGATAAATGAAGTTGCCAAAACAGAGTTGGATTCAGTTATTAAGACTGTGCTGCTTTATCTGAAATTATTATTATTATTATTTTTTCTGAGCAGGTTATTCAGGCTGTTGAGCAAATGCCCATTTCCGTATATAGCATAGTCATTGTCTGATTAACTATTCAGTTTTTTAATGTCTTCAGAATGATTGCTTTTATTTTCAGAGAAGGTCAAAATTTTCTATATATTTTCTTCTCCAAGCTCGTACAAATCTGTTTCTCTTCACCTTCTCATAGTAATTTATTTCTAGCCCTACTGCAACTTAAGTTTCCCACTAGAAGTTAGACTTCTTTTCAATACCTCCTATAATCCTCACCTTTCCTATGTGAGTATCTCAAGACGTATATTTGTTGAGTTTACAATCCTGAGATCCAGAATTACTGAATGAAATTTTTATGTGGACTACGCCTATTGCCAGAAGACCATTTTGAAGGGTTCAAAGTATATATTTACCAAATGAAGAAGATAGGCAATCTCTATAACTAGTCTGAGATAAGAAATACAGAAATTGAAAGTAAAAATTCAGAAATACAGATAGTCATTTGACAATAGTTTTCAGTTTGTGCTTTAATTTCTTTTTCAATTTCATGTAATTTCCACTTTTCTAGTAAGTGAAGTGAAACATCTTTTCATGTCTGTTTGCCATGTTCGTCATTTTTAGAAACCTGTATTTCAGACCTTCTGTCTACTTTTCTTATTGGGCTATTCTTTTGTTGTTGAACTGCATAATTTCTTTGTATATGTTTGATATCAATCCTTTGTCAGATGTGTGATATACACATATCTTCTCCCAGTTACTGGGTAAGCAGTTTATCTTTGTGTAATTTGCTTTTCATATGCAGAAGTTTTTTAGTTTGGCGGAGTCCCATATATTTAATCTTGTTTTCGGGGCCAGGTGGTGGGTGGTGCACTGAGTTAAGCACACATAGTATGAAGCACAGAGACCTGTGCAAGGATCCAGGTTTGAGTCCCTTGGCTCCCCCTCACCTGCAGGGGGTCACTTCACAGGCAGTGGAAACAGGTCTGCTGGTGTCTTTCTTTCTCTCCCCCTCCCTAGTTCCTCCTCCCCTCTTAATTTATCTCTGTCCTTAATTTATCTCAGTAAAATGGGAAAAAAATGGCCACTAGGAGCAGTGGATTTGTAATACTGGCACTGAGCCTCCCAACGGTAACACTGGAGAAAAAAAAAAAAATCTTATTTAGTTTCTCTTGATGATGGGGCTCAGTCTTTAAATACAACTTTGATATTAAAGATCTGAAGTGTTTCACCAATGTTGTATTCTACATATTTTATAGTTTCAAGTCTATTATTCTGGTCTTTGACTCATTTTGACTTAATTTTGGTGTGTGGTTTTAACTGGTGGCCTAGCTTTCTACATGTGGCTTTCTGTATGTGGCTGTCCAGTTTTCTCATCATTATTTATTGAACAGAATGTCTTTTTCCTATTAAATGGTTTTGGCCTTTTTGTCAAATATTTGGTATCTATGTATGTCTGGATTAATTTTTGGACTCTCTATTCTGTTTTTATTTTTATTTAGTTTATTTTAGTGAGAAAGAGTAGATACAAAGGGAAAGAAACCAAGAGAGAGAAAGAGACCAGAACATTGCTCAGTTCTGTCTTATGGTGGTGCTGGGGATTGAAACTGGGACTTCAGAGCCTCAGGCTTAATAGTTTATATAACCATTATGCTGTTTCCCCAGCCCTTTTTTGTTATTATTGATTTAATATTGATTACACTATTACAAGATAACAGGGGTACAACTCCACACTGTTCCTACCACCAGAGTTCTGAATCCCCAATCCCTCTGTTGTAAGCTTTAGCAGTTCTCCTAAGGTTGCAGGTATGGGTTAACTATTATTTCTATAACTACCTGTCCATATTTTTATATATTTGCCATTTTTTTAAAGGTCCCGTCTTCTCTTCCTTTCCAAGTCACACATACACCTATGACTACATCCAAATGTCCCTCCCTTTACCCTTTTCTCTCTCCAGGTCCTGATGGAGTTGGAATTAAGAGCCCTCTGGTCATTTTCCCTCTATATTTCCTCCCCATTTGGAGTATGGATCAAAATTATTTTTGGGGGTGCTCAAGGTGGGAGTTCTGGCTTCTGTAATTGCTTCTCTGTTAGACATGGCATTGGCAGGTTGATCCATAACTTCAGCCTGTCTCTATCTTTCCCTAGTGGGGTAGGGCTCTGGAGCTCTGAGGTTGTAAGACACACTGGTGAGGTCTTCTGCCAAGGGAAGTAAGGATGGAATTATGGTAGCATCTGAAAGTTGGTGGCTGAAAGACAGCAAGATTTAAAGTGGGACAAAATGACTAGTGGACAGGAAACAAAAAATAGAAACAGAGCAGATGAGATTAGGGATCTCAGGGTGGAAGGAAGCTAGGAAGCCCATTTTAGGCATGTTCCTTGGGACCCATGGCTATTGTATTTTTTGCTTGAGTTTGATAACTAACATGGAGTTGGATAAAAATATTGACTGAGAAAATGGTGTCAGAGTAGAGAAAAAGGCTAGGAAGTTGGG
The DNA here is from genome assembly GCF_950295315.1 of Erinaceus europaeus. Taxonomy (NCBI): domain Eukaryota; kingdom Metazoa; phylum Chordata; class Mammalia; order Eulipotyphla; family Erinaceidae; genus Erinaceus; species Erinaceus europaeus. The sequence goes on along the minus strand of NC_080170.1, from coordinate 88,735,475 downwards.
TTAGGGCAAAGAGCAGCTCCCATTCTTGAAAAAAAAAAAACTATGAATAAAATAAACTGTTTACCCCATTCACCTGACTCAGGGCCCATTTATATATTTAGCACCAGGGCTTATGTAACCTCTGAGAACTTTGCAGGCTGCACTCATTTCAGGACCAGACTTCCCTGAGTGGCAGGGCAGGATGATCCAGCCTTCCTTTGGATATTGGGGTAGTCCCTACCACTGCTGCTTTATAATGAGGGCAAGGTTCTGAGAAAACCCGCAAGAGGGTTTTTAATGATGTTCTTGATGGATGTGACCATTGATGGAGAAGAGAGGGACCCATTAGAGGTCTAGGCCCATCATATTTGAGTGGGAATCCAAAGATTCCCTGATTAGGGCCCCAGCTGATGAGGTGGTATGATATTGACCAAAAAGGCCATTATTAAGTGAGCCAGACTCTTTGGGCTCTCTATTCTGTTTCACACTGTCTTAATTACAACTGATTTAGTATAAATTGAAATATGGCATCATGATAACTCCATTTTCCTTTATTTTTTTCCTTTATTTTTTCCCTCAGGTGTGATGTGGCTATTTACATTTAAAAAACGTTTTTGTATAGTCTCACAAGAATTTTTGAATTATTTGTCCAATTTTCTTAAAAACTGTCATTGATATTTGCCAAACTATTTTATTTCTGTCAAAATTAATATTTAGCTTTTAGATTTATGTACTCTTTTTTCACTTTGCAAATTTTGCCAGTGTATGCATTGGGAATTAAGAAAAAAAATTTGCACTTTGATAACATAAAATTTGAGAAGGACCGTGCTAGATTCCATCCAGTGGCTAGAACTAGAATAACTGGAGTGAGAAGAGGAATTCAGAGGAAAGCAGTCAGTTGATGTTTACATGTAGGGTGAGAGACATTTGCTGATCTAATTCAGACCTGCTATTCCATTCTGGAAGGCTCTCTCTTCTTTACTGCTCAGAGAGAATCCTGAGTTAATCAGGGTTACACACTAGATCTCTTTCACAGAAGCACAACTGCTGCTTCAGAACCTTTCATGTGTTGTCACGCAGAGCAGTTGAAAAAAAAGGGGGGGGGAGCAGAGAAACACATATTCTTCTATCCTAACTAGGACATTTCTTCTTCTTTTTGAAAAAAATTATTTAATTTTTGCCTCCAGGGTTATTGCTGGGGCTTGGTGACTGCACTACAAATCCACTGCTCCTGGAAACCATTTTCCCACCCCCTTTTTGTTGCCCTTGTTGTTGTCGTTATTGTTATGGTTGCCATTGATGTCATTGTTGTTGGACAGGACAGAGAGAAATGGAGAGAGGAGGGGAAGACAGAGAGGGGGAGAGAAAGATAGACACCTGCAGACCTGCTTCACCGCCTGTGAAGCATCCTCCCCTACAGGTGGGGAGAGGGTGTGATTGGGGGTGGGGGCTGAAACCAGAGTCCTTATGCTTGGTTATTATGTGCGCTTGACCAGGTGTGCCACTACCTGCCTCGCTCTGACCTATTCTTCATTAAAACCCACATTCTTATAAGTAAATTCTTATGTATCAGATCATGTGTTCTGATTTTTGATTCTTAAAATATGAGTAAGGTATTAATCTATTCCTGTTCATTTCAATAATGGCTATATCATGCCCTGAATGACATACTAAAATAATGTGGCTGATGTGATTTCTGTACTCCTCTAAGTCACTTTTTAAAAATGTAACTTTTGTGGTCCAGGAGGTGGCGCAGTGGCTAAGGCACTAGACTGTCAAGCATGAGGTTCTGAGTTCAATCCCTGGCAGCACATGTACCAGAGTGATGGCTGGTTCTTTCTCTCCTATCTTTCTCATGAGTAAATAAATAAAAATTCTTAAAAAAATGTAACTTTTATTATATTTTTAAAGCCTTATTTATTTATTTAATTTTATTTACTTACTATTGAATAGAAACAGAGAGAAACTGAGTGGGGAGAAGAAAGTAGAGAGGGAAAGAGACAGAGGTACCTGCAGCTCTGCTTCACTACTTGTGAAGCTTTCCCACTGCAAGTGGCTTGAAATTGGGTCCTTGCACACTGTGCACTTAATCAGGTGCGTCACCTCCTGGGCCCCTCCTCTAAGTTATTTATTTATTTATTTATTTATTGCCTCCATGGTTATCACTGGGGCATCTGTAACTTGTGCACTCAACCAGGTGTGCCACCACCTGGCCTCGCTGGGGCATCTGTGCCTGCACTACAAATCCACTGCTCCTGGAGGCTATTTTTTTCCTTTTGTTTATAATTGTTATTATTATTCTTGTCATTGCTGTCATAGAACAGAGAGAAATCGAGAGAGGAGGGGGAGATAGAGAGGAGGAGAGAAAGATTGTGAAGTGATCCCCCTCCTGGTGGGGAGCACGAGACTCAAACCGGGATCCTATGCCAGTCCTTGCGCTTAATCTGGTGCGCTACCACCTGCCCCACCCCCGTAACCTTTTTATATTAAATGTCCTTGCCCAACTTCCACCAAACTAGTGGTTTTCCATGCTTTTTTTTTTTTTTTTTTTTTTTTGTCTTGTTTTGTGGTTTTCCATTCTAGTTGATCATGAAGGCACTCTCTGGCAGGTCCCCTTTGAATCCTAAATTCATTATGTTCTCTACCCTCCGCATCTCTAAAGATTTGTCAGGAACATCAATATTCCTGATCTTATAAGCCATGGTGCATTCTGTCACCAGTTTTCCATGTGACAGTCTCGAATGTGTTACCTGCTTTTCTCTTACTTTTATGGTAAGCGTGCTGTCATGTATCAGAAAAGTTACTTCCTACTCTGCCTCCTTCCATGGGAAAGATTGACATAGTCTTGGAACATAATAGCACAATTTTTTTTTCTTTTAAAATCACTGAAGTAAAACAGTCCTCCTGCTTTTAAGTCGTTTATCACTAATTTCAGAGCAAAACCTGCTTCTGATAGTTATCCACATTGGAGAACAACTTCCTTAAATCTTGGGAAAAGCTTGTCTGCTCTCAATTCTTGGGCTATTCCCCCAGGCAGGTAACTCCAATCAGCTCAAATCTACTCATCAGTGATTTTCTTTCAAAAGGAAACACTTGAGGCTGAGTCAGAGGCTGTCAAGTGCTTTAGGCCTTGTGGGGAGCAGGAAGGGTAGGGGAGAAAGGGGGGCTGTGGAGGAGCTTGTGACTTTGCTGCTAAATGCTAGGAAAACATTTTATAGAGAAAGATTCTCTGAATTCTCAGGGTGAGACTAATTTCATATAAGTTATTAAGTTTTTTAAATAACTTTTATTTTTTTAATGTTTGATAGAGACATAAGTTAATGGGAGGGGGCATAAAGAGAGGGAGAGAGAGAGATACCCACAGAGATATAACTTGTGAAGCTTCACCCCTGTAGGAATGGATTGGGGGCCTTGGTGGACTCAGGTTCTTGCACACGTTCATGCTCTATGGGTTGTGCCATTTCCCAAATCCAGTTACATTTGCTTTATTATTTGCAGTAACTGGGGATATTTCCAGAAGTCTCTGTAAAATGAAGGCTAAGTATATGCAGTCTTAGTCTAGTTAAGGAATGCCAAGTAAACAGTGAACTGGTCTACATGGCACATCCCAACATCATTCTCAGTGAATGGTATAAACATAAAAAGAGGTAATGACAAGGTCTATGCCCAGTGGAGAGTCAATTATAGAAGGCAGGCCTTCCACCTTCTGCACCCCACAAAGAATTTTGGTCCATACTCCCAGAGGGATAAAGAATAGGGAAATTTCTTTTATTTTTTAATTTTTGTATTAGAAATTCTATATTGATTTACAAAATTACATGTCAACAGGGCTATAATTACACACTGTTCCCACCACCAGAGTTCTGAATCCCAAGTCCCCCCACTGCAAACCGCCATGGTTCTCCCAAGGTTGCAGATATGGGTTAAATGTCATCTCTACAACTATCTATCTACATTTATACATATTTCTCCCCTTTTTCTTCCAGGTCCACTCCTCTCTTCCCTCCAACCCACATGTCACCTTATTACTACATCAGAATATTTCTCTCTTTTTCATCCCCTCTCTCTGGGACCTGATGGAGCTAGGGTTCAGAGCCCTCTCATCTTCTTCCTCCTATCACTTCTCCCTCACTGGGAATATAGATCAAAGTTCTGATATCTGTAATTGCTTCTGTTAAATGCTGGAATTGGGCATTGGCAGGTCAATCCGTACCCCCTGCCTGTTCCTGTCTTTCCCTAGTGAAGTAGGGCTCTGGAGAGGCAAGTCTCCATGACACATTGGTGAGGTCATCTGCCCAGAGAAGTCAGGGTGTAATCATGGTTGTATCTGCAACTTGGTGTCTAGTATCTGTAACTTTGTTAGATGGTGTGCCATCTAAAGTGGACGTAGGTAGTCCCATGCGTTAGGAAAGATCTTACCAGGTTTGAAGATTTGTGACGTTGATATCTCAAGCTCCATATCTCTGGTTGTAGTCCACTGTAAATATTCAGTAGTGGCATAATGTGGGATGGCAGCACTAGTAGTGATTTGGTTGAGGTCACCATAGGTGTTATGGTGGTAAGGAATCAGACAGAAGAAATATGGAGAAGTGTGGGCATAGTCTTAGAGGTTCTAGGACTAGGAGAAATGAAGACCCAAAGAGAATGCAAGGGGTTTCTTTTAGTTTTAGAAAGAATTTCAAATAGGAATAATCAGCTGTTATTAAAACCAGGTTAGTTGGGGTTTGTTTTTTATGCTAATCCAATAGTTAGCATCTATAGTAATATATTAGATCTTTGCTTTGTGGCCTTTAGTAATATATGAACATCTTTGTATTTTGGATACTGACAGGGCCAAATGGTCTTGATCTGTCTTGCCTAAAGTTGTAGTTGATTTAGATGTTTACACACATATATTTTTAGAGCTCCTTGAGAAGTTTAAGCCCAGTTTTAGAGTTTGATCATCTTACAAATACGAGGTATTGGCTACTTAGGCTAAAGCAAACGTTTGTACTTAGAGCTATGGGGTTGGCAGTTAGAGAACTTACATCTATTTCCTCTCTGATATGTCACTGAAAATCTGTGCCCACTCTGCCAAAGCCCTTGGTAACCAATATAGCTTTCCACAGTCTAAAATCTCTGTTCCTTGCTGAAGTTTGTGGTTATTATAAGTGTAATAACTAGCTTTGTGTACCTAAAAAAAAAGTCTTTTTAAAATTGATCTTGATCACCAAACACTTGCTAGAACTGCTTTGTCTTTTAATTCTTTCCCGTTTGCTTGTTCTTTCCTATTTTTAGTGTGTTCTTACTTCTAGTATACTGCTGTTCACTCCACTTGGAATGTGTATTCCTTTGCTTCCTCCTTTCTTGTGGGACTCAGTTCAGCAGTTTTTGAAAGGTGGGGTTGTTTGTGGCAAATTCCTTTAGTTTTTTTTCTCCCTCATATTTGAAGGATAATTTTGCAGGATACAAGATTTGTGGCTGGAACTCCCCCTCCTTTAGAACTTTGAATATGCCATTCTGCTCTCTCCTTACCTCTAGGGTTTGTGAAGAGAAATCTGATGAATGTCTTATAGCTCTGCCTTTGTATGTAACTTCTTTTCTTTCCCTAGAAGCTGGCAATTTTTTTTCCTTGTCATTGTTTTTTTTATAGTTTTATAACGATGTGCCTTAGCATTTGCCTTTTTGTATTTATAAATCTGGGTGATCATTCTGCCTTTTGAATGAGAATGATCTGATGGTTTCTTTTTTCTTTTTATTTTGCCTCTAGGGTTATCACTGGAGCTCAGCTCATCCACTGTTCCTGGAGGCCATTTTTTTCCATTTTATTGGGTAGGACAGAGAAATCAAGAGAGGAGGGGGATACAGAGAAGGAGAGAGAAAGACAGACACCTGCAGACCTGCTTCACTGCTTGTGAAGTGACCTCCCCCCCCCCCCCCCCCCGCCGCAGATAGGGAGCTAGGAGCTTGAACTGTGATCAGGTCCTTGTGCTTTGGGCCAAGTGTGCTTAACCTGCTGTGCTATCACCCAGCCCCCAATCTGAGGATTCCTTTTTTTTTTTTTTAACAATTTTTTAAAACTTTTTTCTTAATCTTTATTTGTTGGATAGAGACAGAAATTAAAAGGAAAGAGGGTAATAGAGAGGGAGAGAGACAGAGAGACACTTGCAGCACTGCTTCACCACTTGTGAAGTTTTGCCCTTGCAGGTGGGGACTAAGGGCTCAAACCTGGGTCCTTGCGCACTGTAACATGTGCACTCAACCAGGTGTGCCACCACCTGGCCCCTGAGGATTTCTTAAGTGATGGATGTTCTTAGCTAAAATTGCTCTGAAAATGGACTCTGGGCCTTTGGCCTTGTCCTCCTCCTCAGATATACCTGTCACTCTTATATTCAATCTTTTGATGGAGCCTGCAATTTCACAGAGTTGCTTCAGTTTTTCTGGCATGGCAGGTGAGTGTTCTACCACTGAATCACCCATGCAGACTTTCTGAACCATTCCTCTCCATCAACTTTGAATTAAAATAGTGGACTACCTGTATCTTCTAGATTGGAAATTATCTCGTCTGGATGTGTGTGTGAGTCTACTTCCTAAGCCTTCTACTTGGGCATGGATTGCAGTTCGAGTGTCTTTTATTCCCTGGAGTTCTGTTTGAATTTTTTCTTTCAGGTTTCCTAACTGCTTAGTGAGTTCTGACTGAAGTTCTTTCTAGATTTGAAAGGCTGATGGCTCTGTCTTTGTATGTAACTTCTTTCCTTTCTTTAGCAGCCTGCAAAATTTTTTCCTTGTCGTTGGGTTTGGATAGTTTTATAATAATGTGCATTGGCGTTGGTCTTTTTGAATTTATAAATCTGGGTGATTGTTCTGCCTCTTGAAAGAGAATGATCTGAGGTTTTCCTAAGTGAAGGAAGTGAACTTTGTTCTGAGTGCCTCTCTTGTGTGTTTTAATTCCATAGTAGAATGCTCTTTCAATTCTTGCTTAGATTCTTGGAGAGTCCTCATAATGAGCTTTCTGTAGTCTGTCTCTCAGTGTCTCTCTAAATCTATAATTTCTTAGATTTCCTCTGTTTCATTTCTGTCTGGCTGATATGACCTGGTTAGCTGTTTAGTTCTGTTTCTCAGCTTGCACATTTATGGTGCTGGTTATTGCTGGCCAGCAGATGGTGTTTTTGTGATCTTTAGGCTTCTCTTGTTTGTATGATCTGTGGTGGTTGGGATGGGGTGCAGGGGTAGTTGCTTTGTGATGTCTGTGGTCACAAATGCTCTGCTTTTTGTTGTGTCCTTACCTTTAATTTAGAAGGCTAAAAAAACACTAGTCAAAGACTGAGAGGTTTTAACCCCTTTCTCTTTTCTTTAGGCACTAGAAACAACCTTTGCTGCTTGTTGCACTTAAAGAAAAATCACAAAAATGGCATAGCTCAGTGCCTTGTTGCCCAGAGCTCTGATCTGTGTTCTTCTTCAACTCGTACCCCCTTTTCCTCCAACCACATGCAAGCACTCACCTGATACTGCAGATCTCTCAGCTGTAGGTTATGAGTTCATTTGAGTCTCTTGTATTTATTTGTTGTTTTGGGGGTAGAGATGATTAAATCCCAGTTATTCCATGGCCATGTCTCTTGGAAGTCTCTGGGAAGTTTCCAATGGAGAGGATGGGATGTGGAACTCTGGTGATGGGAATTGTATGGAATTATACCCCTGTTATCTTAAAATCTTGTTAATCATTATTAAATTATTAAAAAAAAAGAGGCAATGCTAAATGCTTGCAAGCACTTAGTCAATAAAATACAGAATGCCAGTCTAAGCTGGGGGTGAAAGTGTCTTGCAGAAAATTGAGATATTTTACCCATACATCAATAATTGTATTTGATGTAAATTGTTAATCTCCAAATTAAAAATACAGTACACTATGGAGCTATTTAAATTATTCACCAGCTTAGCAAATGAACTAAATTCTCTGGCAGCCTTTATTACTCATGTACTAAAGAGACTGTCAGAGAGAAGTAATAATTTATGAAATGGTTTTTAAAAAATTATTGGCCTTATGGTTGAATAATCTAGATAGTTTTAATTTCAGGTTTGACAATTCAAAATGAGGAAAATATGCTCAATATATTGAAATACAGTATATTGAAATGATGAACAGAGCAATTAGGATTCAAAAAGGCTAAAGACAACACTTTTTTTTTCCTCTTTTTTATTTAAGAAAGGATAAATTAACAAAACCATAGGTGTTGGTAATTGTTGGTATCTTCTAATTCTGCTTTAAAAAACCCCTTCTGTTTCATTTGGTTTAAATACCCCCTGCTTAACACTGCATTCTATTTACATAACTACTGTATTCTATTTACATAACCACTGCTATCTATTTACATAAATCACTTTTACATTTACATAAAGCACCACCTTCCCTCCAGGGCATTGGTGGTTTAGTGGTAGAATTCTCACCTGCTCCACCCCCTCTCCTTGTCACACCCTGATCCTCTCCTTGTCACAACCTGATTTTCACCAGTCACTTTTCTCTCCACCCTCTCTGCGTCACATCCTATTCACACCCTACTTGGGAAGTATATATAAAGACAACATTGTTCATTTTAGTTAGTTTTTAGTTTAGTCTAGCTTGGTATAGATTGCGCTGCATCCTGCATGAATAAAGAGGTACTGTGCACAGCTCAACCATGAATCCCTGGTCCCATCAGTGAAGCTCAGCCCAACACACAGGGTAGGAGGGGTACAATTCCACACAATTCCCACCACCCAATCTCCATATCCTCCCCTGATAGCTTTCCCATTCTCTATCCCGCTAGGAGCATGGACCCAGGGTCACTGTGGGTTGCAGAAGGTAGAAGGTCTGGCTTCTGTAATTGCTTCCCCGCTGAACATGGGCATTGACTGGTTGGTCCATACTCCCAGTCTGCCTCTTTCCCTAGTAGGGTGGGTCTCTGGGGAAGCAGAGCTCCAGGACACATTGGTGGGGTATTCAGTCTAGGGAAGCCTGGCCGGCATCCTGATGACATCTGGAACCTGGTGACTGAAAAGAGAGTTAAGATATGAAGCCAAACAAATTGTTGAGCAATCATGGACCCAAACCTTGGAATAGTGGAGAGGAAGTGTTAGCACGGTACTCACTGCAAACTCTAGTGTACTTCTGCTTTCAGGTATATATTTTGCAGTAGTTTACGGATACGTGTGAACATATGCTCTCTCTCACAGAAACTGGTGTATATCTAGGTTTTGGGACTTTGTTAGAAAGTGAACCACCTGACATGGAATTAGAGTATACTATGATAGGAAAGGTATCACCGAGTAATGAAGCTGAAGGGTTGTCATTCCACATGTGAAGTCTCTGGACACAGTCTGAAGTGAAGCATGTTGAGGTGGCAATCGTTGTGTTGATTAGGTTGCAATCGGCAGATGCAATATTATTTGATATGGATTGGGAGAGGCATACGGGAAAGTGGGCCCTATCCAAAGGTTCCAGGACTGGGGGAAGTAGAGGCTCTATAGTGGAGATGTGAGGTTCCTGCTGTCTTAGGGTTCAAAAAGACAATGGATAGTTAATGTTATCATCACATTATTTGGTAATTGGGTTAACTTTGAAAAGTCCTTTTGTTAGGGTTTGCTGTACAGTACCCAGTATCTTGTATATAGCTGTGATATTGGTTGCTTCGAATATACTTGGACTAGGCTTTTGAGTGAGTCTGCATATCAATTACACAGCCTATATATTGAAAAGATTCAGTTTGTGTTTTGAAAAACTTCGAGACATACAATTAATTTCCCCCTCTCGTATTAATTAACTAGTGATTTTTATGACTACATTTTACTAGGAGTGTACATAAACACCATTCCCACCACCAAAAGACTGTGACCCATCCCTCCCACCCACTCCCACCCCCCACTGTCCCAGGAAGCTGCATGTCTACCCCTCACCACAGGGTTTTTACTTTGGTGCCCTACTTACAATTTGGTCAGGTCCTGCTTTTAGTTTCCCTTTCAGATCTTCTTACTCAACTTCTGTTGATGAGTGGGATCATCCGATACTCATCTTTAACTTTCTGACTTAGCTCACTTAACATAATTCCTTCTAGCTCTGTCCAAGATGGGTCAGAGAAGGTGGGTTCATTGTTCTTGATAGCTGCATAGTATTCCATGGTGTATATATACCACAACTTTCTCAGTCACTCATCTGTTGTTGGGCACCTGGGTTGCTTCCAGGTTTTAGCTATTATGAATTGTGCTGCTATGAACATAGGAGTACACACCTGTTTTTGGTTGGGTGTTATGGAGTCCTTGGGGTATAACCCCAGGAGAGGAATTACTGGATCATATGGAAGGTCCATGTCTAGCCTTGTGAGAGTTTTCCAGACTGCTCTCCACAGAGGCTGGACCAATTTACATTCCCACCAGCAATGTAAAAGGGTTCCTCTGTCCCCACAACCTCTCCAGCATTTGTTGCTGCTGTCCTTTTTGATGTATGCCATTCTTACAGGAGTGAGGTGGTATCTTAGTGTTGTCTTAATTTGCATTTCTCTGAAAATCGGTGACCTAGAGCAGTTTTTCATATGTTTGTTAGCCTTTTGGAGCTCCTCTGTAGAGAATATTTTGTTTATATCCTCTGCCCATTTTTGGATGGGGTCATTTGCTTTTTTGGTGCTAAGTTTGCTGAGCTCTCTATATATTTTGATGATTAGTTTCTTGTCTGATGTCTGGCATGTGAAGATCTTCTCCCATTCTGTGAGGGGTCTCTTTGCTTGTTTAATAGTTTCTTTGGATGTGCAGAAGCTTTTCAATTTGATGTAGTCCTATTGGTTTGTTTCTGCTTTAGTCTACCTTGCAACTGGGTTTGATTCATCAAAGATGTCCTTGAGATGTAGGTGGGAAACTGTTTTACCAATGTTTTCCTCTAAGTATTTGATTGTTTCTGGTCTGACATCTAGGTCTTTGATCCACTTGGAGTTGATTTTTGTTTCTGTTGAGATAAAGTGATTCAATTTCATTCTTCTGCATGTTACAACCCAGTTTCCTGCACCATTTATTGAAGAGAGCCTCCTTTTTTCATTTAATCCTTTGGGCCCCCTTATCAAAGATTAGATGTCCATAGGTGTGGGGATTTATTTCTGGGCTTTCAATTCTGTTACACTGGTCTGTGTGCCTATTTTTGTTCCAGTACCATGCTCTTTTGATGATGATGGCTTTATAGTATAGTTTAAGGTCTGGGAGTGTGATGCCTCCATTTCTGTTTCTTTTCCTCAAGATGGTTTTGGCAATTCTAGGTGTTTTCATGTTCCAGATAAATGACTGTAGTGTTTGTTCTATTCTCTTAAAGAAACTTGGTGGAACTTTGATGGTTATTGCATTAAATTTGTATATGGCTCTGGGGAGAATATTCATTTTGATGATATTTATTATTCCAATCCAAGAGCATGGAATATCTTTCTATTTCTTGCTATCAGTTTCTATTTCCTTGAGTAGCAACTCATAGTTTTCAGTATATAAGTCTTTGACTTCTTTGGTCAACTTCATTCCTAGGTATTTGATTGATTTTGCTGAAACAGAAAATGGGAGTGATTTCTGGATGTCTTCTTCTTCAGATTTAGTGTTTGCATAAAGAAATGCCACTGATTTTTGTACATTGATTTAGTAGCATGACACCTTGCTATATTGCCTAATAACTTCCAGTAGTTTTCTGCTGAATTCTTTAGGTTTTTCTATGTATACTATCATATCATCTGCAAATAGTGAGAGCTTGACTTCTTCCCTTCCAATCAGTATTCCTTTGATTTCTTTCTCTTGCCTGATTGCTATGGCAAGAACTTCCAATACTATGTTGAAGAGTAACGGTGACAGTGGACAGCCCTGTCTAGTTCCCCATCTGAGGAGGAATTCTTTCAGCTTCTGTCCATTGAGTATGATGTTGGCTGTAGGTTTGCTGTATATAGACTCCACTATCTTGAGTAATTTCCCATCTGTTCCTTTTTTTTTGTTGAGTTTTGAGCATGAATGGGTGTTGGATTTTGTCAAAGGCTTTCTCTGCATCTATTGAGATAATCATGTGATTTTTGGCTTTGCTTTTATTGATGTGGTGAATGACATTGATTGACTTACGGATGCTGAACCAGCCTTGCATTCCTGGGATGAATCCCACTTGGTCATGATGAACAATCTTTTTGATATGTTGCTGTATCCGGTTGGCCAAGATCTTGTTTAATAGTTTGGCATCTATGTTCCTCAGAGATATTGGTCTGTAGTTTTCCTTTTCTGTTTTGTCCCTATCAGCTTTTGGTATCAAGGTGATGTTGGCTTCATAGAAGGTGGAAGGGAGTATTCCTGTTTCTTCAGTCTTATGGAAAAGCTTAAGAAGTATGGGTACTAACTGTTTCCTGAAAGTTTTGTAGAATTCCTTTGTGAAGCCATCTAGTCCAAGAAATTTGTTGTTGGGGAGGTTCTTAATAACGGTTTCAATTTCTTTGTCTGTGATTGATGCATTTAGATTTTGTAGTTCTTCTTGATTCAGTTTTGGAAGGGCATATGCTTCTAGGAATGTTTCCATTTCTTCCAGATTCTCTAGCTTGGTGGCGTATAGTTCTTTATAGAAGTTTTGCAGGATTCTATGGATTTCTGTGGTGTCAGTTGTGATATCTTCTCCGTCGTTTACAATTCTATTAATTTGAGTCTTCTCTCTTTTTTGTTTCTTGATTCTGGCTAGGGGTTTGTCAATTTTGTTTAATCTTTCAAAGAACCAACATTTGGCTTCATTGATCTTTTGTATGGCTCTTTTATTTTCGATGTTGTTTATTTCTGCTCTAACTTTAGTGATTTCTGTCCTTCTGGTTGCTTTAGGGTTCCTTTGTTCCTCTTTCTCTAAGTCCTTTCTTGGTGTTTAATATGTGATTGTATGGCTATAAGTTTCCCTCTCAGTACTGCTTTAGCTGTGTCCCACATATTTTGATAGGTTGTGTCTTCATTTTCATTAGTTTCCAGGATCATTTGAATTTCCTGCTTGAGTGACTCTCTGACCCAGTGGTTCTTAAGGAGTATGTTGTTTAGTTTCCAAATTCTGTGACTTTTAATAATTTTCTGTTTGTTGTTAAATGTTAGTTTTACTCCACTGTGGTCTGAGAAGATACTTGGGATGATTTCAATGTTCATGAATTTATTGATGCTGTCTTTGTGGCCTAACATGTGGTCTATCCTTGAGTATGTGTTATGTGGATTTGAAAAAAAGGTGTATTCCAGTTTTTTTGGGTGAAGGGCTCTGAAAATGTCCAAGAGGTCTAATCTGTCAATCTCTTCATTCAATTCTCTTCTATCTTTGTTGGTTCTCTGCTTTGTTGATCTGTCTATGTGTGAGAGTGGGGTATTGAAGTCTCCCACTATTATTGTATTACTATTGATGTATTTTTGAAATTCTTTCAGTAAGTGCTGATGTATTTAGATGGTCCCTCATTGGGTGCATAGATATTAATGATTGTTAAGTCTTCTTGGCTGATTGACCCTCTAATCATTATTTAATGTCCTTGTCTATCTTTTATTACTTTATTTAATTTAAAATCTGTCGTGTCTGAGATGAGAATTATTGTTCCTGCCCTTTTTTGTGGTCCGTTAGCCTGTATGATAGTTTTCCATCCTTTCACTTTAAGTCTGTGTTTATCTTGTTGTGACAGATGGGATTCTTGCAAGCAGCATTATGTTTTCTGATCCATCACCCAACTCTGTGCCTTTTGATGGGTGAGTTTAAGCCATTGACATTTATTGATATTACCGATTTATTGTATTGTAGTGCCATTGTTCAAAAAAAAATTTTTTTTGTTTGCTCTGATATATTGCCAGTATTATAGTGATGTTCTTGTTTATAAGAGGTATTTGAGAACCTCTTTCAGGACCAGCTTGGTGATGGTTGCCTCCTTTAACTGTTGTTTGTCTAAGAAGGTTTTGATCCCTCCATCTAGTTTGAATGAAAGTCTAGCAGGATATATTATCCTTGGTTGAAACCCTTTTTCATTCAGGGCTCGATAGATATCTTGCCATTATCTTCTGGCTTTTAGAGTTTGAGTGGAGAAGTCTGCAGATAATCTTATGGGTTTTCCCTTGTATGTGACTTTTTGTTTCTCTCTTGCAGCCTTTAGGATCCTTTCTTAATCCTTACTCCTTCTCATTGTGACTATGATGTGTCTTGGTGTCTTCAGGTCTGGGTTGATTCTGTTTGGTACTCTCTGGGCCTCTTGAATCTTGATGTCCTTTCTGTTATTCAGGTCTGGGAAGTTTTCTTCTATTATTTCCTCAGAATGTTCGCTTCCCCTTCCTCTCTTTCTTCCTCTGGCAGGCCAATTATACGAATGCTACTTCTTTTGAGATCATCCCATATGTCTCTGTTGTTGTTTTCAGTCTCAATCTCTTTTTAAGCTCTTTCACCTCTTTTTTAGTTTTCTCTAACTCATCCTCTGTCTGTCTAATTCTGTTTTTTGCTTCTGTTAGTCTGCTTTCCCTTCCCTCAGCTTCTTTCTTCATTACAGGTATTTCAGCTTTCATTTCTCTAATTGCCTCAAGATAATCAGTATTTTCCTTGGGGGTCTCGACTGTTGTTCCCCTAATACTGCCATTCCTTTCCTCCAATGTTGTTTTCATTTCTGTGATTAATAAGTTTATTATTGCTTGCATACTTTTCTTATCTATGGTTACTTCTGGCTGATTTGTAGTTTCTTCTGGGCCCTTGTCTTTATTCATTGGAGTAGCAGTTTTATTTGTTTTTGATCTCCCCATTTTTTTGATTTATGTGTTTCTTTTTTTATGCTCTGTTGTTCCTCAGCTGTTGTGTCTTGAGTACAAGCAACACTTTACTAAATACCTTTATGACAATTGCACTCACCAACCTCAGGAATTACAGTAGCAATTGAAGCAAGTATTGAAGCAGTTTAATCACTACCAGTTAGCCAAACAATGTCTACAGTCTGTGAAAAAATAGTAACCAAATCCCAGTGAAGAAGAAAGAGAAAAGAAAGAAGGGATAGCAAAAATAGACAGTTATGAAAATCTACTATCCACTGTATATTCTAGGGGTAACAAGAGGGGAAAGGGAACTAGAGCAGAGATACACACATAGAGAGTCCACTCTGACTCAGATTTCTACCCCAAAATAATTTACAAATTCAGAAAGGCAAAGAAGAAGGAAGGATGAAGTGTATGACAAGATAAAAAAAAAAGAGAGAAAAGAAAAAAGAGAAGTGATAGAAAAGGGAAAAGATAAGAAATAGAGCTGTAATTAAAGAGCAGTGAAATTAAAGGTTTTTTTGAATACTTTATTTTTAATTTAATTTAATTTAATTTAATTTTTTTTAATTAGCTAGGAGGAGGAGGGAGGGGAGAGTCTGTAGAGGAGGTAGGAGTAAGGAGACAATTTCCTCCCACAATAGATAATATGCCCACTACCCTCGCAATGAAAGATACCCTAAGAGTTAATTCTGATCAACCTAAAATATATGCCTTTATATAATATTAATAATAAAATAGAGCAGGGTAAAAAAAAAACTGTCCAAGATTACCTCAAACCTTGTGATCAAAGGCAGCTGATTGTTAAGAATGACAAAAAAAAAAAAACACCTCAGGACTAGACAAGGATAGCTGAAATAGACAGTTATGCAAATATACTATCTACTGTATATTCTAGGGGTGTCTAAAGGAGGAAGGGAAGTTGAGCAGAGACACTCGCAGTGAGAGTCCATACTGAGTCAGAATTCTTCCCCCAAATAATTCCCAAATGTTTATCAGTGAATTCAAAAAAGCACACTGTTTGGTGGTGTGGGGGCTGGGGCCTGTGGCTTTGGAAGCTGTAGGATTAGGAAGAAAGTATGACAAGTATGAGAAAAAGAAAAAAAAGAGAGAGAAAAATGAAAAAGATAAGAAAAAGAACAGTCATAAAAGAGCGGTGAAAGGAATTTTTTAAAATCTATTTATTTTTAATTATTTAATTAGTTATGTGGTGTGAGGTGGGGGGGTGGCTACTTAGAAAGAAAAAAGGCCAGAGGTTTCAGAAGGGTATAGACTTAGAATGGATGATACTCCCTGGTGGGATAGGAATTTAGTAAAGACAGAAGCTCAGCAGGGGAGCCTGCTAGGAGCTGGTCCCCAGGGACTGGTTATGGGGGGGGGGCAGGGGGAGGAGGTGTGCTTAATAATTAAAAGGAAAAAAAAATTCCCTTTTTTTCTACTCTATTTCTTAACCCAAATTAATTTATAGTCACCTCCTTGGTGTCACTGCTAGGACCCCTTATTGACTGGCCTACTAAAGGCAGAAAAGCCTACCATTTCCAGAAGATGTGGTCAGAGCTCAAGTCACTAGCAGCCTCTCAGTCTGCCATCTTCCGGGAACCCCAACACTTTTGTTTTTTAAAAAAGAGAAACACATTTGTATGTGTACTACTACTAAAGAGTTAAGACTATAAAATATCTTAGTCAATTATAAATTGCTGATTTATCTAAGAAGAGGATAGGAAGGTCTGACCTGACAATACTTAATGGAAAAAGACTTTGGCGGGAGGATTTCTGGTAATATAAATTTTAAAGATGTAGTAGTCTGATTAAGATAAACAAAGGAGTCACAAAAGTTAGCTGTAAACTTAGAGTATATAAACAAAAATAAACTAAAATTAGGAAAGAAATATCCTCTTTGTGCTACCAGATAACCTTTGGAAAGTTGTTAAGGAATAAGAGCTAATTTTAAGCAGGATGGTACTATTGGCAAAGAGACTGGTGTCTGTCTATATTGTGGGAATAAGGCAGTATTTCTCAGGCTAACTAGGAATCAAACCACTACATGTAGTTTTTTTTTTTTTAATTGGACTATAATTGAGAAACTTCACATATTTAAAATGTGCAATTTAATAAGTTATGGCATGTTTGACATTCTTGAAAACATCACTATAGTCAAACTAGATAATATATTCAGCACTCCCCAAAATTTCCTTTTGTCCATTTATAATCTCTCCCAACTATCTCTTAATGTATCAAATTCTTAGAAAACACTGCTCTGCTTCCCTTTAGTACAGCTTATTTTGCATTATTCTATTAAATAAATAGAATTAAATAATAAAATCACAAATTGTATTTAAAGTATAAACAACATGTAATCTTTCATAATTCACTTGCACAACTCACTTTTGGCAATTATAAAGGAGTTATGAACATACATGTACAAGTTCTTGATTGTCGGGCCTTAAAGCCAGCCCCCCCTTCTCTGTTTCATGTTCCATTGCTGACACTATGGTCTATTTACATAATCATTGTTTTTCCTGAAAGATTCCTACCACGTTATCCCCTCAGGGTATTGCTAATTCAGTTAAAACCATCACAACAGTTGCTAAGGACACTTCCACTTTATCAGCATGCCTTTTGCCTCTCTCTACCCCCTTTCCTAACCATTTCTGTTTCTGACTTGCTACTTCTGGTTTTTACCCTATAAAGCCCGCTGCTGTTCTGGTTTTGCCCCTTTTCTCTTCTGTGTCCTGACCTGGAGAAGGTCTGGTGTGCATAGTGGGAGGCGGCCATTTTGCTAGTTCCATGTGGCCTAAACCCATTGTGTTTATGCCCAACTCTGGGGTGTCCGCATCAATAAAGAATTGTATTACCATGCCGCCACAAGTTCCTCGTCTTTCTCTCTGGCAAAGCTAGCTCTGCACTTGATGAATATATGTTTCTCTTCTCTTGGATAAACTCTGGGAGAAATTGAACAACTGGATCTTGTGATAGGTAAAAACAATCCCACACTATATTTCAAAGTGGTTTACACTTTTACATTTCCACCGACAGTATGTGGGAGTTTAAATTCCCTCACACCCACACTCACTCTTATCTGGCCAGTCACTTTAACTTTACACATGTTATTAAATATGAAGTGATACTTTGTTATAGTTTTAACTGCATTTCCTCAAAGAATAATGATGTTGAATGTATCTTTATGTACCTATTTGACCTCTATAGATCCTTGTGCTGGGTAAGGTGAATATTTGAATCCTATCCTCATTTTATATTCAACATTTGTTTACTTAACAATGAATTTTGAGGGTTCATTTCACATTCTGGGCACAGGTCCTACATTCAATACATGTTTTGCAAGTGTATTCTTTCTGGTCTGTATCTGTCTGTTCATTATTTATTTATTTTTATTTTCATTGTCACCATAGTCATTACTGAAGCTTGATGCCAGCACTGCTTCTGGTGGCCATTGTTTCCTTTTTTTTTTCTTTTCCTTTCTATTACACTTGATAGGACAGAAAGAAATTGAGATAGGAGGACAGACAGAGGGGGAGAGAGAAAGATAAACACCTGAAGACATGCTTCACCACTTGTGAAGCTTCCCCCCCACACAGGTGGGGAGCAGGGACTTGGACCCAGGTCCTTGTGCATGATAATATGTGTGCTTAACCAGATGTGCTACCACCTGGTCCCCTAATTCTATTTTTAAAAAGTGAAATTTAAAATTTCAATAAAACTCGATTGATCAATAGTGTCTTTCTTTCTTTTAGAACATATTTATTTTATTTATTTCATATGAGATAGAGAAAAGCCAGACATGTCTTCCATAACATATGGTGACAGGGATCAAACCAGGAACCTCAGGGATGCAAGTTCTGTGCTCTGCTAGTTGAGCTATTTTCTGGCCCACAATATTACCTTTCTAACGAATTGTGAATAGTATATTATGGAAGCAAATTTTGCTTAACCTCAGGTCACAAAGATTTTTTTAAACTTCTTTCTGGAAATTTCACTTTATTAGATTTTATATTTAGGGCTATGTTACATTTGAAATTATTTTTGCTTATGGTTAAAAAGATGAACTGCATTTAAAAAGTTTTTTTTTATTATCTTTATTTATGCATTTGGTAGAGGCAGTCAGAAACTGAGAGGGCAGGAGAAGATAGAGAGGATGAAAGACAAAGAGACACTTGCAACACTGCTTTCCCTCTACAGATGGGGACTGGGGGCTCAAACCTGGGTCCTTGTGCATTGTAACACGTGCACTCGACTAGATGCATCACCACCTGCCCCTTTCTTTTATTAGTGATTTAATAATGATTGACAATATTGTGGTATAAGAGGGGTACTATCCCACTACCAGAGTTCTATACCCCACTCCCTCAATTGGAAGTTTCCCTATTCTTTATCCCTCTAGGAGTATGGACCTAGGATCATTATGGGGTACAAAAGGTGGATGGTCTGGCTTTTTAAATTGCTTCTCTTCTGGACATGGTCATTGACAGGTCTATCCATACCACCAGCCTGTTTCTATATTTCCCTAGTGTGGTAGGGCTCTGGAGAGGTGGGGTTCCAGGGCACATTGATGAGGTTATCTGCCCAGGGATGTCAGATTGGTGTCATGGTAGTATCTGCAACTTGGTGATCAAGTATTGGAGCTGGAGGTTTGACATCCCAAGTATTGTATCTCTGGACACAGAGGTGGAACATATTAAGGTGGAACTGGTTGCACTGATTTGATTGAGATCAGCAGATGTAATATCAAAAGATATGGATTGACAGAAGCATGAAGGAAAGCCCCAGAGGTTCCAGGACTGGGCGAGTAGGGATTTTATAGAGAATGAGGAAGGTTCCTTGCTGTCTCAAGAGTTTAAGAAGGCAATAGATAATTATTATAATAACCAAGTTATTTGGGAACTTGATTTACTTTGAAAATGGTGGTAGAAATTTGAGGGAAAGGAGTAAGCTAGGAAACCCTCTCTATGTATAATGAGAAACTTAGAAAGCAGTTTGGGGGGGGTTGGCAAGTGGTGAACCTGGTTAAGCTCTCTGTACTAAGAGAGCTACAGTACAACCTCTGTGTTGAGAGTGCTTCTTTTTTTTTTTCCCCCACTGGGGCTTGGTGTCTGTATGGCTCCACCATTACAGGTGATCATTCTTCCCTTCCTCCCTCTCTCCCTCCCTTCCTTCCTTCCTTCCCTCCCTCCTTCCTTCCTTCCTTCCTTCCTTCCTTCCTTCCTTCCTCATCTCTAGGATTATCACTGGGGGTTGGCGGTGGCACTATGAATCCACTGCTCCTGGGGGCCCAATTTTCCATTTTATTGGATAGGGCAGAGAGACTTTGAGAAAGGAGGTGGGAGATAGAGAGGGAGAGAGAAAGAAAAACACCTGCAGACCTGCTTCACTGCTTGTGAAGTGTTCCTCTCTGCAGGTGAGGGCTTGAACCTGGATCCTAGCTCTTAGTACAGAGAGCTTAACCAGGTTCACCACTTGCCAACACCCCCAAACTGCTTTCTAAGTTTCTCATTATACATAGAGAGGGTTTCCTAGCTTAGTTCTCTTACTCCTTTCCCTCAAATTGCTACCTCCATTCCTGTTTCTTCTAATCACAAAGTTTTCAGTCTTGTCTTTAAGTTTCTGCAATATTCAATCTGCTATTCATTTGTTTTATGACTGTCTTTTAAAATTCTCACAATAATGATTTACTTGTTCTAATTCTCCATTAAATTTTCCTTTCTTTTATGTTTTTTCCTCTTTGTTATTACTGGCTTTAGTCCTAAAGATAAAATGTTCTTTTGTTAAGAATTATAAAAGAGCCAAGAATGGTTTAGGAAAACTTTTTCAGGGTAGTTTTTTTTTTTTCCTCTGTTACAATGACATCCCCTCTTTAAAGATTAATTACTTATGTTTTATTTACTTATTTTTAGTTATACTTATTTGTAGTGAATGTTACTGACTCTTAATGAGTGTATAATACACTTCTATATAGTTACATTGTCTGCTGAGCCAGTGTTGTTTCACTTCACACAAAATGCAGACATTTGCAACCATAAAGCTTATTTAGTTGCACTTTTGTCTTAAGTACTAGAGATTTTTAAAAAATTTATTTTATTTTACTACAGCACTGCTCAGCTCTAGCTTAGTGTGGTACTGGTGATTGAATTTGGGGCCTGGGAGCCTCAAGCATAAAAATCATTTTTAAAATTTGTGATTACTAGTATGTTATAAGATTGTAAGATTACAGTGTATTGCTCCACACCACACCTACCACCTAAGTTCTGTATCTCCACCCTCTCTATAAGATAACCACTATAGTTCTCAAAAATCTTACAGTTTACTTGCTTCTGCTTTGTTTGGATTATTATTTTTTTTTTTGGCAAGATCATGTAAATCAGATCTCTAGATTCCACATATGAGTGAAACCATCTGTTAACTGTCTTTCAGCTGTTTACTGCTTTCACTAAGCAAAGTCACCTCCAGTTCTATTCATTTTGTCCCAAAGGACACAATATAATCTTTGTATGATTGCAGAGTAGTATTCCATAGAATATATATCCCGTAACTTCTTTAGCCAGTTACCTGAAGATTCACATTTAGGCTGCTCCCACTCTTTGGCTGCTGTGAATAATGCAGCTATGAACATAGAGATGCACATTCTCTTCAAATTAGTGTTTCAGTGTCCACTGGATAAACTCCCAAGAGCGGCATTGCTTGGTGATAAGGTAATTCCATTTTTATTTGCTTAAAAAAGACTAATATTTCTCCATACAGTCTTTGAGGGGGCTGCACCAGGTTGCATTCCCATCATCAATGTAGCAGTATTTCTTTTTCTCGACAACCTTGCCAAAACCTCTCATTTCCTGATCTGTTGATAGAAGCCATTCTCTCAGGTGTGAGGTGGTATCTCAGTGTAGTTTTGTATTTGCATGTCTCTAATGATAAGTGGAGCATTTCTTCATGTGACTCTGGGCCATGAAGCATGTTAAATCTTTTGCTTAACCATTATGCTATCTCCCTGGCCCTTATGCTATAATTGAATTTGTTTATATTATTTTTTCAAATATTGTATACACCACTTCATGTTTTTTCTTCAGAGACTCCATGTATATGTTAGAATTTTGGCATTGTACCTTTGGTCTATGAAAGCTCTTTACTTTTGTCTTCAGATTGGCTAATAATGCCAACTAATTTATCTTCAAGTTTATGGATTCTTTCATTGGTCATCCCCTTTCCATTGTTAAGTCTACACAGTGATTTTAAACAAATTTCATTTTTTAAGTTCTTGAATTTACAATTACTTTTAAAAAATGTGTAGTAAGCCTTAATTTAGTTAGTTATCACTGATAGGTTCTTGGAAACTGACTTTTAAGTGAGACATCCTATAAGGTGACTAGGTCACAAATAATGTCATATAATCAATGTTGATTAAGAATCTTTTTTCTCTTGAGTACGCATATTACAATGTGCAAGGACCTAGGTTCGAACCCCCAGTCCCCACCTGCAGGGGGAAAGCTTTGCGAGTGGTGAAGCAGTGCTTCAGGTGTCTCTCTGTCTCTCTCCTTCTCTATCACCCCCTTCCCTCTTGATTTCTAACTGTCTCTATCTAATAAAGATTAAGAGATAAAAAATATTCTTTTTTTCTTTCATTATCATTATAGTTAAATACTATTTGAACTTGGGTCCACCTGTATATCAGATGTCACGCTCAAAAAAACAAATAAACAAAACACTAGTATAGTCATAGACCCTTTGGAATATACCCAAAATAGGCCTATTAACTATCTACAAAACAGAGACCCCCAAATCTTCATCTGCACTAATCCAGCCTTTAGGTTCATGACTAGTCAACAATTTGTTTGGCTTTATGTATTAACTCTTCTTTCAGCCACCAGGTTCCAGATGCTACCATGAGGCCAACTGGACTTCCCTGGGCAGATGACCCCACCAACGGTGTCCTGGAGCCCTGCTTCCCCACAGCCCCACCCCACTAAGGAAAGAGAGAGACAGGCTTAGGAGTATGGATCAACCTGTCAATGCTCATGTTCAGCAGGGAAGCAATTACAGAAGCCAGACCTTCCACTTTCTGCATCCCACAATGACTCTGGGTCCATACTCCCATAGGGATAAAGAATAGGAAAGTTATCAGAGGAGGAGGTGGGATACAAAGTTATGGTAGTGGGAATTGTGTGGAGTTGTACCCCTCTTATCCTATGGTTCTTGTCAGTGTTTCCTTTTTATAAATAAAAATTAAATATATATATATATATCATATATATATATATGAAATACTATTTGAATACCTTCTTTAGTTTTTACTGATGTGGTGAGATTTCCTTATATTTCATTTCACTTCATTTATTTTATTTTCATTTTCTTCCCAAGTACATTATCACTTAATTGAGGGAATATTGATAATCCTTTATTGTTGCCAAGAGGGCACATTTCATCATGCCTCCAGTACACTCACCCTCCACCAAACTGTCATTCTGCTGTACCCTAGGGACTTAGATCCCCAACCTCGTCTTGGTGCTTCTCTCTTCCCTCCTGAGATCCCCCCTCTTTCCGCAGAGCCATGCCTGTGCACATGTGATTTCACTGCTGCTGGGTTACTTTTCATTCAGATAAAGAGTCCAAAAGGGGGAGTCACTATGGCACCAGAGTTTCCTGGGTGTCATGACACTGCCATATAGTGTCTAAGCTTGAACCTTAAATGCAAACAAATTGGCAAGACACAGTATTTCTTGGTCCCAAGCACAATTTTCTAGTTCTATCTTCCTTCCTTCCTTCCTTCTTTCTTTCCTTCCTTCTTTCCTTCCTTCCTTCTTTCCTTCCTTCTTTCCTTCTTTCTTTCCTTCTTTCCTTCCTTCTTTCCTTCCTTCCTTCCTTCCTTCTTTCCTTCCTTCCTTCCTTCCTTCCTTCCTTCCTTCCTTCTTTCCTTCCTTCTTTCCTTCCTTCCTTCCTTCCTTCCTCTTTTCCTCCCTCCCTCCATTCCTTCCTTTCTTTTTTCTCTTTCTTTCCTTTTAAAAAAATTCACTTATTTATTATTTTTGGATAGATACAAAGAGGCAAAGAGCGAGAACAAATAAGGCCCTAGCACTAAAATTTCCTCCAGTGTACTGGGGACCTGGCTCAAGCCTGGGTTGTGAACATGACAAAGCAGTAAATTCACCACATGAGATATTTTGCTGACCCAGCACACTTTTCTTCAATTTATCATACAAAAATTAATTTTAACTACTAACCAAACATGTAGGCCATCTTGCAGTTGTTCTCCTTATTTCCTTTTTCTCTTGAGAACACATCACATTTTTCTACTTCTCTGTATGGTGCATATTATTTTCTTTGCATTTTATCCTAAATGGTGTAAGTGGTAGGCATGTCATATTCTACCAAAGATTTATTTTATTTATGTACTTTACTTAGGCAATTGACCAGAATTTACCCAAAGTGTAAACTCTGTAAAAGTTTTGGCAATTCAAATCTCAATTAATTTCTTTTATCTTTAGTTGGAATTTGGCCCATAGATCTATGATTTAGTGGACAAATGGATATTCAGGCAGGGTATTTACAAGGACTTTGCCATCCTTCCTTCTTTTCTTGGATCCAGTCTTCAATTTTCTCTTGTTTCTGCACTTTCTCTAATATTATTCTCTAACTAGTAGGTTAGATCCAATAGGTTTTGGTTTTCTTTTTTTTTTTAATGTTTATTATCTTAATTTATTTATTGGATAGACACAGCCAGAAATGGAGAGTGGAAAGGGAGAGAGACAGAGAGACACCTGCAGCCCTGCTTCACCACTCACAAAGCTTTCCCCCTGCAGGTGGGGACCGGAGGCTCAAACCCGGGTCCTTGAGCACTGTAACATGTGCACTCAACCAGGTGCGCCACCACCCAGCCCCGAGTTTTTGATTTTCTTTTTCCTTTTTAAAAATATTTATTTATTTATTTTCCCCTTTGTTGCCCTTGTTTTTCATTGTTGTTGTAATTATTGTGTTGTTATTGATGTCGTCGTTGTTAGATAGGACAGAGAGAAATCGAGAGAGGAGGGGAAGACAGAGGTGGGGAGAGAAAGACACCTGCTTCACTGCCTGTGAAGCAACTCCCCGGCAAGTGGGAGCCGAGGGCTGGAACCGGTATCCTTAAGCTGGCCCTTGCGCTTTGCACCCCTTTGCACCCCTTGCGCTTAACCTGCTGCGCTGCCGCCTGACTCCCGGTTTTGATTTTTCTATTAGAGTTTTGTGAGTAACTACAGACTAAAGCCTGCATATAAGCTAAATACCCAAAAACGTGTAAACCCACCATGCACTCATTGTATTTTAGGAGCTTCAACATTCCTCCATGGTGTAATTGCTTTTTGCATTCCTCATAACATTTAGATAACTTTTTTGGTAAACCTTTATTGTTTCTGCAAGCTATTACATGTAGGGGAGTCATTGTCATTAAACCTTGCTTTGCCATCTCAGAATTGCAAATTCAAATTCCCTTCCTTTTTTCCTCCCTTCCTTCCTTCCTCCCTCCCTCCCTTCCTCTTTCTTTCTTTCTTTCTTTCTTTCTTTCTTTCTTTCTTTCTTTCTTTCTTTCTTCCTTCCTTCCTTCCTTCCTTCCTTCCTCTCTCTCTTTCTTTCTTTTTTCCCCCTTTCTATTTTTCCTTATTGCACTACAGAAAACCGCAATTTCTCTCTTAATCATCCTTAGGAAGTCAGCTTATGTTCAATGATTATTAACTTACTCTAAATTATGAGTAGGAATGAGGCCTTGAAATGAACTGTGCAGTTTATCAGTCTCCAAAATTCAATTCAATGAAGAAAAAAATGTGGTAAGTGAGTGCTTACTTATTTTGTAGGGATGCTGAGGGGTTAGAAGAGTGGAGAGGTAACTGGAGCCAGGAGCAAACTCTGTAGGGAATTTTGTCTGTGAGCCAGAGGGTGTTTCTCCTCTATGAGGTATGAGATAGGAGGCCTTGGCAGTGCATTTGAGTTTTGCCTAGAAGGGCGATATATGCCAGATGTTACATTGGAGCTAAGCCTGACCTATACTGAGTTCAGTACATAAAATAACTTTCTAAGAATGAGAACTTGTCAATACTGAGTGTGATCCCTCATACACAGCAGGCTACCTGTCACTGAACTCATTTGAGTGCAAGTTTGATGATCATCCATATTTTATCACTCCTCCTTTTATTTTGAAGCATAGTGGGAGAATTGCTACTGTTTGTATATAATAGGAACTCAATAAAAAAGGTAGTGTCAACAAACCTTTATAGAATTTATTACATGAATGAATTAAAGAAGAGTTTTCTCTTTAGTTCTGAGAAAATGTAGTTTGCATTCTGAAGACTATGAATGAAAGATTTAAGGTATATGCTCTCTAAAACTTGTTGCTGCTGCAATGTTAGAATGTCCCCTTCATTCATGGTTTCACTGCTCCTAGGCCAACTATTTTCATTCTTTGTACTTTGGGAGAGGGGGATATGGTCTAATATCTTTAATTATAATTTTTAATATTTTGATAGAAGGGTCTGTGGATGGGTATTGGGATTTGTATGTGTGAGTGTGTAATTGCTTCACACATATCTGACTTGACACATGGGTATGATTTCTCATCTCCCTTTCAAAGCTCTCTGTAGACCACTTTCACTCACAATCCAAGTCCCGCTACATCATCTTGCCCCAGGCCCTCAAGTTCTCTTCAGCCCCTCCCTCATTCCTTCCTCTAGAGTGTTTTCCTTTGTTGCAGTAAACTATACCCAGTCTAAGTGTCACTTTGTGTTCTCTTCCCTTGTTCCTTTTAAGTCTCACCAATAAATGAGATCATTAGGTACTTGTCCTCTTTTTAGCTTATTTCACTTAAATGGTTTCTTCAAATTCCTCCTAGATAACATCATCATCTTTAACAACAGGGTAGTATTCCATCGTGTATATATACCATATATTTTTTTAAGCCACTCATCTATCATTTGGGCATTCCATTTTATTGTTACCTCCCCATTTAATGTTTAGTTGTTTTTATTTATTTTATGTTTTTTAAAAATATTTATTTTGTTTATTTATTCCCTTTTGTTGCCCTTGATGTTTCACTGTTGTAGTTATTATTGTTGTTATTGTTGTCGTGTTGGATAGGATAGAGAGAGATGGAGAGAGGAGGGGAAGACAGAGAGGGAAAGAGAAAGACAGACACCTGCAGACCTGCTTCACCACCTGTGAAGTGACTCCCCTGCAGGTGGGGAGCTGGGGGCTTGAACCAGATCCTTCCATCGGTCCTTGCGCTTTGCGCCACCTGCGCTTAACCCACTGCGCTACCACCCAAGTGCCCCCGTTTAATGTTTAAAAGTATCCTTCCTTCTTTCCTCCCTTCCTTCCTTCCTTCCTTCCTTCCTTCCTTCCTTCCTTCCTTCACTCTTTCCTTCCTCCCTTCATATCTTCTTTCTAGTCTTCATGGGAGAGAGGTGAAGAGAAATGAGAACACTGCTCAGTTCTTACATATAATGAAGTCAGGGATTCACCTTACAACGTTTTGTGCCTCAGGCATGAAAGTCTTCCACTGTACAGTCTCCTCAGTTGCTAGGATATTTTATTTTTAAAAATATTTTAAATTGTGGATAAAGTGTTGGACTCTCAGCCATGAGGTGTTGAGTTCAATCCCCAGCAGCACATGACCACAGTGATATCTGGGTTCTTTCTCTCTCTCCTCCTATCCCTCTCATAAATAAATAAATATTTAAAAATTATATTTTAATGAGATAGAGAGACCAGAGCACTGCTCCACTCTGTTTTATGTTGGTATTTTGAAGCAAACCTGGGTCCTCTGGGTCTGGTGCACATACCACTATGCTCTCTCCCTAGCTTATCCTTAGGGTATCTTAAAAGAAAACAAATTATTTGGTTATTGTCAGTTATATGACATAGTCAGCGTTTAAAACTGGCCACTAAATTTGTTACTTAAAAATAATTTAAAATTACTCCTGTAGGAAAAATCTGAGCCAGGGTGGATGGCTCATAGCCTGCCCTTAGAATATAGAAAGGTTCATATGTTCATACACACAATTCCCACCGTCAGAACTCTGTATCCCAGCCCCTCCCCTGATAGCTTTCCTATTCTTTAACCCTCTGGGAGTATGGACCCATGGTCATTATGGGATGCAGAAGGTGGAAGGTCTGGCTTCTGTAATTGCTTCCCCGCTGAACATGGGCATTGACAGGTCAATCTATATGCCTGGGAGATTTTAATTGGTCTAGGAATTTCATTTTATCCTTACAGTGATTCAATTCATGGGAAGTATCCAATTCACATCTTCCTTCTCTTCTATGTGCTTTATCAGTTGAATGAAGGAAGGTTCTACAATAGTACAACAAAATGGCACTCACAGTGGTCTAGAATGTACCTGGCTGTGACCATGGAATGTGAACTCAGACCTACAGGAATCCAGAGAATACACAGGCTCCTGTGCTAAATGTGAATAGACATGGGCTCTAGGTCAGATTGATGGGGTTTACAGTTGACAATATTTATATACTTCTCCCATATTTGGAAGCTACTCTCTCCCTGGTCCAGCTTTCTAGTCCTATTCCCAACTTTGACACAATATTCCCAGATAATAAATACTTACAGCCCACCTGCATGTTAGCTCAGGCAAAAATTAGTAAAGTCTTTGGCCCCTTGGAATACATCTAAAATAGATTTCCTAAGCTTCTTCCAACATGAAGTCCCAAATTTTCATCTGCTATACTTTAACCTTTAAATTCCTGATTATTAAACATTTTTTTTCCTGCTTTATATCTTAATGCTTTTCAGCCACCAGATGTTCCAGATGTGCCAACCTGACTTCCATGGGCAGATGACTTCACCAATGTACCCTGGAACCCCACCTCCCCAGAGACCTACCCCACTAGGGAAAGATAGAAACAGTCTGAGGGTATGACTTGACCCACCAAATGCCATGTCCAGTGGAGAAGCAATTACAGAAGCCAGACCTTCCACTTTCTGCACCCCATAGAGATCTTTGGTCCATACTCCCGGAGGGATAAAGAATAGGGAAACTTCCAATGGAGGGGATGGTATGTAAAACTCTTGATGGTGGGAATTGTGCGGAATTCTCCTTCTTCTAGCATTTGCCCTTCTTCCGTAGCCAGTCAACAGCGTCAGGTTGAGCCTGATGTAAAGTTTCGAGACCTCCTTTGAATCTGGAGAGGTGGCAGTCGTTGACATGTGGGTCATAGTCTGTCTGTAGCCGCAGGGGCAAATCGGGTCGTCTCTGGCTCCCCAGCGATGGAACATAGCAGCGCACCGGCCATGGAATTATACCCCTCTTATCCCATAGTTTTGTTTATCTTTATTAAATCGCCAATAAATTAATAAAATGAAAAATAGCACTCAAATAGTAAATGTCAAATATGTACTTAAATAAAAAAATAACCTATTCTCCAGATATGTGGAAACAAAAGTGAAATACTCTTTGTATATTTTGATTATTAACCTTTTGTCTGATGTATGATATAGAAAAATCTATCCCATAAGTAATGTCTCTATTTGGGTGGTGGTTCCTTTTGCTGAACAGAAGCTTTTTCACTTTGATGTAGTCCCATTGGTTTATTTTTGTTTCTGTTTTCCTTGTGAATAAATTTGAATCATTGAAGATACCTTTAAAACTTAGATTGAAAAGAATTCTGCTAATGTTTTCCTCTAAATATTTGATGGTTTCTGGTTTACCATCCAATTTACTCATAAACTCAGGAAAACAAAACAAAACAAAAGAACCTCATCCAAAAGTAGGGAGAGGATATGGACAGAATATTCACCAAAGAAGAGAACCAAAGGACCAACAGATATGAAAAAAATGCTCAAAGTCACTGATTATCACAGAAGCAAATAAAGACAACAACGAGATACCACTTCACTCCTGTGATACATCAGCAAGGACAGTCACAATAAATGGAGAGATTGTGGGGATTAAGGAATCCTCCTGGCCTGCTGGTGGTAATATATATATAGGTACAGCTACTTTGGAAGTAGTCTGGAGAACTCTCAGAAGGCTAGAAATGGACCTACTCTATGATCCTATAATTCCTCTCCTGGGGACATGTCGTAGGGAATCAAACACACCCCTCCAAAGAGATCTGTGTATAGTTATGTTAATAGCAGCACAGTTTGTAAGAGCCAAAACCTGGAAGCAGCCTAAGTGTCCAACAACAGATGAGTGGCTGAGAAAGTTGTGGATTATATACACAAGAGAATATTATTGAGCTATTAAGAATGATGAAATCACCTTCTTCAACTCATTTTGAGTAGAGCTTGAAGAAATTATGTTGGGGCCGGGTGGTGGCGCACCTGGTTGAGTGCACATGTTACAATACACAAGGACCCTGGTTTGAGCCTCCAGTCCCCACCTGCAGGGGAAAGCTTCACAAGTGGTGAAGCAGGGCTGCAGGTGTCTGTCTGTCTCTCTCCCTCCCTATCACCCCACTTCCCTCTTGACTTCTGGCTGTCTCTATCCAAATAAATAAGTAAACATAATTTAAAAAAAGAAAAAAAATTATGTTAAGCAGGGGCCAGGCGGTGGTGCACTGGTTAACTGCACACATTACAGTATACAAGAATCCAGGTTTAATTCCCTGGCTCCCCACCTGGGGGGGGGAAAGCTTCATGAGTGGTGTCTCTCTGTCTCTCTCCCTCTCTATCTCCTCCTCCCCTCTCAATTTTTGTTTCTACCCCCCCTTCCCCCCGAAAAAAAATTATGATAAGCAAAATAAGCCAGAAAGAAAAGGATGAATGTGGTGCATATGGTATGATCTCATTTAGGGGCAGAGATTAAGAAACAACAACAGAAAAAGGAAAAATTGGACTGGTTTGGTGAATTTCACCAAAGCAAGAAAAAGGAAGACAGGGAGAGGAATGGAAAGAGGAAGGCTTTCAGGTCCTGGTACACGATAATGGACCTAATTTTGGGGTGAGAGTATTTTGCAAACACCTATCTTGGTGAGATGAGAGATTGTACCCACTTGTCAACAACTGTACTGTAAACCATTGACCTTCCATTTTAAAAAATAATTAAAGAAAACAACAATTCTTTCTTCATTTAAAGTTGTGTAGATGGCACGGTCTGTGTTTATGAGGACTCTGGTTTGATTCCTAGCACTATAGCATATGACGAGCAGTGACAAAATATGGCAACTCAATTTATTTATTTTTTATTGTTTGTATTTTTTTTTTTTTTTTTTTTTTTTACCGGAGCACTGTTCAGTTCAGGTTTATGGTGGTGCAGGGGATTGAACCTGGGACTACGGAGCCTCAGGCATGGGAGTCTCTTTGTATAACTATTATGCTATCTACCCCTGCCCTATGGCAACTCAATTTAAAAGAAATGGGCAAAGCACTTGAACAGACATTTCTTTAAAAAAAGTAAATAAATACATGATAGAGGATGAGAGACAGGGGGGAGGAGAGAGGGAGGAGAAAGAAGAGAGAGAGAGAGAGAGAGAGAGAGAGAGGAGAGACAAATCTGCAGCACTGTGCCTCCACAGTGTCCTGCAGGTGTGGACTGGGAGCTTGAAACTGGGTCCTTGTGCTTGGTAACGTGCACTCACCAGGTGAGCCACCACCTGGCCTCACTACTTCCTTTAATTAAATTTAAAAAACAAATATCCATCCTAGTAGATGTTAAATGGTATGCCATTTTGGTTTTGACATGCATTCCTCTAATGACTAAGGATGATGAGCACATTTTTATGCAGGACTTACATTAACTATTTTTTTAAATTTATTTATTTAAAAAAGGAGACATTAACAAACTATAGGATAAGAGGTATGCTCTTAATCAAGTGTGTCACCACCAGATCACATTTATTATTTTTAAACTTCACCATAACCCTGAAACTTAGGCATCACCACTCTAGGTTTACATAGAAGAAATGCTTTCCTACTGGGAGCATAATTGATAAAGTCTAAATTCCTCTCCTTGCTGGCCTATTGTGAGGACTTTCTGTGCTGTTTTTCTTTCTCTTTCCCATTTGCAGTGAGCCATATCTGCTTACTCTAAGAAGAAGCTCTTTGGAAAGTTCTAATCTCTTTGCTTGTGTCAGAGTGATAAATTATTACCATTGAATAAAGAAGACCTCTAGTCCAACACTCATATCACCTTACAGCCTCTTTAAAACTTTCCAGTGTTGCAAAATTTCTGTCACTCTAGAGCCTATTTCATTGCTGAATGACTTGCGTCGGAAATTTTTTTTTTTTTTTTTTTGCCTTTTAGATTGCCTCTGTTTTCTGTGACTTTCATGCTTTGATCTTTGTTTTTCCCCTACCACATTCCTAGGGTTGTTCTAGTTCTTTTCTGACTTTGGCAGCTGTTACAATAATTGAAAACATTTCTCAACTCAGGTTACTTTAATATATGTTTGTGTCATATTTTTGAACCTTTTTAGCTCACCTAACCTGAGAACAAATGATTGTCTATGGGGTTTTCGCTTCATATCACATACTTTTTGAAATGAGTTATAACCATGAAGTTTATCTTCCTCTATTATTCATGGAAGCGTCTAGATGTTAGAGATGCAGCTAGTGTTTTGTTTACACATTATGTTTGCATACATATGCATATATGTTTACATTTATTGTGTTTATAAACAGATACATATACCACTACTGATGTGTTAAGATGGAATTTTCTGAGAAACTAGTATTGTGGCAGTCTCACTTTACTACCTCTATTATGGGAGTGGTGGAAGTGAGAGTGAAGAATCTTATATTTTTCATGCAAAATTAACCCGAGAGTGTCTAGGTTTGGAGGTTGGTCAAAATGATTGAAAGTGAAATTCCAGTACAATTTGTAAGAGCCAAAACCTGGAAGCAACCCAGGTGTCCAACAACAGATGAGTGGCTGAGCAATTTGTGGTATATATATATATATATATTGGAATACTACTCAGCTATAAAAAATGGTGACTTCATCGTTTTCAGCTGATCTTGGATGGACCTTGAAAAATTCATGTTAAGTAAAATAAGTCAGAAACAGAAGGATGGATTTGGGATGATCTCACTCTCAGGCAGAAGTTGAAAAACAAGATCAGAAAAGAAAACACAAGTAGCACCTGAACTGGAATTGGCATATTGCACCAGAGTAAAAGATGCTGGGGTGGGTGGGTGGGGAGAATACAGATCCAAAAGGATGACAGAGGACTTAGTGGGGGTTGTATTGTTACATGGAAAACTGGGAAATGTTATGCATGTACAAACTATTGTTTTTACTGTCAAATGTAAAACATTAATTCCCCAATAAAGAAAATTTTAAAAAAGAAAGAAAGTGAAATTCCTGCCCTTCTGATAAGTGGAAAATTAGGAAAGACAGTAACGAAATTAGGAGAGCTAGATTATTTCACACTTGGGAGCTGTGGAGTAAAATTCATACCTATACTTATGATTACTTGGTTATATTTAACACTAAACCAAGGAATTTGTCCATTTGTGTCTAAACAGTGATCCTTTTGAGATAGTATACAGTCTGTATTCCTGCAGCTCTTTTTCCTAGTTTATAAAACATTTGAGTTTTCTTTCTTGTCATGATCTTATAGGGTAGTCAGAAATCATTACCCTACATTTTTATAGATGAACAAAGCCTCAGAGAGACCAAAAATCTTTCCAGAACTTGTAGGCTTGGTGAACAGCATACAGGGCTTAAAAGGCAGACTTGGGCTCCCGAATCTGGAGTATGATCTACTACTGCACATAGTGGGCGTAGAAAATCAAGAAACATCTGTCCTTTGATAATTGCTACCAGAAAGGCAGGTTGGAAGTAAGAAGTATCAGATCTTCCCATCTGTGACGCCTTGTAGTTGAAATAGAACAGTCTTTGTAATAGTGAAAGTGTAATTTACATACAGTGAAATGCTGAGACATCAAGGTAAGAGTTTGATCAGTTTTGACAAATACAGATACCACTCATGGACCTCTTGGTCACATCCAGTCAAGATGAAGGACATTTCTGTCTCTCCAGAAGTATTCCACAGTGTCCCTGTTAAACACCCCTCACCTTAACTCTAGTATGCCCCTGTGTTGAGTCACCTTAATTCTCTCACAAATTTGAAGATCAGGTGTACAGTGGCTCAGACATACTTTGGTTACCTGTGGGAAGGGTTGCACTGGCAGCAGCAACAATGTCATCTCTTTTTGGTTGTCACAGCCAACCTGAAACAGACTACAAGTGAGTTACTCAGATAGGTCTGCCAACTTGTGTCATTGAACAGAGGCAGTGTCTTTGACAATAATTCCCTTCTGAATTCACTAGGCAGAGTGACATTTAAGCAGCTTTTGAAGCTTTGCCCAAGGCATTTTTTTTGGCTTGCACATAACATACCACTGGAATCAAGTTGATGCAGATACAAAATAAAATGTCAGCCCCATCCCATTCCAACTCTGGGGAGAGTAGGTTATAATCTCATAGACATCTGTACTCTGGGATTCCCCACTCAAGGGACATACTCTTCCCTGCATATAAGACCTAGAAGACTGTGCCAAGCCCTAAAGGCCCTTAGTAAATAGCACCATGTTCAGTGACAACCACCACTACTTGCACTTATTAGAGGGGCTCTGTGATGTTTCTGTGTAGATGACCTGCATGTAGAGGGAAGTAAGTGTGAGAAATTAGACTTAACCAGGAGTTGCAGGTAAGTGACTGACCTCAGGAGGTAAGTCTAATGAAAGAGGAGTGCTGTGCTCCACAGTAAAGCCCCATTTCTAGCTGGAGAAGCTCTTTCAGGGATGAAGTAAACCAGAGTAGCCACCCCTCACAACTATCTTTTTTTTTAAGGTTTATTTATGAGAGCAACAGGGACAGGGAGAGAGAGAGAGGGATAGGGAGAAGGAGAAGGAAAGGGAGGAGAGGGAGAAGGAGAAGGAAAGGGAGAAGGAGAGACAACCAGAACATGACTCTTGTTATGCAGTGCTGGAGACCTCATGCTTGTAAGTCTAGTGCTTTATCCACAGCACCACCTCCCTGGGAATCTTACAGTTATTTGTGGGGAATGCAGAGGCAGAGAACCTTCACCAGGGGAATTTTTGTGTACCAGGGTAGAGAGAAAAAAACCACAGCCAGTAGCCATACAGTTGATCAGAAGAGGTCAGGTGGGAATACACACATATGACATCCCTAGCTAGGACAGTGTCAAGTGTGTGGGCCGTTCCAAGATTTAAGGAACATTTATTTGTAAAACCTATGCATTACTATAATACTGTTTGTATTACCTATGCAATGTATACTGGAGCTCCACTTCCTCAGAGCCCCACCCTACTAGGGAAAGAGAGAGGCAGACTGGGAGTATGGACCGACCAGTCAACGCCCATGTTCAGCAGGGAAGCAATTACAGAAGCCAGACCTTCCACCCTCTGCAACCTACAATGACCCTGGATCCATACTCCGAGAGAGATAGAGAATGGGAAGGCTATCAGGGGATGGGATGGGATATGGAGATCGGGCTATGGGAATTGTGTGGAATTATACCCCTCTTATTCTATGGTTTTGTTAATGTCTCCTTTCTTAAATTAAAAAATAACTCAAAGATTTAGTATAAAAATAAATGCACACCATATTATTAATAAAAAAAACCCTATGTATTACAAGACACTGTTCAGATAAAACAACAGGTGGTTATGCATTACATATACAAAGATCAGAATACATTTCTAAGGGAGAAAACATCAAGGTAAGGGTGCTTAAAACTGTCATTATCCAAATGTCATTCTGTCAGATACGTTCTTTTGATTCCATAAGGTATTGAGTTTATTCCAATTACCCCATGAGTAATCACCAGACCCTTAGGGAATCAGAGCATCAGATTTATGGGTGATCACTGTGGCAATCTAACCCTCTACTGCCTGTGGGCAGAGATCTCTGAAATATGTAGCTTTTGACCTTGAGCAGGAGTTTGTGATAACAGGAAAGAACGTGAAATACATTCCTCATGATATATATTAGTCAAAGGAATGTACCTTGTAGACAAATAACAAGCAAAAGATATTTTGCAAACATAGATGCAAAGGTAACAATCAGTAGGCTTTCCAATAATGAGTATTAGGAAGTCTTGCATGAGAAAACTTCTCCAACGGCCTCTATCTTGGCAGTTCTCTGAGAGAAAAATCCTTGTCTACTCAGCATACGCAGCTTGAGTGAATTCCTTCTGCACTTGGAGCAAGATCTGACTCATTCTATTTTCCACCCCCAACTAAGGTTGTTCCATCCTGATTGGGAAATGGGTGTTGGGAGAAGCTGGAGTGTGGTGCACATTGTTCAGCTGAGCCTGTGGCAATGGCCAGGAGGAATTACTTCTTTGGAAAATGTCCACTATCCACTCCTGGATGTGACAAGGGGAGTGCAGGGGGCCAGTTCACCTGCACATTCCTGGTAATGGGGGCAAGAATGGATCCTGACAGTGACTTATTTTCATTTGTGATTCCTTGTCTTTGCCTCCAACTGGCAAGCTGGAATGGAGTTGGCACTCTGGCAACAGCAGCAGGGAGTCAGGGCCTTTTCATAATTGTGTGGCACAACAAGGCATCATCAGCAGGTACAGGGGCACAGTGATTCAGGCAGGGCCCAGGGATTTTATGATTTATATGTAAAGATTCCAGATTCTTCTCTCCTTGCCAACTGAAAGTCAGTTCTCCCAGTGGCTTCTCTGTTGCCCTCATCTTATTCAAAACTGCACAGATCCAAATCATACCACTTCATCTAGACAAAACACGTAAAAAGAACAGACAATCAATCAAGATTCTGCTTGATTAATGTCTTGGGAGACAGCTAACCTGAGACTTCAGGGATGAAAATGAATAGCTCTGAACCTGGGCTGTGGTCGTAAGACTGACCTTGTCTCTACCTCAAAGAGGAAGGCAATGGAGGGAATTATAGCTCTTGTCCCTGTGTGATTACAGTTGTACCCTGAACAGGACATGGCGGTATTTTTTTTGGCATTCAATTATGTTTGCTATGTGTGCACGGATACACTCTCACACACACAGTGCTTGAATTGAAATCATCTCAAGTGAGAATTCTTGTGATGCATTTAAGGGGCCTGCATTTGACAGGTTGCTACCTAGTTATGGACTTAAAAATCTCACTAGGCACCCCCATAGCTTACCGCCTGTCATTTCAAAACAAAGACATCCTGCTTCCCCTTTCTGTGTCACATCTCATCGACTCATTCTCAGCAGAATCTTACTTTCATTACAAGCTCAGTACCACCTCCTTGACTTTAATCAGATGAGAACTTAAAAAAAAAAAAAGAAAAGAAAAAAAAATCTCGCTCCTTGTTTTGACGTGACTCTAGGTGTTATTCTCTCAGTCCAGCTTGAAAGAAGAAAGCCCACCCCACGAGGGGGCAGGCCTGCTTTCCTGTCTTCTGCCACCACACAGCCTCTGAAGTGTGTGAAGAAGAGAGGAAGAGACAATTAACACTCAGCACCAATCTGCATTTCCTTTTTAGCTGCCATTTACACGCTGCTCAGGTTTTGAAAACCAGCATTTCATGCTACTCCCTAGAGAGCCAGCACCAGCTTCAGCAGGATCCATCTGCACAGCAGTCACATTGCCGAAATCTTAAGCCAACCCAGAATTCATTTATTTATTTTGAAAAATGAGAGAGAGGAAGACAGAAAGCATGAGTGAGTGAGCAAGCGAGTGAGAAGGGGCAAGCTGGGTGAAAAGAATAGATTAGAATTTAACTCTCACGCTTGACCTGTCGCTGTGCTGGTCGAGGCAGGGGTGAGTCAGTGGAATTTTTCTTTGATCATCATCGAGATTAATGTGAGCAGTGAGTGAATGAGCAAGAGCCATGTGACAACAGGGGATGACAGGCTGTGAGGTTCGAGGCAGGAAGGACACACTCGATAAGTTTCGGCGCCTCTCATCAGCCTGTGTGTCAGCACGCTCTTGCTGATGGGGAACAGCAGGGAGAAAAGCCGTACTGGGAAGACTCTGCTGGTGTGGGACAAGTTACAAGATGCTTCTGGAGGAGGGAAATGTGTATCTGCAGCTCCTCAGGGCCAGCCAACTGGATTTACTTCCTCTAGCCCCCAGAGGATCTTGAGAATAGAAACATAATAGCTTCGATAACCTTTGCTATTTTATCATTAATATTTTTCAAACGGAATTCACCACCCCAGGAGGTCACAGAATCAATGGTCACAGCTGGCTTTTAAAAAGGGGTTGAGTCATTTTGTGATTGGTAAAACAGAGACTCAGCCCAAGGTGAGGGCAATCAAATTTCCTGCATCTAGGCATCAGTTGATCGCTATGGGGGTCAGGAAGAAGTGTTTTTCTCATGCTAGTCCTGGTGGGAATATCTAGGTGAATGCAGAAGAAAAATAAATTTAAAAAA
This sequence comes from Erinaceus europaeus, assembly GCF_950295315.1. Classification (NCBI taxonomy): domain Eukaryota; kingdom Metazoa; phylum Chordata; class Mammalia; order Eulipotyphla; family Erinaceidae; genus Erinaceus; species Erinaceus europaeus. Next base: position 88,697,408 of record NC_080170.1, on the reverse strand, counting down.
AGGGAATGAAAGAAAAAGGTTATTATTATTTTTTTTTGAGACAGCAGGCTGAAAAGCTCATCCTTAGTACAACAGACCAATGATAACATCATTTCCATTTAGTTCTGCTCAGATGGGGAAGACAACTCAGGAGAGAGGTAGGAAAGATGGGGTGAGCATATGGCAAATGGAATAAAGATTGGTGAGCTTAAGAAAAAGGCTCATCAGAAGCCTAAAGTGATATATGGATGTCATGGCACATCAAGTCAAATCATAAACTAAGATACCAGGGTGTTTTGCATCTCTCTTTGGAACACAAGTGTGCAACTTTGGCTTCCTGGTTTATCAAAGAGACTTCATAGGTTGATAAACAGTTTTTATTTTTCTGGCTGTGCCCTTACTATATGGAACTCTAATCTTTCAAATTCTCTGTGACAAAGAAATCCCTCTTCTACTATTCTGACTCTGCTGAAATCAGACTCTGTGGGTTCAGATCCCAGCTGAATTCATTCAGACAATATTTATAAGGAGTTCCCACTGTGAGCCCAATAATCTACCTGTGTTGAGCAGCGTACAAGTTTGCCTGTAGTTTAAGGTTCAATGATGAGAGAGAAATAACTATATAATATTCTAGAAGCAGTTAAATGCTATGGAGAAAAAGACACTGGGATGGGTGGTAGGAAAAATGGTGGTGAAATGTTATTGTTTAATGTTAGATCAACTAGACAGTGAAGGTTTCACTTATGAGCTAAGGTTTTTTTTTGCCTTCAGGGTCCTTGTTGGGGCTCAGTGCCTACACTACAAATCCACTGCTCCTGGAGGCTATTTTTCCCCTTTTGTTGCTCTTGTTGTTTATCATTGTTGTTATTATTATTGTTATTGCTGTCACTGTTGTTGGATAAGACAGAGAGAAATTGAGAGAGGAGGAGAAGTCAGAGAGAGGGAGAGAAAGACAGACACATGCAGACCTGCTTCACCACTTGTGCAGCACCCCCCCCTTGCAGGCCAGTCCTTGTGCTTTGCACCATGTATGCTTAACCTGCTGTGCTATCACCCAGCCCCAAGCTAAGGTTTCAGTAGAAGTGTAGAGGAGTAAACCATTAACTGGGAAGAATTAAAGGATAGAGAGCAGCAGACATAATAGAAGTGTGCTTCACAGGTTTTAGGCAAAGAGAGGAGGTCAGTTTGACATACAGAAGCTCTGATATCAAAGGGGAAGCTGAGGTTAGGACTGTTACAGGAGGGATAATTGTAGCTCGAGCAGGGGCAAGATCTAAAGGCTAAAACCTGAGGAGATTCCGACATTCAAATGTTGAGGGAGATGAAAGGAATAAGCAAAGTAGATAAGATGATCAACTGGTAAGAGTGTGGTGTTCTGGAGGAATTAAAAAAAAATTTTTTTAAAACACTTATTTATTTTCCTTTTTGCTGCCCTTGTTGTTTTTATTGTAGTTATTATTGTTGTTCCTGATGTCATCGTTGCTGGATAGGACAGAGAGAAATGGAGAGAGGAGTGGAAGACAGAGATGGGGAGAGAAAGAGAGATACCTGTAGATCTGCTTTACCACTTGTGAAGTGACTCCCCTGCAGGTGGGGAGCTGGTGGCTCGAACTGGGATTCTTACTCTGGTACTTGCTCTTAACATGTGCTTAACCCCCTGCACTACTGCCCGACTCCCTAGGAACTTATTTAAGTAAGAAGATGTGAGCAACCTGGTCAAATACTATTGGCAGCTTATCTCAAAATGAGAATTTACCAGTGCTTCTGGCAAAATGTGATTACTGGTGATACTGGCAAGAATTGTTTCTGTAGAATGAAAGGGACAAAAACTCTGCGTTTGGTATGTTCAAAACAAGACATAAGAATTAGGGAGAATGAGTAGAGAAAGCTTTTTAAGGGTTTTGTGTTAAAAGGGAACAGAAATGGTTTAATAGATTATTATTTTATTCAAGTATAGTTGGCATATAACATTATTTTAGTTTTAGGTATACAACACAGTTATTAGCTGTTTGTATTTATTATGTAATGTTCACTATAAGACCAGTTAACATCTGTTAACCTATGTGATTGTAAAAATTATTTTCTTGTGACTAGGACTTGAAGATCTATTTTTCTGGGCTGGGGAGACAGCACAATTGTTATGAAGAAGATTTTCATGCCAGAGGCTGTGTGGTCACAGGTTTAATCCCCAGTGACACCATAAATCAGAGCTGAGCAGTCTTCTCTTCTCTCACCCTCTATATGTTATCCTCTCTGTATTTCCCTCTCATTAAAATAAAACAAAATTTAAAAAACTTATTCTCTTAACAACTTTCAAATATGCAATGCAGTGTTATTAATCACAGTTATAGCACATGTTGTACATTAATAAAGTCTTTGTGGCTTTTTTTTTTTAACTAGAAATTTATATCTTTGGTCTCCTTCATTCATTTAAATGGCCTCTTCTTTTTTATTTATTTATTTTTTTATTTAGGAAAGGAAAAATTAACAAAACCATAGGGTAGGAGGGGTACAACTCCACACAATTCCCACCACCCAATCTCCATATCCCATCCCCTCCCCTGATAGCTTTCCCATTCTCTATCCCTCTGGGAGCATGGACCCAGGGTCGTGGGTTGCAGAAGGCGGAAGGTCTGGCTTCTGTAATTGCTTCCCCGCTGAACATGGACGCTGACTGGTCAGTCCATACTCCCAGTCTGTAAATGGCCTCTTCTTTCATCCTCTCATTCTGGCAATCAAGTTTGCGCTCTGTATCCAGGAGCTTGGCTTTTCAGAAATAGCTTGATTTAGATGTAGGGGTCAGAAGAAACCGTACTTTTGAATGGGGAAATAATATCACATTTATGTTTTAATCCAATAGAGAAGAAAATTGGTGCAATAGCAGTCTTTGGGTTGGTGTGAGGAAATGAGAGCTAGTGCAGGATGGACGAGGGGGTGGACTTTAGATAGAAATTGCATTCATAACAGCAGGAAGGAAAGTAAAGTACATGGGCAGGACTGCAAGCAGACAGATGGGCAGATGTGATAGTAGAAGTCCATGTACCTTCTTTCCCAGATATCTTCAATTTCTCAATGAAGTAGGAAACAGATCCATCTGCTGAGAGTTCCTTAGGAGGAGACAAGTATGCTAGAGGTTGGAAGAGAGGCTGGAGTGAAAGGAAGAGTGGGATAGTATTGGGACAGTGAATGTAGTAGAGAAATGAGGAAGGTAGGCTATTAGGCAGCACTGGAATCCATGCTGGGTCAGGAGGGAAGGAGTTAGTGAAAGAGTGAGATAATAAAAAAGTGCCAGGAGCAATGATTTGCAGTTCCTCCTCTGGTCCAAGAATTGTTGGAGCTGGAAGATGAAATAAAAAGAGAAGCAGAAAAGGTGGGAGATAGTGGTCTAAGGGGGTTGTCAAAAACAGATTGTAGTTGGGATTGTTGGGTGATATCTAGGTGGAAGTATCAACATGAGGTGACTGACTGAGAGTAAAGTTCTACTGTTTTTGTCTTTGTTGCTCTCATGTACAAGGGATCAAACCTGGAAACTCAAGCATGAAAGTGTTGTACTCTATTGCTGGACCACATCCTTGGTGTGATTTTTTTTTTTTTTAATTAAAATGGTTTGATTTTTTGGGTCTGTAGAGCCCTTGTATTTTTTGAAGGGATTGAATGAGCCCTTGGCAAGTTTGGGGGAGCTTCTCACAGAGGAGGAGGTGACAGGACAAAGGTAGTAACAAAGCCACAAAATCAGAGAGGAGGGTGAGGAAAGCAGGCCCACTGCCAAGACAGAGCAATTAAATATGTAGAGGGCTGAGAGGCTTGACAGAAGAAATAGAAGTAAAGCATGTTTCTAATCACAGTCATGATGAGGGCTGCCTGGAGGCTCTATTGGTAATTGATGTGCCTCTGACAATAATTAGAAACAATTTCTGAGGACTTACAGGATAGAGTCACTGAGCGATATTATTTACCACAGAGAGCAGTGTCTGGAGTGAAAATGGATGTTATTGTTTCCTCAGAGCACATTAGAAGGTGACTTCATGGTGAATAGATTTTTCAAGGTATTTGACATTCACTGACTTTCTATTTAACTCCTCTTAGTCACAGAGGCCATTACCACAATGACAACATCCAGATTTGTTCTTTGTTGATGGCAGAATACACATGAGAGAGAAATTCTCCCTGTGTGGGCCCCCAGCCTATGAATTTAACAGCTTTGTGTTTCCGTGCTGCTGAGATACCTGAAGGATGCTGGGAATGCCTGAGAGCAGCTCCAGTCCAAGAGATACTCACTCATGAAAACCAAGGAATGGGGCTATCACAAGTAATTTCTTTTTATTTACCTAATTTATTTATTATTTATTTTTGCCACCAGGGTAATCACTGGGGCTAAGTGCCTGCACTACAAATCCATCACTTCTGGGAGCCATCCTCCCTCCCCATCTTTTTTTTTTTCTATTTTTTTTTTATTTGACAAGACAGAGAGCAGTGGAGAGGAGAAGGTGAGATAGAAAGGGAGAGATAAAGATAGACACCTGCTGGTCTGCTTCACTGCTCATGAAGTATCCTCCCTGCAGCTGGGGAGCAAGAGGCTCGAACCCATGGTGATATGTACACTTAACCGGATGTGCCACTGCCAGGCCCCCTCAAATTACTTTTTATTAGTAATTTAATAATGGTTTACAAGACAACAGGGATATAGTTATGCTCTGGTGTACCCTCCACCAAAATTTCATTGCCTACCTGACACTTCAAAGCCTTAGTTTAAAGTTGCCTTTTTCTAATAGGAATTTTACTTTACATTGCATGGGATCAAGTGAGATAATATATGTTCAATGTTTAGCACAGAGCTTGACACATGGCACACGTTCAGAAAGTGTTAACTCACTCATTATTATTTTCTTGAGTTTTTATGATAGGACCTAGCAGTCAGCCATATTTACTATTCTCCAAGCCCTGAGGGATGAAGTAGAGCTGGGGAGGAGATTCATGACATGACTGGGATAGTGGGTTATATTCTACTTGGGAGGCTATTGGTTCAGTGACCTGACTCTTTTCTGAAGTTTGTTTATTTATTTATTTATTTATTGATTTATTTATTGCATGTAAGCATGTAGGCCAATGCCAATGCTAGGGTATTACCACATGAGGATTTAATGTCAAAAGTTTTATAGATGAGACAATATGCATTTACCTTGTGCCCTATCTGCATTGGCAACTGAATTAACAACACATTGGAGAACAAGGAAGGAAGAATGGAGTAGAACATCCATTTTTGTGATCTTGCCTGCGTGCTAAAGAGGCAAAAGGAGGACTGATGGCACACACAGCCCCCACCTGCTGTGGGCATGCACCCAGAACCCCCAGTTCCTTTTACAAGGATAAGAAGCATTATCGATGAATTGCCAAGGTCTAGGTCCCACAGAATGTTCTCAAAAGTAATGTACTGACATATTGGGAAGAACTATTCTTTACATGGTATGACCATACCAAGCATTACAAGTTATAGAACACTGATGACCCTGCCAAATAAAGGTAGACAATCTAGCTCAAAGGCTCTGCACTAATCCACAAGACCCCACACATTCCTTTCTCTTCCCAGGTTGAGAACCACAGTACAGGGGATGAACTGTTTGGAGTGATCTTGATGCAAACATACCTCCACAAAAAAAAAAAAAAAACATGCCCAGACATTAGTTAGAGGGCAGTTGGTCTAGCTCAGGGGTTCAATCTCTGACCTCTACCTGGTCTGAGATTATAGATGATTTAGTATTTGGAAAAAAATGTTATTGGGGGCATGCCCACGGCATCAATAATAATCTTGGGTCAATAAGAGAAGCTGTGAGAGTGAGTTTTCAAAGCTGAACAAGTAGGTGAGGACCGAAGATCCTGACTGAGGGTCTCCTTGGGGGGTGTGGCCTGTTCTAAACAAGAGTATATCTGTCACACTACCTCCAGCCATGCTTAAGTGTCCTAGTTCATCACACACTACTAGAAGAGGGAGGTTTTACTCTAGGGCTAATTAATGAATCTTAAGATTCAGAGCCTTTTCCAAGGCTAATATATGAAACTTGAAAAAATTCCCAAATTTAAAACAATTCTCAAATTTCATATGACATTACTGGTAACGCCTCATTTGAGAAGTTTGGCTGTGGAATGATATTAAGAATAGCTACAAGTTACTATCAATCTGTGTGTGCCAGACTCTGTATACCAGGTGCTTTCAACAGTCCTGTGCATTCACTTTTTTTTTTGTCACTCCAGTTTTATAGTTGAAGAAATTTAGGTACAGAGAGGTTGAAGACTTTACCTTCAGATCACACAGTCAACAAGGTTATAAGGGTCAGGATGCAAATCACTGTGTTTCTGATTTCAAAGTTCTGTATGCTTTGCATTTGGCTACATGCCTCTCAAGAATAATTACTATGAAGAGATGCAGATGGAGTAAAGGGATTTCTGTTTGTCTAGAAAGTGGACATCCTGGATTGGAAGATAGCTCACTGGGTAGGGTGTACGCCCTGCCATGTGCTTGTCATTGGTTTGAGACCCTGTGCTATATGGGAGGTACTATGGCACTGAAGGAAGCTACAGTGCTGTGTTGTCTCTCCCTATCTTTCTGTTTCTCAGACAGAAAAAGACTCCTCGTGTTATGAAATCACACCAAAACCTCTCTCTGCACATAACTAAGTAATGAAACAGTTGAATGTAAATATAAAAAGAAATATAAAGAGGACAGGAACTTTTACTTTGAGGTACATAATTTCCCCAAACTTATGGATACATGTGTATACATACCCTGTCCCTTAGGCCCTGGCCTATAACTAGGGTCTATCACTTTTGTTAGGGAGTGCATCATTTGAAATGGAATTAAATAGTCCCATGTGTTAGGAAAGGTCTCACCAGGTTACTAGAGTTGGAAGGTTGAAGTCTCAGGCTTAGTGTCTCTGGATACAGTCTGACATGAAATGTGGCATGGTGGCACTGGTTGCACTGATATAGTTGAGGTCAGTGGAGGCAGTATCACAGAGTAGAGGATCAAGCGGAGAAGTGTCAAGAAATACAACCAAAGTCCCAGAGGCTCCAGAACTGGATGAAATACAAATTTTAAAGAGAATGAGGAAGGTTTTTTTTACTGTCTTAAGAGTTTAAAAAGGCAATAGATTATTGTTATTATAACTAAGTTATTTGGGAGTCTGGTTTATTGAGAAAAATCCCATGGTTAGCGTTTACTGTACCATACATAAATCTCACCGTAACTTATGTTATTTAATGCAATTTACAAAAAAAAAAAACCCATATCTTAGATAATGACAGAACCAGTTGATTCTGGTCTACCTGGTCTGAGATTATAGATGATTTAGTATTTGAAAAAAAATGTTATTTTTAAAAATGCTTTAGCAATTTAACCCCAGCGTCACAATCCTATCAGTTTACAAATTTAAAACATTAAGTGCTTAGACTAAAGGAATGTGTACTCAGAACTGAAATCTAGGCATTTAAAAAACTTGAGAAATTCAATATATTCCCCCCTGATATATTGAACAAATGGTGATTTATTCAGATTATAGATTAATAGGAGTATAGTTTAACACCATTCCCACCACCAAAGGTCTGTGTCCCTATCCCTAATCCCCTACTTGGACCTGAAAATCTATCCTTCTCACACCTCTAGTCTTTTACTTTGGTGCAGTACTAGCCAGTCCAAATTCTGCTTTGTGTTTCCCTCTCTGTTCTTCTCTCTCAACTTCTGTCTATGAGTGGGATCATCCCATATTCATCCTTATTTTTCTGGTTTATCTCTTCTGATAGCAACAATATTAATATCACCCCCTTGGATAATATTGTTTTATTTTTTATCTCTTTATTGGGGGATTAATGTTTTACAGTCCACAGTAAATACAGTAGTTTGTATATGCAAAACATTTCTCAGTTTTCCACATAACAATACAACCCCTCCTAGATCCTCTGCCATCCTGTTCTAGGACTTGAATATTTCTCCCCACCCACCCAAGTCTTTTACTTTGGTGCAATACACCAACTCTGGCCCAAGTTCTGCTTAGTGTTTTCTCTTCTGATCTTGTTTTTCAACTTCTGCCTGTGAGTGAGATCATCCCATATTCATCCTTCTGTTTCTGACTTATTTTACTTAACATGATTTCTTCAAGCTCCATCCAAGATGGGCTGAAAATGATGATATCACCATTTTTAATAACTGAGTAGTATTCCATTGTGTATATATACCACAGCTTAGCTCAGCCACTCATTTGCTATTGGACACCTGAGTTGCTTCCAGGTTTTGGCTATTACAAATTGTGCTGCTATGAACATAGGTATACACAAATCTTTTTGAATAGTTGTTTTGGGTTCCTTAAGATATATCCCCAGGAGAAGGATTGCAGGGTTATAGGGTAGGTCCATTTCTAGCCTTCTGAGAGTTCTCCAGCTTGCTCTCCATAGAGATGGCTAAATTTACATTCCCATCAGCAGTGCAGGAGGGTTCCTTTGTCCCCACAACCTCTCTAGCATTTGTTGCTGCTATCTTTTCTGGTGTATGACATTCTCAATGGAGTGAAGTGGTATCTCACTGTTGTCTTTGTTTGCATTTCTCTGACAATCAGTTGACTTGGAGCATTTTTGTTTGTTTGTTTCTAGACCTTTCAGATATCTTCTGTGGTGAACATTCTGTTCATGTCCTCTCCCCATTTTTGGATGGGGTCATTTGTTTTCTTGTTGTTGAATTTGGCAAGCTCTTTATATATTTTGGTTATTAAACTCTTGTCTGATGTATGGCATGTAAAGACCTCCCATTCTGTGAGTGGTCTCTTTGTTTGGGTACTGGTTTCTTTTGCTGTGCAGAAGCTTTTTAATTTGATGTAATCCCATTTTCATTCTTGCCTTAGTCTTCTTTATAATTGGATTTGTTTCATTGAAGATGTCTTTAAAATTTATGTGGAAAAGAGTTCTGCCTATATTTTCCTCTAAGCATCTGATAGTTTCTGGTCTAACATCCAAGTCCTTGATCCACCTGGAATTTACTTTTGTTTTTGGTGAAACATAGTGGTTCAGTTTCATTCTTCTTCATGTTTCAATCCATTTTTTCCAATATCATTTGTTGAAGAGACTGTGCTTTCCCCACTTAATATTCTGGGCACCTTTGTCAAAGATTAGATGTCTCTAGGTGTGGGGGCTTACTTCTGAGCTCTCAATTCTATTCCACTGGTCATTGTGTATATTCATGTTCCAGTACCAAGTAGTTTTGATAACTATGGCCCTATAATGCAATTTGAGATCTGGAAGTGTGATGCCTCCAGTTCTGTTCTTTTTTCTCAAGATTGTTTTAGCAATTCTAGGTCTTTTCTGGTTCCAGATAAATATTTGTAGCATTTGTTCTATTCTCCTAAAATATGTGGTTGAGATCTTCATGGGGATTGCACTAAATATGTATGTGGATCTGGGTAGTATATTCATTTTGATGATGTTAATTCTTCCAACCCATGAACATGGAGTATCTTTCCACTTTTTAGTGTCATTTTCTATTTCCTTGAATAGTGACTCATACTTTTCAGTATACACATCTTTCACTTCTTTGGTTAGGTTTACTCCTAGATATTTTATTTATTTATTTATTTTGTTATAGTAAAAGGAATTGATTTCTGAATTTCTTCTTCCAACTTTAAACACTAAATATGTTATATTTATGTTTGCATAAAGGAATGCCACTGACTTCTGTATGTTAATTTTGTAGCCTGACACCTTACTTTAGTGCCTAATAATTTCCAAAAGCTTCCTGCTGGATTATTTAGGTTTTTCTATGTATACTACCATATCATCTGCAAATAGGGAGAGTTTGACTTCTTTTCTTCCAATTGTATGCCTTTAATTCCTTGCTCCTGCCTGATTGCTACGGCAAGATCTTTCAACACTGTGTTGAATAGTAATGGCGCTGTCTAGTACCTAATCTGAGGGAAAATGCTTCCAGTCTTTCATCATTGAGTATGATGTTGGCTGTAGGTTTGCTACATATGGACTCCACTATCTTGAGGAATTTTCCATTTATTCCCATTTTTTGTAGCATTTTGATCATACAGGGATGTTGAATTTTGTCAGAAGCTTTCTCTGTATTTATTTATATAACCATGTGGTTTTTGGTCTGTCATTTATTGGCATGGTGGATCACATTGCTGGATAATCTTTAGAAAAAATACTGAATAAAGTTTGCCAAGAGATATACTTGCAAAAGTATATATATATATCAACTATCGGACAACTACTGTCCCCTATGACAACCTTTATTATAATCATCAAACAAGTAAAATGCAGTAAAATTTAAGTTTAACTTAGATCCCACTTACACCTGAGGTTTATTTCCTCCCTGACTTGAGAACAGACCCCATAAACCAAATACCAGTTTGGATACAAGAAAGGGCGCTCAATGATTTAAATTAACTGGGAGAAAGTCTAGCCATGTCTAATAAAGAAAGGACTATAGAAGCTGGATAAAGGAAAGAGACTGGCTCTCTTTAATAATGGCATTTTTGGTCAATATCAGACTATCATATCATCTGGGGCTTTAGTCAGGGAATCTGGGCAATGAATGTGAACAAGTTTCAGAGGGAAATGAATGATGAGGACAGAAGTCAGGAGGGTAGTAGAAGCATCTGACCAGACTCAACACAATCTGGAAGTTACTCCTGAAAACAAAATCTGCTATGTAGTTTTCTTTTCTACAGGCAGAGTTCAGGGACCTTTAGAGTCACCAGTTCCTGGGGCAGAGAACAGTCCAGATAGAGGAAAACCATCAGCAAGCATTTCACTCAGGGTGCTGTTGGGGAAGGCAGATAGCAGAGGAGAGTAGGTGGTAAATATTTGGTGCTGGGAATAAATTCTGAACAACTCCAGGTACTTACATTTTCAGAAGATAATAAGTATAATAAAATACACTAGAAAGAGACCCCAGGATTCTGTAGAGGAAGAACAGAGTCCAGCAGAAAATTCTAGAGGAAGGAGACACATTTTCTTACCCACAAATGAACGTTTTTCCCAATATATTAGGGAGGAAAAGTTTGAACTATGCACAAGAACAATCTTTTCTATCACTTACTCAGTGTTGTATAAACTATGCTTAAATAATCTATGCATAATTTCTATTACATAATGCATATTTATTATCAGCCTCCCCTTTGTCATCAGAAAGAGTTAATGCTTAACTGAGTAATCTGATAATTAGTAATGAAAAATATACATATTCTAAGAGTCACTAATAATGTATCCTACAGACATACTAGTATGTATACACAGAGATATATGATATATGATAAAGATGCTGATTATAATCTTGGTTAAATGACGTGTGGGTTCACAGACAGTGGATAACCATGTAATCACTAAAAAGATTTGAATATACTATATTCAAGTATATTATATTAAGTGAAAAAGCAATGTACAAAATTATCTTCCTGTTCATTGTTCAGTTTTCTTACTAAAATTGCTGTATGTACATGCTAACACATATTTATACAAAAATCAAAGATAAAATTCTGAAAGGATAGAGTAAGCCTTTTAGAACTGAAGTTAAGTATAAAGAAGACTTTTTTTTCACTTTTTACATTGTACCTTTTCTCAAAAGGCAGAAGTGGCGAGATTAGTGGTTGATTTTAATTTTCCATATTTTCTCCCTTTCTATATTTTCCCATACTTTCTATAAGGAAATGGTGTTGCATTTACATTCAAGTTTCCTTTTTTGCTGGGGAAACATCTTGATGCAAAGGGCAAACCAGGTGGGTTCTAGAATCAGCTAACTTGGGTTGATATCCCGGTTCTATTGCTGTGGATGGCTGTGGATGGACAGATTCATGTCTCTGTCCCAGTTTTCTCATTTAAAGGTAAAGACAGGCTATTTCACATAATTACTGGGAAAATTAAGTCAAACCTTTGGGTAGAGGGTACTATCAGAATTTTGGACTTGTTGGCCATTTTTATTCAATGTGGAATTTATTATAGGAAACCTTAAGCTTGAGTTGTAGTCACATAGTCTGACATTGAGCAAAAAGTGATGCTTAGCTGTTCTCCTTTGAGGTTGGAGGCGCAGGGCCCAGCTAAAGCCAGAAATGTGCTGACAAGAAGGTGAGAGTAGTAGTGAAACCTTGCAAAGGATGCTTTTCTTCTCTTTAGTGGAGCCATGGGGGATAAGGTCCAGATTAAATCTTAGGTTTAGGTTCTTGCTCACCTTTCTTGTAGGTGAGCAGGATCCTTCCAGTAAACCACATTCCTGTCCAATTTTCTGAGAATGACGTCTGGATACTTTAATAGAGAGCTTATTCCACTGGGAGGTAGGGACCATGGACATTTTTCACCAGGACCTGTGATACCCTCCACAAATCTGGTCAGGCTGGATCTGCCATTGAGTCTTTCTTCAGCTTTCTTCATTCGGAAACGTGTATCAATGATTAGATGCTAGAAGCTGAGTTTTGCCTACAGTGGAAATTGGTTTCTCAGAATTTAGTGTTTGAGTCTAAAGCTGTGGTTGCTGGTAATAATACATAGCCCCATTGTGATTCTTTCCCAGATAAATCATAAAACAGAAAGACTAGTGTGCTTTAGTGTCACATGACCAAGGTAGGGCTCAGATTATCAAATTAGGCTAATAGGCTAATAGGCAGATAGGCTAATTTGACTGATTTGTAAAACGGAAAGGCCTGTGTAAGGGAGATAGCATAATGGTTATACATATGGTTTTTATGCCTGAGGTTCTGAAGTATCAGGTTTAATATCCTGTACCATCATAAGCCAGAGCACTACAGTGCTTTCAAAACAGGCAAACAAACAATACATAAAGACCTTCAAGTAATGGGAAATGGCCACCAGAGGCCAAGTAAGGACAACTGTACACCAGAAAAAACAAAAAACAAACAAAAACCCAACCAACCAAAGAAACAAAAACAAATACATGTGAAGAATCCCTCCCTCTCAGAAGGCTAGACTGAAGCCACGGCTGTTTGCCTCTTGAAATACCTTACAGCTCTAATAATTCAGGGAAAAGTACTTATGGCCAAGATGCCGCACCATCTGTCCCTAGTCATTACTTATGGTCTTACCTTCTATCAGTTTCCCTCCTGCTCATCTTTTCCTGCTGCCCCCTGCACCTTAAGTTATTGTCAAAAAATTTTTGACATCCATAACATGTTTGCTTTTTTGAACCAGTTCATGGTCTCCCATTCACAATGTTTTTGTGTTGCTTCTCTGGTTAATCCCACTGCATTCTGAATGACTCAGCTGTGGTCTGTTCTGTAATCTTTCTCTAACATCTCCTGTGCATAAATGATCATCTTTACCTTGGTCTTTCCTAACACTTTGTTCATACTCATGCCTCTTATTTCTTTTTATTATTTAATTAACTTATGATTGCATTACATACAAGTATTTATTTTGTTATGGCAAATAGCCTTCATTCTCAGTGGACAAAATAATTGAAAAAAAGAAGCAGTGCTACAACACTCTGTTGAATAGCTATGATGTGCAGTTGGAGGATTAGAAAAGCAGTGTGTTACCAAGTAAGGTGCGTCCAGCATGAATCATTGTGTACACTCTCCCTGATCGGTTCTCAGTTCAGTAGCTCTGTTGAAGAGCCCAGAAATCTACATGAATTAATTATAACCATGGGAGATCCTGATTCAAGTGGTTGAAGGCACACTGTTTGAGTAACATATGGTAGGCTTGTAAATGTACAGAGTATATTCTATAATAAATGTGGGCTTGTATGAATATAATAAATGTTAGCTTTAATACTGCTGCAGTTTACATTTATAATCAGAGCTTTGAGTCTAGCATACAGGAAGTAGTCATTTAGCTAGTGAGTGAAGCTAACCTTTATCTAGAACCTTCATTTCAATAATAATTTCAAGTTTATTTCCAGGCTTTCACAAAGGAACTAACAAGAATAGTGGGAAACTGGGTTTTGCAACACATGGGAAAATAGGCTAGGTGCTTGAACTACAGAAAAAAGAAAGTACTACTGGGCAACTGGAAAGGAAAAAATTAATTTTGACGAGGATAATTAATTTATAACTAACAGTTGAGTGAAATGCCAAAAGCAAACAAACACACACAGGTGTTCAGGATTGTTTTTCTGACACCATTTGCTATTCATTTGTGTGCTGTTTGCTTTCCACAGGAACATAGGTATAACAGCAGATCTGTGAATGCCAATCTTCAAGACAACGAGCTGCCAAGGAGGATTTTGATATGGTCAAAGAACTTTATTTTGCATTGCATTTCAGAAATCTCATGACAATTATACCCTGGTAGACAATACTGAAATATATGTAATTCCAAACCCAAAAAATAATGTCATGAGGATAAGGCTATGCAGAAGTTACACAATATGTACCTTTATAGAATCGGAACATTCTCCAGAAGAAGCTTGAAACTATGTAGTTTTTATCTGGTTGATCAATTTCAGAATAGTCTATTTGACAAGTAGTAGTCTTTTTAGTAATTTCTTCTTTCATCGGAGTGCATTTTATTGGCTGGTTGAGGATTTAGTTGTATAAATTGGGGAAATACTGGTATTTATCAAGAAGCATTACATTTACATCAGACAGTTATTAACCAATTTTGTAACGATTTTCCAGGTACCTTCTATATGTCAAGCATGATGTTAAGCCCTAGGAGTCTATACTCCATAAACCAGGCTGTGACCTCACTATCATGTAGATTCTGTTTTTATGTAATGGGAAAAATGTGAAATCTCTACACTGAGTGAATACAGAGTGCTGGGTGAAAATATAAGATAATATTTACACTTAAATAAATTTGAAAAAAGTATGAGACTTTCTCATAGCCTCAAAAGTAGGGTTAATAAATATTATTTGGGAAAGGCTATAAACTCACTGATAAGACAAATAAGAGAGGATGTATAAAGTCAGTATGTACAGAAAACATAAAAGGCGCTGGTTCCTGGAAGATGGCGGACTGAGAAGCTGCTAGTGGCTTGAGCTCTGACCACATCAACCGGAAATGGTAGGATTTTCTACCTTTAGTAGGCCAGTCAATAAGGGGTCCTAGCAGTGACACCAAGGAGGTGACTATAACTTAATTTGGGTTAAAAAATAGAGTAAAAACAAAGGTAAAAAATTTTCTTTTTAATTATTATTCCCAAAGCGCACCCCTCCCCGCCCCCCCATAACCAGTCCTTGGGGACCAGCTCCTAGCAGGCTCCCCTGCTGAGCTTCTTTCTTTAGCAAGATTCCTGTCCCACCAGGGGGTATCATTCATTCTAAGTCTATTCCCTTCTGAAATCTTTGGCCTTTTTTCTTTCTAAGTAGCCAACCAACTGCCTCTGCTCAGGCAGGTCCCCTCTCTCTCTCCCCTCCCCCCGCATAGCTAATTAAATAATAAACAATAAATAAATAAAAAACTCTCCCTCCCTCCCTGCATAGCTAATTAAATAATAAAAAATAAATAAATAAATAACTCCTTTCACCACTCTTTTATTACTATTCTTTTTCTTATCTTTTTCTTTTCTCTTTCTCTCTCTTTTTTTTCTTTTTCTCATTCTTGTCATCCTTTTTTCCTTAATCCTTCAGCTTTCTGAATTCACTGATACATGTTTGGGAATCATTTTGGGGAAGAAATCTGACTCAGAGTGGACTCTCTCCGTGTGTATCTCTGCTCAGCTCCCCTTCCTCCTTGGATAGTAGATTTGCATAACTGTCTATTCCTGCTATCCTTGTCTAGTCCTGAGGTATTTTTTTTTTTCTTTCTTAACAATCAGCTGCCTCTGCTCAGGAGGCTTGAGGCAATCTGGGACAGGGTTTTTTACCCTGATCTATTTTATTATTAATATTATATAAAGGCATATATCTCCCCCCCTTAGGCTGATCAGAATTGACTCTTAGGGTATCTTTTATTGCTAGGGTAGTGGGCATCTTATCTATTGTGAGAGGAACTTGTCTCCTTACTCCTACCTCCTCTACAGACTCTCCCCTTCTTCCTCCTCCTAGCTAATTAAAAAATAAATTAAATAAATAAAAAATATAGTAATCAATTAAAAAAACTTTCCTTTCACTGCAATTTAATTACAGCTCTTTTTCTTATCTTTTCTCTTTTATCTCTCTTGTTTCTCTCTCTCTTTTTTTTTATCTTGCTATATACTTCTTCCTTCCTTCTTCTTTGCCTTTCTGAATTTGTGAATTATTTTGGGGAAGAAATCTGACTCAGAGTGGACTCTCTATGTGTGTATCCCTGCTCTACTTCCCTTTCTACTCTTGTTACCCCTAGAATATACAGTGGATAGAAGATTTGCTAACTGTATATTCTTGCTGTCCCTTCTTTCATTTCTCTTTCTTCTTCACTTGGACTTCGTTGCTATTTTTTCACGGACTGAAGACATTGTTTGGCTAACTGGTAGTGATTAAACTCCTTCAATACTTGCTTCAGTTGCTATTGTAATTCCTGAAGTTGGTGAGTGCATTTGTCATAAAGGTATTTAGTACAGTGTTGCTTGTACTCAAGACACAACAACTGAGGAACAACAGAGCATAAAAATAAGAAACACATAAATCAAAAAAATGGGTAGATAAATAAAACTGCTACTCCAATGAATGAAGACAAGAGCCCAGAAGAAACTACAAATAAGCCAGAAGTAACCATAGATAAGAACAGTATGCAAGCAATAATAAACTTATTAATCACAGAAATGAAAACAACATTGGAGGAAAGGAATGGCAGTATTAGGGGAACAACAGTCGAGACCCCCCAAGGAAAATACTGATTATCTTGAGGCAATTAGAGAAATGAAAGCTGAAATAGCTGTAATGAAGAAAGAAGCTGAGGGAAGGGGAAGCAGACTAACAGAAGCAGAAAACAGAATTAGTCAGACAAAGGATGAGTTAGAGAAAACAAAGAAAGAGGTGAAAGAGCTTAAAAAGAGATTGAGAGACACTGAAAGTAACAACAGAGACATATGGGACAATCTCAAAAGAAGTAACATTTGTATAATTGGCCTGCCAGAGGAAGAGGAAGGAAACATTCTAGAGGAAATAATACAAGAAAACTTCCCAGACCTGAATAACAGAAAGGACATTAAGATTCAAGAGGCCCAAAGAGTACCAAACAGAATCAACCCAGACCTGAAGACACCAAGACACATCATAGTCACAATGAGAAGGAGTAAGGATAAAGAAAGGATCTTAAAGGCTGCAAGAGAGAAACAAAAAGTCACATACAGGGGAAAACCCATAAGATTATCTGCAGACTTCTCCACTCAAACTCTAAAAGCCAGAAGAGAATGGCAAGATATCTATCGAGCCCTGAATGAAAAAGTGTTTCAACCAAGGATAATATATCCTGCTAGACTTTCATTCAAACTAGATGGAGGGATCAAAACCTTCTTAGACAAACAACAGTTAAAGGAGGCAACCATCACCAAGCCGGTCCTGAAAGAGGTTCTCAAATACCTCTTATAAACAAGAACATCACTATAATACTTGCAATATATCAGAGCAAACAAAAATTTTTTGTACAATGGCACTACAATACATTAAATCCATAATATCAATAAATGTCAATGGCTTAAACTCACCCATCAAAAGGCACAGAGTTGGGGGATGGATCAGAAAAAATCACCCAACCATATACTGCTTGCAAGAATCCCATCTGTCACAACAAGATAAACACAGACTTAAAGTGAAAGGATGGAAAACTATCATATAGGCTAACGGACCACAATAAAAGGGCAGGAACAGCCATCCTTATCTCAGACACAATAGATTTTAAATTAAATAAATTAATAAAAGATAGACAAGGACATTACATAATTATTAGAGGATCACTCAGCCAAGAAGACTTAACAATTATTAACATCTATGCACCCAATGAGGGACCATCTAAATACATCAAGCACTTACTGAAAGAATTTTAAAAATACATCAATAGTAATACAATAATAGTGGGAGACTTCAATACCCCACTCTCACACTTAGACAGATCATCAAAGCAGAGAATCAACAAAGATAGAAGAGAATTTAATGAAGAGATTGACAGACTAGACCTCTTGGACATTTTCAGAGTCCTTCACCACAAAAAACTGGAATACACCTCTTTTCAAATCCACATAACACATACTCAAGGATAGACCACATGTTAGGCCACAAAGACAGCATCAATAAATTCAAGAGCATCGAAATCATCCCAAGTATCTTCTCAGACCACAGTGGAGTAAAACTAACATTTAACAACAAATAGAAAATTATTAAAAGTCACAGAATTTGGAAACTAAACAACATACTCCTTAATAACTATTGGGTCAGAGAGTCACTCAAGCAGGAAATTCAAATGTTCCTGGAAACTAATGAAAATGAAGACACAACCTATCAAAATATGTGGGACACAGCTAAAGCAGTACTGAGAGGGAAACTTATAGCCATACAATCACATATTAAACACCAAGAAAAAGCTCAAATGAATTACCTTACTGCACACCTCAAGGACTTAGAGGAAGAGGAACAAAGGAACCCTAAAGCAACCAGAAAGACAGAAATCACTAAAATTAGAGCAGAAATAAACAACATCGAAAATAAAAGAGCCATACAAAAGATCAATGAAGCCAAATGTTGGTTCTTTGAAAGATTAAACAAAATTGACAAACCCCTAGCCAGACTCACCAAACAAAAGAGAGAGAAGACTCAAATTAATAGAATTGTAAATGACGGAGGAGATATCACAACTGACACCACAGAAATCCAGAGAATCCTGCAAAACTTCTATGAAGAACTATACTCCACCAAGCTAGAGAATCTGGAAGAAATGGAAACATTCCTAGAAACATATGCCTTTCCAAAACTGAACCAAGAAGAACTACAAAATCTAAATGCACCAATCACAGACAAAGAAATTGAAACCATTATTAAGAATCTCCCCAACAACAAAAGTCTTGGACCGGATGGCTTCACAAAGGAATTCTACAAAACTTTCAGGAAACAGTTAGTACCCATACTTCTTAAGCTTTTCCATAAGACTGAAGAAACAGGAATACTCCCTTCTACCTTCTATGAAGCCAACATCACCTTGATACCAAAAGCTGATAGGGACAAAACAGAAAAGGAAAACTACAGACCAATATCTCTGAGGAACATAGATGCCAAACTATTAAACAAGATCTTGGCCAACCGGATACAGCAACATATCAAAAAGATTGTTCATCATGACCAAGTGGGATTCATCCCAGGAATGCAAGGCTGGCTCAACATCAGTAAGTCAATCAATGTAATTCACCACATCAATAAAAGCAAAGCCAAAAACCACATGATCATCTCAATAGATGCAGAGAAAGCCTTTGACAAAATCCAACACCCATTCATGCTCAAAAATCAACAAAAAATGGGAACAGATGGGAAATTCCTCAAGATAGTGGAGTCTATATATAGCAAACCTACAGCCAACATCATACTCAATGGACAAAAGCTGAAAGCATTTCCCCTCAGATCAGGGACTAGACAGGGATGTTCACTGTCACCATTACTCTTCAACATAGTATTGGAAGTTCTTGCCATAGCAATCAGGCAAGAGAAAGAAATCAAAGGAGTACAGATTAGAAGGGAAGAAGTCAAGCTCTCACTATTTGCAGATGATATCATAGTATACATAGAAAAACCTAAAGAATCCAGCAGAAAACTACTGGAAGTTATTAGGCAATATAGCAAGGTATCAGGCTACAAAATCAATGCACAAAAATCAGTGGCATTTCTTTATGCAAACACTAAATCTGAAGAAGAAGACATCCAGAAATCACTCCCATTTACTGTTTCAGCAAAATAAATAAAATACCTAGGAATAAAGTTGACCAAAGAAGTAATAGACTTATATACTGAAAACTATGAGTCTCTACTCAAGGAAATAGAAACTGATACCAAGAAATGGAAAGATATCCCATGCTCTTGGATTGGAATAATAAATATCATCAAAATGAATATTCTCCCCAGAGCCATATACAAATTTAATGCAATACCCATCAAAATTCCACCAAGCTTCTTTAAGAGAATAGAACAAACACTACAATCATTTATCTGGAACCTGAAAACACCTATAATTCCCAAATCAATCTTGAGGAAAAGAAACAGAAATGGAGGCATCACACTCCCAGACCTTAAACTATATTATAAAGCCATCATCATCAAAACAGCATGGTACTGGAACAAAAATAGGCACACAGACCAGTGTAACAGAATTGAAAGCCCAGAAATAAATCCACACACCTATGGATATCTAATCTTTGATAAGGGGGCCCAAAGGATTAAATGGAGGAAGGAGGCTCTCTTCAATAAATGGTGCTGGGAAAACTGGGTTGTAACATGCAGAAGACATGAAACAAAAATAAACCAAAAAACAAAAATAAACTCCAAGTGGCTCAAAGACCTAGATGTCAGACCAGAAACAATCAAATACTTAGAGGAAAATATTGGTAAAACAGTTTCCCACCTACACCTCAAGGACATCTTTGATGAATCAAACCCAATTGCAAGGAAGACTAAAGCAGAAACAAACCAATAGGACTACACCAAATTGAAAAGCTTCTGCACATCCAAAGAAACTATTAAACAAGCAAAGAGACCCCTCACAGAATGGGAGAAGATCTTCACATGCCATATATCAGACAAGAAACTAGTTACCAAAATATATAGAGAGCTCAGCAAACTTAGCACCAAAAAAGCAAATGACCCCATCCAAAAATGGGCAGAGGATATGAACAAAATATTTACTACAGAGGAGATCCAAAAGGCTAACAAACATATGAAAAACTGCTCTAGGTCACTGATTGTCAGAGAAATGCAAATTAAGACAACACTAAGATACCACCTCACTCCTGTAAGAATGGCATACATCAAAAAGGACAGCAGCAACAAATACTGGAGAGGCTGTGGGGACAGAGGAACCCTTTTACATTGCTGGTGGGAATGTGAATTGGTCCAGCCTCTGTGGAGAGCAGTCTGG
The DNA here is from genome assembly GCF_950295315.1 of Erinaceus europaeus. NCBI lineage: Eukaryota > Metazoa > Chordata > Mammalia > Eulipotyphla > Erinaceidae > Erinaceus > Erinaceus europaeus. Next base: position 88,676,456 of record NC_080170.1, on the reverse strand, counting down.
AAAACTCTCAGAAGGCTAGAGACATGGACCTTCCATATGATCCAGTAATTCCTCTCCTGGGGTTATACCCCTAGGACTCCATAACACCCAACCAAAAACAGGTGTGTACTCCTATGTTCATAGCAGCACAATTCACAATAGCTAAAACCTGCAAGCAACCCAGGTGCCCAACAACAGATGAATGGCTGAGAAAGTTATGGTATATATACACAATGGAATACTATGCAGCTATCAAGAACATTGAACCCACCTTCTCTGACCCATCTTGGACAGAGCTAGAAGGAATTATGTTAAGTGAGCTAAGTCAGAAAGATAAAGATGAGTATGGGATGATCCCACTCATCAACCGAAGTTGAGTAAGATGATCTGAAAGGGAAACTAAAATTAGGACCTGACCAAATTGTAAGTAGGGCACCAAAGTAAAAACCCTGTGGTGAGGGGTAGACATGCAGCTTCCTGGGCCAGTGGGGGGTGGGGATGGGTGGGAGGGATGAGTCACAGTCTTTTTGGTGGTGGGAATGGTGTTTATGTACACTCCTAGTAAAATGTAGTCATATAAATCACTAGTTAATATTATAGGGGAAAATTAATTGTATGTCTTGAAGTTTTTAAAACACAGACTGAGTCTTTTAAATATATAGTCTGTGTATTTGATATGCGGACTCTCTCAAAAGCCTAGACCAAGTAGATCAGAAGCAACCAATAGCACAGCTATATACAAGATACTGGGTACTGTACAGCAAACCCTAACAAAAGGACTTTTCAAAGTTAACCCAATTACCAAATAATGTGATGATAACATTAACTATCCATTGTCTTTTTGAACCCTCAGACAGCAGGAACCTCACATCTCCACTATAGAGCCTCTACTTCCCCCAGTCCTGAAACCTTTGGATAGGGCCCACTTTCCCGTAGGCCTCTCCCAATCCATATCAAATAATATTGCATCTGCCGATTGCAACCTAATCAACACAAAGATTGCCACCTCAACATGCTTCACTTCAGACTGTGTCCAGAGACTTCACATGTGGAATGAGAACCGTTCAGCTTCATTACTCGGGTGAGACCTTTCCTTTCATAGTATACTCTAATTCTATCCCAGGTGGTTCACTTTCTAACAAAGTCCCAAAACCTAGATATATACCAGTTTCTGTGAGAGAGAGCATATGTTCACATGTATCCATAAACTACTGCAAAATATATACCTGAAAGCAGAAGTACACTAGAGTTTGCAGTGAGTATCCCCCTAACACTTCCTCTCCACTATTCCAGGCTTTGGGTCCATGATTGCTCAACAATTTGTTTGGCTTCATATGTTAACTCTCTTTTCAGTCACCAGGTTCCAGATGCCATCAGGATGCCGGCCAGGCTTCCCTGGACTGAAGACCCCACCAATGTGTCCTGGAGCTCTGCTTCCCCAGAGACCCACCCTAATAGAGAAAGAGAGAGGTAGATTGGGAGTATGGACAGACCAGTCAACGCCCATGTTCAGCGGGGAAGCAATTACAGAAGCCAGACCTTCTACCTTCTGCAGCCCACAACGAACCTGGGTCCATGCTCCCGGAGGGATAGAGAATGGGAACGCTATCAGCGGAGGAGGTGGGATATGGAGATTGGGTTGTGGGAATTGTGTGGAGTTGCACCCCCTCCTACCCTATGGTTTTGTTGATTTTTCCTTTCTTAAATAAATAAATAAAAATAATAATAATAAAGAAAACATAAAAGGCACCTAGGAACATGTAAGTACTGTTGTATGGATAGGGAGTTGCTGGGAATGAGTCTATAATCTGGTGTAGCTAAAGGATGGGTGTGGTTTTTTGTGTGATGGAATGTCTTCTGAGAGTTAACCAGAGGCTAATGCTCACAGAAACAAAATGGTCTAGGCCCTACAAGGCCTCCAGGTAGATCTACTGAGACTGTGTCATGTGACCCAGAGGCATACTGTTCACCCAGTGGGTCTTGAATTAGTGTCAGAGAACAAAAGCACTCCACTGAATTCAAGCAGGAATATTGCCAGGGACAACCAGATACTCAGTGGCAATAAAAGTATTTGAATTACCGGGAGTTAGCTTTCAGATGAGCTCCCGTAAATACTCCATGCCCCCAAAGTAACACATGTTCATCATAATCAGAACTATTGCACCTGTGTAGCAGAAACCTCTGAATGAAACTACAGATGATAAACTAGGTTGCCTCTGCCTCAGTCTGTGCCACAAATGAATGGGTAGTCTCTGTCTTCCTCTTGAGTTTTTGTGTGTGTGTGTGTGTGTGTGTGCATGTGAATGTGTGAGTGTGCATGTGTGTGTGTGTCTGAAATTTGAGTCTTTATAGAATCTTAGCTGTAAAAGAATCTAGAAAGTGTAGTGTTTCCTACCCCCCACCACAGGAAGACTTACTTGGAAGAGGTTAGAATAAATGTGGGAGGCCAGGTGGTGGCACATCTGGTCAAGCACACATGTTACAATGTATAAGGACCCAGTTCCCACCTGGGGGGTCAATGCTTCTCAAGTGGTGAAGCAGGGCTGCAGGTGTTTCTCTGTCTCTTTCCCTCTCACACTCTCCATTCCTCTTGATTTCTAGCTGTCTCTAGCAAATAAGTAAGTAAACATAGCTTGAAAATTTAATTAAAAAGACTACTATTAGGGGTAAAATGTGGACCAAGCCAACCTCTGCTAACAGAGTATCTCTCTCTCTAAGAACTAGCCAGTTCCAATTGTGAGATCTGATGCCCAAATAATCTACCCAGATTCTATTCTTTTAATAAGTAGGATGTTGGTCCTAAGAGCTGAAATATTTGATTCTGTTGTCTGGAGGGTAAAGGGAGCTTGGGGGGCAACATAGATATATATTTTTAAATTAAAAAAAATTGTCTTTATTTATTGAATAGAGATAACCAGAAATTGAGGGGGAAGGGGAAGAGAGAGAGGGAGAGAGAGAAAAAAGGTATCTGTAGCCTTGCTTCATCACCTGAAAAGCTTTTCTTCTCCAAGTGGGAATAGGGGCTTTAACCAGGGTCCTTGCACCCTGTAATGTGTGTGCTTAACCATGTGTGTCACCACCCGGCCCCCATAGATAATTTTTTTCTAGGCTTTTACTCATTCTTCTTCTTATTATTGATAATGATTGACAAGATTATATGGTAAGAGGGGTACATTCCATACAATTCCCACCACCAGACAGAGTCTTGATTGAATGGCAGAGTATGTTGACCAGCCTCCCTTTGGAGAGCGGGGCAGTCCCTACCATTGTTGTTCTACACTGAGGGCAAGGTCCTGTAGAGGCCCACAAGATAATTTCATCAGTACTTTCTCAAAGATTGTAGAGCTGAAAAAGCACAGTGAAACTGTTGATAATGTTGGGACAGAAAAGATGAAGCACAGGGAATAGACTGTGAGGTGTGCGCTGGGAGATGTGAGAGGAGTAGTGAATGCATATAGTCCAGGGGATACCTGAACCATAGTGATCAGAAAAAGCCACTGAGGTTTCAAAAGCAGGGACAGAAGCCACCTGGTTATTCTGACTAATTCTACTGGAAATTATGAGGCTGACTCATCACTGGATTAGAAGGGTTCATGCCTACCACCAGTGTTTTCTGGCTTCTTTGTGGCGTAATTGGCTTGTTTCAGAGTTCCTGAGGCACAGAGATCAGTAAAGTTGATGATCTCAAAGAGAAACTTTTCATCTTATTTTTGTTCCTCCTGGTGGGATTGAGTCATGGGAACCATTTGTAGAACCAGTCTGACCCAGATTATGAGTTATTCATAGAGTTTAACCTGGGCTGTTAAAATAGCTCACTTATACTGTGTTGCTTTGCCATGTGTACAATCCTGGTTCAAGCCCAGACTTCACCAGATTGAAGGAAATTTTGGTGTTGTGGTCTTTCTCTCTCTCTCTCTCTCTCTCTCTCTCTCTCTCTCTCTATATATATATATATATATATATATATATATATATATATACATATATATATCACTTCAGACCCTTTATTCAAGAAAATCCAATATAAAAACCAGATTCAAATAAATCTAGTACATGTACCATCACTGACTCATTCCTCAACACACTTAATTACATCAATTGAATCCCTGATACACAGCAGACAAGTTCATGCTCTGCCTAAAGATTATAATGACACCTATAATGACATTCCGGAAGATTATTAAGACTCCCTTAGGTAGGGAAATGATGGAAGAGCTTATTGGGCAGTGATAACATAGTGTGCACAAGTCTGATGGCTAAGTCCACAAATCAGGGGTAGCCACTGGATTGAGCCCAGTAGTTAGGGAGCATTGTTGTTCACTGGATAGGCATGTGGGCAGTTACTAGGACTCAGGTCTTCTGGGTACTCTTTCACAAGGCTCACATAAGGCCAGATAGTGGTGAGGCTTTATTATGGACCTTTGCTTGTGCCTATGTGATCTAGGTACTTTTTCAATGGGGGAATTTTTGATCAACAATCTGTTGAGTTCTGACAGTCAGAAGAAGGCCAAATCCTATCCCCATTCTGCCTCAGAAACTTGTGTAAGATTAATATATTATCATAGATGAAAAAACTGAGGTTAAGAAGTTAAATTATTAGAACTGTGTGATGGTACACCAGGTTGAGCATACGTATTACTGTGTACAAGGGTCCCGGTTCAAACCCCCACCCCTCACCAGCAAGAGTGGTAAAGCAGTGCTACAGTTGTGTATCTTTCTCCCTCCCTCCCTATGCAACCCCCCCTTACTAATTTCTCTCTGTCTCTGTCAAAAAGTAAAAAAAGAAGTTAAATGACTTGTCCAAGTGGGGATGGGACTTAAGATTTAGACTTCCCATGGTATGTTTTTTTTTTCTTTTTTAAAAATTTCTTTATTGGGGGGATTAATGGCTTACAGTCGTTATATAATAGTTTGTACATGCATAATATTTCCACATAACAATACAACCCCCACTAGATCCTCCTTTGCCGTCATGTTCCAGAACCTGAACCCTCCCCTGCTCCCAACTCAGAGTCTTTTACTTTGGTGCAATACACCAACTCCAGTCCAGGTTCTGCTTAGTGTTTTCTCTTTTGATCTTGTTTTTCAATTTCTGCCTATGAGTTAGATCATCCCATATTTATCTTTTTGATTCTGACTTATCTCATTTAATATAATTTCTTCAAGCTTCATCCAAGATGGAGTAAAGAAGGTGAATTCATCATTCTCAATAGCTGAGTAGTATTCCATTGTGTGTGTGTGTATATATATATATATATATATATATATACATATATATATATTACAACTTTCTTAACCACTCATCTGTTGTTGGACATCTAGGTTGCTTCTAGGTTTTGGCTGTTATAAATTGTGCTGCTATGAACATGGGCACACACAAAATTTTTTGGATGGGTATGTCTGGTTCCTTAGGATCTATCCTCTGGAGAGGAATTGCAGGATTATAAGGTAGGTACAAATTTAGCTTTCTGAGAGTTCTCCAGACTGCTCTCCATAAGAGTTGCACCAATTCACATTCCTATCAGCAGTGTAGGAGGGTCCTTTTTCCCCTCAACCTCCCCAGCATTTCTTGCTGCTATCTTTTCTGATGCATGACATTCTCACAGGAGTGAAGTGGTATCTCATTGTTGTCTTTATTTGCATTTCTCTGATAATAAATGACTTGGAGTATTTTTTCATATGTTTATTGGCCTGTTAGATCTCTTCTATGGAGAATATTCTGTTCACATCCTCTCCCCATTTTTGGATGGGGTCATTTGTTTTATTGTTGCTGAGTTTGATGAACTTTTGGTTATTAGCCTCTAGTCTGATATATGGCATGTAAAGATCTTCTCCCATTCTGTGAGAGGTCTCTTTTTTGGGGTGATGGCTTCTTTTGCTGTGCAGAAGCTTCTCAATGCTTTTTCACTTATTTTATAAATTGGGAGTTATTTGCTCAATTACAATAGTAACAACAAAAAAAGTTGATGTCATAAGCTGAGTTATTATTGATTTCCTATTTGTGGTTAGAATTTCTGTTCAGTAGATCACAAATTAGTGGTTCCTAAATGGCTACCTATAGAATAATCATGGTCTCTGAGAAAGATGTCAGTAATCTCAGTGAAATGAAAAAAGTTAAGGATTACTCCTCTTGTAGTCTTTTTTTTCTTTTTCCTTCAGTTTTTCACTGTGGACTGGTAAGGTTTTGGTTCATTTCTTTGATTTCTATTTTTATTAGGATAAAAAATAATAAGCCAATTACTTTAAACTCTTTCGTTGTTAAAATTTACTGCTTGATAAATTCCAAAGACTGGGGAAGCAAATTAAATGAAAAATAAAAATTTGTTTTTGGCAATATGGAATAGTAGGTTTTTTTTAATCCTTCTGGTGAAAAGTAACTAAAAAAGAATGTAAAGTTGGAAATATATATATATTTAAAAAGGCACAGTTGTATTGGCAAGAAAGAAAAGTTCCCAGAAGCCAAAAATGAAAGAAAGCACAAATTCAGATAAAACTACATTTGGAGGGAGTCAGGCGGTAGAGTAGCGGGTTAAGCGCATGTGGCACAAAGCACAAGGACCAGGGTAAGAATCCTGGTTGGAGCCCCTGGCTCCCCACCAGCAGGGGAGTCGCTTCACAGGTGGTGAAGCAGGTCTGCAGGTGTCTATCTTTCTCTCCCCCTCTCTGTCTTCCCCTCCTCTCTCCATTTCTCTCTGTCCTGTCCAACAACAACATCAGTAACAAAAACAATAATAACTACAATAACAATAAAAAACAAGGGCAACAAAAGGAAAATAAATAATTTTAAAAAATTACATTTGGGAAAGAGGAGACCAATCTCAGGGTATAAGCAAAGTGGGAAATAGAATAAAACTGTACTGTGTCTCTTCTTTCAAGTAGATCATCCAGTCTGAGAGTCAATAAAGAAACAAGAGCGTTAAATGAAGAGATATATTGACTAGGCCTATTGGACATTTTCAGATTCCTTAACCCAAGAAGCTGGAATAAACATTCTTTTGAGTCCACATGAAACATTCTCAAGAATAGAATAGAACATATGTTGACAGCGTCAACAAATTCAAGAGCATTGAAATCATCCCAAGCATCTTTTCAGACCATAGGGGAATTAAACCAACACTGAACAACAAGCAGAAAATTAGTAAAAGTCCTGAAATATGGAAACTCAAGAGTACACTGCTTAACAACTACTGGGCCAAAGAAGAAATTAAAGAAGAAATTGAAGTGTTCCTTGAATCAAATGAAAATTAATATATGAGCTATCAAGACACTGCTAAGGTAGTACTAAAAGGGAAATTCATAGCTATACAGGCACACATTAAGAAACAAACAATAATAAAAAAGGCTCAACTAAACAACATGACTACACTAATTGAAGACTTAGAAGAATAACAAAGAAACCTTAAAGTAAGCAGAAGGATTGCAATAATTAAAATTAGGGCAGAAATAAATATCATTGGACAAAAAAACTTTACACAATACCAATGAAGTTAAAAGTTGTTTCTTCGTAGTCTTGGAGGTGGTACAGTGGATAGGGCACTGGACTCTCAAGCATGAGGTCCTGAGTTTGATCCCCAGCAGCACATGTACCAGAGTGATATCTGGTTCTTTCTCTCTCTCTTCTGATCTTTCTCATTAATAAATAAATAAAATATTTTTTAAAAAGTTATTTCTTCATAAGGGTGAAAAAATAAGACTCAAATAAATAGGATTATAAATGAAAGAGGAACGATGACAACATACACAACAGAAATCCAAAGTATCATGCCAGGCTTCTATGCATAACTATATGGCACCAAACCAGAGAACTTGAAGAAATGGATAAGTTTCTAGAAAAATATAACCTTACAAAATTGAACCAAGAGGAACTAGGAAACATGAAAAGGAAAATCACAGCCAAATAAATTGAAACAATAATCAAGAATCTTCCCAATAATAAAAGTCCGGGACCAGATGGCTTTACAAGTGAATTCTACAAAACCTACAAAGAAGAGCTAATACCCATATTTTTAAAGCTTTTCCTAAACAAAGACACAGAATACCCCTTCCACCTTTTATGAAGCCAATATTACCCTGATATTAAAAGCAGATAGAGAAATTTATAGACCAATATCTCTTATGAATATAGGTGCTAAGATATTGAACGAAATTTTAGCAATTTACAGACCAATGTCTCTTATGAATATAGGTGTGAAGATATTGAACAAAATTTTAGCAAACTGGGTATAACAATATATTAAAAATATTGTATATCACGACCAAGTGGGTTTATGCCAGTGGTGCAAGGCTGGTTCAATATATATATATATATTGATAAATATGACCTACCACATCAATAAAACCAAAAATACAAAAGCCACATGATTATCTCAATAGATGCAGAGGAAGCCTTTGACAAAATCAAACATCCCTTCATGATCAGAACACTACAGAAAATGGGAATAGGTAGAAATTTCCTTAACCTAGTGGAGTCTATATTCAGCAAATTTACAGCCATCATAATGCTCAACGGTGAGAAACCGAAAGCATTTTCACTTAGATTGGGTATTAGACAGGGATGTTGTTACTGTTACTGTTCACCATAGTTTTGGAAGTTCTTAGCAGTTAGGCAAGAGAAAGGAATTAAAGGGATACATATTGAAAGAAAAGAAGTTAAACTGTCACTATTTACAGATTTTATATATATATATATATATATGTATGTATGCATATATATGTATGTATGTATGTATGTATGTATGTATGCATGTAAAAAACCTAAAGAGTCCAGCAGGAAGCTCCTGAAAATTATCAAGCAATATAGTAAGCTATCAAGCTACAAAATTAATATACAGAAGTCATTGGAAATCCTTTACATAATCACTAAGTAAGAAGAAGAAGAAATCCAGAAGTCAGTCCCATTGACTATAGCAGCAAAAACAATAAAATACCTAGGAATAAACAAAAGAAATGAAAGAGCCATCATAATCAAAACTGACTGATACTGGAACAAAAATAGGCACCGTGGCCAGTGGAATAGAATTGAGAGCTTGGAAACAAGTCTCCAGACCTCTAGTCATATAAGTTTTGACAAGGGGGTCCAAACTATTAAAGGGAGTAAGGAGAGTCTCTTCAACAAATGACGCTGGGAAAATTGGATTGAAACAAGCAGATTGAATGAAACTAAACCACTACATCTCACCACACACAAAAGTAAACTCCATATGGATCAAGGATTTGGATATTGGACCAGAAACTATCAAATATTTAGAGAAAAAATTGGCAGAACTCTTCTCCATTAAGTGTTATAGGCATCTTCAGTGATACAAGTCCAGTTGCAAGAAAGACAAAAACAAAAATAACCGATGGGACTACATCAAATGAAAAAGCTTCTGCACAGCAAAAGAAACCTCCACCCAAAGAGACTCCTTACAGAATGTAAGATCTGTATATTCCATACATCAGATAAAAGGCTAATAATCAAAACACATAAAGAGCTCACCAAACTCAACACATACACACAACCCCCAAAGTGAGAAGATATGAACAGAATATATGCCAAGAACTGATCCAAAAAGCTAACAGACATGAAAAAAATGTTCCAAGTCATTGCCAGAGAAATGCAAATAAAGACAACAATGAGATAGCATTTTACTCCTGTGAGAATGTTAAACATCAGAAAGCATAGTAATAAGAAATGCTGGAGAGGTTGGGGGATGGGGAGAAAGGAAAGAAACTCTTCTGAGCTGCTGGTGGTAACATCAATTGGTCCAATCCCTATTAAGAGCAATCTGGAGAAACCTCAAAAGGCTAGAAATGGATCTACCCTGTGAGCTGGCAATTCTCCTGGAGAATCCTAGGGAATCAAACACACTAATACGAAGAGATTCATGTATACCAATGTTCATAGCAGCACAATTTGTAATAGCCAAAACCAGGAAGCAACCTAGATGTCCAACAACAGATGAGTGGTTACTACTCAATTACTAAGAGTGATGAATTTACCTTCTTTACCTCATCTTGGATAGAGCTTCAAGGAATCATGTTATGTGAGATAAACCAGAAAGAAAAGGATGAGTATGGGATGATCTTACTCATGGAAAGAATTGAGAAATAAGAACAGAAAGGGGAAACACAAAGTAGAACTTGGATTGAGTTTGGTGTATTACACCAAAGTGAAAGGATGATGGGTCAGGAGGACTTTTCAGGTATGATGTTGAAGGGACATCTACGGTGGGGGTGAGAGTGTTGTTCAGAAAGCAGAAATTTTACACATGTAACAGCAACTGTATTTAAACCATTAATCACCCCAATAAAAATAAAAAAGTAAAAATCTGTGCTTCCATGTTACAATGTGCAGGGACCTGGGTTTAAGCCCTTGGTTTGTATTTGCAAGAGGGAAAGTTCACAGGCAGTAAAGCATGGCTGCAGATAAACATAATTCTTAAAAATTCAATAATCAGAGGACCAACAGCTCAATTAAAATGGACAAAGGTATGGATAGATATTTCTTTATAAAGACTATACAAACAAGCAATTCAAATATGAAAAGATGCTTTGTCATTAGCCATTAGGGAAATGAAAGTTAAAAAACCAGGTTCCAGATGCTAGCTAGCATGATGCCGACCAGACTTCCCCACCAGTGTGTCCTGGAGCTCCTCTTCCCCAGAGACATTCCCTACTATGGAAAGAGAAAGACAGGCTGGCAGTATGGATCAACCTGTCAGTGCCCATGTTCAGTGGGGAAGCAATTACAGAAGCCAGACTTTCCACCTTCTGTACCCCATAATGACCTTGGGTCCATACTCCCAGAGGGTTAAAGAATAGGAAAGCTATCAGGGGAAGGGATGGGATACAGAGTTCTGGTGGTGGCAATTGTGTGAAGTTGTACCCCTCTTATCCTATGGTTTAGTCAATATTTCCTTTTTATAAATAAAAAATAAAAAAAAAAACACTATATGAGACTACCTTCTTTTTCCCCCTTTTTTATGTATTTAAAAAAGGAGACATTAACAAAACCATAGGACAAGAGAGGTACAACTCTACACAATTCCCACCACCAGGTCTCCATATTCCATAACTTCCCCTGATAGCTTTCTTATTCTTTATCCCTCTGGGAGTATGGACCCAAGGTCATTGTGGGATGCAGAAGGTGGAAGGTCTAGCTTCTGTAATTGCTTCCCTGCTGAACATGGGCGTTGACTGGTCAGTCCATACTCCCAGCCTGCCTCTCTCTTTCCCTAGTAGGATGGGGCTCTGGGGAAGTGGAGCTCCAGGACACATTGGCGAGGTCATCTGTCCAGGGAAGTCTGGTCGGCATCATGCTGGCATCTGGAACCTGGTAGCTGAAAAGAGAGTTAACATACAAAGTCAAACAAACTGTTGAACAATCATGGATCTAAAGGCTGGAATAGTGCAGATGAAGTGTTGGGGGGGGGGTACTCACTGCAGACTATTGTGTACTTTTGCTTTCAGGTATATATTTTGCCCTAGTTTATGGATATGTGTGAACATATGCTCTATCTCACTATATTTACTAGGTGACTAAAATTAAAAACACAAGCATCAGTGGGAATGTGGAGGAACTGGAAACCTCACACATTTCTGGTGAGAGTGTAAAATGGTGCAATATTTTTGGAAAATAGTCTGGTAGTTTCAAATTTAAACACAGAGTCATAGGACTTACCAATTTTACCTTTTGGTAGATACCCAAAGGACATGAAAAAAAAATCTTAAAAATTATACATGATTGTTCGTAGTGGGAGGATTTGTAATAGAAAGTGGAAACAACCTAAAGGCCCATCCACTGATGCCTGGATCAACATCATTCATTAAGAGAAATTTACTGATACCTACTTTGACGTGGAGGAAACTTTACAACACTATGCTGTGTGAAAAGATTCAGACTTTAACACAGATCTTATGATTCCACTATAGGGGCTATTCAGCGCATGTAAAGTTAGAGTGACCAAGTAGAACTGGGAGATTAGAGCAAAGGATAGGCATTGACTGAAAATGGATATAGGGTTTATTTCAGAGGTAAGGATTATGCTTCAAAAGAAGATGGTAGTTATGGTGGACAAATCTAGACATGCACTAAAACACTGAATTGTACAGTTTAAATATGATCATTTTATTTATGAAATTATTTCTCAAATGTTTTTAAATAATCACATTTCAGTTATTTAAAGTTCATTTCACTTCAAACATATATACATAATATAACTGACACTCAAAGACCTATCATTCAGCTTAATAAAGAAAATACTTGGAAGGGGCTGGATGGTGGTGCACCTAGTTAGGTGCACGTGTTATTATGTGCAGGGACCCTGGTTTGAGCCCCCAGTCCCCCCCACCTGCAGGGGGAAAGCTTTACAAGTGGTAAAGCAGGGCTGCAGGTGTGTCTCTCTTCCTCCATCTCCCCCTTTCCCACTAGATTTCTGGCTGTCTCTATCCAATAAATAAAGACAATAAAAATATGCTTAAAAAAAGAAAAGAAAATACTTCCAGTGGAAACCTTATGTATGCCATTTTGGGGAATAATAATAGCTTGTCTACTAGAGGTAATTGATATTCATAATTTTAATGCTTTATACTTTGATATATATATGCACTTATTCATTAAACATATGTAATATCAATAGTCATATCAGTATTCCTTTTATTTTTATTTGTTCCAGAGTCTAGTTTGCTATGTTTTAAAGAATACCTGGTATAGCACATTTATAGTCTGCATTTCTATGAGCCATTTGGGTCTCTCCCTCTGGAAGTCCTGAGAGAAGTAAAGATCATTTTATCTACAACACTTTGAGAAAATTAAATCCATCCTTAGAAAAGACACATTTCCCCAGACATGGTCTGCTAAGGTAGAACTTAGTTCTGCAAATACAATTCCAATGCATCATACAGAAGACTCAACTCCTTGGACCATAGCTATTGCCCCATCAACTGTACTTTCTTCTTTTCTTTTCTTTTCTTTTCTTTTCTTTTCTTTTCTTTTCTTTTCTTTTCTTTTCTTTTCTTTTCTTCCTTCCTTTCTTTCTTTCTTCCTTCTTTTCTTTCTTTTTAAAAAGTTTTTAAATATTTATTTATTTATTCCCTTTTGTTGCCCTTGTTTTTATTGTTGTAGTTATTATTGTTGTTATTAATGTCGTCGTCATTGGATAGGACAGAGAGAAACGGAGAGAGGAGGGGAAGACAGAGAGGGGGAGAGAAAGACAGACACCTGCAGACCTGCTTCACTGCTTGTAAAACGAGCCCACTGCAGGTGGGGAGCCAGGGACTAGAACCGGGATCCTTACACTGGTCCTTGCGCTTTGCGCCATGTGCACATAACCTGCTGCGTTACCGCCCGACTCCCTCTTTTCTTTCTTTTTCTGAGATTTTTAAATTATTTTTATTTATTGAATAGAGATAGCCAGAAGTTGAGAAGGAAGGGGGTGATAGGGAGAGAGACATAGAGACACCTGCTGCACTGCTTCACCACTCTGGAAGCTTTTCCATCAACTGTATTTCTATATGGTTTCCAGTTCTTTTAGTAGGTGTTTCCATAAGGTTTATTTTCTACTGATGAGTTCTGTTTCACCTGATCTAGAATAGGGGTATCTCTCTGATCTCCGGCCTCATTTGTCTTGTTGCTAACTAGCCAAAAACAAGTATTACTTTAACTCTTTCCTGAAATTGATCCCTGAGTCTAGTCTAGCTGCAAAGGATCACACTCCATCACTTAGGAAACCTAGAATCAGTGTGGTTGGAAATAGAATAGTGGTTGTGCAAAAGACTTTCAATGCTAAGGTTCTGAAGTCCCAGGTTCAAGTCCCCCACAAAATTACAAGCCAGAGCAGGGAGGTGTTCTGGTAAAAGTGAACAGATCTGGAGTCAGTCATCTTCACCTGGGAGATCCCTGATCATCACATGGTTCCTGTGGACTTCTTTACTACCAGTGCTACATTCTTTAGATGCTTATCTGTGCTAGTAGGCCTTGAATTGTCTCTGAATTCCTTCTCTTTAGATGTATAGGCTGTAACTTTTCTCTCATCTATCAGTCCACCATGATACTAGTTAAAGTACAGAATCAAGTTATGCACACACCCAGGCCTATGTTATAGAGCTGTACCATCACCTTCCTTTTCATAGTTGCTGAGTGAGAGGAGGGCTCAGAAATGCAAGAGAACTAGACAGAACGCAGCCTCCTTCAGACTGTCTCTTCTGGTTGCTGCTGCCTAGCCCACACTCAGTTTTTCAGGATGAAAACTCACTCCAGCCCTCCCTGGGAGTTCTGTTCCCCAGGCAACTGAAATATAGTGGAAATCCTATTCCTCTTGAAACCTGACCTCAACAGGACTGGACTTAGGTTATATGGGAGGGCCTTGGAGTGTGTGTGCATGTGTGTGTGTGTGTGTGTGTGTGTGTGTGTGTGTGTGTGTGTGTGTGTGTGTGTGTGTGTTGGAAGGAGATGACCAGAGTTTGATAAATTAGGTTGAATTTAACTCAATTAATGGATAGTCCTGCTAAAGCTGCACCTGAAAACAAAAAGGCAGCCACAAAGACTCAAATCTCCACTCCCACACTCCATTTCTGATATATTTTAAAATTATTTTTATTTATTTTAATTTTATTTATTTTGGCTAGAGACAGAGAAATTGAAAGGGGAGGGAGGATTGAGAGAGAGAAAGAGAGAGCTGCAGCATTACTTCACTGCTTCTGAAGCTTCACTTCTGCAGGTGGAGACCAGAAGCTTGAACCAGGGTCCTTGCACATGGTAACATGTGTGTTCATCCAGGTGTACTACCACCAGGCTCCTCCGCCCCACTCTGAGGGCTTCACCCTCTTGAAATAAGAGGGTGAAGCTAAGATCCTTTATTGTTATTACTATTTATTATTATTACTATTCTTATTTTTCCTGAGAAGAAGTTTGAGGAGTCATTATTCTAGAGCTGAGAAGATTTGGAGGCCTTTGAACTCCGCCTCCACTCCATTATCCCTAAATACTACTCCTGGCTTTCTCCTCCTCCCTCAATTCCACCTGTGTAACAGGCTGACACAGGGAAGGGGGTGATTTGCATTGCTATCTCATAGCCTCTGTGGATTCAAAAGGCAATAAAGCAAATTTCCCTCTGTGCAAAAAAGCGTTGTGATAGAGCCAAGCTTTCTGTGACACTGGACACTGGGCCTTCATTCCGTTTCATTCCCACCATAGCAAGCTTGTGAAGCTGGCCCTTTAAGTGCTTCTGCAAGGAGATAGTGGAAGGGTAATGAAAATCTGATGGGCTCTGGGCTCTTAGCAACAGGGTCCCATGACATGCAGGCAGGAAAATGAAAATCAAAATAGTGGCTTCTAAAGAGACTGACTTGGGTGAAATATTTCAGTGCTAGAACAGAAGTAAAAAAAAAAAATGCAAGTCAGATAGAAAGCAAAGGTCTTGATATGTTTTCAGAGGTGAGTTAAAACAGCTTTATGTGCAGGTGGTCTTTTGTTTCCCTCTCCCAAACAAAGATCCCAAATGGAATTTAAGACCGAATTTAAATAGCAGGAAACAAAGACACATCTAAATCTCCCTAGGCATTTCTTGATCCGACAGATTCTAGAAATTTATTAACCCTGTTTTTTTTTTTTTTCCTCCTAAGGAATAGGCCTCTCAAAGTTCTTATGCTTTCCTAACTCATGTGTGCCCGCCTTCATTTAACTCTTTACCTATGCCTTACCCCTGCCTAGAATGTTTGTTTACATTTCTACTCTAAATATTCAAACTCCAACTAAAATGCTCTTTCTTCTAAAAATGTGAGTTTTCTTTGATTCTCCACACCAGGAATAAGATCTTTTTTGTATTTCCTTATTGGGGCATAAAAGAACTGTGACTGTAGTCCTTCAGATTTTACAGAAGTTAGGCAAATGGTTAAACAAGTGTCAGGCAAATTTACAAGAGAAAAAGGAGAGAAAATGAATTCATAACATCTGAGAGATCTTGGAAGGAGAAAGTGACCTTTACAGCTACTGACCTTTCCTGGAGTTTCAGTCATAGACCTTGGAATGAGGAACTGACATTATGGCTGCTATATTTCTAAACAAAACAAGATATAACTGAGCCACAACAACATGGCCCATTGCACAATCTGCCTACCCAACCTCCCTTCTGTGCCAACCACCCCCTCAACCCCCCCCCCCCACTTTACTGGGTATAAATACTTGCTGGTCAACGGGATACAGTACCAGCCTGAACTCCTGCCCACTGGTCCTACTTTGGCTTCATTGTCTGATAGTCACTCCCAGCCTTTCTTTTCCCCAATAAACTTGCCTTGGCTCTCACATCTCCATCTCCCTCTCTCTCTCTCTCTCTTTCATGTTCTGGTACTTTTTTTCTATCATATTTTCCAGAGTAACAAACACTGTGCTTTTATATGTGGTCAATGAGTGAAAACATCTCTTATCTAATTTAATTGCTTTCACAACTAGAACAAGCTGTTCTATACCCTTCTGACTAAGAAAATGTGGTCCAACAATGAGAACTGTCTGCCCAGGTAGGATTCGTTCACCACTGCTCATTGCTTCACACAATATAACATCTAATAAACGACAAATAAGAAATCCCAAACTCAAAACCTAGTAAAGCGTATCCACTGGTTATTGCTTTTGGAGCCAACCTTCCTGTGTGTAGGATGGCTTCACCTCTGCCTCAGGAGGAATCAGTACACTTTAATGCAAAAGCAAATCATTACTTCTGTCGTAGTTTGGGAGCAGCTCCTCCTCTTTTCCTATTTGTATGAGTTGCCTCTGGACCCTGGAGCTGCTGTGCCTGAGCTCAAGACCTGCCTCTGGATGCCCTGTGGATTTTCAAGTCCTTGCTGTTAAAAAAAAAAAAACAAACAAACAAAACTAGGAGTGTCTGTTTTTCTCAGAAAATATTCCTTCTGACTGAAGGTTTCCCATGTGCTTCTTGTCTGTTCTACTTGTTTATCATTTGCTGACAGGTTGCCTGACTCTTATTCATAGCTAAATAAGTAAACAAACAATTTTTTACTTATTGGCATGTTTCACATTACTAGGCCAACATCAAACCCTTTAGAGGCTATGATGTGATGTTCAGGTCTCGTTCTATAATGTCTCAGTAAGAGATTCAGATAATATCAATAGAAGAAAGAAAGCTTTTTTTTTTTTTTTTAAATTTCTTAATGTAAGAGGGTTTTTCCCCCCTGACATAAATAGGGAGCTCTCAGCTTGAGAGAGAACTGACTTGTTGACTGTCCTTGGGAATTTCACTTTACTCTTTACTTCCTTTGCCAAAAAGAGAGTTTAGACTATTCAGATCTGTGCATTTCCTCTTACTAGACTTAGGTTATCTCTGTTAGCTTCTGATGAAACTATAGGACCTAGGTAAACAAACAAAAACTCAGGATAAGAAGGAATACTAAAGAGAAAATTCTGGGGCCAAGAAGGTGGCTCAGTGGTTGAATACTTGCCTTCCATGTGTGAAGTGTTAGCCCTGACAACCACATGGAGAACCAGGAAAGCACCAAAGACAAAAACTGATGGAAATCTGTGAATGGTGGAATGATGCTTTTGTCAGTCCCTCTCTTTATCTCTAAAAATACAGACTAAAAAAGTGGGTTGGGTAGGCAGCCTCAGTGATATTGGACATGGAAGATAGTTCACTCATTCCCTGATACTACACTGTAAAAAAAAAAAAAGAAAAAAGAAAAGAAAGAAAAAAGAGAAAATAATGTTAGAGAAGAATTGTTGAATTCATCGAAACACAATTACAATTTGGAATTTAAAGGGTATATATCAAATGAACTACTCTATATAATTTTAACTCAATGTTTTAGATTCTCAAATTTCTTTTGTAAAAAAAAAAAGTCTTATACCTGGCAGTCTCTGAGTGTCTGACTGTGAATGATTGGGTCCCCAAATGTACTTACTAGCTAACCCCTTCTGTTCTCATCCTTTTCAATGACTCACTTTTTTTTTTTTCCCCACCAGTGTTATTGCTGAGGCTCATTGTCTGCTTGATGATTCTCCCACTTTCAACAGATTTTCTATGACACGGTCTGGCACCGTGGTCTCCTAGTCAAGATCTCAAGATGCCTGCCTCCATGGGTGGCCAACACTATATCGTTTCTTCTCCAAAACAGAAGATTCCGGGTGCATCTGGGTGACAAGTCTAGCAGATGGAGACTTGTCTCAAGTGGCCTCCCCCAGGGCTCAGTTCTGGCTCCTACGCTATTTAATATTTACATCAATGACCTCCCAGAAACTTCTTCAAGGAAGTTCATCTACGCCGATGACATCTGCTGTGCAACTCAGGCATCCAAGTTTGACATCCTCGAGGAAACACTCACAAAAGACATGTCTATGATATCTGATTACTGTAAAAAATGGCGACTAATCCCTAGCACTGCAAAAACGGTATCATCTGTTTTCCATCTACACCATGCCTCGGCCTCGCGTGAGCTTAATGTGCAGCTTGGCGATACGAGAATCCGGCATGAAGCCCAGCCAGTCTATCTTGGCATTACTCTCGATCGCACTCTGTCATTTCACAAACATCTCATAAAAACTGCAGCAAAGGTGGGCGCGAGGAATAACATCATTGCAAGACTGGCCAGCTCCTCATGGGGCGTGAGCGCTTCCACACTACGATCATCATCTCTGGCATTATGCTATTCCACTTCAGAATACTGTGCCCCAGTATGGTTCCGTAGCCCCCATGTCCACTTGGTCGATTCCAAATTATATTCCTCCATGAGGATAATTTCTGGAACCATCCGTTCCACCCCGGTTCCATGGCTGCCAGTTCTTAGCAACATCGCCCCGCCAGATATTCGTCGGGATGCGGCATCATCTAAGTTCATTTCCCACGTCTACGCTCCACCGGACCTGCCAATATACGCGGATATCTTCGCCCACCCTGTCCAACGCTTGACGTCTGGTCACCCAATCTGGTCCCCTACGCCTACACTGAACTTCTCTGTTCCAGAGTCTTGGAAACAGAGTTGGCAGTCAGCTGAGGTAAAGAACAAACACCTCATCACAGACCCCTGCTAGCGTCAACCCGGCTTTGACCTAGCACGTTATGATTGGGCCCTCCTCAATCGCTATCGAACAGGCCATGGCCGGTGCGCCGCTATGTTCCATCGCTGGGGAGCCAGAGATGACCCGAACTGCCCCTGCGGCTACAGACAGACTATGACCCACATAGTCAACGACTGCCACCTCTCCAGATTCAAAGGAGGTCTCGAAACTTTACATCAGGCTCAACCTGATGCTGTTGACTGGCTACGGAAGAAGGGCAAACGCTAGAAGAAGAAGAACAGATTTTCTTTTTTTGGACATAAGTGAAAGACAGAGATAGAGAGGGGAGAGACAGAGGGATGAAGAAACACCTGCAGCACTTTTCCACTGCTGTGAAGTTTCCCTCTTCTAGATGGGAACTAGAGGCTTGAACTAAGATCTTTGCTGTCATGGCAATGTGTATGCTCTACTGGGTATCCTATCACTGGGGCCCATGGCAAGCTATTTCTAACTACAGGATCTGGGCTAAGGTGAGGAAGGAGAATCCTAAATACAATTCATACTAAGGTCTAGGTAAGGGATCTCCCAAACCACGTTCTGGGCTATGCTAGCCTTGCCCTTGATTCTTGCTTTTTTTTTTTTTTAATATTTATATATTCCCTTTTTTGTTGTCCTTGTTGTTTTATTGTTGTAGTTATTATTATTGATGTTGTGATTGTTGGATAGGACAGAGAGAAATGGAGAGAGAAGGGGAAGACAGAGAGGGGGAGAGAAAGACAGATACCTGTAGACCTGTATCACTCCCTATGAAGTGACATCCCTGCAGGTGGGGAGCCGAGGGCTCGAACCGGGATCCTTATGCCGGTCCTTGTGCTTTGCGCCACCTGTGCTTAACCCACTGCCACCAGACTCCCTGATTCTTGCTTTTTGTTTATCCAATTAAATGCTGCTGTTTAATTGAAATTAATTTCAATAAATGTTACTGTTTAAACTGTACCCCAACCGTTGGCCAAAGCTGCCAACTTAACTCTTTTAGTGGCTGGGTAGGTGTGTAGGTACTACTATTTGATACATCACACTGTCCCTCTAAATAATTTTCTTTACTATCTTTTCTTTTCCTCTTTATTTCTCTCTCCTTTCTTTCTTTCTCTTTTCTTTCTTTCTTTTTCCCCACTTCTTTCTTTCTTTCTTTCTCCCCACTTCTTTCTTTCTTTCTCCCCAATTCTTTTTTCTTTCTTCCTTTCTTTCTTCCTTCCTTTCTTTCTTTCTTTTTTTCTTTCTTTCTTTCCTTCATTGCCACCAGCATTATCACTGGAGCTTGGTGCTGGCACTACAAATCCACCACTCCCAGTGGCTGTTTTTCTACTTCATATGATAGGACAAAGAGAAATTGAGAAGGGAGGGGGAGATAGAGAGGAAGAGAGAAAGAGAGATACCTGCAGGCATGCTTCATTGCTTGTAAAACTTCCCCAACTGCAGGTGAGGAGTGAAAGCTTGAACTTGGGCCCTGGTGTATGTGTTCAATTGCATGCACCACTGCCTAGCCCCTAAAGGTTATTCATCCTTCTTCCACAAGAGAGAATAAACAGAACTCATGGGTATATTTTTATTTCTTTTAGATTTTGTAGATAAAGGACTGATTATAGTGGTGCTAATATCTAGAATTAGGCTTATACAAGGAGGCTGATTTATCCTAACCCACTTTCTCTCACCAGACTATTCAGAAGACAGCACTCAATTTTATAGATATTTATTACAGCTTGAAACTCCTCCCTAGGAGATAATAGAGAATAGCCATCTATCACACCAATATTCAGAGTACAACCTAGAATCCCAGAGTAAGGACTTCCCTGAGGAACCTCTTCTCCAACATTCTCCATAATTGAGGAATATATATCCTTCAAGATGCCCAGTTGGTCTGGTCCCTAAGTATTTCTTAAACAGCATCTTTGATTTATTTATTAAAGCTTAATTGATGGACTTTGTTTCGTCAAGATAGAATAGCTCTATTTCTCACTAGTTCTCCCTCTTACAACTAAAAATATCCCAGCCACAAAGCAATAAAAACAGGAAGATTCTGAAAGGTGGAAGGAAAAGATGTAACTCAGGGCCTCATAAACAAACAAATGCTGGGGTTCCTGGGTTTTCTTTTGCTCTAACTTATCCCAAACTGCAGGATGCTGGAAAGGACATCAAACCAGAATCCTGGCAGGCAAGAACAAAAAATATTTTTTCCCCTCTTTCTTTTTCTAGTTAAAGGGTTGGAAAAAGAACAGCCTAACAAATAGAACATCTTTATTTTTTTTTTAATTTTTTATTTAAGAAAGGATTAATGAACAAAAACATAAGGTAGGAAGGGTACAACTCCACACTATTCCCACCACCCAATCTCCATAACCCACCCCCTCCCATGATAGCTTTCCCATTCTCTAGCCCTCTGGGAGCATGGACCCAGGGTCGTTGAGGGTTGCAGAAGGTAGAAGGTCTGGCTTCTGTAATTGCTTCCCCGCTGAACATGGGCGTTGACTGGTCGGTCCATACTCCCAGTCTGCCTCTCTCTTTCCCTAGTAAGGTGTGTCTCTGGGGAAGCTGAGCTCCAGGGCACATTGGTGGGGTCTTCAATCCAGGGAAGCCTGGCCAGCATCCTGGTGGCATCTGGAACCTGGTGATTGAAAAGAGAGTTAACATATGAAGCCAAATAATTTGTTGAGCAATCATGGATCCCAAGCTTGGAATAGTGGAGAGGAAGTGTTAGGGAGGTACTCACTGAAAACTCTAGTGTACTTCTGCTTTCAGGTATATATTTTGCAGTAGTTTATGGATACGTGTGCACATAAGCTCTCTCTCACAGAAACTGGTGTATATCTAGGTTATGGGACTTTGTTAGAAAGTGAACCACCTGAGATGAAATTAGAGTGTACTATAAAAGAAAAGGTCTCGCCCGAGTAATGAAGCTAAAGGGTTGTCATTCCACAAGTGA
Source organism: Erinaceus europaeus (assembly GCF_950295315.1). Lineage (NCBI taxonomy): Eukaryota > Metazoa > Chordata > Mammalia > Eulipotyphla > Erinaceidae > Erinaceus > Erinaceus europaeus. Next base: position 88,654,512 of record NC_080170.1, on the reverse strand, counting down.
AGTCTCTGGATACAGTCTGAGGTGAAGCATGTTGAGGTGGCAATCGTTGTGTTGGTTAGGTTGTGATCGGCGGATGCAATATTATTTGGTTTAGATTGGGAGATGCATACGGGAAAGTGGGCCCTATCCAAGGGTTCCAGGACTGGGGAAAGTAGGGGCTCTATAGTGGAGATGTGAGGTTCCTGCTGTCTTAGGGTTCAAAAAGACAATCAATAGTTAATGTTATCATCACATTATTTGTTAATTGGGTTAACTTTGAAAAGTCCTTTTGTTATGGTTTGCTGTACAGTATCCAGTATCTTGTATATAGCTGTGCTATTGGATGCTTCTAATCTACTTGGTCTAGGCTTTTGAGAGAGTCTGCATATCAAATACATAGCCTATATATTAAAAAGATTCAAATAGAACATCTTTAATAACACCTTACTTACTCCAGCCAAATACCAATAAAAAACAAAAATCAATGTGTGGTGACAGATGTATAAAATATGAGTTAAATGGAGAGAGACAAGAATGAAGGAGTCCTATTGATGTGGAGGAACCTGAGTGCCACATAAAGAACTGCTGCTTGAGCCCCCAGCTCTGCACCTGCAGGGGAGTCACTTCACAAGTTGTGAAGGTGTCTATCTTTGTCTCCCCCTCTCTGTCTTCCCCTCCTCTCTCCATTTCTCTCTGTCCTATCCACCAATAAAACAACAAGGGCAACAAAAGGGAATAAATAAATATTAAAAAAAGAACTGCTGCTAAGAATATTAAACTAATTTTTAAATTAATTAATTAAGTTTTGCCACCAGAATTATTGAAACTACAAATCCTTTGCTCCCAGCTGTCTCCCTTCCCATCCCTCTTTATATTAGATAGCACAGAGAATATTGAGAGGAGGGGGAGAGAGATACTTGTAGTCCCACTTTACAGTTCATAAAGCTTCCCCACCCCAAAGGTGGGGACGGGGGCTTGAACCTGGGTACTTGCACATGGTAATGTGTGCACTTAACTGGGTGCACCACCACCTGGACCCCTAATTAATTTTTTTATTAGTGACTTAGTAATTGACAAGATTGTGGTATAAGAGGGTTACAATTCCATACAATCTCCACCACCAGAGTTTCATATCCCATCACTTCCACTAGAAGCTTCCCTATTTTTTATCCCTCTGGGAGAATGGCCCAAAGATTTTTATGGGGAGCAGAAGGTGGAAAGTCTAGTTTCTGTAACTGCTCTTCCACTAGACATGGGTGTTGACAGGTTGACCCATACCCCCAGCCTGTTTCTATCTTTCCTGAGTGGGGGAGAGTTCTGGGGTGGTGGGGTTTCATGGCACGCTGGTGAGGTTGTCTGCTCAGGGAAGTCAGGTTGGCACCATGATAGTAAGATATAAAGCAGAACAAATTGTTTAATAAACAGGAATCTATAGGTTAAAGTATAGCAGATGAAATTTTGGGACTTCATGTTGGAAGAAGTTTAGCAAGTCTATTAAAATGGATATATTCCAAGGGGCCCATGATTTTATTATTTTTTGACTGAGCCCAACAGCTAACATATAGGTGGGCTAGAAGTATTGTTTGGGAAGATGATGTCAGAGTTGAGAATAGGACTAGAAAGCTGGATCAGGGAAGAGAGTAGCTCCCAAATATGGGAAAACTATGTAAATGCCATTAACTGTAAACCGCATAGATTTGATCTGGGGCTCATGTGTATTCATTTTCAGCAAAGGAGCCTGTGTAATCTGTACATCACTGTAGGTCTGAGCTTGTAGTCCATGGTCACATTTAGGAGCATTCTAGGCTGCATTAATTTCAAGACCAATCTTCTTCAAGTGGCAGAGTATGTTGACCCAGCCTCCCTCCAGATCGGGGCAATTTCTACCACTGTTGTTCTATGTTGAGGACAGTGTCCTGTAGAGGCCCACAAGAGGGTTTATGATGTTGTTCCTAATGGAAATGGCCAGTGGTGGTGCAGAGAGGGATCTGTTATAGGTCTAGGCCCATCATATCTATATGGGAATTCAGTATTTCCTGACTAGGGCCCTGGGTAATGGGATGGACTGGTAGTGGCCAAAAGGATCATCCTTAAAGTATCTCTTGCCCTTATCCATCTTTTATAGTTCTTACTTTATCCAACAACGGTTGGACTTAGAATGACTGAGAGAAGTAAAATAGAAAGTAGATGATGGGGGTATCTTGGCTTAAGTAGAAAATATTTGACTAAGTACCTAGTACCTTATAGTGTCTTTTTTAGGTCTCTCTACTTGCTTGTTGCACTTACTGAATCACTGTAGTCTACTGCACATTTTTACTTTAAGGCATATTTCCTCCTGACTTACAGATACATGTGCACATGTGCCCTACCTCATGGGCTCTGGTCTATATCTAGGTTCTGAAACTTTGTTAGAAAGTACACCACCTAAAATGAAATTAAGGAGTCCTATGAACTAGAAAAGATCTCACAAGAGTAATGGAGCTGGAGGCTTGAAATCCCAGGCTTGGCATCTCTGGACATAGTCAGAAGTGAAACATGGGGGTCAGGTGGTGGAGCACCTGGTTGAGTGCATGTATTACAATGCTCAAGGACCTGGGTTCAAGTCCTTGGTCCCCACCTGCAGGGGGAAAGCTTTACAAGTGGTGAAAGCATTGCAGCAGGTGTCTCTCTATCTCTCTCTATCATCCCCTTCCCTCTTGATTTATGGCTGTCTCTATCCAGTGAATAAAGATAAAAATAAATAAATAAGTCAAACATGTCGAGGTGGCACTGGTTGCACTGATTTGGCTGAGACCAGCAGATGCTGTATCAAGTGGTATAAATCAAGAGAAGCATGAAGGAAAATGAATAAAGCCCTAGAAGTTCCAGGACTGGGAGAAATTGGGGTTTTTGTAGAGAATGAGGAAGTTTCCTTGCTGTTTTAAGAGTTTAAGAAGGCAGTAGGTAGTTATTATTATTATAATCAAGTTATTTGGGAACTTGTTTTATTTTGAAAATCTCATGTTCATGATTTACTGTACCATAAAAGACCTTACTACGGGCCTTTCTGCTAGGCTACCCAGCTAATTTGGTCTAAATCCAATCGGTTAGAGAATCTATGATGCCTACTTGAGGCATTGCAACTATTACTGAGCACATTAACTTTGAGCTATATAATTGCCCCTTACTAATGGATACATGTACACCTGTGCCCAGTACCCTAAAACCTAGCCTGTATCTGCTATCTGTTACTCGGTTAAATAATGTCTAATGTGGTAGTCCCATGTGTTAGGAAAGATCTCATCAGATTTGAAGAGTTTCGAGGTTGACTTCTCGGGCTCAGTATCTCTGGTTACAGTCCACAGTAAGAATTCAGCAGCAATATGACGTGGGGTGGCAGCACCAGTAGCAATTTGGTTTAAGTCAACAGAGGTGGTATGGAGGTAAGGAAACATAGAGAAGAAATATCAAGAAGTAATCCTGGATGTGAGGGTGATCTGGCTGTGACGTGTGTCACCCCACTGATCACCAGGGTTGATTTGGCTGATCTGGCTGGCTAAGCGGGTATCCCCTTCCTCCCTCACCAATCCATGTGAGTCTCTCCTGAAGCTGTGAGGTCGGTCAAAGAGGACAGCCTTCCCTGAATAGAGATGGACTGTTCTTCAGTATAAGTATAAGAGTAGCTGCAGTCTCCTGCTAGAGCCTCCAAACAAGCTCTCAAGAAGTAATCCTGACTTCTCTGGGAAAATGACCTCACAGTGTCCTGGAGTTCTGGCCCACTAGGGAAAGACAGAAATAGGCTGGGGGTATGGACTGACCTGCCAGTGCCTATGTCCAACATCTCTCATCTAAGAGGTGAGAAGGAATCAGTGAGTCACTGCTGCAACCTCAAGACATCTTAAAGGAAAGCTGGAAAGGTGCCAGATTTAGTTACAGTTGAACTGAGGGGAAAAGGAAACTACTGCCTAGGAGAGGAGAATGATAATGATGAATTCTTCACCTCATCTTGGATGGAGCTTGAAGAAATCATGTTAAGTGAGGTACACCAGAAAGAGAAGGATGAATATGGAATGATCTCACTCATGGCTACAAGTTGGGAAATAAGAACATAAAGTGGAAACACGAAGTAGAACTTGGATTGAATTTGGTGTATTGGACCAAAGTAAAGAACTCTGGGGTAGGGGTGGAGGTGGACAGGGGAACTCTCAGATCCTGGTGCATGATGTAGAGGAGGACCTCGGCTGAGAGTGAGAATATTCTGAAGAAAATTATGAAATTTTACACATGTAACAACAAGTATAAACCGTTAATCACCACCACCACCAACCTCCCCAAAAAACAGAATGGTAATAACTACTTTGTGCTAATTTCCTTGTGCCAGTGCTGTCACTGCTGGGGATCTGGGGATCTGGGGATGGTTACACACAGAAAAATTTGCCATTCTCTGAGAACCTTAGCAATTTTGAATGAATTTGAATTACCAAGCCCTTGCCAGAGAGGTAACCAGGAACTTTCAGATTTGTGGCAGAATGGTAGGCAGGATGTCAAATGAATAGCTTAGAAGTTTTGCTTCAAATCTTGTAGAAACTCCTTTGTGGGGAGGAGTGGGGAGAGTTTGATTAATACTTATAACCTTTCATATAAAGACAGTGACTGGAAGAAGACATAACCTCAGGCACTAGAGTCCCGTAAGGTAATGGTGAAATAATAATTAGTGCTATGACTTAGTCCAGAAAAGAGATAAGGTGGTCTGGTTATGAATTAAGAGATGCCTCATGATGAGGGAGAATAAAATGGGAGGTTTTTTTTCTTTTTCTTTTCTTTTTCTTTTTTTTTCTTTTTTTTGGTCCCCTGGTTAATCAGCCATATTCAGGACACCTGTGGGCCCCGCCCAACTGGAGCTCTGGCTAGTACAATCAGCCTGATTAAGGATATCTGTTGGCCCTGCTGCATTTTTTTTTTTAATTGAGTGCTTTACTGAAATCCAGTTGTTTTCTAGGCTCCACAGTTATTGTATTAGGAAGTATAAAAATGTACAACACAGAGTCCCTGATTTTAAGAAGTCTATAGCATGCCTGGAAGAGAACATATATAGGTGAAAGTGATGTTAAGAAGTTGCTGTGAGGGAGTCGGGTGGTAGCGCAGCGGGTTAAGCGCACGTGGCGCAAAAGCGCAAGGACCCACAGAAGGCCCCAGTTGGAGTCCCGGGCTCCCCACCTGCAGGGGAGTCACCTCACAAGCAGTGAAGCGGTTTGCAGGTGTCTATCTTTCTCTCCTCCTCTCTGTCTTCCCCTCCTCTCCCCATTTCTCTCTGTCCTATCCAACAAGGACAACAATAATCATTACAACAATAAAGCAACAAGGGCAACAAAAGGGAATAAATAAATTAATTTTTAAAAAAGAATATCTTCTTAAAAAAATAAGTTGCTGTGAAAATCATTCCAGGCCTTCTAAAATATTTGATTTTTATGTATTTTTATTTTAAGAAAAGAGGGATACAGAGAGAGACCAGAATACTGATCAGCTGGTGTTATGGGGCAGGCTTTGAACCTGGGACTTCAGAGACTCACCCATGAAAGTCTTTTGCATAACCCCTGCCCTGCTCTAGGCCTTTTGAAATAAAAAAAAAAAAAGATAATAGTTAAAAGCCCAGGATAATTGGAATTCTTATACTTATGTGGTTATTCTCTTTAAGTCATTACAAATTGCTTCTAAAGCAACACTTTGAGGTTAAGAAGCAAGTGGTAAAATACAATTTACAGATGAATAAACACAATTCAGAAAACTGGTGGTATCACAAAGCACTAGAGTGCAGTTAGGTGCCAGGACTTGCATTTCCTTGACCAGGCCTCAAGAAGGTGAGGGCTGATAATGTGCAAGCAGACTGTTCTGCACAATAGATCTGACCTTCTCACTAGAGAGAAAAGAGGGACAGAAAAATAGAAGTGTTCCAGAGATCGGGTTCTTAGGCTCTCCTAAAATAGAAATTGACAAGAAATCAGTTAACTCCTGGAAACTTTATTTATTTATTTATTTATTGCCACCAGTGTTATCACTAGGGCTCAATATTTACATTGCTCCTGGAAGCCATATATTTTTTTCCCTATTTTCATTCATTTTGTGGATGGAGACTCAAAGAAATAGAGAGGAAGGGAGGGGAAAGGGAGAGAGAGAGAGAAAGAGATCTGTAACACCGTTCCATTGTTTGTGAAGTTCTCACCCCTACACAGCTGGGAACTTGGGGCTCACTGGAATCCATGTCCTTGAGCATGATAATGTGTGTGCTTTACTAGCTGTGTCACTACCCACTCCTCAAAAGGTTTTCTATTAAAGACCTGCTTTGAAGCGTAGTGGGACTTTAGGTTGTACCCTAGAGGGAGCCCAAGCTGTTGTATTAAGTGGAGCACATGTATGCAGTCAGTGCATGGATGAGGATGCTCATCAGGGGGTTGGGTGGTGGCGCATCTAATTAAGTGCACATAGTACTAAGCACAAGGACCTGCTCAAGGATCTGGGTTTGAGCCCCTGCAACTGAAGGGCAATGTTTCACGGGTGGTGAAGTAGTTCTTTGCCTTTCCCTTTCTATCTCCCCCTTCTCTCTCAATTTCTCTTTGTCTTATCCAATAAAAATGGAAAAAACTATCCATCTGGAGCAGTGGATTCCTAATGCTGGCAGCAAGCCCCAGCAATAACCCTGGAGGCAAAAAAAGAAAAAAGATGGTCTTCAAATGAACACACAGGCAGCATATGTGTTCATACAAGACTCTAATCAATGCCAAGAATTGGACTCGGTCCTCTGGCCAGCATGCCGGCTGTACAAGTGGCCAATAGGACACCATTTCTACTGAGAGAGGCGGATTGAGGCCTATCAATTGCACAGGCATCTTAGAAGGCAAGCTTAAGGTATGTGGGCCCACTACTTATTACCACTATCTGGGGAGGCGGTGGGGGTGGGAAGGTTATGCACTGACTTCTCACAGGAAGGCCCTGTATTTAGCTTAAAAGGAAATGGATGATCATGATCAGAGACATTGGCAGGGTGTGAGAAGTTAGGATATGGGTTCAAGCCCTATTTCTATTCTGTCTTAGTGGGAGCAAAGCAGTGACTTTTCTCATTGGCATTCCCCAAGATACCTCTGTAGAAATGAATGGGAGGGGAGTCGGGCTGTAGCGCAGCGGGTTAAGTGCAGGTGGCGCAAAGCACAGGGACCAGCATAAGGATCCTGGTTCGAACCCCGGCTCCCCACGTGCAGGGGAGTTGTTTCACAGGCGGTGAAGCAGGTCTGCAGGTGTCTATCTTTCTCTCCTCCTCTCTGTCTTCACTCCTCTCTCCATTTCTCTCTGTCCTATCCAACAATGACAACAACAATAATAACTACAATAAAACAACAAGGGCAACAAAAGGGAATAAATAAATAAAATAAATATTAAAAAAAAGAAATGAATGGGAGGTGATTAATTTAAGTATTCAAATCTCATTTCCTTTCCCCCTTACTTGTTCTGTAGACACCCTGCCCTTGAAGCTTCTTCCTTCACCCCAGTAACTTCTTAGAGTCCCTCCTAGGTAGGGGTTCACATGAACACAATAGCAGTGAAATGACTTTTTGACAGGAAACGCTGAAAGCTCTCCTCTGTGGAAAAGGGGAAGAACACCTCCTTTCCTAATGATACACTCTGTTATAAGCATATTAAAATAGGGAGGGGGAATAGATCTTTCAGCTTTTATTTAAAGCACTGTCTCTCACCAAGATTTAAGATCCAGATTGTATCTAAGGGATGGGAGCTAGGCTGCATGCAAAAGACACATAGCATTCAGTATCTGACAGGAGCAAAGATTCTAAAAACAAGAGACTTTTTTTTTTTCCTTGAATCAGTCTGCCAGCTCCTGGAACTGTCTTCTTTTAGAGAGACTTCCTACTTTCAAGTCTCTCCAGATAAGTTTTCTGGCAGTCCTATCATAGTTGGGTCAGATATTTCAAATTCCAAATTTTACGATAAAAAGGGAAGGCTATGATCGGATGAGGCTGACTGGCATGTAAGATGCTGGGCTGGTGAGATAGCTCACCTGGTAGGGTGCCAGCCTTGCCTTGTGAATGGACCAGGTTGGAGCCCTCCTGGCACACAGGGGGAAACTTCAGTGCTATGGTGTCTTTTCTTTCTGCCTCTGTCTGTATTTCTTTCTCTCTGAAAAGTAAGCTGGAGGTGGGTGTAGATAGCATAATGGTTATGCAAAGAGACTCTCATGCCTGAGGCTCCAAAGTCCCAGGTTCAATCTCCCATACCACTAAAAGCCAGAGCTGATCAGAGCTCTGGTTAAAAAAAAAAAAAAGAAGAAAGAAAGAAAGGAAAAGGAAAAAAAAGAAAAGAAAGAAAAGGAAAGTAAGCCGGGGTGATGGAATTGCACATGTGTGAGGCCTCAGTGACAACAAACAAAGAAAAACAACAAATCAAAACAACAGCTCTGTTGTATTGTTATATGGAAAACTGGGAAATGTTATGCATGTACACTATTGTGTTTACTGTTGAATGTAAAACATTAATTCCCCAATAAAGAAATTAAAAAAAAAAACAGCTCTGAAGTGCAGGAGTGAGAAGTCTGAGCCGAATAAAATAGTTTCAAAAGAATAAAAGCAAAACTCTAGGGAGAGGGGATCATAGACTCTCCATGAGTGATGGAATAATGGGGATGGGGAGTGGGGTTGAGACTATGGGAAATCAGCATTTATCTGAGCCAGTCACAACAACCAAGTGAAGAAAGATTCACAGCATCAATGTTGGAATGTTTGATGACTGGGGAAGAATCTGAAGAATTAATGATGCTAGGTGGTAAGTGGGGCCTGAACCATTTCTATCAGCTCTTAAGAAGCAGAGTGATTGATAGAATACGGGACCCCAGAGTTGGTCGGGGGGCACAGCAGGTTTAGCGCATGTGGTGTGGTACAAAGTACAAAGACTGGTGTAAGGATCCTGGTTCAAGCCCCTGGCTCCCCACCTACAGGGGAGTCACTTTACAGGTGGTAAAGCAGGTCTGCAGTTGTCTATCTTTCTCTCCCCCTCTCTGTCCTCCCCTCCTCTCTCCACTTCTCCCTGTCCTATTCAACAATGACAACATTAATAACAACAACAATAATAACTACAACAACAATAAAAAAGGCAACAAAAAGGAAAATAAAAATAAATAAGAATATGGGAGCCCTCCAATTTATAAGCCAACTAAGCTTCACTGAGTGATACCAGTGAATGCACAAAAACAAAATTTCACTGCTATTTCCTGAACTGTTTCTGTCCTCTTCTATAAATTCATATATTGAAATCTTACTTCCTTCATCAGCACCTCAAAATGTGACTGTATATTGTGACCATCTAAGGCCTTAAGAATTAGCTAACCTAAAATGAGGTTTTATGAGTGGGACTTAATGCAATATGACTGGATTATTATTTATTATTATTATCATCATTGTCAGTTTTATGAAAATCTTCAAGGGTTATCCTGTCAATGGCTACAATGTTCATGCACAGAAATAGACTATTACCACTCAGATTATGGAAAAGCATACACAATACAGAAACAGAGCTTAACCGTCCACCAGGGGTGCTCTCCCACTACTAAGTCTTCCAAAGCAAGACTTGTATAAGAAGAGGTGATTAGGACTCAGACACTCATCAAGGGAAGACCATCAGAAAACACATGGAGGGACCAGGTGGTGATGCACCTGGTTGAACGCACATATTGTGATGCACAAGGACCCATGTTTGAGCCCCCAGCTCCTACCTGCAGGGGGGAAGCTTTGTGAGTCGTGAAGCAGGGCTACAGAAGTCTCTCTGTCTTTTTCCCTTTCTCATTCTCCCTCCTCTCTTGATTTCTGACTGTCTCTCTCCAACAAATACAAATAATTTAAAAAAACACACACATAAAAACATAAAGAAGATATCCATCCACAAGTCAAGGAAAGAGACTTGCTCAAAAGAATGTTCCATAGGTAATTCACTGGTCTAGTAAATTTTTATTCAACAGTTCATGAATTGGGTAGTAGCAGTTTAACAGATAGAAAGTTACTCCAAAGAGCTGTGCTCAAATAAAGGGGGCTGTAGACCAAAGTGTATGTGAACAAGGGAGTTGCTGTATGGTTAAAGCAAGGTCACTTTTATAGAGAGCACAGGGAGTCGTAGGGTTGGGTCATATACCTTGTGCTGAACAAGTAAATGCTGACTGGCTTATTGCTCTTTTATTTTTACTTTTTAATTATCCTTATTTATTAGATAGAGACAGACAGAAATTGAGAGGAAGGGGAGACAGAGAGGGAGAGAGACAGAGAGTCACCTGCAGCCCTGCTTCACCACTTGTGAAGCTTCACCCCAGCAGGTGGGGACTGGGGGCTTGAACCTGGGTCCCTGCACATTATAGCATGTGTGCTCCATCAGGTGCACTACCACCCAGACCTGGCTTATTGTTCTTTGCTATGGTAACCCTAGCAGAATAATACGAGTGTATTATATAACAATATGAGCAATTCCCATCTGGGAATTTGTCACCTTCAGAAATTGTAAAAGATAGTAAAAATGACTGCTTTTTAAAATCACGTTTTGAAGTAGTTCGCTTCCCAGCAGTAGGAATGAGAACAAACTTGGATTTATAAAGCAAGTTTTTCATCCATACTGTCCATTTAGGGTGGGTTATAGTAGGGAATATTCAGGAACTGACACTATTAGAAAGAAAGAAGAGGTGAGATGCCTGAGCTCACTAAGATTTCTGTGGCATTGGAAAGCTGGAAAGCTTTAAACAGACATTTAAAAATATCTTCTCATGCAAAATACTCTGGGGAAGGAGAGTTAGGGATGGGATGGAGAGGTGTTAGGGTTCTGGTACAGAATGATGGGAAAGGACCACATTGGAGGTGTGCTTGCCCTGCAGACACCTGGTCGTGGAGCCATAAGAAATTGTATGTACTTGTCAACGGCTACACTAAAAAGCCACTAACCTAATAAAGTGGAGGGAAAAGATTTTCATTAGTCTGAGAAAAAATAGAAAGAACTGTGTATAGAATGGTAACTTTCTATCGCTATTTTATGGATATGCCATTTGGTCAGGTGGGATTCCTTGGGAGAGAGAATTGCTGTACCAGATTGCAGGCCGTAGGCCTCGTCTGACCTAGATTCTTTTTTTTTTTTCTTCTAAAAGTGATTATAGCTCTGGAGGCAGGGGTTAGGTCTCATGGCCTCCACCAGGAAACTTTATTATTATTATTTTTTAACCACGGGGGATATTACATTACAGCTAATTACAGGCTGTCTGCTAAGATTTTTCTAATTACTTATGTTAGTCTTGCTTTAAGGGGCCTATACATATTTGAACTGCATCATGAGGACAGGGTGTTCTAAAAAATACTTTTAGACTTGAGGCTTTGATATCCCAGGTTCAATCCCAACACCACCATGAGCCAGAGCTAAGCAGTGCTCTGATTAAAATAAATAAATAAATAAATAAATAAATAAATAAATAATCCTAAATTCTAGCTTTCCACAGGTGCGCTGTTGGTCGGAGTATAAATAGGTGTAGTCATTAGGTAAAGCAAATGGACATCTCTAAAAAAATATGAATATAAATACCATGTGATCCAATAAGTCTAAAACACTAATTCAAATGGACGTATTCACTACCATCTTTATTGCAACAAGTTCCCCTTGAAGAATGACCGGATAGAGATGTTATATGTACACAATGGGATACTCTTCAACTATAACAAAAGATGAGATCCTGCCATTTGCAACAACATGGGTAAACTCAGAGGGTATTATCATTAGCCAAAGAAGCCAGATGAGAAAGACAAATAACAAGTTATCTCATTCATAGGTATTAGATAAACAATACAAATGAATGAACAAAACAGAACCAAGTAGTGCTTACCAGAAAGTGGGGTGGATAAATTGCCTAAAAGGCATAAATTACATGGTGATGAATAGAAACTAGACTTCTGGTGATGAGCATAAGTAGTATATATAGACGTTGATATGTGTCTGTACACCTGAAACCTATACAATGTCATCAATTAATGTAAATAATAATAAGTTCCACCTGTCCTTTGTACAGGCCGGGTGAATTTGCCTATTCCTGTGTCTTTGACATGGAGCTATATGGCAAGAATTTCCTAGGCGTTGCAGTCACTGGGCTGCCCTTCCTGCCTCCCCGCACCCCTCTATACCAGCCCCAGGTGATCTGGCTCCTCTATTAGACCTGGAGTTCCTCACAAAAGCTAGAAAATTAAAGATCTAGTCCAGTCCTCAGTCATAGCAGGGATTTTGAGAAATTAAGACAGCCTACTAATTAGAAAATCAGCTCCTGAGAAGAAAGGAAATTAACTTAAAACAGACCTCAGTCAATAAGCTTTGGACACAAAAATCCTGTGTTGAACTTGGCATATGTTGGCTTATATACTTCCCAAACTCTAAGTTTAGTGACATTGTAACTTCTAAGTACTAATGTCAAGACCCGCATGCATACTTACACTACTCCTGAATCATACTGCCTGGATTTCTTGGAAATATTCCCTTTTCTTTCACCACAAAACAATGGCCTTAACATTTTTCCTGCTATATTTCATATCCCATTAGTTAAAAAGGTTAAGCAGTGGCTGCTCAAATATGTGTATTTTATAAAATATGCACATAAGGGACTACATACTTATATCTTCTGTAAATATATATTACATTTTATAATACAACAACTAAAAAGAGAAATATGCAGACATTAGAGAAAAATATCTATATAATCCAATTCATGATCTTTGTGCTCTGGGCAGGGCAGTGGTGCAACTTGTAGAGCACACACATTACCATGGACAAGCTGGGCTCAGGCCCCCAATGATCCTCATCTACAGGGTGGGGGGAAGCTTCAAGAGAGGAGAAGTAGTGCTGAATGTGTCTTTCTTTTTCTCTCTCACTCTTCCTCTCTACATTCCTCTTCCATCTCAATTTCTCTCCGACTCTGTCAACAAAAGCCACAGAGAAAATTCTGTTCTATAAACAAACAAACAAAAAAGAAGAGAAAATCTTTATGTACTTCAGTGACTCATGCAAATTTCTCTGGAGATACTGTCTTTGAAGGAATTAAGACATAAGTTTCATGCTTCCGCTATAAGATTTTAGACCTATAAACACATGGACCTCAAAGAAAGCAAACCTGGTGGCACCTTGATCTTGGACTTCTGGCTTCTGCACTATAAGGAAAAGAAATGTTTGTTATTTAAGCCAACAAATCTGTGAGATATTGCTATAGCAGCCCTAGTAAACCAACATAATGGGATAGTGATATTGTGACTATTCAGAAGAGAGATTAGAGATTTCTACTGAAGAGTGAAAAGGCAGAATGTCTACAAATGTTAAGTCCTTAAGAATAACAAAAAGAAGACAAAATGTTGATTGTTAAATTTAGGGGATGGGAATGTGGGTAGGAACTACTTTGTAAATTCAAATTTTGTAGTAAGAAGAAGTAAAAATTATAAGAAAGGAAACTTTCAAGTTCAAGTGAGACATAAAGGGTGCCAGACGGAGTCTGAAAACACAGAGAGGGAACACCTAGGAAAAGACTGTTCACAAGGAGATCCTTACATGCTGCAAGGTCAAATTCAGGGCTGCTGAGTTCAGTACATCTGAACATAATACATGGGGTTAAGACTGAGAGCACATTATAGTCTGAGGAATTACCAATAGTAAGGTTGAGAGAAAAGAACAATTAAAAATGAGTTTGGGTTGGCTGTAAAACATTACTGATTTCACTTTCTTGCATGAGCTACTAAACATTTAGGTATAAATACTGTTCAGCACAATAATAATTAGTCACACAACTGAAAAATATAGCTTGAAATATAAAATTAATTTAAAATGTCATAATAATTAAAGGAACTTTTCAGTATATAGCCAGATTCCTCATATTGGATAGGCAGTTCCTAGTCTGAGTTAAGGCTGTTTGATTCTCTGTCATAACAAATCTAACAGCCCTAACACATTTATTTCTTCATGTCAATCAGTCAACAAATATTGAGCACTTACTTTGCAAAACTGCTATGCTAGGCATTAGGGTTGATGAGAAGAAGGAAAAGTTTATTAGAGGAGTTTACAATCTGGATAGAAAGTTTTGCACACAAAATAAAGTAATATGAATTGTGGCCCAGGAGACAGTGCAGTGGATAGAATTTCTGAATTAGAAGCATGAGGTCCGGAGTTGAATTCCTAGCATTGCATATGTCATAGCAATGCTTCGCACCTCTTTCTTTTTTTTCTCCTTCTCTTTCTACTTAGTAATTACATCTAATCTCTACTATGAGAAAATAAGGTGGAATGGCTGCTATAGATGAATTAAAGTAGATTTATAGTATAGTAATTTATATCAGATAAAAGAAAAAGAGGTAGCTCTATAGATAGAGCAAGAATGCCCGATCTTAGAGCAAGAAGATATCTAAATGGCATAAAAGCAAATGTGGAAATAATACCAACTGCTGGCTTGCAGCCAACGTTGGGACAGAGTCATGATGACAGTGTTAATGCACATTTCCAGAATCTCTGCTCCTAGGCAACACCTCAGAAATAAGATAGGACACTGGGGCATGCTTAAACTGAATGTTTATAAACAAACAACTATGAAAAAGGAGACATAGTATAGACATAGACTGTGTTGTGGCTCAGGAGGAAGTATGATGAATGATCCCACTCATCAACAGAAGTTGAGTAAGAAGATCTGAAAGGGAAACTAAAAGCAGGACCTGACCAAATTGTAAGTAGGGCACCAAAGTAAAAACCCTGTGGTGAGGGGTAGACATGCAGCTTCCTGGGCCAGTGGGGGGTGGGAGTGGGTGGGAGGGACGGGTCACAGTCTTTTGGTGGTGGGAATGGTGTTTATGTACACTCCTAGCAAAATGTAGTCATATAAATCACTAGTTAATTAATACGAGAGGCGGAAAATTAATTGTATGTCTCAAAGTTTTTTAAAACACAGACTGAATCTTTTTAATATATAGGCTGTGTATCTGATATGCGGACTCTCAAAAGCCTAGACCAAGAGACATTCATCATACTTCCTCCTGAGCCACAACACAGTCTATGTCTATACTATGTCTCCTTTTTCATAGTTGTTTGTTTATAAACATTCAGTTTAAGCATGCCCCAGTGTCCTGTCTTATTTCTGAGGTGTTGCCTAGGAGCAGAGATTCTGGAAATGTGCATTAACACTGTCATCATGACTCTGTCCCAACGTTGGCTGCAAGCCAACAGTTGGTATTATTTCCACATTTGCTTTTATGCCATTTAGATATCTTCTTGCTCTAAGATCGGGCATTCTTGCTCTATCTATAGAGCTACCTCTTTTTCTTTTATCTGATATAAATTACTATACTATAAATCTACTTTCATTCATCTATAGCAGCCCATACTCATCTTTATCTTTCTGACTTAGCTCACTTAACATAATTCCTTCTAGCTCTGTCCAAGATGGGTCAGAGAAGGTGGGTTCATTGTTCTTGATAGCTGCATAGTATTCCATTGTATATATATATATATACCACAACTTTCTCAGCCACTCATCTGTTGTTGGGCACCTGGGTTGCTTCCAGGTTTTAGCTATTATGAATTGTGCTGCTATGAACATAGGAGTACACACCTCTTTTTCGTTGGGTGTTATGGAGTCCTTGGGGTATAACCCTAGGAGAGGAATTATTGGATCATATGGAAGGTCCATGTCTAGCCTTCTGAGAGTTTTCCAGACTGCTCTCCACAGAGGCTGGACCAATTTACATTCCCACCAGCAATGTAAAAGGGTTCCTCTGTCCCCACAATCTCTCCAGCATTTGTTGCTGCTGTCCTTTTTGACGTATGCCATTCTTACAGGAGTGAGGTGGTATCTCAGTGTTGTCTTAATTTGCATTTCTCTGACAATCAGTGACCTATAGCAGTTTTTCATATGTTTGTTAGCCTTTTGGATCTCTTCTGAGGTGAATGTTTTGTTCATATCCTCTGCCCATTTTTGGATGGGGTCATTTGCTTTTTTGGTGCTAAGTTTGCTGAGCTCTCTCTATATTTTGGTGATTAGTTTCTTGTCTGATGTATGGCATGTGAAGATCTTCTCCCATTCTGTGAGGGGTCTCTTTGTTTGTTTAATAGTTTCTTTGGCTGTGCAGAAGCTTTTCGATTTGATGTAGTCCCATTGGTTTGTTTCTGCTTTAGTCTTCCTTGCAATTGGGTTTGATTCATCAAAGATGTCCTTGAGGTGTAGGTGGGAAACTGTTTTACCAATGTTTTCCTCTAAGTATTTGATTGTTTCTGGTCTGACATCCAGGTCTTTGATCCATTTGGAGTTGATTTTTGTTTCTGTTGAGATAAAGTGGTTCAATTTCATTCTTCTGCATGTTACAACCCAGTTTTCCCAGCACCATTTATTGAAGAGAGCCTTCTTCTTCCATTTAATCCTTTGGGCCCCCTTATCAAAGATTAGATGTCCATAGGTGTGGGGTTACTGATAATTTTAAATGAGACTTCTCTTTCAAAAATCTTCTAACTAGTTCATCACTGTGTATAGGAAGCCTATTTGTTTCTTTAGACTGACTTTATAACCTGCCAATTTTACAGAATTTTATGTATGGTGCTTTTTTTTTTTATTGATTCTCTTGGGTTTTCCATATATAATCATCAGGAATTAGGGAATATCTCAGTAGAAATAACCTCTAGAAGTTTCTCCTCAAGGGAGATGTTGGTTTGGAACTGTTGTATTTGTGTGAGTATATATGCATATGTCTGCAATTACAGTACGAAAAATTTATTGATTTTTTTTGCTGGATTTTAAATTTTGTCATATTTCTTTTTGGCATCAAAACATACACTCTACTGTATAGGTCTAATATTTACTATTTGTGGATATTCTAGTATTTAATCATCCTTATAGCCCTGAAATAAATTTTAACAGTTCATTATGTATTTTGTTCTGTATGCTACTAGAACCTGTGACAACATTTTATGTACATTTTTTTCTATCAAAACTTGCAAGGTTAGAATCTGGTTGTGTGTCTGTGTGTGTGTAATCTTAGTCACTTTACATCAATATAAATATCTTGCTAAGAAAGTTGTGGCATATATACACAATGAAATACTACTTAGTTATCAAGAATAATGAATTAACCTTCTTTGCCTCATCTTGGATGGAGTTTGAAGGGACTATGTTAAGTGAAATAAGCCAGAAAGAGAAGGATAAATGATCTCACATATAGGTAGAAGTTGAGAAGTAAGAGCAGAATGGGGAAACGCAAAGTAGAATTTGGATTGAGTTTGGTGTATTGCACCAAAGTAAAGGACTCTGGGGAGGGAGCAGGGGGTGCAGGTCCTGGGAAACTTCACATGTGTATCAAAAACTATCTACTGTAAACTATTGATGTCTCCAATAAAAGTGAATTAAGATAACTTTATTTCAAAAAGCTAATTTGAATTTTCCCTTTATTTTTCTTTATGTTTCCTTTATGTTCTGTATTCTAAGTAGTATTGAAATAATCTAATCTCTAAAGTTTTCTAATGGTCCCCCATGAAACTCTCAGACTGATATTCTTTTTCTTTGGGGAGATTTTTTTTTAATTGATTTAATAATGACAGAAAAGATTGTAGGATAACAGGGATACAATTCCATACAATTACCACCACCAGAGTTCCACATCCTATCCCTTCCATTGGGAGTTTCCCTATTCTTTATCACCCTGGAAGTATGGATCCAGGATTATTATGAGGTGCAGAAGGTGGGAGGTCTGGCTTCAGTAACTGCTTCTCCACTAGACCTAGGTGTTGCCAGGTTGATCCATACCCCCAGCCTGTTTCTATCTTTCCCTAGTGGAGCAGAGCTCTGGAGAGGTGGGGTTCCAGGACACATTGGTGAGGTCTTCTGCCCAGGGAAGTCAGGTTGGTGTCATGGTAGCAACTGCAACTTGGTGACTGAAAAGCATTAAGATATAAAGCAGAATAAGTTGTTTAATAATCAGAAACATAAAGGTAAGAATATATCAAGTGAGACTTGAGGGCTCCATTTTGGAAAAAGCTAGTAGGTCTATTTTAGGTATATTCCAAGGAGCCCATGACTTTACTAATTTTTGACTGAGCCCAACAGCTTACATGCAGTCATGCAGATGGGCTAATGGTATTGTCTGGAGAGATGGTATCTAAGTTAGAAATAGGGCTAGAAAGCTTTTGTAGTCCTTACTTTATCTGACACAGATAGTCTTAGAGTGATTGAGGGAAGTAAAATAAGAAGTAGATAAAGAAGGTATCTAGGTCTCCATAGAAAATATTTGGGGGGTCGGGCGGTAGCACAGCGGGTTAAGCACAAGTGGAGTGCAAAGCACAAGGAGTAAGGATACCGGTTCGAGCCCCAGGCTCCCCACCTGCAGGGGAGTCACTTCACAGGCGGTAAAGCAGGTCTGCAGGTATCTGTCTATCTTTCCCTCTCTCTCTCTCTGTCTTCCCTTCCTCTCTCCATTTCTCTCTATCCTATCCAACAATGAACAACATCGACAACAACAATAATGACCACAACAAGGCTACAACAACAAGGGCAACAAAAGGGGGAAAAATGGCCTTCAGGAGCCCCAACAATAACCCTGGACACAAAAAAAAAAAAAAGAAAGAAAGAAAGAAAAGAAAAGAATTAAGTACTTTATGTTGTCTTCTTTTTCTTTTCTTTTTTTTTTTGTAAGGTCTTTTTACTTGCTTGCTGCACTTATTGAGTCACTACAGACAACTGCACACTTTTACTTTAAGGGATATATTTTCCCTTAACTTATGGATACATGTGCATATGTGCCCCATTTCATGGGTCCTGGTCTATATCTAGGTTCTGTAACTTTGTTAGAAAGTGCACCACCTGAAATGGAATTAAGGAGTCCTATGAGGTAGGGGAAACTTGACATCCCAGGCCTGGTGTCTCTGGACACAGTCTGAAATGAAACATGTTGAGGTGGCACTGGCTACACTGATTTCGTTGAGACCAGCAGATGCAGTATCAAATGGTATGGATCAAGAGAAGCATGAAGGAAAATGAGGAAAGCCCCAGAGGTCCCAGGACTGGGAGAAATTGGGGTTTTTATAGAGAATGAAGAAGTTTCCTTGTTATCTTAGATTTTCAGAAGGCAATAGATAATTATTATTATAGCCAAGTTATTTGATATTTAGTTTACTTTGAAAATCCTATGGTTACAATTTTCTGTACCATACAAGACCTTACTTTAACTTAATAATTTAATAGGAGCATATATTAACACCATTTGTGCCACCAAAGATCTGTGTCCCCCACCCTCCTATAGTGGAGCTGAAAATCTACCTTCATCTTCCCTCCCCCCAGGGTTTTTTACTTTGATGCAATACTTCAAACTCAGTCAGGTTCTTCTCTTCATTTCTATTTCTGTTTGTCATTTTCAACTCTGTTTATGAACGAGATCATCCCATATTCATTTTTCTGTTTCTGACTTATTTCACTTAACATGATTCCTTCTAGCTCCATCCAGGATGAGTTGGAGAAGATGGGTTCATTATTCTTAATAGCTGAGTAGTATTCCATTGTGTATATATGCCACAGTTTTTTCAGCCATTCATCTGTTGTTGGGCAACTGGATTGTTTCTAGGTTTTGGCTATTACGAATTGTGCTGCTATAGACATAGGTCTACACTTATCTTTTTGGATGGGTATGCTTGATTCCTTAGGCTATATCCCTAGGAATGGAATTATTGGTCCATAATGAAGGTCCATTTCTAGCCTTGTGAGCATTCTCCAGACTGCTTTCCACAAGGATTGGACCAGTTTACATTCCCACCCACAGTGCAGGAGTGTTCCTTTGTCCCTACAACCTCTCCAACATTTGTTATTGCTGTTTCTGATGTATGACATTCTCACAGGGGTGAGGTGGTATCTCATTGTTGTCTTCATTTGCATTTATCTGACAATCAGTGACTTGGAGAAATTTTTCATATGCCTGTTGACCTTTTGTATCTCTTCTTTAGTGAGTATTCTGTCCATATCAGAGAGAGAGAGAGAGAGAGAGAGAGGGAGAGTTTCGACTGAGAGGTTCTTTGAATGTTTTCACTTACAGTTCTAAACCCATTCCTTGTTTTCTTATATACTTAAGGGATCCAGGCAGTAGAAAGTAGCAAGGACAGTGGTAGAGAATACATTTCTGAAAATAGATGGGTTAATGTTTAGATTAGAGCGTGATCACATCTAGGATGGGGAAGAGAAAGAGGGAGTTATACTGGTGGTAAAGAAAGTCTACAGAAGAGGCCTAGTTAAAGGAGAGATAGACTATCAAAGACTTTTATTCTCTATTCCCCAACCTCTCCTGAGAGTCACCGTTCTGTTTTAAAGCAAAGGAAATTTCCTAAAATTCACTGAACTCTTTGGCGGTTTTTGTGGGGAGGGTCTCAGAGTTTCTATACCTATGAGAACTTTGATAAAATAATAGGTGATCCTGTCTTCAAATTCCCTCAGTTTGGTACTTCTCCAAGAGCCAGATTCAAACAACAAGTGCTGTGGTACACAGAGTTACTAAAGAGCTAAAAGTCATAAAACATCCCTTCTTATTGAGTCTTTGATTTTCTCAGATAGCTTTTACCATAAGCAGCTTTGGAACATTCATCCCTTTGTAGGTGGCTTTACTATGAAGGAGGTTTGCTATGTCAAAAAGCATGTGAGTAGACACAGTGGGCTCTACTTCATGTTCTGAGTAACCATGTCCCATTTCTTGCTCTGCTTTCAGTCTCTTGCTTCCTTAGCCCTCTGAGGACTTGGCTGGAGGCTGGAGTCTCCTGGTTCCTCCTCTGTCACAACATAATCTACCACCAGGAGGCGCTGGTCTAAGAGACAGAGTAGGAGTTTTTGCAGAGGTCACAGGCCCCTGCAGCTGCAGGAGGCTGCATTTGGTGACAGGCATGGAATAAAAGGCAGAGGACACATATTGAACAAAGAACAGACAGAAGTTAGCCCTGAAGCTCCCTCATGCTTCTTTGTGAAGAAAGACCTTGGAGAGACAGAAACTCTGCTGAGAGATTGTTCTTTGTTCTGCAAGAATTTTTTCTGTGTGCACAAGTCACAGGTCTTGTGGAAAGTGTGACCACTCCCCAACCTCTTTCACTTAGTGCTGTGATATCTACTAGGCCACAGGTTTCCAGCTGGAGCCTGAGAATTGAGAATCAAGAGTTGAGAGTTGACTGTGGACCCACTTGGGCTTGGAGGGGAAGGAGAAAGTTGTACTATGAAAGAACTTGGGGTGGTGGGAGTTGCTCTAGGCTAGCACTACTCCTTCTATCTGCAAATGGGTCCTTCCCTTAGCACTTACACCCACTCAGTTGCATCAAGGCTAACCAGACCTATCTAGTCTATAACTCCAAAAAAAGAAGAATTAAGATGAGTTCATTTAAAGCTTTTAAGTAGAGAAACTAGACAGACACTGACTGACCATAGGAGTGCATGACTCAGGCTGGCTCTGGAAACTGCTCCTCACAGCTGTACTGCTCAGTTTTGGCTATGGCCCTGAGTGTGTGGGTGGTGGTATCAGAGATGCTTCCAGATGGGAGTCTCAGTAGAAAACTCCCTAAGAGGATTCTGAAGGTTTCTCTGGGGAGACTCCTCTGTCATTCATTTTCTTGCAACTTCTCCTGAGGGCCTGACCACTTTTTTTGCAAGGGTGTTTTCATTTCCTCTCTCTCTCTCTCTCTCTCTCTCTCATTCTCTCTCTTCATATCAGAAGAATATAACAGAATAAACAGATAAGTTAGAGCTCTAGGATTAGAGTCCAGAGACCAGATTTTTTTTTTTTTTTTTTTTACTTATTTTCCTTTCGGTTACTTACTTAAGACTCAACCCTTTTGTTCTAGCAATGACCAGTTTAAACATATTCCCAAAAATCCATCCACTGTATTCTCCAAGTCCTAGGAGAGTGGTGCTAGTTACCTTTTTTTTTTTTATATGGAGGTGAGAAAACTGATTCTGATAGAGGGTGAGTAATCCCCCAAGTTCACCAAGCCAGGAGCAAATCTGGACCCAGGTATTTCTTACTCCTTATTTAGTTAATCACCCTGGAGAGCACCACTGATCAGAATGGACTTGATATATTCCTGTTTCTAAAAACTGCTTAGAACCAAAATTTTAATTCCTTTCTTCAACCCATTTTTTTTTCTCATATTTTTAACATGGGTTTTGCCTTGATGACGCTAATCCACTTATGCTATGCTATAGGAACACAGGTCACTTTTTTTTTTTAAATAAAAGTCCCACCATCCACCTCTCTCTGCTCTGGATTTTCCTACCTCTGACTCCTCTGCCCTGGCAGCCAATATTGGGAACAACACATCAGTTTAACCTCAGCACCCTCTACTGCACGCATGCTAGGTGTTATAGTTCTTTCGGCTGGTGATGCTCTTATTGCTGAAAGAGGTAAAGGAGTTTATCTTGATGGGCATGTTGGAGTTTTGGTAGGCAGAGAGAAGTTGGCAAGGCAAATATTGTTGGAGGGAGTGAAGATGGGCTTGGCTATGAATTATCTGAGCACAGTACTTCCAGATGAAAGTGTAGAGGGAAGGGTGAAATAGTAAGAGTTAAAAATGTGCTGGAGGCTTTAGAAACCAGTTGGTTCAAAAACCAGTTCCTTTCCAGAGGCAGACAACTGGGCTATACCCTTTACTCTATTCCTGCTTTGCATGGGGTCCGCATGCATAAGAAAATCCTCTTTTCTGTTCTCCTCTGATTCTACTGCATCAGAGATGAGCCATAATGAAACAAAGTCTTGGTTCAGATAACAAGGCAAAAGAAATAAAATTAAAGAGAAGAACCCATTTAAGGGAAAACTTTGTTCAAGACTTTCATCCCATCTATGTCTTGTCTCTGAAGTAAATGCTTATGACTCATTGGCTCTTTGGATTTGAAATGCAGCTCCCGGTTCATGGTTCACAAATGTTAAATTTCTCTTAACTTTGTACATAATTTAGTAGAATGAAGTCAAGGGAGCCCAGTAACCCCACTGGTAACAAGTTCTTCAGAATTTTAGGTACTACATAGCTTGTTAGATATAGGCTGAGAGAAATTAGTGTATTAAAGCATAATTGAAAAACAGTAGCTTGGCTAATAGTAATCCGAAGACCAGTGTACCTCTAACCACATTTTTGTTTATTTTTTAATGTGTTTCCTTCATGGTCTTTCTTGTGGCTTGCCCTATGCAGTTTGTGTACTAGTTGAGAGCTTTATCTGACTTTGACTTTGTTTTTGCTGAACTTTGTTTTTCCGAGACCCTCTCTCCCCCATAGGCTCAGTTTCACTCTGCCAATTGCACTAGGCCAGTTTCGGTGGCAGAAAAGGCCACATGTGCTTCCTGTAGGCCCCCTGGGCAGAAGCATGCAGTGGTGTTTCCTCCTGCTCTGGGTGCAGGGGCTGAATCAGGTCCACCTTACTGCCTCAGGTAAAGTCTGAAAATCTAGCCCGGGACTGGAGGGAGAAGGACAGTGTGATGGAGGAAGGGGAGGACTCTGGTAGGAGACTGATAGTAAATGACATTTTCCTTTGAGGGTAAGAAACAGCTTTGAATCCTTTGACCCTTGTGTGAGAGAAAGCATTCTCTAAAAAAGAGGCATAGTTGTGTTTGGGATGAGACAGATGAAGAACTTGTGGTTGGAGAAACCTTATGAGACTCAAGAAAGGAATCATTGGGAGAAAAACGGACTATAAAAAAGGAATTAGCAGTTTGTTCATGGATATGCTATAAGCACTGTGTGTGGGTGCCATGGTGGCAAGTGGTGTCTCCCTTTCTTCCTATGTGAATGAAAATGTACCTACAAAATAGTAAAATTGTGCATGCATGAGGCTCCAGCTCCGTAAAAGGGAAAAAAATATTACTCTAGCTCCATCTTTCTTGTCTTTAGGAAACCTCTAAGGAACATCAAGTTATGTTTTCTGTAGATCAAAATATCTTAGTCACAAATTCCAGAGATTGTATTATTATAGATTTAATGTTTAATGAGTTTATTGACATTTACTCCCATATTAAAACTCATAGTAGAATATTTTAGGAGGACACCTGAGAGACATATTGTACCTAGTACAGGCTAGTTTTATGTTGCTTTCTGGGCCCCCTGAGGGCCATGAGGTGCTCCTAGTGTGCAAGCAGTTCTAAATGCAGAGAAGAGTAGTTTTTCTTGTGAGGAAAAACAAAAGCTTCTCTCTGTGTCTTCTTTCCTTTGCGGGGGGAGGGGTGTCTTGATTTTCCTGAGGACTTTGCCAAGTACTCAAAATAGTAACTAGTCAAAAAAGTTTTGTTTCAAAGGATAATGTGCACAGGGTAGAACTAAACTGCTGGCGGATGCTATAAAAAAGAGGTTATTAGGGGCCAGGTAGTGGCACATCTGGTTGACTGCACATGTTATAATGTGCAAAGACCCAGGTTCAAGTCCCTGGTTCCCACCTGCAGGGGGAAAGCTTCACAAGTGTTAAAGCAGTACTACAGGTGTCTCTCTTTTCCTCTCTATATCCTCCTTTCTCTTGATTTCTGGCTGTCTCTATCATATAAATAAAGATAATAAATTTTAAAAAAACTGAAGTAATTGAAGGGAGGCTAAGTGGTGGTGCACTTAGTTAAGCGCACATAGTATAAAGCACACAGATCTGGGTTTAAGCCCCTGGCTCCTCACCTATAAGGGAGATGCTTCATGAGCAATGAAGCAGGTCTACAGGTCTCAGTTTCTCTCTGTTCTATCCAATAAAGATGGCCACCAGGAGCAGTGGATTCATAGTGCTGGCACCAAGCCCTGGCAATAAATAACCCTAGAGGCAAAAAAAAAAAGTGATTGACAAGGGTTTATATTCTAGCTAGGGAGTCAAAATATGAAATATCTTTGTGTAATCATCAATTAACTCATCATAAAACTTATACTAGAAAAAATATACCAAGAATGTAAATGCTAAAATGTGGTGTAGCAATTATAGCCTGCATGATGAGGAAGAGGCAAGGTGGACTGGAGAGAGTGTTGTGTCAGACACAACTCGAGCATCCACAGCAAGATTCTGGACTCGTCACTGCCCTAGACTCACACCTACCTTTTTCCTTTCCCTAGTTGCTGCTACAGGTAGAATTTTAACAGTAGGGAACATTTCTGCAGAGGAAGGTGATTCTGTCACTCTGCAATGTCACCTTTCCTCCACCGCTGCCAAAGTGACTCAGGTCAACTGGGAACAGCAGGATAAACTTCTGGCCAGTCGTCACGCTGAATATGGCTGGCATGTCTACACTACCTTCAGGGAGCAAATGGTCCCAGGCCCTGACCTGGGCCTAACCCTCCAGTCACTGACCAAGAATGACACAGGGGAGTACTTCTGTACTTTTTATACTTACCCGGATGGGATTTACAAAGAACGGCTCTTTCTCGAAGTCTTACAAAGGTCAGGTAAGGCTCTGGGGTGGAGTGGCTGATGAACCTCATCCTCTAGAACAGAACCTGAATTCCTGCTGGCATTCCACAGAGCATGGCCTCTCAACCCTGACACACATATGAATCAGCTGGGTGCTTTTCAGTGTGCTGATGCTGGTGTCCTGTGGCAAAGCAATGCTCAGCCAGAATTTCTAGGAGCAGAGCTGGGATGTGTGATAAGTTCTTCTCCCTCTTCCTCCTCCTCCTTTACTCCCCCCTCCCCCTTCTTCTCCTTCTCCTTCTCCTTCTTCTTCTCTTCTTCCTCCTCTTCTCTTTCCTCTTCCTCCTTCTTCTCTTTTTCTTCTTCTTCTCCTCTTCCTCCTCCTTCTTCTTCCTCCTCTTCTTTTTTTACACTGAGATAGAGAGAGATGGAAAAAGGCAGGGTGCAGGTAGATAGTATAATGATTATGTTAAATAGACTCTCATACCTGAGGCTCCAAACTTCCAGATTCAATCCCCTGTAATAACAATTATGCTAGAGAAGAATGGTACTCTGGTTAAAAGAGAGAGAGAGAGAGAAAAGAAAAAAGAAAGAGAGAAAGAAAGAAAGAAAGAAAGGGAGGGAGGGAGGGAGGAAGGAAGGAAGGAAAAAAGAGACAAAAAGAAAGACAAACATCTGCAGCTTTCCTGAGGTTTTTGGTGCTTAAGAAGCTTTCCCCTGCAGATGGGGGCATGAATCTGGGCCATCTTGCTTGGTAATATGCGCACTTTACTAGATATACCACCACCAGGCTCTATGTGATAGGTTCTCAAAGCATCCCCAGGGACTTGAATGTGTAGCCAAAATGGAGAACATTATTATTATTATTAACTAAGAAAGTCACTTAGGGTATTATTCTTGCTTATTAGCTTGGTCTCAGTCATATAAAATAGACTTAAGACCTAACTTGGTACATGAGTAATGCTGTTTAAAAACAAAGAATTCTATGTGTTGAGTGTAAATGTATAGTCATTAATATCTGTGTGATACTGCTTGGTTTCCAAGAGGCCCTCCCATCTTTATCCACCTGGACTTAAACCAGTTCCCTGGAAGGAGAAGGACTATTACCAGAGCTGAGAGATGATGTAGCAGAGAAACTCTGACTTCAGTCAGCTTGGCTTCAAATCCTGCTGCTGTTATTGACCTTAGACAAGATTACTTAGCTGTTTTTGCATGTTAACGTTCTCATTTGGAATATGAGGACTCATAGACATAAGAATTTAGTAGTACTGAGTTATTGATTTATTTATCCATTTATGGACTCTAGGCCTCACACATGTGTGATTTCTCCACACTGGGCTACTTTTTTTTCAGGCAGAGAATACACACAGAGAGACAGACAGACAAAGGAGAAATATCACCAAAACTTGCTTTGTTGCCACATACCTCCCTTAGGGTTCTAGGGAAAGAACGAGGCTTCTTGAATGGCAATGCAGCCACCCTATCTGGTAAGTTAGCACTACAAGTCTTGAATTACTTCCAACAAGGACATTCCTTTAGAACAGCTCCTGAAGCATGACAAGCCCTAAGAGTTAGTCATGCATAGGCTTCCTATTGCCCTGTTTGAGAGAGATAGAAGCTGAGACTTGGACTCAAAAACAGGAGAGCTGAGTTTAGTGTAAGTATTCTGGTTCTCCTAAACCGTATCTTCAGACTTTCTATTTACTGCCATCAGTTATGTTGGAGATAGTTTTCTGATTTAATAAAATGAATGTGTAAACTGAGCAGAGAGATGGTTACCTTGAAGTTTTGTCAAAATTCTACTATACTGGCTCTGCCACAAGCCATGTAGCAAACAGTGGTTAACCCATGTTCTTTTTGGGCCTGTGGAAAGTGTGGTCAGACCTCTGCAGCCCTTCAGGCCCCCTGCAGATGTATGCTAGATGATCAGTTTGCTCCCCACCAACCCTCCCCTGGCCAAAATAGGGAACTGAACCCTCAGGGCAGAAGGAACATTATCAGAGGAAAAGCTCCCCGCCATCCCTTTGGCCTAACCATACTGGTAACCTGGCATTTCTCCTTGTCTTAACAAACTGCACCCGTTAACTACTTTCCAGATATTTAAACCCTGAGATAAGAGGCCCAGCCTTTACCAGTCCCTTCTGTTCCCCACAATTCCCTGGATTCTACCCCGGGCCTTGTCCACCTGGGAAGGAGGTGGGTTTTACACAAAGCAGCCTGGAATCCCTTTCACCATGCATTAGGCAGTTGTCGTGTTTCTGTAACATTTCCCTTGAATCGAATGCCACTCATATCGTCAAAACTCACCTGCTGTCTTTTCCTTCTTTCAGTAACCTTTTATGTCTAAATAGAAATCCATTTGCTCATGCTTTAATTCAGGTCACAAATATTTATTCAGCACCTGCTACGTGCTAGGTGCTAGAGAAATAGCAAAAGCTTAGGCTCCAGAATCTCCCTCCAGGGCCCATAGCCTAGCTAGAGACCATGTTAAAGTAAAAGATTATTTGCTTTATCCCTTTTTTCCCCTATTTTAATAATAATCTTACATTTTAGTTTAACCTATTTTTTAAATTTTTATTTATTTATTATTGGATAGACACAGAGAGAAATTGATAAGGGGGAGGAGACAGAAAGGGAAAGAGACAGAGAGGCACCTGCAGCCCTACTTCACCACTTCTGAGGCTTCCCCTCCTGCAGGCGGGGATCAGGGGCTTGAACCTGGGTCCTTGAGCACCATAATGTGCGCTCCTACTAGGTGTGCCACCACCCGGTCCCAGTTTAACTTTTTATTAGTAGGATTTCATGTGAAATTTAACAAAAGAAGAATGTGTTTTTGCTTCTTCTTCTTGTATGTTATTATTGTTTCATTTCAAGATTAGGGAAAAGTGACTTTGTAGAGTAGAAGGGGGTGTTTTATGTGTTTTTTTTAATATTTATTTTATTTATTTATTCCTTTTTGTTGCCCTTGTTGTTTTATTGTTGTTGTCGTTGTTGGATAGGACATAGAGAAATGGAGAGAGGAGGGGAAGACAGAGAGGAGGAGAGAAAGATAGACACCTGCAGACCTGCTTCACCGCTTGTGAAGCGACTCCCCTGCAGGTGGGGAACCAGGGTTTGAACCGGGATCCTTATGCCGGTCCTTGTGCTTTGCGCCACCTGCGCTTAACCTGCTGCGCTACAGCCCGACTCCCCAGAAGGGGGTGTTAAAAATGGTATTCTCCAGTGTGAAAAGTGCAAAGTATGTTGCTGCTCTCAAGATCAATGTGATTTCTCAGTGGGCCAGCAGCATGTTCTGTTGTTCAGAGATCTGGGCTTACAGACACTGGTCCTGGGATTACTGAGACCGGCTATACTACCCCACCTCTCACTTCCACTCCTGTGTCCTGAGGCTGGAAACAAGAATGAGTTGTTCTGAACCTCTGGCCTCTGCCAGCTCACCTCTATTTGTCCTTCTTCTAGTGCCTGAGCACAGCAGTGACTTCCAGATGGTGTTGGCTGGAGCCCTGGTCGCAGTGCTGGTCATCTGCATGGCAGTTAGCATGGTGGTTGCATTGGTCCGAAAGGTAATAACTCTGGAAGCTCCCAATAACAAGCACCCAACTCCTGCCACCTGGTCCTTTCTAGTCCCTCTCTGGGTATGATTTCCATCACTGCTTTTGTGCCTATCTTACATTACTTTTTCTGTCTCTCGGTGAGGTTTATATAAATTTATCTTCTTCTTCATACCCTTGTGCACTGTAGTGTGTGTGCTTAACCAGGTGCCCCACTGCCTAGTCCCTGAACATGTTACTCTTTTCATCTTCCTTTCCAGTTTATTGCAACTATAGCTATGCACAGCAGTTCTTGCTGTATTTTAACACCAAAGAAGTTGTTACTGTTACTTAATGAGTTATTTATCTAAATATACGTTCTATGTCATTTTCCACTTCTTGTTTGGCCTATCTTGTAACTGGTATCATTTTATTTTTGTCTGAAGGATATTCTTTAGTATTTCCTTTTGTGCAGGTATAATAGTGATGAATCATCTTCATTTTTGTTGCCCAAAAAATATCTTTGTTGTGCTATAATTTTAAAAAAGTGATATATTTGTTTTGGTGAAGATAGTTCTATGCTGACTATTGTTTTAGCACATGGAAAAAATATTCCACTGTTTTTGACATCTACTTTTTTATTGAGGAATTATATGTGTCTAACTTTTTCTCCTTTTCATTCTGGTTGTTTAAATTTTTCTCTTTGATTTTCATCATTTGAAAAGTAAGCTCATTACAGTTATCTTTGTGTTTATTCTGACTGAAGTTTGGAGTACTCCCTCCCCATTTTCCCTGATAAAAGTATAGTGGAGAACATAAGAGAGATGCCTGCAGCACTGCTTCATTGCTTGTGAAGCTTCCTCTAATGCAGGTGAGGGCAGGGACTGAACCAAGGTCCTTGTACATCGTTAATGTGTGTGCTCTACCCCAAGTGCCACCTCTAGGACCTTGGAGTGGTTTTTGTCTTTTGACAGTTTTAGATTATCACTGGTTATTATCTCTGCATATATTATTTCTCCACTTTTATTTTCCTTTTCTTTAAGAACTCTCAATTTCTCTCCATGTCTTTATCCCCCCTTTTTTATTCTTGATCACCAAAGTTTTGAATGTTTAATTTTACCAAGCCTTACAGTTTAATATAGTCTCTCTGATGGATCTGTTCTTTCAATAGTGGTCCGGGAGGTGGACCAGTGGTAAAGTTTTTGGACTCTCAAGCATGAGGTCCTAAGTTTGATCCCCAGCAGCACATGTTCCAGAGTGATGTCTGGTTCTTTCTCTCTCCTCCTATCTTTCTCATAAGTAAATAAAATCTTTAAAAAAAATTGAGTCCTGAGGTCCAAGGACTCACTTCTGATTAGTCTCCTTTCTTAAATTAATTAATTAATTAATTAAATTTTAATATATCTTTTTCAGATCTAAGACTTTCATCTTGTTTTTTATTTATAGTCTGTCCTAAATCTCAATTTTATCATTTCCTTATTTTCAATAATTTATTTTTATCTCCCTTTCTATCTCTCCCTCCCCTCTCAATTTCTCTGTCTCTAGTCAATAATAAATAAATAAATAAAAAATTTTAAAAAGAGAGAGGGAAAGAGACAGAGAGATACCTGCAGCAATGTTTAACCACTTGTGAAGATTTCCCCCTGCAGGTGAGGGCCAGGGGCTTGAAACTGGGTCCTTTCACACTGTAATGTGTATGCTTTAACCAAATGCCTGGCCTCCTAGAATTCTAAAATATTCTCACTTTTGATTGAGTGTCACAGCCAGTTCAAGGTGACCTTGTGGAGAGAATTGTCAGGAGATTTCCTATCCTTACCTTATTCTGCTTTGATTAAACCCAAACTCAAGTCAAAGGCAATAGAATTTACTGATGTGTATATAAATATAGTTCAATCTTGGGGCACTGAATAGGGTCTAGAAGGTTGGAAAATTGAGTTGAAAGATAACCAAAAGGATGTCCATGTAGGACTGTTTATAGACCTGGAAACTAAGCAAGAGATCTTGATTTTCCATGAAGGGTGTTGCTCTTAGCCTTTATTCTTTATTCTTGACTTCATATACATATGCGGTAGACTTGCTGTTTGCATCTATATTTTTCCTAGGAGCACTATGCTTTATTATCCATCTTAATATCCCCATAAATCAGTCTTCCTTTACTGCCTTTTTTTTTCCAGAGCATTGTTCAGCTCTGGTTTATGCTGGTGCTGGGGATTAAATCTGGGACCTTGGAGCTTCAAGCAAGAAATTCTTTTGCATAACCATCTTCCCAGCACATGGCTATCATTTCTTAAGCTTCTTACATGCTACTCTCTGGTCCTCCTAACCCTTTGATAGCTCCTCAGCTGCTTTACTACTGAGAATCCAGTTCCTCTTTCAGCTCCAATCTACAGAAGAGAGATAGCACTGAGCTTCTCAGTGATAATAGTACACTTTTTCATTAGCACATTCCCTTCCACCTTAATATAAAGGATATCATCTGAATTGTCCCCAGAGACATAATCAGTTATTAGAGTTTTTAAATTATTTTATACATTTTATTTATAAATTGGCAATTTCTCAGTAAAGAATCAGAGAAAATCTTTTAGACTCTGGTTGAAATACCAGACTTGTTGCAGCAATTTAACTCTGTCATCATGGCATGAGAGTATCATAGGCAATATGGTAACTGTTATTTGAGCATGACCATATGTCAATTTTTTTAAAAATAAATACTGGAGTTTAAATATTACCCTCTTGATTTTTATCCCCAGCCACTTAATAATATAAACACCATTTTTATAGTGTGGCCAGTACAAAAGCCCATGGTAACCCAGCTTTTGATCCATGGATTTTGGTGTTCTAGCCTCTGGTTTAGTTGCTTGTATCAGGGAAAAAAACTGATTATATTTCTTCTCTATTTTCAATACTTTACAGAACACTTCAGACACCAAATGTATATGACCAATACTTCTACACCAAATGAGTGTCTGATAATTCATTTTAATTTTGATACTTCCTACCTACTGAAGTTAACATCAGATTCTGCCGGGCTAGCGTGGGGGTGCCTCTTCCTGGGCGCGTACTCTCCGGGTTGGAGAGAATGTGACCAGAGCCAGCCTGGGCTGCTACTCACTCAGCAACAAGAGTGAGATGACTCATGAACAGAGCTCGTGGTGGTGAGGCGATTTGATTCTTTATTGATCAGGCAGCCCAGGCTTTTAAAGGTCGGACCCAGAAGTGGCAAGTCGAAAATGGAAATGGCTTGACATGGTTTGGAAAGAGGTGGAGAAAGGCAAAAGGGGGCTGGGAAAGGTAACTTCCTTAGCAACTGTTTTAACTGGTAGGATAAATAATAATACCTTGCAGGCAGGGAAGGTCTTGAGGGTAGAAAGAAGATAGATCAAAGGAATGGAATGGGTGGGGATCTTTCAGGCAAAATAATGATTATGTAGATAATAAGGGAGCAGGCCATGTATCAGGAAGGAATGCAGTGTGCTTTGTGAGGCAGGGAGTCTGATAAGACAGGGCAAACCTTTGGGGTTACTCCTGTCCCTCCTTGCTCATCCTTTCAGTAGAGAGAGAGAGACTGACATGATAGACACACTCCTTAGGTCAAACCTTGCTAGGCTCTACCACATCCTCACAATTTCCTGACAAAATTCCACAAGTTAAGTTGTCATTCCTGTAAGACTGCCCTCATTTCAGATGCCAGTTACGAACTCCAGGTTGTCACCTATATTTCTTTCTTTGTGGTTTAATAGTGATTTGTAAAATTTTAAGATAATAGGGATATAATTCCACATGATTCCCAACACCAGAGTTATGTGACCCCATGCCCCATTCAGTAGAAACTGCCATAGTTGCCTTAAGGTCATGGCTATGGGTTGAATACATGTATATACTCATACATGTATTCAACCCATAGCCATGACCTTAGGATACTTATATATGTAATTTTTAGCCCAGTTTTATTCACTTCTATAGTCCTGCCTTCATTTCCTTTCTAAGGCACACATCTACACCTATTACTAACTCCAAACATGCTTTTTCCTCTTTCATCTAAAGAGAAGCTCTGTCTGACTTCCTTTGATAATTTTAAGATTCTCTTCCCTTTCAGTGATGGTAAAAAAACAAAAAATGAAACCAAAACAAACAAACACACACAAAAAAACTCCTAGTGACAAAGTTCTGGGTACTGGTGGAATTGGGTTACAGAATTCTCTGTTCATATCCCCTTAACATTTCCTCCCTCTGGGAATATAGATCAAAATTCTCTTGGAGGTACAGAAGGAAGGAGTTCTGGATTCTGTAATTGCTTTTCTGCTGGACATGGATATTGGCCAGTTGATTCATATCCCCACTTGTCTCTATCATTCCTCAGTAGGGTAGGAGTCTGGAAAGTCACTTATATTTCTAACAGTTACAAACTGAGATCCTACAGCATCCTCCTGGGATAATTGGTCAAGCTGTTTCTCATAATTAAAGTGAAAATTTACTGGTTTATTATATAATAAATGATATAATAAAAGACACAAGTCAACAGACAGATGAAAGAGACACATAGGGTGAAATCTGGAATAATCTTGCATATAGAGCCTTTATCCTTAAGGATTTGGAGTATATTATCCCAACATGTGGATATGTTCAGCAACTGGAAAGCTCTTCAAAACCTATATTTTAGGATTTTTATGGACATTTCATCACATAAACATAAATGATTATTAACTCATTCTCCCACTCCTTTTACTCTGTAGAGAATCAGGAGTTAGACTGATAGTTCTAAGATGCTAATGGTTTAGTCTAACTGGAGACCAGACCTACCCAGAAGCCCATCAAAAACTGCCACATTGGAACAAAGGATAAGTTCATCCCCCAGGAAGTTCCATAGAATTTAGGAAGGCTGTTTAAAAACACTATCAACTAGGAAAATATAGTTGTTTCAGGATATCTGTGTCAGCAGTTGAGGGTCAAAGGTCAAATATTACCTGGAGTTGGAGATAAAGACATATATATATATATATATGTATGTATGTATGTATGTATTTTTTTACACAGGTATATTCTAGCATTTACAATTCCCATTTTTATTGCCTCTATTGTTTGCCAAAGCAAAATTGGCACTTATGCTGACAACACTGTCAGATTCATCTTTTGGGTGCCTTATATGGATGGTAAATCTTGAGTCATGGAATGTGTCCAATATTGATAAATTATTTTCATGTATTTTTATATTCTGTTAGCTCACCCCTTATCTGTCTTTCTCATGATTCACTCTCCTTTCACAGTTCCAGGAATCCCATGCCAGTCAGATTTTTTTTAGTTAACAGCCTCTCTCCTCCTTTGGCATGCCCACTTTCAGTAATTGCAGCTAAGATTTTTATCCTATTTGGAGATAATGGCCAGCAGGGAAGGTGGGAGCTATTGGAACTATATCATACATGTCTATTGGGGCTGTATCATGCATCAGTTCTGCAACTCCATATGATACAAGAAAAGCAGGTGGCCTATGAATTTCAAATGTGAATATCCAGAGATCCTCTTACCAAGGTCCCACCTTTCCTATCAAGACCCTATTTGTGGTATAAAAGACTTAGCCAGTCTTAGAATCCAGCCTTGTTTGACATTCTGTTACTCCTACAAACAGGTCCTGTGTTTGCTCTTCAGTGCTAGGGATCAACCAATCTTCCTTCTTTCCTTCCTTCCTTCCTTCCTTTCTGTCTTTCTTTCTATCTTTTTTTCATTTTTATTACCACCAGGGATTTTGCTGAGGTTTGGTGCCTGCATGACAAATCTACCACTCTTGGTGGCCATTTTTTCTTTACTTTTTCTACCCACCCCCATTCCCTTCACTGGAAACTGTAGTTGTTCTCCCAAGGTCACCGATATGAGATGAGATATATATATATTCTTTTTTGATAGAGGCAGAGAGAAAGAAGGGGAGAGAAAATGGGAGAGAGAAAGAAGCATTGCTTTAATGTTTGTGCAGCTTCCATCGAATTGTTGGTATACACTCATAGATGAAGGGCGGTGCAAGAAGCAAGTTTGTGCTAAAACATGGAAGCTCAGCATATTATCTCAAGTGGAGACTTGTAGCCAGGGCTTGTTTGCAGAATTGACCGTGCCTTGAAGAAGGAGAACGGTCTTTTGAAAACACATCTCTGTCAGAAATGGTCCAAGAGTAGTTTTCTAGAGAAGGAGCAAGTGAGTCACTTACCAGTTGTATTGGGAGAATGGAAGCACTTGTAGAGGAAATATAAGTAAGCCACTAGCAGTATTCCCTGTAGATCCCAAGATCCAGCAGATTATATGATTAAGAAACAGGGTCTGCAACAAGAGCAACAAAAATGGGGGGGGTGGCCTCCAGGAGCAGTGGATTCGTAGTGCAGGCACTGAGCCCTAGCAAATAACCCTGAAGGCAAACAAAACAAAACAAATCAACAACAACAATAACAACAAACAGGGTTTGGAAATCAAATAGATGTAGCTTTGGATTCTGACTCTACATTCTGAGTGGCCCATGTCACGTAACTTTTATGGTCCTTAGTTTTGCATTTGTACAATGAGAACAACTGTGGTGCTGCCCTCACTAGGTTGAGGGAAAACTTGTAATTCATGTAAATCACTCGATATTTTTTCCTGATATATATCAATAACTATTATTTATTAAGAAGTTTTTTTTTTTTTTTGCCAGCAAGGTTTTCACTGGGGATTGGTGCCTGTATGAGGAATCCACCTCTCCTGGTGGCTATTTCCTATCTATTTATTTATTTTCACTTTTAATTTTATTAACAGGACAGAGAGAAATTGAGAGTGGGGGAAAGATAGAGAGGGAGAGAGAAAGAAAGACACTTGTAGCATTGCTTCACTGCTGGTGAAGATTCCCCCCATAGGTGGAGACTGGAGGTTTGAACCCAGGTCTTTGCTATTGATAATCTGTGCACTCAATTGACTGTGACATTGGCTGACCTCTTTTTATTAAGCTCTTATAGTGATTATGCTTTGTTTACCATATCACCTCATAATACTTGGTGCTCAGTATTTATATTACAAGGATTGATTAAGAGTAACTGGGTCTATTGTTCATGAAATAGCTATTGGAAAAAGAACCTTGAGGAGCTGAATGGAATGGAAGGATGAGTGTGTTCAGCTCCAATGCCAACCAACCTGCAGTCCATTCTTCTCATATTCTCTGAAAGGGTGATGATTGTCTTGGCAGGATCCAGCTGCAATTTCTGTAACTCCTTTTAGTTCTTTGGAACAACACCAGTGCATTAATCTTGACTTTATTTCTTATGCTGATCACAATTACAGAATCCCCCATGCAGGGTGTAATGGAAACAGAAGATCTGAGAGATCCATCTTGGGCATATTTTCAATTTCCAGAGAACTTCCAAGAGCCAAAATAATCTTAAGATTCAAAAGCAATGGTTGATTAATGTAATAATGGGAAGGTTACTGTAAAGGTTGGTTACTGTAATAATGGGAAGGAAAACACTGCTGCACAAGAATGTCACCATCCATTCTTTGAGAAATAATTGGGGTTTTATATTTACAAAATGGACTGAGCTATGTTAAGCAATGTCATGCCTCTTTTAAACAGAGCATACGCATGACCTATGATAACCACCCTGCTTTTTCATACTTGCAGTAAGGTGTAGCCACTTCTACTGAAAGGGAGGAGATGAAAAGGTTATGTGGGAAGAGACTACCTAAATCAAGTATGTGCTGAGACTAATGAACTCAATGGTGCCATAATGGTGCCCTAATATCTGATGCTTGTTCGAGGACATATCGGTGTGACTGCATCCCACATGCTCCCTCATCCTCTCTGCATATATCTGTGTACTGCTGGACTTGACACTAGCCAGTGAAGGTGTCGTATACCTGTCCTAGAAGAGGGGGTGGGTTTGAGAATAGTGAGATTTGGTTTGTGTTTCTTCTTTTCTTTTTTTCTTTTTTTAAATTGCTACCAGGGTTATCGCTGGGGCTTGGTGCCAACATTATGACTCCATGGCTCCTGGTAGCCATTTATTCTTTTCTTTTCTATTTTTTTCTTTCTATTTTTTTATTTTTACTTGACAGGACAGAGATAAATTGAGAGGGAAGGGGAGAGGGAGAGAGAAAGATAGACACTTGTAGACCAGCTTCACTGCTCATGAAGTATCCTTCCTGCAGGTGGAGAGCGGGAACTTGAACCTGGAAACACCTGGACCCGTTTTTTATTTTTCAAGTCTGCGTTTCCTCATGTTTCTGTTATTCAGATCTGTTGTGGGGTGTGTGGTTTGTTTTAGAGTGGTCTCCAGCAAAATTGCTAGGGTACTGATTTTGCACTGGACATAACTGTTTCTTCTGCCACCCAGCTGGTTACTACTTTCCTGGTCTTACCTATGAATATTTCCTATGATTGTGGTAGTTGACTTCATGTTCATTCTCTCCAACAGATTTCACTATTTTGTTCTGCAAATGCAATTACAATTGTCCGATTATGAGCCCGTACTTTGACCTGGAGAATCTGTTGTTTTTTTTTTTTAGGTGTGTGTGTGTTTATTTCTAAGGCATATATATACATATATATACATATATATTAGATAGATATAGATATATATTCTAATCCATTATGGATTGAGATTTAAAAAATGAACTAAGCAAGGATCTGTCCCTAGGAAGTTCACAGTTTGGAGCATGAAGAAGAAGAAAGAGGGTTAACTAGTCCTACGGTGCACTGACCGTTACAACGAAGGATATCTGGAACCATATTGCAGCACACGTGAAGAATGTAATTCTCCCAGTGGGGTTAGGGAAGGTTTCTCAGACAATATGAAGTGGAACTGCTCTGGAAGAATAAATAGACAGTTTCATGGACAATAAGTGCAACATACACAAAGCTGGGAGGGTAGGAATAAGTGCATCACATGGCAAACGCTAGAAGAAGAAGAAGTGCATCACATTTAAGCAAATATAAGGTGAGAGGCAGCTTGGGCAAGGAGAAGGAGCATGACTTGAATTCTGAAGAATCTAACTTAGAATTGGGTTCACCTTCAGGCAACTGACTTCACCTGTTTCTTCTTATTATCTTGTTCACTAGTACAAGCACATGTGAGGTTGTTGTTGAGATTACATAAGAATCTAATCCAGAAAGAGCTCGTAGCTCCTCTCAATAAATAGCATCTCCCTGCTTCCAGACCCTACACCGGAAGTTGGGAGTTGTTTGGGGAAGCACTGCAGGGGGTGAGGTTGGAAAGATGGGTGAGACTAACTCACAAAGGTGTTTTGGGAGCATCCCATATAGTATCTTGTAGGGAATATAGTGAGCTTAGGGAGTTTGTTCACAAGAGAATGCACCCTCACACAATTTTTAAAATATGACTTCAGGAGATCAACAGTTCTCCTGAGGACTACCAGTGACTCTCAAGAAAGGTTAAATAGCCACCTGCAAACAGTGGGAGCCATGGAAGGGTTAAGACAGAAGCATGGTTTCACTCAGCTCTTGATTTTGAAAGATTATTTTGCTAGTACTCATGTGGATATTGGCTGGAGACAAGAAGGAATTTAGAAGCAGTTGAGTATGAAAGTACAGTTGAGGGAGTTGGGCTGTAGCGCAGTGGGTTAAGCGCAGTGGGTTAAGCGCAGGTGGCGCAAAGCACAAGGACCGGCCTAAGGATCCCGGTTCGAACCCCGGCTCCCCACCTGCAGGGGAGTCGCTTCACAGGCAGTGAAGCAGGTCTGCAGGTGTCTATCTTTCTCTCCTCCTCTCTGTCTTCCCCTCCTCTCTCCATTTCTCTCTGTCCTATCCAACAACGACGACAACAACAATAATAACTACAACAATAAAAAAAAAAAGAAAGTACAGTTGAAACACAAGATGTGGGGATGTAGTAAATGAAAAAGGGAATACTTTCAACAGCACCTTTGTAAGCTATTTTACGTCTGGTTGGTATTTAACAGTAGCCTCTGGATTTCCAGCCTCCTGTTATGCAAACCTAGATAGAGAAATGCAGACAGTGGACCCAGTTTGAGGAGGAGGGAGTACGACAAGATGGGCTGGGCCTGAACTTAATGTGGGTCATCAAGTGACAATGCCCAGTGAGAAGATGGACATCTGGTGGCTACAGGCAGACCTGCATGAAGTGACTCAGAGAAGAGTATGGAGAAAGCAGAGGGCTGAATTCTGGGGAAACCCTTTCATTTGGGGAACAAAAGTGTAAGGATAAAGCAAACCAGATGTGGCTGAAGTTGAATGTGGGGGTCCAGTGGGGGGAAGAAGAGGAAGAAAAGGAGGAGGAGAAAAAGGAGGAACACCAGGGAGAGCAATGCCATTGGAAGAGGGAAGGAGACCATTTTCAAAAGGGAAATACCAACAGTGTCAAATGTAAGAAGCTGTAAAAGAGCATTGGACTCTGCCTGGGTTTCATAGAAAGCAAGCAGTGGGGAGTCGGGCTGTAGCGCAGTGGGTTAAGCACAGGTGGCGCAAAGCACAAGGACCAGCATAAGGATCCCGGTTCGAACCCCGGCTCCCCACCTGCAGGGGAGTCGCTTCACAGGCGGTGAAGCAGGTCTGCAGGTGTCTATCTTTCTCTCCCCCTCTTTGTCTTCCCCTCCTCTCTCCATTTCTCTCTGTCCTATCCAACAACAATAATAACTACAACAATAAAACAACAAGGGCAACAAAAGGGAATAAATAAATAAAATAAAATATTTAAAAAAAAAGAAAGCAAGCAGTGGAACATAGTGCACATTGCACGTGGATCAAGGGTAGTTGGTACTGAAATTTAACTGACACATGAAGAAAGTAAGAGTTGAGGACCGGGTGGTGGCACACTGGGTTAAATGCACATAATACCAAGTGTGAGGACCCATGCAAGAAACCTGTTCGAGCCCCTGGCTACCCCACCTGTAGGGGAATCACTTCACAAGTATTAAAGTGTGTGTGTGTGTGTGTGTGTGTGTGTGTGTGTGTGTGTGTGTGTGTGTGTGTGTGTGTGTAAGAAATCAAGGGATCATTTAAACTATGTTGGGGAACTTTTGAATGCTGTCTTCAGGTACTCACATTGAAGTGTGTTTCTTTTCAGAAGAAATCCCTTAGATTCCATGCTGTGGAAAGTAACATCAGGCAAAGGGCATCTGAACAAGTGGATTGGGGTCCCAGTGTGCTATCATCCCCTGGAAGCTGTGTCCTGGTGGAAACTGGTTCTTCTGTCCTCTGCAGAGAGCAGGAGGGAGAGGACTGTGCCGAGTCACATGATTACTTCAATGTCCTGAGTTACCGAAGCCTGGGTAGCTTCAGCTTCTTGGAAGAGACTGTTTAGCTTTTGGGGACTTTGTTGAACAAGACAACTCAACTCCTACCTCTTCTTGGATTGTTATTTTAATTTTTCTCACTTTTATACTAAACAGGTATGTATTGATAGTTTAGGCACAATGAGCTAAAATCTGTCCAGAATACAGCTCTTTGGAAGGAAGATAGGTACATAACACAGAGAAAGCTGTTGTTTGCTATTGCT
Source organism: Erinaceus europaeus (assembly GCF_950295315.1). NCBI lineage: Eukaryota > Metazoa > Chordata > Mammalia > Eulipotyphla > Erinaceidae > Erinaceus > Erinaceus europaeus. The sequence goes on along the minus strand of NC_080170.1, from coordinate 88,614,139 downwards.
GTCCAAAGCATTTTTTAATTCATTCTTGCAAAAATGATGCAAATTGGTTTGCAGGACACAAGGGAGTGGCATTATGTAAATCTTTTTAAAAAATATTTTTTATTTATTATTGGATAGAGAAAGAGAGAAATTGAGAGGGGGGAGATAGAGAGGGATAGAGACAGAGAGACACATGCAGCACTGCTTTACCACTTGTAAAGTTTCTTCCCAGTGGGTGAGAACCAGGGACTTGAACTTGGGTCTTTGTACATGGTAATTTGTTCAATTTATGGGGTGCACCACTACAGGGCCCTAATAATGTTCGTTCTCTCTCTCTTTCTCTCTCCCTCTCTTTCTCTCTTCCAACTTCAGTATCACTCTTCTGAGGAAATATTTATAGGATTGTTGTAGGAAGTCCATTTCCATATTTCCCCAAGAAAGGTGTCAATATGCTTTACATCTTACCAAGCCACCATCTTCCTCCAACATAGGGCTCTAGACCCTCATACCCTCTTAATACTGCTCCATCCCTTCTGAGTCCCCAAGTCTACTGCAGTAGACTACAATAGTCCATTGAGGGTTCACCTGTTGTATCCCTTACAGTGTCTCTTAGAAGACTTGATGTTCTTAGTATTCAAGAGTGTAAACTATCTCATTAGTAAGTTAAAAATACTAATTACATGTCAAAATAATATTTGGGATTTTTTGTTAAATAAAGCATCCAATTGAGATTAATTTCACTTGTTTTTCATTCTCCTAATGCAACTACTGAAAAATCTAAAATTGCATCTGTGATTCCCATTATGTTTTTGTTGGACTGTATAGTTTTCTACTCTAAACTCAGACCAATCCAGCACATTTACTAATTTATCTTTTATCATGGGTCTCTATGCTTTTCATTTGTGCAAAACAGAGTTTGAAGAGGTTTTTCCCTCCTTAAAGAAGTTCTATTTACTTTTATGAGAAAGAGAGAGAGAGAGAGAGAGAGAGAGAGGACCATAAAACCATAGCATTACTCAGCTCTGGCATATGGGAGTACTGGATATTGAACCTGGGGTCTTCGGGGGTCTTAGGCATTCCAGCCTGCTGTAATTCTGCAGTCATATCTCCTCAGTCCTGAATGTTTTTTCCATCTTATTGTATCTTTTGAGAAACATATATGGAAGACTCACAATGCAGAGTGAGGTAGTAGAGCACTTAGTACAAACAGGAAGAAACTCTGAGCTCTCTTGAATCCTTTCATTCTCTGACAGGGAAGAGAGAATAATAAATGGATTAAAGAATTAAAAGATCAATGAGAAGCTTACTGGCCCTCTGCTCCTTATCAATTCACTGAAACCCAAAACATTTGAAACCAAGAATTTTTGTTTTTATACTATTACTGAAAGGGAAGCAAATCTTGGAAACACCAGAGAAAGTCAGGCACTGTTTCACTAATTTGAGAAAGAAGAGGAAAAAGGAAGGACACTCAGAGGTAGTAATAGGTGTAGGTTTAACTTAGAAAGGTAGTGAAGGCAGGACCATAGAAAAAATATATCAATAATAGTATAGATGTAAATAGATAGATATTGATATAAAGTCAACCTGTATCTATGACCTTGGGGGAAAATTGAGATTTTCACTGGAGTTGTATGGGGACATAGAACTCTGGTGGTATGACCTGTGTGGAATTATACCCCTATTATATTGCAATTTTGTAAACTGCTATTAAATCACTAATAAAAATAAATGAAAAGATTAAAAAAGGAGAAATTCATCTTATAAGCCTGGGCATATAGTGTTTGATATATAATTCAAAGAATTAGTGAACAAATGAAAACTTTTAGTTATGGAGCATTTAGATAGCTGATCTTCATGACTAAACAGGACCTTCTCAGGCTATTTTGCTTCATGACTTCATTGGCTGTCAGTGGTGGGGTCTGTGTTTCATTCAGTCCTTATTTTTCCCTAGTACTGCTACATTTCTGTAATTACAAACCCTTTTCCTCTCCTCTAAAGCACACCAAGAAAGAGGAGAGTCTATGAGTGCAAGAGTTGGAGCTCTTTGGAAATCAGAACTATTAACACTGATGTTCCAGAGAATATATTTGTATAAGGTAGAATCTAGGGTAAGTCAGTGGAACTTTCTGTGATGATGGATATGTTCCATCTGTGCCATCTGATATCATAATCACTAGCCACATGTGGCTGTCTAGCACTTGAAATATGATCATTGTAACTAAAGAACATAATTTAAAATTCTGTTTTAGTTTCAAATTTAAATAGCAACATGTAATGGCAACTTTAGTAGGCATCAAACTTCTAGTAATTGTCTTACATACAGAGAAAAGACAGAGATGTATGTTTTTAGGCCTTTGGACAGCTTGAGAGATATTATACTATTATGCACTTAAAAGGACTACCAGGAAGAATGTGGATATTCTCTATTATTACCTCTGTACTTCATTTGATGGAGATAAACCAAGAGGCTTAAAGCAGGATGTTCACTGATTCATTTTAAACCCTTTTCCAAATGGATTACGAGATAGCTTGATGGCCCAGTACATTTAAAGTCTAAGTTTAAAAATATTTTTTATTTATTCATTTTATTGGATAGAAACATAATTTGAGAGGGAAGGGAGAAAAAAATATATGGAGAGAGAGAGAGAGACCTGCAGCACTGCTTTATCATTTGCAAAGCTTTCGCTCTTGCAGGTGGGAACTGGAGGCTTGAACTCAGGTTCTCATACACTGTAATATGTATGATCAGCTGGGTGCACCACTGCCTGCCCCAGTCCAACTGATTTTTCACAGAAATAAAAAGAAATACAGTAAATGTGCCATGCACTGGAAATCAGGATAGTTGGTTCAAGTACTGAGCATGTAAACTTAGCATCTAAATGCTGAATGAATCACTTACCTTGTCAATCCTTGTAAAAACTTTTCCTCATCTGTAAATTGGTAATAATATTATCTACTTATTACTGGAAAGAATGAAGGTAATATTATGACTATGAACTACAAAATGCTGTATTAATGTTATTATATCCTATGATCATGTGTGGCTGACAGCATTTATGTTTCTACAGAGAACTCCAGAGACACATCAGACCTTATTGGGAATAACCAAAGTATCTAGAATTGAGAAATTCTGTTTTTTAAAAAACTTATTAATTAATTTAATAGAGACAGAGAGATCAAGAGGGAATGGAAAGACAGAGAATGAGAGAGACTGAAAGACACTTTCAGCACCACTTCACTACTTGCAAAACTTTTCCCTGCATGTGGGGACCAGGAACTTGAACCCAGGTCCTTGTACATTATAATACGTGTGCTTAACCATATGCACCACTGCCCAGGCATGCTGAATTGTGGGTATAGATTTCTATATTTAAATTTTTTGTGTGTGTTTTGGTAAAGAGATGGCTCACTGAATAGGGCAGATGCTTTGCCATGTGTATGACCTAGGTTCAAACCCTGACACCACCTGGGAAATCCCTGAGGCACAGGAGGAAGTTCTGGTGCTCCCTCTCTCTGCCTCTTTTGTTTGTCTATCTGAATGAAAAAATGGCTAAGAATGGTGAGGCTCTTGTTCTGAAAAATAATGTGTGCTAAACGAAATAATATTCTTTAAAAGATTCAAATTTATTTTTTTATATTATTGACCATCTTCTAACAGTATTGTGATTGTCTTTATTCTTCATAAAGGATTCATTTGCTCCAAGTATGTGGAGCAATAAAAGATTTTGTAGTGGCTCATGTACTAAGAAAGTGGTGGGAGAGGTGTCTTTGCAATACTGCAGTTTATAGAGATGCTACACAAGAACAGATAGCTTACCTCAGTGTTGACTAGTGATTTAAATTCAGTAAGGCATCGTAATGTGAGTGAAATCTATTTATTTATTTATTGTTTTATTCTATAGGACAGTGAGAAATTGAGAGGGAAGGGAAATAGAGAGACACCTAGAGTGCTGTTTCACTGCTCCTGAAGCTTCTCTCCTTCGGACATGGGCTGGGAGTTTGAACCCAGGTCCTGGCGCATGGCAATATAGTCGCTTTACAGAATGTGCCATTGCCTTGCCCTATGATTGCTATTTTTAACTATTACTTTTGCTAGGGTCCTTGTGCATAATAATGGAAAAGGATCTAGGTAAGGGGAGAGAGCATCTTGTAGACATTTATCATGGGGAAAGGAGAGATCATATATGTCAACAACTATACTGTAAACCATTAACCCCTCCCAGGAAAAACAAAAGCAAAACAAACAAAAACGTTACTTTCATGGTTTTACTATAACACTTATTTTTAGTTTTCTTTATAGTTGTGTAAGCTCTATAAAATAAGGAGCTTTCATAGAAACCAAAACTTCCACCGTCTGCACCCTATAAAGAATTTTGGTCCATAGTTCCAAAGAGATAAAGAATAGGTAAGTCTCCAATGGAGGGGATGGGACTCAGAACTCTGGTGGTGGGAACAGTGTGGAATTGTACAATTATTTTCCAATCTTGTAAATCATTATTAAATCACTAATAAAAATAATAGGGTCTCCTAGCTTGATGTCTGAGCATATTTAAGAAAGATTTCTATAAGCTTTAAAGAGAGTCAACATATCAAAGACTCAGCCTATGGTCTGTGCATTAAAAAGTTTGAGACATTCAATCAATTTTTCCCCTCTCATATTAATTAAATAGTGATTTATATGACTCCAAATTACTAAGAGTCAGCAACTTGTTTGGCTTTATATGTTAACTCTCTTTCAGCCACCAGGTTCCAGATGCTACCATGATGCCAACCAGACTTCCCTGGACGGACAACTCCACCAATGTGTCCTGGAGCTCTGATTCCCCAGAGCCCCACCCCACTAGGGAGAGACAGGCTGTGAATATGGATCAACCTGTTAACTTCCATGTTCAGAGGGGAAGCAATTACAGAATCCAGACTTCCACTTTCTGCATTCCACAATGACCTTGGGTCCATACTCCCAGAGGGATAAAAAAATAGCAAAGCTATCAGGGAAGGGGATGGGATACAGAGTTCTGATGGTGGGAATTATGTGTAGTTGTACCCCGATTATACTATGGTTTTGTCAATGTTTCCTTTTTATAAATAAAAAATAAAAAGAAAGATTTCTATATACTATAAAAATAATAAGAAGCCCTTCTCATAGAGAATATTTATTTCCTTTGTAAGGGTATAGACATTGCTCAAGTTTCAGAAGTGTTGGTGTGGTCTATGTATAATTACATTTCAAAAAACTTGATCCCAAACACTAGTTAACTGTTTTATACTGGTAAAATCACATAATTCTGAATTTCCATTTTTCTAAATTGACATAATAATAGCTACTTTACAGTATCTCACAAAGTCATTATGAAGTTGAACAATGAGTAGTCATGTGAGTAGTCTTATCATTTTTTATGATAGCCTGTATATAAATCATACCACAACATTTTCTAAAGGTAGAGAAAGCTCCCAAGAATATGGATGATGCATAAATTGGTTTAAAGCTTGGGTGATGTTGACTGGCATCATTAATGCACCACTGAAGTTCAGAGAAATCAAATATGGACAAACAATGCATTATGAAAATGATTCTTCCTCTTTATTTCCTATTTCCTGATATGTCAGGTCAAACTGGGAGTTGAGTGACTGAGTTAAAAAAAAGTAAATATTTAAATTTATAGAAGAAACCTTTCAACCTGACTGATATACTCCAGCTTTATTCATAATGATAGAACACAGAATAGAATCCAGGCTCTCACTTAAATGAGACATGTGTTCCATCACTGAGCCATCTATGCCCCAATCTTCCTGCTCACTTTTCTTTTACCAGTTGTTTTTTGGGTGTTTTTTATTACAAGATGTACAAGATTATAAAAGGGGTATATGATTTTTATTCAATTGTTTAATGTCCCCCCCAACTCTATCGAATATTCCTCTTAGGAGGATTTTTCCCCCCCAGATATTTTAAACTTTCAATTAGGAAAATGAAAAGACAATGGCTAGAGAAGCATGTGCACCACTGGGACAAAGATGAATGATGCCATGCAGAAGCTGACGCTCACTGTTATTCACTTCTAAGGCTTCGCCTTCACTCCCTTTCTAAGCCATTCCTATGTCTATTAGGACTTCCAGATATTTTTTCCTTTTTCTTTTTCCTTTTCAGTTAAGAGAAAAAGAGCCTAACTTCCTCAGGTGTTCTCCAAATTCTCTTCCCTCACAGTGATGGGGCAAAAACAAAAGTTCCTGGTCACAAAAATTCCAGGACCTGGTAGAACTGAGGTTCAGGCCATTTGGTCATTTCTCCCTAACATTTTCCTTGCTGGGAGTCCATATTCTGGACAAAAATTCTTTTTAAGGTACAGAAGGAAAGAGTTTTGGTTTCTGTAATTGCTTCTCAGATAGACATGAGCAGTAGCTGGCCTATCCATATGCCCAGCCTATCTCTTTTTCTAGTAGGATAAGGCTCTATAAAGATGAGGTTCTGGGACATGTTGGTGAGATCATCTGCCAGGGAGGTCAGGATGGGATCATAGTAGCATCTAGAACTTGGTAACTGCTTATTTTAAGAGCATCTTTATTTCCAGTTGTTACTTTATTTTAGTTGTTGATTTAAGGCATATAAAAGGCTGAAATTGTTTTATCTACTTCCATCACGTAATATATAGTGTTAAGTGAAATGCAGATGCATAGTGAGACTTAGTGAATCTTGTTCAGTTGGGTCTGCTTCATCAGGGGCTGACAAGATTTAAGTTTTCTTTGCCATGCTAGTACTCTTCATGAAAATAATGACAGAGCTCCTTTGTGGTTAGAGTTATATGCAAGAAAGAACATTTGCAGAAAATAGGGGATCCTTGGGGTTGTCAGTTATCAAATAAAACATATTTTGAGCCATGAACTTTCCTTGCATACAATATAAGGCAAAATGGACACAGTATCATATGGAATTGGTTATTTGTTGTTATTGCTGTGGCTTCACTGATAGAAATACAGTGAGACAGAAGGAGACAGGGGAAAATCACAGCACTTAAATTTCCCTCAGTACAATGCGGGCTGGGTTCAAATCTTGGCTGCTTATTTGGCAAAGTAAGCATGCTTCCAGGTGAGATATCTCCCCAGCCTTGACTTGGTTAGTTTTAAAGGAGGATGGTAGCTATTGATTTGCAATAGGGAAGTAAAAGTAGGTGAATGGCTTAGATAGTCCTAAATGAGTCATACAATCATTGTGGTGCTTGAACAGAAGGAAGATGCCTAAATTTGTCCTGTGTTTCCCCCGAGTGGCTGTAGTATAACCAACTTTGGAACCTTTACTTCCTATTCAAGAGAACTGTACTTGGCATTCTTGGTAAAGTCTTCAATTCAGGTATCTTAGACTAGATCTAGACCACAAGACATGGAATAATATGATGAACTGTTTAAAAGATAAACACTAGCACAAGATAAAGAAGACACAATAAGAAACCAAGAGAAGAGTTTCTTTTTTTAATTATTCCTTCATATTCAAACTTCACAAACAGTGTGAACTTGTACAATACCTCAGAAAGTGAAACTTACAAAAAAAGTGCTGGTAACATTTAAAAAAAAAAACAACAAAACCCCAAAAAACAAACATCATTCTTAGCAACATCAATTACTCTTCCACACAAAACAGAAACCTTGTAAAATTTATTTTCATATTTTTAAGGCGTAATACTTCTGTATAAAGTATATGCAAGAGATAAAACTTCACAGTATTCCAAAATGTCACAATAATAATAATAATAATAATAATATAGTATAATGAAGCGCTACAGTTAATTTTTCTTTTTTTTGAATGTTTTTTCCTGTTTAAATAACAAATACAAGTCACAGGTAAATATACGTGAGAAAAATACGAGGCTAATATTAAATGGCAGGTAAGGATACTGTCACTGTAAGAAAAAACTGGCAGGATGTGTGTATTTAGTCTATATTTTAAAGCACTTGATAGAAAAGGCGTATGCAAGGTTTTTCAAAAACAATTTCTGTTTGCTTATTTGATAACTGACAACAATTTAAGAGTATAATGAGGAAAAAAAAAAGGAACAAACTCCTTCTCAAAACTATTGACCTGCTCATCCTGAACCACATCTGTACTGAAGGATGAATGGATATGTGTATTTGTGTAGAAATGGGTTTCTATGGTACATAGATTGATATAAGCAGTGTTCTATGTCCACCTGCAAAGGTTGGAGGGCATAGTCTTTGCAGTCCTTAAGCCCAGGATCCTCTTGGGAAATTATTCTTTCAATTTAAAGCATTCTTTCTTTGTCTCTTTCCTTCTCAAAACTCTTCCCCAATTCCCAGGTCTCAGTCTGAAAAGACAATCTGGTTAGAAAGTTACCCTCCATTCAAAACTCATGGGAAAATAGAAACTGCATAAACAGGGACACCCACACAGACATTGAAAATATCACTTGGACTAATGAATACGTTTGTGCAAGTGT